>NW_026441969.1:0-655000 GCF_026898425.1 Galleria mellonella
ATCGACTATTCCATTGTACACTAACACCCGATTTGTCCACATTTCATTGAGCACATCCTATTTCAACATGGTAGCAGGCAAGTGATCGATATTTGAACTACTGAAGCGTGGAAGCAAGTAAAATATAGGGGAACACAGAATAATTAGCATCCTATGGGTGCAGAGTTCTACGAATGAGTCTGTTAATTTTTTTAAAGGTCGAAAAATGAGAAAAGCGCAATGTAACATAGCACAGCTGTCTGTCATACTAGTATGTTTGGTGGATTTGTTTCTGTTTGGTGGTTTGGACTACCAGAGGGAGTCAAACGTCTGTCCCATTCGTGTTTCTACCGTGAAGCAGTTGTGTTTGCATGGCTGTGTTTCGGTTTGAAGGGTAGGATATGGTGTGAATTTACTGGGTATAGAGGAATAACACCTGAATCCTCAGGAATGGCAACGCATGGGGGGTATCATGGGCGAAACATAATACTCTGTTATGCCCATAGTACTGCTCATGTCTACAGGCGACGGTTACCACTTTCCATCAGGTGGGCCGTCAGCTTGTTTACCATTCTAAGTTCTATAAAAAAAAGTTTTACATTTTGTTTTACGTTATTCAAGTTGATAATATTCCGCCTTATTTTTTTTTATCTGCTTATTTTCTTTTTATATACTGCTCATAAACACTGTTACATAAAAACTTTTCTTTTTTTCCAACTTTTTAATTATTTTAAATTTGGAACACGTGTATTATTTTAAAAACTCCTTTCGATTTCGCGCCATTTCACATATTTTTTTCGTCTTCTTTTGTAACTTGTAAATTTGAAGACCTTGTTCACAAAATTCTTCTACAAAGTCCAGTGTGTTATAAATTTCATCCTGTTTCTTGTGCTACCTATCGAATGGTGGCCCCACTGAAAATCAGCACTGTAGCTTACGCTGAGTCGGGACCATTCCAGCTGCTACCACATAATTAATATTTTAATCTAAAAATTGTAATTAATATTGTAGTTTTGTGGCTGAATAAATGATTAATTATTATTATTATTAAAATTGGGCACCCATATAGATCTCAATTGAATCCAAACGACACATATTCGTAACTTTGAACTTAGCTCTCATTTCACATTTATATTTTTAATAACATATAACTTTATGATATACGATCTTATTACTCCATTGCCTTCAATAACCTTTTATATGTAAGTACCTACAAAGGGTCTATTTCATATCAATGGGTCTAACAATCTAGACCACTCCCTGCGGGGAACAAAGGGCACTCAAGATTTTCTTGTAAACAAGGCCTATTAATTTATCCGGTATGACCTTTTTTTTACATTTCTCCTAAAAGATTTGTTATTGGACATATATTTTTATTCAAAGTAAGAGATGAAAAACCAAATTTAAGTGGAAATCAATGAAAGGCAAATGATTGATAGAGACGTACCAAAAATAAAAACAATTTTTGGGATATGATAGTTACCGCAGAAAAATGTTTTTGAAATGGTATTTTCATATCATTGTATCAGCCTTTAGCTGTCCACTGCTGAACATAAGCCTAGAGAGGGTTTTACTAGTAGTTGCCATATTTGGCAGGCGAATTGGCAACGGCAGTTACGCTTTAGAGATACTTTAAGAGTGACGCTGCTGCCCATCCCTCGCCCACCCTTATTATTACTGTTATTTTCATATAATTATACTTATGTATAGAAGTTAGAGATTTAGTATTTATATATTTTTTAGAGCCGTGTGATCCAAATATAGAAAAGACCACTCTTTTCTTTACCTTGGGTGTCATACGAAACGACTAAAGGGACTCGATAGTCGAAGGATGGACAGCAGTATCATCAAAACATCACCAAAAGCCTAATTGTGGTTGAAACCAAAGGTAGACTTTGTACAAAAGTCGATTGCTTGGGTACCTCTGTCCCATTCGTGTTTCTACCGTGAAGCAGTTGTGTTTCGGTTTGAAGGATGGAATATGGCGTGAATTTACAGGGTACAGAGGAATAACACCTGAGTCCTCAGGAATGGCAACGCATGGGGGGTATCACGGGCGAAACAGTATACTCTGTTATGCCTATGGTACTGGTCATATCTATAGGCGACGGTTACCACTTTCCATCAGGTGGGTCGACAGCTTGTTTGCCATTCTAAGTTGTATAAAAAAAAAACCCATCTGCCAAGCGTAGCAACTACTCGCAAAACCCTCTTTATGGGGGTCTTATTGTTTTTAATATTTTGGTGTTTTATTTATCAATATTGGTACAATAGAGTGTTTAATACATACATAATATTAATTCATAATATGAAATGATAGGTAAATTAGTTTTAGTTTACACCATGTATTTAAGCGGTTGGCCTCTAACCACATGTATTTAGATACGTAATTGAAACCACATTGAGCCCACTGAGTATTAAGATGTACGATTACAGTTTCATAGTTATATGTAACCATATGGATGAGGTTTATAATATATATAAAATGTTATGCCCATGGTACTGCTCATGTCTATAGGCGACGGTTACCACATTCCATCAAGTGGGCCGTCAGCTTATTTGCTATTCTATTTTAATATTACATAAGGGGGAAAGGGATTGTTAGTAATGGAGACTGAGAATCCCATTGCTAGCAATATACCCAACCAGGTCGACCTCCTCGGTTCCCCCTGGAAACTATCATGGTTAATTCCTGATAAATTCATCATGATGGGCTAACTGACCTGTTTTCATTCTCATCTGTCACCCTTCACTGGTGCTCCGCCAGCGTATCCCGTTAGCGCAAGCGGGGATACCATACTATTTTCACCCATAAAAAAAAATTACATAAAAAAAATAATCATAATTACGTTTAACTGAATACAAATTCTCAATGATTTTTTTTTTGTTTTTTTACAACACAGGGGGCAAACGCGCATGCAGCTCACCTGGTGGTAAGTGACTACCGCCGCCCATGATCACCCGTAACACAAACGGCATAGCAGGTGTGCTGCCGGCCTTTTAAAAAGGAATATGCTCTTTTCTTGAAGGTTATGTTGTCGTATCAATAATTAATATTGGGTAATTCATAATAAAAGAGAAAGAAAAAAAATTATACAATTAATTAATTATTAATATAATAATATTTAATTTCAATTAAAAATCTGTAGTTTTTCTCGCATTATTTAGGACTAAACATATTTTTAATTAATCGTAATTCACAATAAACTCTATCTGTATTGCAAATTTAATTTCGATCCCTTGAACCGTTCAAGCGTAATTGAGTAACAAACGGCCAAACAAACTTTCATGTAGAGTAGGTACGAGAAATATACGAGAATTTGAACTATCGCCAACAATGAAGATGGTCCGACCACAGCGCCCTCGTGTAAGACATTACTGTAATGTAATCGTTTATTTGAGATGATTATCAAGTCTGTATTTAGACCCGGCATTTCCCCGTTAGTTTCCGACCACAGTGCAGAATTTCAATAACAAGGGGAAATTCTGAATCAGTGAACTTGGGTTATCAAATTGACTATTACTTAGAGTGATTTGGAATTAAGTCTTACGCCTCGTGACTATGTATGTATGTATTTCTTTGAATTTTCTTTGGTTATTTAGATAGAATTATTTCGTTTAATTTCGCTACCATTTGTATGCGTGTGACTGGCAACATTCGAAGTTTGATTTTTTTTATACAACTTAGAAAAACAGTATGTAAACAGATATATATATATATACATATACATATACATATATATATATATATATATATATATATATATATATATATATATATATAATATTTTAGTTAATTGTTTTGTATAGTAATATTTTATATATCCATTGTATGTACACATTTATTTATTTAATATATTATGTGTATGTTTATATTATATGAATTTATCAAAATATTGCTTTATTTTTTTTTCTCTATTCAATAATGCACCGCCTACGTATTTCTCGGTTCGCCCAATGGTTGACTGATAGAGAACACCGTCCGGTGTTAAGTCCGCCAAATGGAATGAAATTACATGGAATTTTACTGTGCATTAAAGTTTAAATAAATAAATAAATATGTATAAATTTTTAAGTATTAGCAGTCACTTATATTAATGTATAAAATAACCAATATATATATGTCAACCGTTAACTATCCAATGTACTGAGATAAAAACTTAAAAAAAAGAAAAATTTAACCGAGTTGAGAACCTCCTCCTATTTTGAAGTCGGCTGAGACGACCACCTCGTGTTTCTCTGATGTCACTATCTCTTTTTGTTAAGCGCAATAAACCTTCCTGTTGTTCTTTTGAATTATACGGTATTGATGACGCTTCAGGGATTTGCTGCTTTTCCATCACTGTCTCCCGGTAATTTCAATTCTAATATTTTCCCCGTCTTCAAGTACTTTTTTTACAATCTTCAGTTAGCTAACTAATAACGTGTGTCAATAATTAAAATGGTTTATACCACCGCCACTCACGTGATGGTCTCGCCATCTGTTGTCGAGAATTTCTAAGCTACAAGAGCCTTTGATGTGGCGTAACGGCTTGACATGCCCTCAGAAACACGAGGCAAGTGGTAATCATTAAAAGAGACTATTACCTTATCCTGACTTTAATCATAGAATGACATTGTAACTGGATGACATTTGTGTATAAGACATATTTAAAATATACATGTGTAACTTATTTATAATAAGAATAATATTTTTATTTATACAACTTAACTTAGAATGGCAAACGAGCTGACAGCCCATCTGATGGAAAGTGGTAACTGTCGCCTATAACATGAGAGTATAATGTTTCGCCCATGATACCCCCCATGCGTTACCATTCTTGAGGACTCAGGTGTTATTCCTCTGTACTCTGTACATTCACGCCATATTTCACTCTTCAAACCGAAACACAGCCATGCAAACACAACTGCTTCACAGTAGAAACATGAATTGAACAGAGGTACCCAAGCAATCGACTTTTGTACAAAGTCTCCCTCTGGTACATACCAGTTTAATAGCTAGACCTTCAGATGTTTTTTTTTTTTGAATTAATTTGGGAAATCTAATTATTGTCCTTGCAACACTGGAAAAATGACGTGTATTCTTTTAAATTAAAAATAATATATTAAACTGAGTCAGCCGAATGTCAATTTAGCTGACTAAAGGTTGTCATATATTATTGACATTCGATGCTATATTTATATATTGTAAATAATGAACGAATCAATTTAATATCTCGTCTTCTATCAACGTATTATTTTTAAATTAATTTTATCACCGTAAAATATGTTGTTTTGATTCTAAAATGTATTTAACATTTTACAATTTTATTAAAGCAAGACTTATATAAATAAGTTAAACATATTCACAATATTTTGATTAAGTTTCGCCTTGTCAAATTTAATTTACTTTATTAATTTACAGTGACAATAATGTCTTAATTGGTGCCGACGTCAAATTGTCTTAAACCAATTATTAATGTGATTAACGTATTGCAGTTAGCGCGGAATCAAATTCGGCCCCAGAAATAAATTTACCATTTGGGAAGCGCTATAATTGCGTTCCACTCTACATGGAACTTCCCTAAAATTGAGTCGATTTAATTCCTCTTAGTTCGAAACCAGATCGCGATTGAGTGGCACTCGAGTAGTGTGATATGTGATGAAATGACTCATGTTCTAATCGATTATTAATAGGAGGTGCTCAATTTGACTCGATTTTCAGTCGACTTCAAAAAGGTTTCCGATTCGATTGTATTGTTGAAATAATAATGATCATGTAACCACTGTCCCATATTGCTTCCGCGAAATTAGGGACCAAATTTTAATGTAGACTTAATAGAAACCTAAAGCTTCTGACAAACCTATTTTAGTTATGTAATTGCTTTGTCTGTGTTTTCGACAAATTATGAACATGCCAGAAATAAAAAAAAAAAGAAACGGGGTAATAGATAAAATACTAACTACTACGTACTAGTTTTTACATTATTTATGAATAAGATGGACTGTTTTTAAACATCTTTAACAGAGGAATATACTTTATATATACCTCATGTATTTGACCCATATCTTTTTTCGATCTACACACAGAGATTTCTTAGAGATTTCAGAGTCTATTTTCATGATTCTTTTTTAATCAAAAATTTATCTTCTAGAATTTTGAACATATTGATTGTTCTCATTCATTTAGCGATTTTGTTCCCATGGCAACTCGTAAGAGTTTAAAAAAAAAACTCAACTATATCTTCTAGAAAATGCCTTTATTATAAAGGATATAGAATGTTTATAGATTATTTAATGCCCGTTGTGTATAAAACGAGTATTATAGTAAACTGTAATTAAACCTGCACCACAGCTTTACGACTTAGAACGACTTATGGTTGACTAGTAGAGAATGCCATATGGCGTTACGTTCATCATATTATATTTAATAAACGCATACATAACGTTAAATAAATGTGTCAGCTATTAAATGTTTAATTTTAATAAATTGCTAGGGCGAGTACATGTCTAATATGCTCATGTATATTAATTAGAAGAGGCTTTGTAAGTTAAAGTGACGTTAATTAATTAAAGTTGGAAATTCTAACAAGAAAGCCTAAATGTAACTTTTGTTGTATATGCGAGTTCGTAAATAAATGAATAGATATTTCCTTTGAATGTTCGAATTCTCGGTGGAGAATCTAGAACCCATATAATTTAATTATATAATGATAATAACGTCTTATGTAATTAAATTATTTATATAAGAAATTACCCAAATAATAAGCGGCAGAAAGAAATTCTGTATATTATAAATTTGAAATATACTGAATCAATAAAGTGATTAAAGCCGTGAATACATACGTTGAGATTTTAGATAGAGTGTTTTCATACAAATACTTCGTTTAAAACAGGTTAAGTTTTTTATTCATGCCGCGTGAATAGGGTTGCCATAATATACATTTACTACTAAATATATGGTAAGGTTAAAGAAAATAACAATACCATTATTTCTAATAACTTAAAATAGCCAACATATTGTTTATAACATAATATACATGTATATTATGTTGTAAACAATATGTACATTTATATATTTATATTATATCAGAAAAATAGTCCTCAATCCGTATTTAAAAATTAACCATATCTGGGAAATGTTTGATCTCATTACTTGCAACACTGAAAAAAATTTGCGTCTGTTTTGATAAAAAAAAAATATTTTAGCTAAATTGATATTTTGCTGAGTAAAAGTTTTTTTTTTACAGTTTATGCTTTGTATATATAATCTAAGGGTGTATAGTATAATATTTTACATATATTAGGTAGTAAATACTTGAGTTCAGAACACGGAACCTTGTGTCTACAATTATATTTTGCTTCTAAACAAACAGGATATTGTTCTGCAAAAAAACAGCTGCAATTATAAGACCAATACTGGTATAAACCATGTCGAAAAAATACAAAAAGAATAATAAAAATAGGTTAATTATTATCTATGTAATATAGTTGAACGAAATAATCTTCTTGTTTTGGAAATGGCTTAAAATTGATTCAGATTTGTCAGAAATATCACGGAACATGCACAGAAAAGACTACCAGAGAGAGATTTTGTACAAAAGACGTTTGCTTGGGTCCTATTAGTGTTTCTACCGTGAAGCAGTTATGTTTGCATAGCTATATGTCGGTTTGTAGGGTGGGACATGGCAGTGAATTTACAGGGTACAGAGGAATAACACCTGAGTCCTCAGGAATGGCAACGCATGGGGGGTATCATGAGCAACACTCACAAAAACCGTATACTCTATGAAGTCTATGAAGTATCAGCAAGTTACTACTCATCTTTATAGGCGATGGTTACCACTTTCCATCAGCTGGGCCGGTAGCTTGTTTGCCATTCTAAGTTGCATAAAAAAATACTATCATCGCTGAAATTAGCGTGTCACTAAAAATTCATAAATAAAAAAACAATGGAGCCAATTCTGAACTGCCAACTTTCTAAACTAATATTTTAATATGATAATTTCATAAAACTGCTGTTTAATGTGATCTATGTAAATTAAAATTGTAATAATTTAAACAAATTTAATGGAAAATTAGTTCATAATAATCCTTAAACTATAGATTTTTTTCATTGATCTCTGGACATCAAATGGAAATATTAATTTTAGAAAGTAATTTAGAAAAAAGGCGCTTTGCATTCGAATCCAATATGTTATAATTTCATACAGTGATTTCATTACCCATTCTAATATCACAGATAACATAATACTGGCCAATACCGCGAACAAACACGCTGTGGAGTTAGAAGCACGCCCAGCGGATTAATACCGTAACAGTTTGTATAATTCATGATTACTTCGATCGGATTTTGGATAATCTAATGAACTAACTACTAAAGAACTATCCAAATGGGGACGGGACCGTTAATCCATTTGCAATCCATTTGACAATATAAGTGTTTGCGCCGAACTGAGTTTATGACGAATTGCGTTTGTGACTGACTGCGTTTATGGCAAATGAATTTGTATACTGAGTTTTTTGTTAATTTCGTATCGTGTAATTTTTTTCTATGGGGCTCGTTTAAAAAAAAAAAAATTTAATAACTTTGTCTTTATTGTTTAGTTTTGTTGAAGTTTCGAATTGTTTATGAATATTATTTGGATACGTCTGTCCTATGTCAATACACTATTGAGAAGAATTTAATAATAAAACAAGTATAAATAATATAAAATTTAATATTTTCAGCAGTTCTGATAGAAATATATTGAAAATTTATATATTACATAATACTTTGGTTGCAATATCAAATTGGAATTTTAATATTAAAGATAACAAATGGTGCTTCAGAATCACTCCGTTGTTAATAAAATTTGTTCCCTCAGTAGGTTCAGTGGTTATTTAGTTTATTTTATTAAGATTATATTTATCTATTTATTTATTAGAAACCAACGGCGTTACAGTTAAGATTTACATACTAGTATTTAAAATATTAAGGCTAATAATAACAGGTTACTTATTATTTATAAAAATACAAAATTGGTTTGCGCAAAAAAGGAAAAGTACAATGCAGACGTTCAATCACAAGACACTCAAATACAAATGTTTACCAACGCATGTATGTTACAGTATATTCATTACTGCTATATTATATATTTGTATTGCTATGGCACACTCACAAACGAAAGTTGCATTTGGTTTTATGTATTTTTTTGTCATTTATGTTATCTTGCTTTTTTTTTGTGTATGTATGTTCTAATTTGTGTGCTGTAAGTAATGCAAATAAAATTATCTATCTATCTATCTATCTATCTATCTATCTATCTATCTATATTTATTTTATACATAAATACAACAGAGTTTGCATGAATACACTACCTCCTGTTACCATTATGACACATTAAAGCACACACATCCACTCACACTATGCAAATACAATCACACTGACCCTAAGATTTTACATAACAAGTACTACGTATAGTTTTAAAATAAATTAAGCAACTTGGATATATAATCTATCTATATCAGTAAGCATAACATATCCAGATGTAAAGATAAGAGTAATTGGTTCAGTGAGACTGGACGTTGAAAGCCCGGCAAACGTTTAATGGGAGTTGTTTTATTTTGTTTTATAAGCTTCACCATTATTAACATATGTTTGGTAGCAAGTGTGCGTAATGGTGGTGGAATGAAACAAAACAATAAAAACAAATTATTTCCATCAGCGAACATTCACTCTATATTAATTTCGTTGACGATTTGTCCTTGTTGATAGAAGATTTAATAACTTTATTATATAATTAGATTTTAGTACCTTATTTTGTTTGTTTACCATCATCTTACCAGAGGGAGACTTTGTACAAAACTCGTTTGCTTGGGTGCCTCTGTCACATTCGTGTTTCAACCGTGAGGCAGTTGTGTTTGCAAAGCTGTGTTTCGGTTTGAAGGGTGGGATATGGCAGTGAATTTACAGGGTACAGAGAAATAACACCTAAGTCTTCAGAAATAGTAATGCATGGGGAGTATCACGGGCAAAACAGTATACTCTATTATGTCCATGATACTGTTCATGTCTGTAGGCGACGGTTACCTCTTTCCATTAGGTGGGCCGTGAAGCTTGTTTGCCATTTTAAGTTGTATAAAAAAAATCTTATTTATTTTGCCAGATGAAGATTTTGTACAAACGTCATCTCCTCTGATACCTCTGTCTTATTCGTTTCTGCCATGAATCAGTTGTGTTTACATGTTCAGTTTGCAGGGTGAGATATGGTAATGAAATTACAGAATATAGAGGCATAATAATCATCTCAGCCATTATCTGTCCACTCCTGATATTACCCTCCCCTATAGGCTATAAGGAACGGTCCCGGAAGGAATAAGCACCAGATCCCTTTTCAGGAAAGCGGTGAACAATGTTAAGATCGCTATGACAAACGCCAATCTGTAGTACGAGATGGCATTTTAAGAAGAATATACCAATATTATAAGGTGAGATTTGATTGTTTGTTTCCAAATAAATAAATATAAAAATTACTCAACTGATTTAAAAAAAAATCTTTCACCCATATAAAGCTACACTATCAGCCAGTAATATTATTTTAAAATATTCTATCTGTCCATGCGAAACCGAGCTGAATTTCTAGTATGTTTATAATCATGGAACAGTATTTCACATTGATTTCTAATCTAGTCGCAAAACTATTAGAGGGTAGGAAATAAATCGAGATACAGCCAACGGTTTGAGATCACGAGAGCTCTCTCCATTCGGAATTTAATTAATATAACTAAACTATAATTAGAGGTATTAAATGATCCGTATTCAAAGTGGGATTAGGGTTGGTATGGTTAAAGTGGATCTCGTACTAATTTGACGTGAACTAGTTGTTTGAGGTGTGCCGTTTAATTTGTTTTGGGTGCAAATATGGCATATTATGTACGGTAGGTTATGTGGAGTGGCGTTTGAGACTATGTAATGTTATTAATGTGTGAGTTAGTAAATGGGTTTGGATGTTTATTGATCTATAAACTTTAACAAATTTATTAGAAATATATATATATATATATATATATGTGTGTAAAAAGATGGCGCGAGTTTGACACAGTAATTACAAAAAAGTAACCTAATAATGAATATTATTCTAAATATCATTTATACCCCCTATGTGTTGCCATTTCTGAGGACTCAGATGTTATTCCTCTGTACCCTGTAAATGCACGCCATATCGCACCCTTCAAACCGAAACACAGCCATGCAAACAAGACTGCTTCACGGTAGAAACACGAATGGGACAGAGGTACCCAAGCAATCGACTTTTGTACAAAGTCTCCCTCTTATTATTTATGATCAGATCCTAAATTCTGATACACATCTATAAGACAAACTTTTGTCTAAACTAATTCAAAAGTTTGCCTTTAATTATTTTATTAAAAAATTAATATCAAATATTATTAAATCATTATTTTCAAACAATTTAATGATAGTATATTCGTCAACATCACCATATCAGTCGTTAACGGTCCAATGCAGAGTGTATGTGGGCCTGCCCCATAAATTGCCATAAGAAGTGGTTCCGAGACAAAGGAATGGAGGCCATTTCTTACTGATATTTGCTCTGGTACTGGAGGACTTTGCTAGTAATTGGCACTATATTATAGCATCATTATCAACGTTGACAAGTCAATGAGGCCAAGTCAATGATGCCAACAAATGCTTAATAAAAATAAGTTCTTTATTGTGCACAATAGAGATGTATACAAGGAGTATTTATACAGAATGTGCATATACAAAAGGCGGCCTTATCGTTAGAAGCAATCTCTTACAGACAACCTGGTATAAATAGTAAATAAGTACAGAGAGAAAAGTAGACTTTGTACAAAAGTCGATCGCTTGAGTACCCCTGTCCCATTCGTGTTTTAACCGTGAAGCAGTTGTGATTGCATGGCTGTGTTTCGGTTTGAAGGATGGGATATGGCGTGAATTTACTGGTTACGGAGGAATAACACCTAAGTCCTCAGGAATGGCAACGCATGTGGGGTATCATGGGCGAAACAGTTTACTCTGTTATGTTCATGGTACGGCTCATGTCTATAGGCGACGGTTACCACTTTCCATCAGGTGGGCCGTCAGCTTGTTCGCCATTCTAAGTTGTATAAAAAAAAAAAAAGATGGCGCAAGTCTGACACAGTAATTACAAAAAGTAACCTAATAATGAATATTAATCTAAATATAATTTATACTATTATTATATTATTTTTATATATCAAATACTATTTTTAAAAGATATTGCATGACTAAAGGGCATACATAAGGTAAGAAAATTTAAAAAAAAAGATATGCATAAACTAACAATATAAGACTAAGAATATTTATAAATATTAATAAAAAAAAAAATAACAACGTTTTGAAATACGAGCAAATGTTGTTATAGATTTATATATAATAATAAATTCCACCACGTGCATTCCAAGTAATATGTAGTCGTTGCTATTCTGAAATCACTCTTATAACATTGCGCATAGGTCACAAAACTGATTACGCGCCATGATACCGTGGGCTCAGTTTTGAACAATAATTTAATATTGCATCCATTCAGTGAAGTTTACGACTCTACTAACTTCTATCAGAGCAATCTAACTTAATAATGATTATATTTGTTCCTGTAATAATGAAATGTATTGTTGAATAACTAAATTTTGACATACTTAAGGCAATTCGCTAACTAACTCGATTTGCATCGACAAATGAACCTCATGAATTGCGTCGCTTTTCACACATATTTGTTGCCGTTGTAATGAAAATATATAGATAGATAGATAGATACTCTTTATTGTTTCCTCCAAAAGATTTATTTATATTATACATTTATATATATATATAAATATAAGAATATGGGGGAGTAAACATCTACTTGGAAAGGGTTTTTTAGAAATCTCAAGGGAACAGGGAAAAATGAGCTTCGTGGAAGTATCTGGTAAGTTATAAACAAAAGATACCGGAGATTGATTGCTTGTTCGCTTCACATATTTGTGTAACAGATACTATAAAATTGAAATAATGGATGTAAATAACTGAGAAAACCTGCAAGGCAGTACAATATCTATAGATATCTAGAGATATTTAGAGATATCGGAAACTAGAAACATGCCAAGAAATAGCGATGCTAGATCATTCCATATTTTTTTTTTTTTTTTTATACAACTTAGAATGGCAAACAAGCTGACGGCCCACCTGATGGAAAGTGGTAACCGTCGCCTATAGACATGAGCAGTACCATGGACATAACAGAGTATACTGTTTCGCTCATGATACCCCCCATGCGTTGCCATTCCTAAGGACTCAGATGTTATTCCTCTGTACCCAGTAAATTCACGCCATATCCCACCCTTCAAACCGAAACACAGCTATGCAAACACAACTGCTTCACGGTTGAAACACGAATGGGACAGAGGTACCCAAGCAATCGTATATTTATATTTAACCCATATATTTTCCGTACAAAATAAAAATGCATACTGTCTCAGCAACAATTCCGATCTGCATATTGGATGTTCATTCTTCAATAATAAATTCCAAAAGCGCTGGGGACATAACAAATGGAAGTTTATTTCGATCCAGTGTGCCGATACAGTTAAGTAATTTTTGCAATAACTGTTTGAAGAATATGCAGATTAAGGTTACCAAATGACATACATACATATATATGTATGTATAAATATCGCCTGTCTCCCATTAGGGTAGGCAGAAACAATGGGACGCCAAATGCTTCGATTCAAACAAACCTCTTTCGCTTCTTCCACATTAATCAATATTTTCATACACGCTCGCCGGTTACGGGTACTTTTAATTTGGTCCTTCTTCAGCACGTCGCCTATTTGGTCGACATACGTCCATCTAGGGCGGCTCCTACCGACATCTTCATTTATTCTTGCTCGATAAATCTCTTTCGTAATTCTTCTTTCATCCATCTTCTCCAAATGGCCAAACCAAACCACATTTATAATTCTGGTGAGTATAATCTAATCATTTGTATATGCATTAATATTTTCGAACGCAATATCCTTCTACCCTACTTACATGTCCATATTCCCTATCAAATCGGGGATCACATTGGGGGGTAGATGTAAAAAATCAGTCTGTAATCCAACTGTGCGTCGAGCTGATCAAGTTCCGCCAAGATCACGAATAAATCTCAGCCAGTTGCGAATTATTTATCAATCAGCCGTGTACTCCGCGCAACATACCGTGACACCTTAAGCAAATCAACAAAAGTGTTGGATAACCTGGTTGGATAGTCACCAGAGGGAGACTTTGTACAAAAGTCGTTTGCTTGGGTACCTCTATCTCATTCGTGTTTCAACCGTAAAGCAGTTGTGTTTGCATGGCTGTGTTTCGGTTCGAAGGGTAGGATATGGCGTGAACTTACAAGGTACAGAGGAATAACACCTGAGTTCTCAGGAATGGCAATGCATGGGGGATATCATGGACGAAACAGTATACTCTGTTACGTCCATGGTACTGCTCATATCTATAGGCGACGGTTACCACTTTTCATCAGGTGGGCCGTCAGCTTGTTTGCTATTAGGTAGACAATAATCTGGAATTACTGATTTAAATCTTAACTTTTTAATAACTATCATTATAAACATTTTGTTCGTTTTTCTTATCTTTGAAGTTTTTTTTTTTTCTACGTTCATCATTATTATCATCATTTATCATAATATATTTTGTATGTTTTTATGAAACAATATTATTTGGCTTTATTACCGCTGCAATACGGGTTTTATAAGCAATGATAGCCCAACTATAAAAGAATGTAATCAACCAACATCAAAATGAAGCAGATTCTCAATTCGGTTGTATTTTCTTTTATGTTTATTATCATCATAACTCCGTCAGTTGTAAACTGATTTGCAAAATTATATTTTACCTGAAGTATCTCCTATATTTAAATATTGGTCTCGTAGAAATATTACGAAAATCTGTTCAGAAATTTAGTTTTTAGATCAAAATAACTTCTGGTTTTGGACACAATTGAAGTCAGTTTTGTGTGGGAAACAATCTTTAATTATACATTTCGTTTTTCGTTCTCAATTCATTTACATATTCCAAGCGCATTGTGTTCGACGGTGCAATATTTTCAAGCAATTTTTCATTAACATGTATATTCATGTAGTTATTATTGTTTATGTTAATACAAACATCGATAAAACAATTATACTATCGTAATATGTAATGCTATAGAACGCACCAAACGTAAAGACTATTCCATCAATACTATAAATGATTTATATAGTAAACTTACTTCTCTTTTCATTTAAGAGTTTCTTCTTGTCGGTGCAACTAATTCATGCATCTTCTTCCAGCCAGCTCTATTCCAGGCCGTATCCTTTATCTCCCTATACGACATGACGCCTAGTGTTTCCTTTATCTGTCCCATGTAGTTAATCCTCGGTCTTCCTCTTCCTCTTTTGCCCTCTATCTTTCCTTCTACTATGCTCTTAAAAAAATCGTCATGTCGTATATTCTATATGTCGTATTATTTCAACCAATGTTCTCTTCTCGTTCACTCTTTTTAGGACTTCCTCGTTCGTTAGTTTTTTTCTGTCCAGACTTACTTATGCATTACAAAATATCATGGGTGAAACAGTATACTCTGTTATGTCCATGATACTGCTCATGTCTATAGGCGACAGTTACCACTTTCCATCAAATGGGTCATCAGCTAGTTTACCATTGTAAGTTGCATAAAAAAAAATTATCTAGATTTATAAAAAATTAAAGATATGTCTCATTTACAACCTTACGTCGAGATCTTATTGTTTTAATTTATTAAAAAGAAAGAGAGAAACATAATTTATTTAGTAACATACATAGACATAACAAATGTTAATAATAAAAACAAATTGTAGTTACTAAAAAGTCTCTTACTCAGCACTAGTCGAGAGTCCTTACGGTTCAACGACGCTGGTCTTTAGTAAAAGCCTATACAGAGAGTGCTATGCACAACACAGCTTTTAGCTTGGTTTATTTAGTATTAATGTTTCTTCTCCTTAGGTTTCTAGTGAACAAAATCTTTAAAGACATTCTATATTTATTATAACTATGGAAAAGGTTTCGTTTCATTTTATATTTTACTGCTAAAAATAATTTTCCAAGATGACGATGATTTTACTGAAAACGCTAGGTTTATTATTGAAATGTTTATATTTCTGGCCATCTGACTGTATATTGCAGAATTATAACATTCATAACAAAAATAAAAGTACTGTGAAGGCACATTTTATTATTTTTGTTATACTATACATAAATTTTTTTTTATACAACTTAGAATGGCAAACAAGCTAACGGTCCACCTGATGGAAAGTGGTAACCGTCGCCTATAGACATGAGCAGTACCATGGACATAACAGAGTATACTGTTTCGCCCATGATACCCCCCATGCGTTGCCATTCCTGAGGACGCAGGTGTTATTCCTCTGTACCCAGTAATTTCACGCCATATCCCACCCTTCAAACCGAAACACAGCCATACAAACACAACTGCTTCACGGTTGAAACACGAATGGGACAGAGGTACCCAAGCAATCGACTTTTGTACATAGTCTCCCTCTGGTAAATAAGTATAATAATATGACTTTATTCCATAAAAAAAACTGTCTTCATTTGAAGCCTATAAAACCAAAGGCAGCCAAATCAAACGCCATAAAATTGCTAAAATGAGTTAACTGTGGCGCCGTAACTGTATCATGGGCGAAACAGTATACTCTGTTATGTCCATGGTACTGCTCATGTCTATAGACAACGGTTACCACTTTCCATCAGGCGGGCAGTCAGTTTGTTTTCCATTCTAAGTTACATAAAAAAATAACCCCAACACGACCTCCATAATATTATTAACTAGAGTTACTTCACCATAAACGAAATGTTTTTCCACATTATTATTTACTACGTTAATGGAAAAATCCATGACATTTCCTCCCCCATTATTAATTGTCGCGTGATTTTAATTGTAGTATTTAAATACTGAATATGTGTTTTTGAAAGGCGTGAAATATTTACTGCGAACGTGCCAAGGTAAGGGGATTTGACGTACAAGTAATATTGGGATTACGAATGGTATAAAATTCTTTTAATGTTAGATTCTGTTTGTCATTTTGCATTAATATCTCATTCGTGTAATCTCCTTTATGAGTACGTTTATTTATTTGTACCTTATTGTGCCATTTATAAAGATAATAAATACAGTTAATTTTAATGCGAAGTGATATAAAAGGTGGCCTTTTTGCTAAGCAATCTCTTTCAGACAACCTTTGGGTAGAGGGCATTGAGAAAAAAGACAAAGGGTAGGTGGCGCACTGTTATATAGATACTAATATATACGTATTTTGAGGGGAAAGGGATTGTTAGTAATCGAGACTGAGAATCCCATTGCTAACAATATACCCAACCAGGTCGACCTCCTCGCGGTTCCCCTTGGAAATTATCATGGTTAATTCCTGATGAATTCATCATGATGGGCTAACGGGCCTGTTTTCATTATCATCTATCACCCTTCACTGGTGCACCGCCAGCGTATCCCGTTAAAAAAAAAACCCATCAGGTCGACTTCCACGCGGTTCACCTAGTCATATAGATTAGTTCTCTCTACTCACGTCACCTCACTAGTTATATAGATACTAATATGTATCAAGGGTGATAGATGAGAATGAACAGGCCAGTTAGCCCATCATGATGAATTCATCAGGAATTAACCATGATAGTGTCCAGGGAGAACCGCGAGGAGGACGACCTGGTTGGGTATATTGCTAGCAATGGGATTCTCAGTCTCCATTACTAACAATCCCTTTCCCCCCGACTTGATGGGGTTATTAAGTTCAATTCCCTTCTCTCCCCAACATAATATACTGGAAATAGTAAACAGTGTCGGCGAGCGAGGAATAAAAAATCTTTACTACTGTTACCAATTTACGACCACCTGAACTGTTGGGGGTTCGACAAAATTGTGCCAGCATCGTAAACATACGCCTTGTCGATGTCGTGAACAATATTTTACGATGTTCTGCCACATACGGTTGTTGGTACGGGGCGCCCGTTGCAGTTTGTAACACTGATATCGTGATAAAATATTCCGTGACATTTGATTCGCAACTTTCAAAGTGTATTGCAAGGTTTGTGACAAAAAAATTACAGAATAGAGAGTAGGAAAATGGTGAAAGTAACTACCAGATATATACATGAACTATACTAGGGTTGTTTTTAAAGCTCGTGTTTATTTTTATTCTATGACTATGTAAACGGCTACGGTAACCACTTACCATCAGGTGGGCCGTATGCTTGTTTTTTTTTATACAACTTAGAATGGCAAACAAGCTGACGGCCCACCTGATGGAAAGTGGTAATCGTCGCCTATAGACATGAGCAGTACCATGGACATAACAGAGTATACTGTTTCGCCCATGATACCCCCCATGCGTTGCCATTCCTGAGGACTCAGATGTTATTCCTCTGTACCCTGTAAATTCACGTCGTATTCTACCCTTCAAACCGAAATACAGCCATGCAAACACAACTGCTTTACGGATGAAACACGAATAGGACAGAGGTACCCAAGCAATTGACTTTTGTACAAAGTCACCCTCTGGTATTACTAATTTATAAATTATTCTAATAATGGAGTCATTCGGATTCACGCACCTCTATATATAACAAACATACAAAACAAGAAAAAATTAGCAAAACATAATTTTCAGCCAGTATCACGTTTTCATTTTTAAAAACATTCAATGCACTCGTACAGTTTTGGCTCTGTTACGTTTCCTTTTTTATAGATTTTATTTACGTACACCACATGAGAAATACATTTATCTTCAGTCTAACTCCCTTGTGGCGTAAGTAGACGCTCTCGACTCCTCCTTCCGATAGAACACGCCCGATCACACGAATATATCACTTCCCTTATTTGGTAACATAACAATCGTACCCAGTTCTGTACGAAAAACCCTATATGTATTTATAAACTTACTCTATCTATTCGCTTATAAAATAAGTATATTTACTGTTGAATATTGTATTACTATTTTTTTTATAATTTTTACTCAACTGCACATAAAAAGAGGTTAATGTTTTTTTTTTAATTTCTGTACACCAAATTTACATGTACGATGGTATATATTAATTAGATATTAATAACATCCGAATATAACATCCAGAGATCCGAGAATAACATCCAGAGTAACGCATGGGGGGTATCATGGGCGAAACAGTATACTCTGTTATGTCCATGGTACTGCTCATGTCTATAGGCGACGGTTACCACTTTCCATCAGGTGGGCCGTCAGATTGTTTGCCATTCTGAGTAGTATAAAAAAAAAGTAAATTTTTTTTTTTAAATTGGCAACACTATTTCCTACGTTCCTACTTACTCGTACAAAAATAACTACTACGAATGATTTTAGAGATAAGTTTTTTTCTTAATTAGTGAAAATGGTATGGTAACCCCACCTGCGCTAACGGTATACGTTGACAGGGCGTTAGTGCATGATAGGTGAGGAAGAAAGTAGGTCAGTTTTAAATAGAATGATATGGAATGGTAACCCTGCCTGCGCTATCGGTATACGCTGGCGGGGCACCAGTAAGGGATGATAGGTGAGAATAAAAAGGTTAGTTAGCCGAATTCCAGATATTCATTCTGATGGTTTACAGGAGGGACCACGTGGAGGTCGACCTGACAAGATATATTGCTAGCAATGGGGCTGGTACTCTGTATTACTAACAATCGTTTCCCCCCGAAGTAGGTCAGTCTTTTTTATCGCTGAAGATGGAATGGTAACCCCGCCTGCGCTGTCAGTATACGCTGACGGGGCATCAGTAAAGGGTAACACATGAGGATGATGGCAGGTCAGTTGGCCCATAGTAACCAATTGAACAAGAATTAACCACTATGGTTTCCAGGGGGAATCGCGTGGAGGTTGACCTGATAGGGTGTATTGCTAGGAATGAGGTTGTTAAATCTCATTACTAACAATCACTTTCCCCCCGAAGTAGGTCAGTTGTTTTATTGTGAAGGATTCAAACGTAAAAACAACCATACTGTTTAAGGTGAAATTTTCACAGTGTATTAAATAAGAACGGATTAGAATACAGGCTATAGAAAGTTATATTATATATTACACTATATCAAATATTATCAAGTAGAAAGTTAAGTGTAATTGATAATAGAGGGCGTAAAGAATAGTAAAATTAGCAAAAAAATTAAAATCTCGTTAAATGCGGAAAAAAGCTGTTCTAAATTAATTGTCATCGACAATATTACCCCACAAACGGGGTGAATTCATATTTATCAAAATCATCTATAGTCAAATAGAAAGTTAACTGTAACTGACAACAGATGGCGTAAAATATAGTAAAATTATAGAAAGTGGAAAAGTATTGCTGAATACGGAAATAAGTTGACGATTATCTGTATTAATTGTGATTGACGTTTATTATAGTTTAGGTAAACGAAGTCGCACGAATAATCAAGAGCAAATAAACGCAACGAAAGTAAACTGCTCGGGCCGGATGCGTTTACAAGGGGGATATAAATCAAATGGCGGTCGAATCAATTTTCTAAATGCGCACGCTAAGTTGCAATAATGTTTAAGAATTCAGGCACACTCGTGCGGTACGTGTAGTTCTTGTTGAGTGAACCAATTTCAAGCGGGGGGAAAGGGATTGTTAATAATGGAGACTGAGAATCCCATTGCTAGCAATATACCCAACCAGGTCGACCTCCTCGCGGTTCCCCCTGGAAACTATCATGGTTAATTCCTGATGAATTCATCATGATGGGATAACTGGCCTGTTTTCATCCTCATCTATCACCCTTCACTGGTGCTCCGCCAGCGTATCCCGTTAGCGCGGGCGGGGCTGCCATACCATTTTCACCCATCAAAAAAAAAACCAATTTCAAGCCATTTAAATTTTGTTTTAATGGATTTATTGGAAAAGTTTTTTTTTTTTTAATTTTTTTTTTTTAACCATTTATGTAGGTTTTAACTTCAAATAGTATTTCAGTGCATTCCAACACAAATTATTGGGGGGAAATGGGATTGTTAGTAATGGGATCTAGAAGTTCCATTGCTAGCAATATACGCTATCAGGTCGACCTCCGCGCGGTTCCCCCTGGAAACCATCGTGATTCATTCTCACGGAATTCTTCACGATGGGCTAACTGACCTGCTTTCACCTTCACCTATCACCTCTCACTGGTGTCCTGCCAGCGTATACTGATAGTGTAGGCAGGGTTACTATTCTTTTTTTTTTTATACAACTTAGAATGGCAAACAGGCTGACGGCCCACCTGATGGAAAGTGGTAACCGTCGCCTATAGACATGAGCATTAGCATGGACATAACAGAGTATACTGTTCCGCCCATGATACCCCCCATGCGTTGCCATTCCTGAGGACTCAGGTGTTATTCCTCTGTACCCAGTAAATTCAGGCCATATCCCACCCTTCAAACCGAAACACAGTCATGCAAACACAACTGCTTCACGGTTGAAACACGAATGGGACAGAAGTACCGAAGCAATTGACTTTTGTAAAATAAGCAAACGTTAACTTATCACTAAAAGAGATCTCTTCCAGTCAACCCAACACAAAAACTAGTGAGTTCTTTTATATTTGAAAGTTAGAAGCATAAGTGGTGTAAAATAAATAATGAACGTTAGTTACAGGGATAAGGTAAACAGAGGGCAACACGCCCTACTGTCCTGTTTATTTAACCGCACCTTTTCCGCCATTTTGAAGTGCCTCTAAGTGAATTAGACGGTAAAACTGGCCAGGTGTAAGATATGATTACGTGTGTATAGACTCTTATACTATCATTAATGTGAGATAATGTATTATTCCATTTATTTTAACCAGGGAGAGGGAGACCGAGACATAGTTACATCTGGCAGATCAAGGAAGGAGTTGGTGTCGTGTCGTATCAAGAGGTGAAGAGACTCGCTGAAAATCGTAGTGAGTGGCAAGAGCTCCATCGACAAGAGCGCAGCTCTTAAATAGATAGATAGATAGTATCTAAAATGGGTAGGTGGTAAAAATATATTATAATATCATTTTAGTATTAAATACCACATAGTCACAGCAATTGTCGAATCCTTGTACTAGGATACAGTGTGTCATAAGAAGCCAGAGGGAGACTTTGTAAAAAAGTCGTTTGCTTGGCTACCTCTGTGTCATTCGTGTTTCTACCGTGAAGCAGTTGTGCTTGCATGGCTTTGTTTCGGTTCGAAGGGTGGGATATGGTAGTGAATTTATAAGGTACAGAGCAATAACACCTGAGTCCTCACGAAAACGATGAAAATTTAAAATTGTATGTATTTTTCAATGCTAAATCATATTTAATTCACGATAAAAAATTTTGTAAAAAAAATATAAAAAAATTTTTTAGGGGTGGGTCACCCTTATCATAGAGGGGCATAAAAAATAGATGTTGGCCGATTCTCAGACCTACCGAATATGCACACAAAATTTCATGAAAATCGGTAAAGCCGTTTCGGAGGAGTTTGGTAACAAAAAACAGGGAGTGTGGTAGATATATATATATATATATATATATATATATATATATATATATATATATATATATATATATATATATATAGTTGCCACACTTCGCAGGTGGGTTGGAAATTACAGTTAGGCTTTTAAGGGACACTGTTGCCTCTCCCTTAATCATTAAGTTCTCTCAGTTGCCTCTTATGATACCTTATCTACTTTATAATTTTTTTTAATGGGTGATAATGGTATGGTAACCCCGTCTGCGCTATTGGTATACACTAGCGGGGTACCAGTGAGGGATGACAGATGAAGATGAAAGTAGGTCAGTTAGCCCATCCTGACGAATTAAACTAGAATTAGTCACGATGGTTTCCAGGGGGAACCACGTGGAGGTCGACCTGACAGGGTATATTGCTAGTAATAGGGCTATTTGACCCCATTACTAACAATCCCTTTCCCCCCTGAGTCTACTTTATAATTATTCATCAATGATAGACAGGTCACAGGTCAAAGATGGGCTGGTCACATAGCTCGAAGAACCGACAACCGATGGGGAAGAAAGGTTCTTGAGTGGCGACCACGTACGAGCAAACGCAAAGTAGGACGACCCTTCACTACATGGAGTGACGACCTGAAATGCGTTGGATTCAGTGGATGCAGGTGGCTCAGAACCGTTCTTTATGGCAGTCTATGGGGAGGCTTATGTCCAGCTGTGGACGGATAATGGCTGAAATGATGATAACGGTGGACAGATCAAATGGAATGAGTTTACAAAGAAAATTAAGTTAATGGATAAGTAATGTGAATAGTTACTTTTTAAAAGGCATAATGCCTTCGCGTGTTTATGTCTTGTCAGGTAGTATTTATGGCTAACCTTGTGCGTTGCACTGAATAATTAAACGTGGCCAGTGTGTTGAAGATTTATAGGAATTAAACAAGAACTGCCTACATTCGTAGGTGTAAATACTAATCAGAAAATAGATAGTACAATTGTTAAACCCTTAAATTCTACCATGGACTTTATTTATTTATTTATCCACGTGACATTCCTAGTGTTGCACTGCGTTTACCATCAGATGGGCTATACACTTGTCTGCCATGTTTGTGGTATAAAAAATCCTTTATTATACGAAAAAAATACATTTTTTATAATTTATATTGAATAAAGATGTACAGGCAAGCTTGACTCTGTAAAAGTTCTCTTCCAGCAAACCCTGAGTGCTAAGGAGCGTTAATTACAAGCGGACAGTGTGCGTACAATAACAGGAGGAAACAAAATGGTTATTTCTATTATGAAACAATATATTTATTATTTGTTAACTAAATACAAACTAACTTACATACTTACATTCGAAATATGCACATATCTGTATGTAATCTATACTTATAATAAATCTGTGGAGAGGTCAATTCTGTACATGAAATATATTTCTAAAATAACTATCAGGCGGTGATTAGTGGTCGATACTGATGCCGAAATTGCAATTAGTAAAATTTTTGTCTCTCTGTCTGTATGTTCGTTATAGAAACAAAAAGTATTCGATGGATTTTAACGAAACTTGACACAATTATTCTTTATTCTCCTGGGCAGGTTATAGTATACTTTTCATCACGCTACGATCAATAGGAGCAGAGCAGTGAAGGGAAATGTTAAAAATGTCCACCCGTGCGACGCCGGGACGGGCCGCTAGTAATACATATAATTATGTATAAAACATTATATGCACATGTACAAAATATTAACTTGATATTAAAAAAATGTACTGTAACACTAAATTTGTGAATTCGTTTACTAAATTATTTGCTACTCTCTCTCTATATATATATGAATAACGGAAATTTTATGGATTTACTACATTTGTCGCCAATGTTTGTCGTTTCCGCCAATTGTTTCGACTTGCGGATGTCTTCTTCCGGGAGCGTACAGCGCTCACAGCATCTCGCCTCGGAATAGTCCTAACCGACAACAGTAGTTACATATATAGACATGGAAAGGGCCAATCGGGAAAAGAAGAATAGGGGGGGGCGAAAAGACGATGGGCTGATGACATAACCGAATTTAGAGGAAAGGACTGGCAAACTATCGGCAAGGGGGGGAGGGAAAGAGACTCTTAGCAATGCAGTTTGAAAGCCGCATTGCTAGCAATATGCCCTATTAGGTCGAGCTCGACGTGGTTCCCCCTAGAAACTATCGTGAACTTGTATATTGTATAGCCCATCATAACGAATTCTTGTAGAATTCGTCACGATGGGCTAACTGACCTTTTTTTTTGTCTTTTTTCTTTAAGTGCCATATGTCGGAGACATGGGTTCGATTTCGTACTCACCACATCACCTTAAATAAAAATAAAGCTTTCATGAGGACGTCCATGTCTATTAACAAAACTAACTCTTACTAACATTTAGACAATAAGCAAAACATTAATTAATAACTAATTAAACATTAACAAACAAATACCAATATACCAATATATATATTTATATACATACACATACATACATACATATATATATATATATATATATATATATATATATATATATATATATATATATATACACACACACACACACACACACACATACACACACACACACACACACACACACACATACACATTTAAAGGACACAAAAAATGAAATATAAGTTTGATTTTAAACTAAATTATTAAAATATTTCGTACCGAACTTTAGTTTCTTTTTTCAACATTGTGTATTGTTACTCGTCAGATTAGAAAAATATCTTATTAAGTTCTTACTGCAAGCGAGGCACGGGTTTTTCCTCATGAGGGAAATATATTAGCCTCTTATACAATTCCCATGCTGGATAAACGCCTTGGTATATGTTTTTATTTCATGTTTCCTCTCTTTTGCATCAGTATATTAAATTTAGTTCCCCTAGTTGCCTCTTACGACACCTTGGGGATGAAAAAGAGGGATGATATTGTTCTCTTTATTCATTGCCATGAGCGAAATTAAGTAAAAAGAAGTTAGTTATTGCGTACCAACAATATTATATTAAGCAAAGTACTTAATTTTCTTCAAAAAAAAAGCAAGTAATTTTTTTTCTGAAAATAAAAAATTTTAATTCTCTTCATTCAAATATATCTACTTGTTTACAAGCACATTTAAATCGCAATTTTTTTAACATAAAAACACTTTAATTATAGAAAAATCGGCTAGTTTGATTTAAAAATTAAATTACTAAACAAATATTGATAAAATTCAATGAACTAATCTGGAATAAAAGTGTATACTTTTAGACAAAAAAAGAATTTTTAAAATCGATTTATAACTGCCGAAATTAAGAGGAAACAAACAAAAAAAAAAAAATGCAAGCGAATTCAGAACTCACTCCTTTTTTGAAATCGTTTGAAATTATTAGAAATTTGAATTTAGGATCCACATTCTATAAGTAGATTTTTCTTCGCAACAAACAAGAATTTGCTGCGTAAAAATGATTGCTTTTTAATATAAAACCAACCAATGAGTGTTAAGACTATCGATTAAAAAAAATAATAATTATCAGAAGTTTAGAATTGGCAATGTAATTAAAAAAATATATATAAAAAAAAATAATAAATAGATTGCGCATTCTAAATTCAAATATTTTTAATTTGTCTACGAAACATCTTGTCGTCAATGATATGTTTTATTATAAATGAATTTACAGTTGTTTCTTTTTTTAGTTTTACGGAGAAAAAATGAACTTGTTTTCTCAATAAATTTAGAAAATATTCCAGAAAGTGGTAAGGGAATTTAAAAACTCATCGCGTCTACCAAGTGGTTTCCCATCTCATCAATAATGGATGAAACTTGGACCTGTGCTGTGAGATATAGGTTTAGATCTTGTCGGACTGTCGGGGAATAAATAAATCGCTTTCAATATATAGGAATGAAGATATTTTGGACGACTTGAGGAAAGACGAGCGTCTAGACTCAAGTGTATATTCGTGTGTATTAGGAACTACTCACATTTATTTAGCTCTATTCATCTTTTGTCCATAGAAAACAACGATTTTGTATGGAGACGTGTACGCATCTATTCAGCTGTCCGCGTCTATTCTGCTTTCGCGGCAACTCAGTATACAATGAGGATAAATGTGTATTTATCATGCGAATGCTTTGGAGAGCGTTCAGCGATGTTCCACCGCATTCAGCGCTATTCTGCCGCTTTCACCGTCGAACGCGACAAAACAGCTCTTTACAGGGATGTGTCGCGACTCCTTGTCGACAAGTTCGACCTGTATTGTTTCTGCATTGATTTGATTTATTATTGCGTAATCATTATGTACGCAAGGATTAAAGAGTGCAGACGTATTTTATAATAATTATAATTATTTTATTTTTACGAAATGCAGCATATTCAACGCTGTACGCAGTAGACAAGCGTTTCGGCGGAGATAGCACGCTATGACGGCTTTTCTCATTCTTACGACGCCGTACGCGGCTGATAGAAGCAGAGCTATATAGGTGTGACCAAAATCGTTCAGCGAAACGCGATTGGAATTCATGGAATGAATAAGTGTGAGTAGTCCCTTACGAGATATGTTTAAAATAGAATAGAATAGAAATAATTTTTAACCGAATACATTTGTCGACAAGCTCTTTTAAATCATAATTTTTTTATGATTCTAATGCCAGTATTAGAAGGGTTCGGAATATTTTTATCTGTTGAGTAAAACTCGCAAGTAACAAACGTTATTATTTTTCAATTATTTATATTAAGGTTTCGCTGTCGTTCCAGTAACAATTCTAAACAGATAGTTTAGAATTGTTACTGGAAGTTGGTTTCATATTTTGGTTATGCGTTGAGGAACACATTTTGGAAACTCTTAATCCAGATGGTCGGAATGGAACTTTAGCTTTTTTTTATACCACTGAGGTGGCAAACAAGCATACGTTCCATCTGATGGTAAGTGGTTACCGTAGCCTATGAACAACTGCAATACCAGAGGTATTACGCGTGCGTTGCCGACCCTGAAGAAACCTCTTTACCCCCCTTTTGAAGAACCCCATGCTGTAGTCTCTTGGGAAAACCTCGGCAGGGAGCTCATTCCACAACCTGAGTGTTCGTGGGAGGAAACATCTCTGAAACCGCGCAGTACGCGACCATTGAGGCTGTAGGACATGAGGATGAACTCCTTGTCGACGGCGAGCCGAACGATAGAAAGTGACTGTGGTTGTGTGCTTGGGGCAGGTTGTACGGTGATGAAATTCAGCAGCTAGTATTATTGTTTTAATTTCTCTGATTATTTCCTATGAGGATTATAATGATGATATCAACCATTAACTGTCCACTGCTGAACAAAAGCCTCTCCTTGGAGAGTTTTACCAGTAGTTGCCACGCTTAGCAAGCGAGTTGGTAACAGCAGTTAGGATGTGAAGATGTTTCAATAGGAACGCTGCTGCCCAACTCTCGTAACATTAACTTCTCGTAATCGCCTCTTACGACACCCACGGGAAAGGAAGGGGTGGCCCATTCTGTACCGGGATCACATGGTAACTCCGCTGATATATGCGATAAAAGATGCAAAGAGATACAACGTATCCACGGAATGCCAGATCAAGTTTTTTTAATGCGTGATAATGGAATGGTAACCCCGCCTGTGCTAATGGTATACACTAACGGGGCACCAGTGAATGATGATAGGTGAGGATGAGAAAGCAGGTCAGTTAGCCAATTGTGGCGAACTCCACTAGAATTAATCACGATAGTTGCTAGGGGGGACCGCGTGAAGGTCAACCTGATACCCTATCAGTATTGCTAGTTATAGGGAAGTCAGAGCCCACTACTAACAATTCCTTTCCCCCTTGAGATCAAGTTGATTAACAAGTCGTTAGTAATCCATAATCTAAATCACCCGGCGTTGTATGCGGCCTAATGAAAAAATCTGGTACTGCGGTGTATTATGGGTATTTGGCATAGAGAATAGCATAAGCTACTCTCGGGGTCACATGTATAACTGGTTATATCTTACGACATAATATGTTGGAAAGCCCGGACCCCATAAGAGGCGGCTTAGTGTAGGGTATTATTTTGAGTTTTCCTTCTTATGCAATCGTGTATTGTTCCTTATTCCTCTGGTCGCATCTGTCGACACACTGGAGATGAAATAGTGGTAAATTATATCAAATTCAAATCGTTTCATGCAAAATTAAATTAAATTGTCATTATTTCTGAATCTACTGCTGGGTTCAGAATGTTATCTGTTGAGAAGAACCAGCAAGGAACTCAACAGTTACAGTCTTTTAAATCTTTGTTAATATTATGTGTTCATTTAAATATCTATATATATGTCTTAAACATCTCCAAAGCCTCACTGCAGTTATTATCCGCCTGCTAAGCGTGGCAACTATTGGCAAAATCCATAAGAGGGAGGCTTGGACAGTTAAAGTTTGATATGATGTCTAAAATTACGTGGTCATTAATTATTATGACACGTAATTTTAGACATCGACACGATTTATGACACGTAAATTAACAAATAAGTTTATACAATCAGATAGTTTACATTTTTTCAAATATAAAACAAAAGATGAAGTATGGAGATATGTTTTCACCAACTGTGTCGCAGTGACCCAAATAGGCTACAGCTCAGTGATAGTTAGATATGTGGCATGTACGTCTGTTTGTGACTTATTAACCTGTTATCTCTATCAATAACTATGAAATTTGACGTAAATGCACAATTTAGTACAGGGGAAGACAAAGGACAATATGTTGAGTCACTCAATATACCTCGGTCACGCGGTAAAAGTCGCGGGTAAAAGCCAGTATAATAACGTACTTATCTAAGAGGCAGCTATTCGGTCGTAACTATCATACAAGGAAAGTATTTTAAGGACTCCTTTGTTTTGACAGGAACTCTCGCTTTGGGAATATGGGAGTTTGTTACCTTTAGCAAATACGTATTTTATGAAAATGCGTATTATGTATGAAAAATATATCCGCAATTTAACATACACATTTTTTAAATTTTCCAATGAAACATTTGAATGTTTCTTGACATGACAACTTATCACGACAATACGAAAAAATCTCTACAACTCCCTATAAAGGGCTGCCATATTAAATACTTGCAAAATAGTCAGTGTGCGATTGTTGCACTGAGGTAGTTAGAGGTCACCAGTTTAAATCGATATGTGGACTGTATGTATATATGGATTGAATGAGTGTAGATCCTCGTCCAAATTAGTGAGTAATATAAGCTCCACCAACCTTAAGGCTCACGTTCACCACGGATGTACGAAGCACTGCTGGTAAACACGCACGGCGATCCACTAGTAGTTTGGAGCAGCAGCCTCTCAATAATGGACAGGAGAACACTCTTATTTAACACCGAACACGGCAAGCACGGCTTCCGGAAGGCTATCAGTTTGACTTGAATATCAGCTTCACTTGAATTAGTGGAGGAGGCGCTCACGGGCGCTCTGCCAGGCGTTCACCGAACAAGTGTCAACGTAATATCCATTGATGACAGCTAACCACAAAATTGATGGAACAAAATGTGTGATTACCCACCAATATTGGATAAGGATCGAACAGTCAGAAACCCGTCATACACAAGCATAACCTTCCATACAAACATACACATTGCGCTTACATGGTCACGTAGCCGTAAGTAATAACTACCAGCGCTAAAAGCTGAGAAATTTAAAAGACAAGTATAATAATAATAAACTCTTTATATGCGCACAATAGAGATGTATACAAGGAGTATTTATACAGAATGTGCATATGCAAAAGGCGGCCTTATCGCTAGAAGCAATCTCTTACAGACAACCTCGCGTAAATAGTAGATTTGTACAGAGATAAAGGTAACATAGTAAAGTAATATTTATAAAAATTGCTTACAAACTATTGTTTACTGTTAAATTGTTAATACGAGCAATATAATCTGTGATTTAGCTCGCACTGGCTAGGATAAAAGTGGAATGCATGATCAGATGTTTGATATTGATTCGCGCTTAAATTTTTAAGAGGTTTGGATGAAGTACGCAGATAATATATATTCTTTATTGCACTTGTAAATTACAATGTTAATGCATTTATAAATATTGTGAGCAAGGGTGGACTTATCTCTGACAGAGATCTCTTCCAGTCAACCCAATGCAGTTAGAAAACATGTTGCTAGCGGGCAGCTGAAGTGCTACAACTATTAATATTTAGTATACATAAACAAATATACAGTTAAATAAAATATTAAGATACATAATAAAATATTACATAAATACATATACTATAAATAAATATAATATCTACCTACTTATACAGTGGATGTTAAAATAAATGAATATACTACCTAGAATAGAAATTTAGTTCAATGATTTTAAAGTTTGACAGTTCAATTATAAAAATAAATAAATTAAGATTATGACTCAAAGGAAAGAAAATCTAACTTCAACCTTTTCTTGAAAGAGGTAATTGAAGGGCTCTCTTGTATGTGGGAAGGGAGTTTGTTCCATAATTGGGCAGCTCGATACGAGAAAGAGTTGCCCATAAAATGTGTTCTACACAAAGGTAGGTCGAGAATCCTGGACTGAACTTGACAGGAGCGTTTAGGACGGATTGGTGGTGGTAATAATTTAAATCGAGAGCGGAGGTACGAAGGAGAATTGGGGTTATTAAGTATGTTATAAAGGAAAGAAAGGATGTGCATATCACGTCGAAGTCGGATAGGAAGCCACTTTAACTGGTTGCGAAAGGCAGAAACGTGATCATATTTACGAAAACCAAAGATGAACCTAATGGCCAGATTTTGTAATCGTTCCAGCTTGTTTAGAAGCTCCTCAGGCACATCCAAAAAACAGACGTCGGCATAGTCAAGTATTGGGAGTAGTAGAGATTGTGCGAGCATGATTTTAGTATTTACTGGGAGAAAGTATTGAAGTCGCTTGAGAGAGTGAAATGTAAAGTGCATGCGTCTACTGAGCTCATTTATATGACATGTCCAAGATAGAGTGCCGTCCATTATGAGACCAAGGTTCTTAACCTTCTCGCTATATGCCACTGGAACTCCATCGTAGTAAAGTGGCGGTATCCCGGTCCAATTCAACCTGCATCGCATCCTGCTGCTGCCAATAATGATAGCTTGTGATTTAGCAGGATTTACGAGAAGGCCAAATGTGTTAGCCCACGATCGTATTGCAGATAAATCCGTATTTAAGACAGCAATGGCATCAGACACTTCGGACATAATATATATTTTATAGTATATCATGGACTAACACATATGACAGTTTCTTGTGACTGGTGTTTCCCAACGTGGGGCCCACAGGGGGGGCAATTTGATAGTTAATACAGTGTTGCTAGATCGGGTACTTTTTCTTAATTTGAGGTAAATAAATTTTTATTTGTGAAATTTTAGAGAAATGAAATTGTTGGAAAAAGTTTTTGGAGAAAACTAAAAAGGACTTAGAGAAATTTGAGTATTTTTTTTTTACTTCTGAAATGTATAGAGGACTTTTACCAGTAGTTGCTACTCTTGGCAGACGGGTTGTCAATTTACATACTACGGTTTTGTTTATATGAATTGAAAATTAATTGAATCTGTCATTTTCTGTCGACTGCTGCACATAGTCCTCTCCCGTAGACGTACCAGTACACTATAAGGTGGCTTATCAGCTTGTCGTTTTATGTCGAATAAAATAACACCATGAATTGTACCTAAACATAATATAACTACATTTCATACTACACCGTTTCGATGGTTTAATATCCCCCATATGAAATACTTATAACGTCTACTGAAGCTCATGACAGCCCTCATAAGTTGGCGCTTATGTACTCTTGTGTACTAAAGTATTATGCTTACTCATACATAACTGTGCTAATAAAAGAAAACTGCCGAATTGCGTGTTTTATATATACATATATATATATCTATATATCTCTATTCTATCATATTGCATAGCATATTGCGTAACTATGGTGTAGGATTTATCCGAACGGAACAACTTTGGAGACAGGCGTGACAGATATGTATGTATGTATAAACTTTTAAAGAAATGAAATGAAATGAAATGAAATGAAATGAAATGAAATGAAATTTATTGCGATGAATGTGGTAAGTTTAGATAACATTATACATTTTGTGTAACCATGACATTCAGCCAGCTTGGCATGCAACATTTTATATGTATTATTAATAATCAACTATTAATTAGAAGTCATATTACTAAAGCCACATTGAAGTTCAAATTATTATTGTAAAATTATACATGCATGTCATTATTTTTCAGTAGGTTACGTCCGTCATACATTTACAAATATTTGTTGCATACAATATTCTACATTCTAGATTCAATTATATAATGTCGTCCATTTTACTTGCAAAATAATCTTTCAGTGTATAAAAACATTTTGTTATTAACCATTTACATAAAATGACTTTAAACCTTTTTAAACACAGATCAGTAAGTGAATTTGGTAATTTATTGTAAATTCTTATACACGATGAGTAACTGTTACTATGATATAGACGTGTTTTTATGTTTGGTAGCTTAAGCCTTCCAGGATGTCTAATAGTAAATTTATAGTAGTCATCTTTTTTTACAAATAAATAAGAATGTTTTTTCACAAAGAGGCAACACTCCAATATGTATATTGATGGAACCGTGAGTACTTTCAGCTGCTTAAATAGTGGCGTACAAGGTGTCATAGGTCGCTTATTACAGATGGCACGGATACATTGTTTCTGAGTTATAAACGCTCTGTTAATATTTACCGAATTTCCCCATAATAGTATACCATATTTAAGGTTTGATGCCACATGTCCATGATATGCCATGACTGCTGCTTTTTGATCTACTAATTTGGTTAATTTCCAGAGAGCATAGACAAATCTGTTTAATTTATTACATATTTTTATTACGTGGTTTTTCCACGAGCATTGGTTATCAATAGTAATACCAAGAAATGAAATTTCTTTTATTTCATTTATTAATTTTTCACGAATTGTAATTATTAATTGATCACTTTTTGGTCTTTTATTATAAAATCTCATATATTTCGTTTTTTCAATATTAATTTCTAAGCAATTTGAGTCGAGCCATTCCACAACATTAGCAATAGTATCACAGATATCAGTATTGAAATCTGTTTGTGGAGTTTGTGATATTACTACTGAAAAATCGTCCGCAAATAAGGTGCATTGGTGTTTAGTTACATTTGGTAGGTCATTTATATATATTATAAATAACAGGGGTCCTAAAATTGTTCCTTGGGGAACTCCCACATCATTAACAGAGGTTTTGGATTTATAATGTATTTCTTCAGCATGATCATTAATTCCACTAATTTCGACATATTGACGGCGATTTTCTAGGTAACTAGTTAGCCATTGTAATACAAGTCCTCGTAGACCATATTTTTCACATTTTTTGAGAAGAATGTCATGGGATACACAATCAAATGCTTTGCTCATATCAAAGAAAACTGCAACTGTGTCAATGTTCTTGTCAATATTTTCAGTTATTGTCTTTATAAGCTTAAATGCAGCTAAAGAAGTAGATTTTCCTTTACGAAAACCATGTTGGTCATCTTTTATATAATTTGTCTAGAAAAGCAACGATTCTTGTATATATTGCCTTTTCAAACACCTTTGCTATTATTGGTATCAAGGAAATAGGTCTGTAATTATCTACTAACTGTTTGTCATATTTCTTATAAATTGGTTTTATTACTGAAATTTTAAGTAAATCTGGAAATGTCCCTTCTATGAAAGATAAGTTTATTAAATAACTTAAAATTGGAGATATTATATGTGCACAGGTTTTTAATAACTTTGTTGGAAACTCATCATATCTAACGGATTCTGTATTATTTAAAGATATGATGATTTTATATATTTCATCGCATGTTGTTGGTGATAGAAACATACTGTTTTTCTGATAATTTATTTGAGTAAGTTTAGTCGGTTTTATTTTGTCATTATGAATTTTTTTTACTATATTTATATAAAAGTCATTAAAAATGTTACATATGTCATTACAATTGGTTATAATCTTATTGTCATGATATAGTCGATGTATATATTTATCTCGCCTATAAAGTTGATCTTGTTTGTTTATAAGGTTCCAAGTGGCCTTATTTATATTCTTTGCTTTAGTTAGATATTTTTTATTATTTAGTTTTTGTGCTACATATATACATTGCTTTAAAGATTCAGCATATTTACGATACTGGGTCCTACTTTCTTGATTTTTCTTCTTGTAATATTTGAACCGCAATTTTCTTTTTGTGACACATGATTTTCTTAATCCCTTCGTAATCCATTCAGAATTCTTAGATTTGCTTGTTATTTTTATTTTACACATAGGAAAGCATAATTTATAAAAAAGAATAAGATTTTCGTATATAAAAAAATTAAATGCGTCATTTAATTTAGTTGCTTCAAAAACCTCCATCCAAGAGAAACCACTCAAACATTGCACAAATTTATTCACTAATAGTTTGGCATATTGTCTTCGTTATGGTCACGCTTAAATTTAAACCACATCTTCTTCGGCTTTTGTTCTTTTAGAATTGGAACATGGATCGTTTGGCATGTCTCATGATCTGATAATCCTACCTTGTGTGTATGTCCTATAACATTGAAAACATTACTAATGATTTGATCGAGACAAGCATGTTGTCTTGTTGGTTCATTGATATGTATTGTAAATCCATAATTTTGGATTATTCTTATATAATCAGTCTGAATATTGCTATCTTTTAAAATGTTTATATTAAAGTCTCCTGCTATTATAATTTTATAATTTTTTTTGTATCGTAGTTTGTCTAATAAAGTTTCGAGTTTATTCAAAAATAACTGCGGGTCAGATTTAGGAATTCTGTATATACATATAATAAAGAACTTCATTTGTGGAATACTAATACCACAACACTCAAAAGTGCGTTCAGTAGCATATTCAGAAAGCATGGATATTTTGTTAAAACTGTAATGGTCTTTACATAGTATGCATACACCACCTCGTCGTTGATTTGGTCTGGAATAAAAATCTGCTAAACAATAACCCTGTATGTGTAATTTTTTTTCATCATTGGACTTTAGAAAAGTTTCACTAAGGCATATAATATATACAGATGTGCCATTTGTTTTCAATTCATCTAGAGTTATTTGAAATATTTCTTGTTTATTTAATATACCAGCAATATTTTGGTGCATTATTACAATATTATTTTCATTGTCACTATTAATCTCGTTAAAAAAAGTCTTATCATTACGAACTTCCGATGTATTGCGCAGTCGTGGTGTCAGGGTTAACCTAGCACAATCAACGTAACTATTCTCGTCAATTTGTAAAATATCTGTACGTGTCACCTCTGATGCAGGATATTTATTTAATTTAGCTTTACGGGTATATAAAGACCTTGGGAAATAATCTAATAAAGTAGTCTGTACTGTAGTTCTAGAACGTCTTAACTCATCAAGTGAATTTGTATTATGTATTATTTTTTTGACTTGATTTTCTGATGGCATCAAGCATTTATTACTGTGTTTTAAAAATGGTAAGTATTTATCATTATAATCTAAAGAGTCGATTGTTAAATTTAATTTATTACAGATATAAGCATTAGATTTTAATTTTACTTCTAAGTAGTGGCAATTCCGAAAATTGTTACACAGTAAATGAATCTTTTTATTCAATAGTTTTACATTCAGGTGCTTATTTTCAAATATATTCAACAATATTACAGAACAGTTTTGTAGAGTTTTTAAAGCAATTGTTAATTCAATAAGTATACTGCAAGGATTAATGTCATTTTCGCCTATAATTAGCACAATTTTATCGGCAGAGGTTAATTTTAAATTGTGACACTCTTTCAGAACTTCTTTAGTTGATGCATAGGGCTTCGTTAATCCAGATATTTTGTATTTTTCGTATTTGTTATTCCATCGCGAGTAGGTCAGAGCACTGGCAAGTCCTGTACCCTGTTGTGTACTTAATATTGTTATTTCTTTTTCTTTTGAGTGTATGTTTGTGTTCGTCGAATCGATTCTTGATGTCTTACAAGAGTCACTTACATTATTATCACTTGTTTGTATAAATATCCGTGTTTTTATAAACTTTTTTATTGGATTGTTTATAAATGGTGATGAGTGTATATCTAAATCTAAGAAATCAATTTGTTTCTTAGTCAAGCTTTTCTGTTTTGGTGTTTTAATATGTTCTTTTCTATGTGTTGAAGGAGAACTTAAATGTAGCAACTTACTGATTTTTAGATCTTTGCTTTTGATAATTTGTTGTAGATTGTTATTATTAAGTATTAATTTATCAATTTCCTCGTGTGCACCACTTAGTTGTAATTTTAAATCTTCTATAATATTCTTTAATTCTTCTAGTTCATTATAGCATACAGTGGATATGTCTGGGAGACTATAGAGTCTATTTGATGAAGATGACAATGGAGATGAAGTTTCTAGATTAGGAAGAGATTCATATGAGCTAGAATGAATCCCTCCCAATTTCTTTCGAATTGTTACATTGTCTTCTTCCATTTTTTTATATATTGAAATTTATTTAAATATGTCATATAATTTTTATTCTTATATTTCAATATTAGTTGATTACGTAAATTTATATTAATTATATATATCTAAATCTATATCAATCCCTTTGCAGTAGTGATCCACAACTTCTTGATTCGATATAAATGGCAGTCACTTGCTGAATCAGAGTAGTCAATAAGTATTCGAAAATAATTAATATATAAAGGGAGACTTTACCAGAGGGAGACTTTGTACAAAAGTCGATTGCTTGAGCACCTCTGTCCCATTCGTGTTTCTACCGTGAAGCAGTTGTGTTTGCATAGCTGTGTTTCGGTTTGAAGGGTGGGATGTGGCGTGAATTTACAGGGTACATAGGAATAACATCTGAATCCTCAGGAATGGCAACGCATGGGGGGTATCATGGGCGAAACAGTAAACTCTGTTATGTCCATGGTACTGCTCATGTCTATAGGCGACGGTTACCACTTTCCATCAGGTCGTCACCTTGTTTGCCATTCTAAGTTGTATAAAAAAATCATCATACCAGCCTTTATCATAAACCTCCCCTTGTGGGGATTCGCCAGTAGTTGCCACGCTTGGCAGGTAGATTATCAACCGTAGTTAGGCTTTAGTAATGTTTTAATAAGGACGCAACAATCCCTCATAAAAATAGAATTTTCCAAATTGGTTTTTTAATTACAGAGTTATGAGGTGACAAGCACAAAAAAAAAGACATTCGAATTGAGATGAATTACTATAATTTTTTTTTTCAAATTAGCATTGTTTTCTCTACTTTTTTTTTATCTACTATTGGAAAAGAAACCTCAAAATTGGTATTTTCGTTCAGGCTCTATAGATAGATAGATAATTTTTTTTCTCACAACACCCACGGGAAAGTAAAGGGTGGCGTATTCTATGCCGGGACCACACAGCGAAGTGTATATATGTAAGTGTAGTATTATAGAAAAATTCAACAGTATTATTGACACGATTTTGTTGTTAGCAAGGAAAGTGAATCCCTCGGTGGGATACATCCTTACTTTATATTATCAGTAACCCGTAAAAGGAAATACAATTATATTTTCATTTCTAAACTAAATAGGGTTTTGAAGGGTGAAGGCAGATCCGGAAGTAAGTAGATTGGAAAAAAGAAAATTTAAAATTACAAGCAGAGATAGATTTTTTTTATTCTAAAATATGTGACGTGCTATTGGGATTACTATAAGATCAAAATTCTATAGTATATTACTGCAGCGGCTAGCAACTGAGGCATTGATAGACGGACGTGCAAATGTGAGCCGAGGCGTAGCTGAGGCACACATACGTGAGTCCATCAATGCCTAGTTGTGACCAAGACTTGTATAGTACATTTCTCAAACAATGCGCGGAAATCAAAAACACAATTTTACTTTTTAAGTTCAATGACGAATAACGAACAATAATAATTTTTCACGCGCCATAATATTCTTTTGTTTATTTTTCAATAAACAGCTTTCTATTTGCAAGCCAGTTGGAAATTTAAATAAAACCTTTTATTAGTTACCTCCTTGGTAGCCATGTTTCGAAGTAAAAGGTCATTCCATTTTTAAATTACAGGACAGATATGAGTTTACATAGTAATTTGTCTGGCCGCAAAACACGACAGATATGGATTTTCATATAATTTTTGTCGGCCGCTGCCCGCATGTATCTGGCCAGTACGGCAATTTTGATTTATCTCGAAGAAAATTGTCAAATAAATGCTCACATTTTCAAGCATGTTTGAGAAATATATATTTACACAACCAGAATTAACAAATAAATTGAGGGTCCACTTAATGGGCAGTAGATATGGAAGAGAATATGAACAGAGTATGCTATGATAGGCATGGTTGCCCCTCATGTGCTATCATTCCTGAGGACTGAACTATTATCTTTGTAATTTTACTACTATATCCTACTCTTTAAACTGAAATAAAAATACAATATGTACATACGGTTATTCAAGCGCAATTAATTAACAGTAGAAATATGAGTAGAACAACAGCACTCAAGCAGACGACCAGAGTCCTGCTATAATGTCTAAGTAAATATAATACATAAATGAATTGTATTTTAAAATACATGATAATCATTATAAATACGAATTTATATTTTAGGTGACTATAATACTTAAACGAATCGTATTTTTAAATGGATGATAATTATAATAAATAAGTATTTATATTTTAGGTGTATATAATATTTAAACCAATTGTATTTTGAAATGCGTGATAATCATTATAATTTTGTTTTTTTTTATTTATTTCAAGTAAACAGTTACATAGATAGTATATATACTTGGTGACGCGAAACTGCATTGCAGTTTGTCTGCAGCTTTGCGCTCTTGTACATACAGCTTTTTAAACAATTATAGACTTATATCCTAATCCTATATAGTAAACTTATATCTTTATACATACATATACATATATACACATACATATACACACAGACACACATGCATATACTAATAAAAATTTATATTTCAGATGTTTAAAATATTTAAATAAATTGTATTTTAAATTTAAAAATAGTCATTACAAATAACGATTTATATTCCAGGTGACTATAATACTTAAATGGATCGTACTTTTTTATACGCATGATGATCGTTACGATAAAAAATTTACATTCATATATTGAATACTCACTTGTTTAAATATTTCATCGGTCGTCGTAGAATTTCTTTGGTGTTTACTTGTTTCGCTCAGCGTCGTTTTGTTTGTGAATTAAATCTGAAAATAAAGAAAATGATTGCTATTGAAAATTATAATATATAATACAAAACTACACTAAGACTGATTTATGTACAATTAAATTTTGTGTCCGGAAAAAGTATTCCAACGTGTTGTCAACTTATATATGGCAACTTTGCAAACAACAGAAATAGGGTTTCCGTTGACAAAGTCAATATTATCACAATCGATTCAGAATTTATGGAGATATAGCGTAACATTAACACAAATGGTAACAAATATCCTTAGATTATATAGATATTGTGTCACAAATGTTTCATCAATAACAGGTCAACTTTTCTATATATGTGTGAGTGTTATATAGGGTTGCCATAATGCACATTTATTACTCAGTATATGGGAAAAATTACATTACAAGGTTAAAATGAAAAATAAAAATGCTACAAAATGATTAAGCATATATTTGGAGAACAATGTTAATGATGTATAAATATTCGTAATGATGTTTATTTTTATTGTTATTTATATTCAACTATAGACGTAAAATATTTTTTTTAATCATTGATTATAGCTTCCTTATAATTAATTAATACCAATTTTTAAGTAATACATAAAGTTATATTATAACAGAAAAAATAATTTTCGATTTAAATTTAAGCAATCAAACTTTTCTGGTAAATTTTTAATCTTATTACTTGCAACATTGAAATAATGGTGGTTTAAAAAATTATGTGTCAAATCGAGTTAGTCAAATGTCAATTTAGCTGACTTAATGTTGACACGCCTTCAACAATCGATGCTCTATCTATAATATTTAAGTCACTCTTTTTGCAAGTTACTGAATGCGATTTTGTTAGTTGAATTATAATAATAAATATCATTTATAAACAAAGAACAATTTATTTTATTTTTCTTTATTTTTTCTTTTTATTCTCTTACTTTTACTTTTTTATTTTTTCTTTTTTGTCAAACATAGACAATTCCTATAAACGTTTATAAATATGTGAATCCTGAGATGAAATTAATTTCATTTTTAGATATTTAAGGCTAGTTATGAATTTAGTATAGTTTATTAGTATTAGTTTAAAATAGATTTTAAATCTACATACATAATACATTTCTCAATAGTGACGTTTATAGACTTCGTTCATTTGCTCTTTATAATACAGAAAGGTCACAGGTGAATAAATTCTTTTTAGATTTATATTAACAATTTGTAAACTTTCAATGTGATTTGTAAAGTTTTACGTCTGAAATGCAATATCGTAACTTTCTAGACAAAATGCGAATATAATTTATTAGGTGTATGAATACATTATATATATATATATATATATATATATATATATATATATATATATATATATATATATATATATATATATATATATATATGTATAAATGTTTAAAAAAATAAAATAATTTTATTTTAATATATTATAATACGTTTTAATACCTACATATTAAAAAATACACAATATATATATATATATATATATATATATATACTTTTTTGTTCCGAAGAACAATATAGTGTTATAATATATTATAATACGGATATTTTAAAATTATGTTCCACAAATGAATCAACTTCAACTAGTAAAATCATTTCCATCAAGTGGGCCGTCAGCTTGTTTGCCGTTCTAAGTTGCATAAAAAAAAAAAGTTAAATCTTTTTGTCAGCTAATTGTCAAATTAGCCAACTCGTTTTTTTTGGCAACTACTGGCAGAACTCCCCAAGGGAGAGGCTCGTGTTCAGCAGTGGACAGTCAAAGGCTCATATAATAATAATGGTAATTGTCAAGAGCTGGACAATTCCATTTAGATTCTACATTAAAAATACTTCCAGTTCGCAAACTAAAGTTCAGTGACTGAATAAATATATTTTAAATGCAAGAGCCGTAACTGCCTCGAGCGAGACCGCTAAGACGAAACGGACTTTGGTTTTTCTCTTTTATTTTTTATAAATAAAAATATATTTTTTTTTTGCGCCACAAGTCAAAGCGAGATTGAAGTTGTTTCTTGGATTTAATAAAAATATCAACCCGAGGGGACAAAAGTTTCGGCCTCCTCTTAACAAGTGGGACCGAAAAGTTTATTAATCACACCACTTTTATTAATGCCTATCTTCGTCCTCTTTTAGGTTTTCTCTTGAGAATTTCTCGACTAAAAAAATATGTTGACTTCCGCTTTTTGTTTTGTTGTTTCGATTGCTAGTTTATTTATTGGCTTTAAAAAGTAAAGATTTTGAAACGATCGTTCACTAGATTTCCAAATCACCAAAAGTGATTTGTTAATTGTATTTTATACAATTGTAACATATATATTGCACATTGTCATACATATTATATATCTATATGTATTAAAAACAAACGAATAGAGTTTCGTGCCTCCAGTCAAACTGTTTAAATTACTTCTCTTCATCCAAAGGTTGCCAGAAAGATAGATAGATAATTTATTTACATTACTTACAGCACACAAATTACAATACAAACATACACATAATACACAGTAAAAGAGATAAAAGAATGAAAAACAAAAAAAGCAACAAAACAAAAAGCAAAATATATAAAACAACAATTTCCATTCTTTGTCAATTGTTTTAGATGTAATAATATATTTAAATGAACTAAGTGTTATTTTGCTAAATTCTATATCATTGGTTGCTTGACTAGAATTATTTTGTTTAATTCCACTATTGTTAATATGCGATTGCCAACATTTGAGAAATTACTACTAGAATTATTAGTAGAAATTATGAAATAATAAGATATATAACTATAAATACAGAACTGCTACTAATAATAATAATAGTCAATATTAATAAATTAGCAGTAGCACAAATTAAAAATAGCGGAATTAAACAAAATAATTCTAATAGAATAAGTATACAAATATACTCGTAAATACGATTATCTAGCTTGTTTAATAAGCACTCAACATCGTTTTGTATAAATGACTCAAATCGATTTTAATTGAGTATAACATTGAAAAACAATTTATTTATTAAAACTTAAAAGCTTTAGTAGTAGGAATAAATCTAAGAGGCTATAATAACATCAGCATAGGCTTAGCTATTTTAAATTTTTTTTTTGTAAAACACAGGGAACAAACAAGCATGCAGCTCACCTGATGGTAAGTGATAACTGCCGTCCATAGGCAATTGTAACATTAGAAAAATTACAGAGTAATAACACCTGAGTCCTCAGGAATGGCAACGCATGGGGGGGGGTATCATGGACGAAACAGTATACTCTGTTATGTCCATGGTACTGCTCATGTCTATAGGCGACGGTTACCATTTTCCATCAGGTGGGCCGTCAGCTTGTTTGCCATTCTAAGTTGTATAAAAAAAGGTGTGTTGTCGGCCTTTTAAAAAAGGATTATGCTCTTTTCTTGAAGGTTCTAATGTCGTATCTGTTCGGAAATACTGCCGCTGGGAGTTGATCATTTCGATAAAAGACAGTTTTTATTTTAGTACATCATTGTATGTCGTATTTTTTTTATATAGTAGAAAGCAAATATACATGCTCACACAATGGCGAGTAACTACCAACGTCCATGAGCATGCATAATATCATATTTTCTCAATAATATTGCCCCTGGGAGTTTATTCCATAACGTGTCATAGATATAATGTTTCCGATATAGGAAATATCCGTAAAAATTCATGAAGGAGAATCGCCATACATCGATGATGAAATTCAGCATTTTCATTTCATATTTTTTGTTATAATAATTGGAATATACCTTGACAGTTATGCTACCTGCCCGTATCCCTATTTCACAGCCTTTAATTTTATTGTCTATTAACTGAGGTATATTAAAGATTAGAACAGCTTTAAAACCATTGTTTTAAATTAGTAACCATTGTTTGAAAGAGCTAAACGAAATTGGTCCTTCGTGCCGGATAGTTTAGGCAACTTTAACTAACTACACAATTAAAACTCAAATTCTCAAAATGTTGTTTCCGTTAGTTTGTCTCATGATAACAATAGACGTTGAAATAATAATATTTATATACATATTTTGTAACTGATTCAAAGAAGCTTAGTTTGAGGGAAAAACTTCAATATTGGAGACACCAGCACGAGAGGGGGATATGAAAACTTATACAATTGTAAAAGTATTTTGTGAAAGTACAATAATGCCATCAACTACGTCTAAATTGCTCAATCTACAAATGGAAAGTGCATTCTTCGCGTGTTGTCCGTTACTAAAAGTTTTCAGAGTAGTAATTGCGATAATAAATTATGATAAAGAATTTACGGACCAAGTTTTATATTGCTGTCGTTAATTCAACTGAAGTCCTTGATTGTATAATTGAATTTACTATATAGTTTATTTTAAGAGAACTTTATGAAAATTTAAACAAACGGATAATGGATTCAACCATAAAACAGTCTGCTATAATTTCCAATATTAGTATAAATCGAAAATCCATTAATTTATTAAATTTTTGATTTGCTACTAATTTTAATCAGTGTGTTTCTATGATAATTTCATTCTATTGAAGCAGACTGTTGTTTTCTGTAAAGATAATTACAAGACAAATAGAAGATACCAGATACCAGGAGACTTTGTCCAAAAGTCGTTTGCTTGGGAACCTCTGTCCCATTGGTGTTTCTACCGTGAAGCAGTTGTGTTTGCATGGCTGTGTTTCGCAGTAAATTTACAAGGTACAGAGAAATATCACTTGAGTCCTCAGGAATGGTAACGCATGGGGGGTATCATGAGCGAAGCAGTATACTCCGTTATGTCCATGCTACTGCTTATGTCTATAGGCGACGGTTACCACTTTACATTAGGTGAAACGTCAGCTTGTTTGCCATTCTAAGCTGTATAAAAAAAAAGAAAGTATTTTCGGATATTCTCAAAGTAATACCAGATGCACTAATTACTATTATGGACTCTTTATTGAAACTTAATATTTCGATTTGTCAGATTTTGGGATTATCAATACCTACCTAAACCAATAAACCTAAAATTTCGTTTTTCCTAAAAAAAAAACTTTCCTTAATATCCGGAGATTAGATTAGATCGTGTTTCCTTGAATAATTCAACACCGATAAACAACACGTCTTTTTGAATAGTTAGATAAAAGCATCTTATATTTTCAGGACTATAAATTTCCGTCTGTAATTTGGAAGATAAAATCATTCTTATATACATTATTTCGTGGTTTCAGAGACTTGTGTATATTTATTGGTTTTACTACGTTTCTTTAGGCTTCGTTCATGTTTCGGCCGATGATACATTTTCTCGGATTAAAATACATTCTAGGTTAAAGCTAAAATATTTATGACCATAGATAAAACCACATCCTTGTATTTCTGTGAATGTATGCGAATATTAATAAGCCAAAATTACATAAAACAGCTGTTAAATTTGTAAAGTTTAATCATCTGTTATTGTAATCACATCAGGGGTTAAGAGTATAATTTTATATATGTAAAGTTTCTTTATTGTCCAAATTTTTGAAAATTTTTTGGTACAAAAGACAAACTTTTCTACTAAAGCTATATTGGTTTTATTTAATTCGATAAAAAATATTATTAAATTCATATGATCCGTCCTTCTATATTACATTATCGATATTGACTTTAGGATTATTACTGATCCAAAAATAGTATTTTTTTGAATTTATCAAGACCTTTATTTAAAATAAAATGTGGAGAATAAACACAAATATATGACCTTTAAAAATATTTAAGTTTTGAATGAATAATAATAAATAATACCTTTATTTGCTCGGATACATGTTAATACATTAGAAGTATTTAATGTCAAAGAAAAATCTCTCTGCATTCAACCGCGTGGCGTACAAATATTTCATTTGGAACTTGTTCTTAAAATTTTGCATTAAAATAATCTTCAAGTAAATAAAAACATTTCTCAATAAGCCAAAAGCAATGCAAAATTTTTCATTAAACTTTTCATCTGTCAGATTATTGTACTTTATGGGTTTATATTAATTAGCTTGTAAATCATAAACATCTATTAGAAGATTTACAAATTATCTGTCATACAAGTACATCTCTTGCTTTACTTATTTCAAAATAAATTCCTTATTTCTCAACATTTTCCTCGGATTATGCATAAATTCCGGTATATATTAAACCAGGATGGTATGCTTCCATGAATTCTGTATAAACCATCTATAATAAGATCGTTTTATTAACCATATATGTATAAAAATATATGTAACATTTTTTCGTGTTTATCAAAACCAAATCACGTGGGTCTTATAATCAGCGTTTGTATAATTTTCCAATCAAACAACGCCTCTTCCATTTATTTATATCACAACAAATTGTCATTTTTCTTTTTTTTTTTGGACAGCTATGATTGATACACGAAAGAGGTGAGAAGGTTAAAACCGTATCGCAAACGGCAAAATCCCTCGTCACATCGCCTATTCGATATTTTGATGGAGGTCTGATCTCTGGAAGTGAATATTTTTGTTATGATCGCCACTGATACGTCCAGGGCCATTTTAACCGTTAAACTACAGTCGAGGTTTGAGTGAAAGGGACAGAATTTAATTTGGGACCGAGTTTTATTTATGAACTTGGAGTACGATGGTGAGAGACCAGTTATTTGAACACTAGTCGTTTCCTGTGTTGTTTTTTTTAATGGATAATAATGGAATGGTAACCCCACCCGCGCTATCGGTATACACCGGCGGGGCACCAGTGAAGGATGATAGGTGAGTATGAAGCAGGTCAGTTAGCCCATCGTGACGAATTCAACAAGAATTGTTCACGATGGTTTCCAGGGGAACCACGTGGAGGTCGACCTAATAAGGCATATTGCTAGCAATGGGGCTGTCAAACCCCATTGCTAACAATCTCTTTCCCCCATTCTTGTGATGTTGCCCGCTACTAACAATGTATGTAGTTCCTATTAATCACCTTAATTTATTTCACCAATAAAAAAAAAACATCTAAAGAAGAGTTAATATATCAGCCAATTAGATTCCACATAATTGAGAAGATTAATTGCAATGATAAATTTATGGAGCATTTAACTCGCTTTATCTGCTTTTAGGAATTAAGGGATTCCATAACCGTAACAACGTTTATGATATTGATCTTTTGCTTATAACTAATATACACATGGGACATAAATACGATTTGAATGAAACGGGCTTTCTCTTTGATTATTAAGACGATAAGGGTAAATGTATTTGTTGAGTTGCGAGTACTCTCGCAAACGCTTAGACTTAAATAATCGAAGGAAGGAATAATGGATGTACTCGTATGTATGTTTATATACTGCGATGTATATAAGGTTTAGAATAAAAATAAATATAAAGGTTTAGGTGAAAAAAATGTTTTTTTTTTTATACAACTTAGAATGGCAAACAAGCCGACGGCCCACCTGATGGAAAGTGGTAACAGTCGCCTATAGACATGAGCAGTACCATGGACATAATAGAGTGTACTGTTTCGCCCATGATACTCTCATGCGTTGCCATTCCTGAGGACTCAGATGTTTTTTTAATGGATGATAATGGAAATGCTAACAATCCCTTTCCCTCCGAGTTTAAAATATTAGTGTAATATAGGGTCTGTATGTTATTATTAGGCTTACATAGACAGTCAGTCGGAATATACGCTTATAGAATATACCAGGTTTTACTTCCCTCCCCGCATAAAATACTACAATTAGTATAGAAGTAAGTATACTGTTCCCATATACTACATTCTATCATCGATTTTAAATCCATTTTGTTAGATCTACATCTCCATATGTACGTTTGAAATGAGAGTCATTCATCCCTCTATACGGCCTCAACTTCGCCTCGAATCCTCTGTTCAGTAATCGTTCCGTCGGCTCACCAATTAGGTAGAATTACGCAGCGGAATTATATAAAAGAGCACTTGAAATCGGATTTTTTTTTGTGCAGAATAAAAGTGTTCAATTTTGAAAATCATTTTAATTTACTTTCTTGTGAAATGATAGATTAATATCAATAATTTTTTCAACATATGCACAAAATAAAATTTGAATACTAGCAAAACTATGTTCTTTCCAATTTATTTAAAAAAGAATTTGTTCTCAATTCGATTGTATTTTTTTTTTTAATGTTTGTAACCTCATAACTTCTTCAGTTATAAACTAATATGGATTTTTTTTTATTACAAATACTTATAGATTAAACCCATAGATAATATAACAAAATGAACTGTTTTTTTTACAATTGGAATTGGTATATATATTATTTTTATTATTAAATGGGTTCCATGATTGATTACAATCTCACCAAATGGAAGACAATGATATGGTCTAAAATGGGGCTCGGTGGTCCAAGGATAGCCTATTTACGTTTGCCTTATTTATTTATTTATTTATTTATTGGAAAACCAACAGCTTACAATTTATAGCTTAAAACAATAACAAATTATCCATATAAAAAGCCAATAACAGGTTTTCACTGACTTAGCGGTATAAATTTGTCGTGGCTAGAGTGATTATAAAATTTAGAAGGAAATAAAAATAAAAAACTACACTATAGTATATCATAACAATAGTTACTAGATTGTGTGTGTGTGTGTGTGTGTGTGTGTGTGTGTGTGTGTGTGTGTGTGTGTGTGTGTGTGTGTGTGTATATGTGTGAGCTCTTTAAATGGGTATATGTATATATATGTTTCAATGGAAATGACAAAATAAAATTAGAGGTTTTGAAGAAATATTTCAGAAAGTTTTTTTTTATAAGTTTGTTTTGAAGAGTATGTAAAGAGATCCACTTCTTTAAAAAACTTATTATAAATTGACATTATACGTGCAAATATAGAGTTTCTACCATAATTTGTATTAAAAAAGGGTATTGAAAATAACGGTGTTCCACGCACACGACGGCGAGGAACATAGAATGTGATGGAGTTAAGGATGCGTGGACTATCAATATTCCCTCTGACAATATCATACAAAAATGAGGCATCCAACAGTTTGCGACGTTGGTCCAAAGTGAGAAATCTATAATATTTGCAGCCTTCTTCATAGGTCGGAAATCTATTCTTCCGCTTAAAGTTTATTTAACAAAACGAGATTGCACCTGTTCTATTCGATCCTTATAGATTTGGTAATGAGGTGACCATATACAACTAGAATATTCCAAAATGCTACGTACATAAGCAAAGTATATAGACTTCAAACACTGTATGTTATCAAAATGTTCACAAACACGTTTTATAAAACCTAAGTGTTTGAATGCTTTAGTCACAACAATATCCACATGTTTGTCCATTAAGAATTTGTCATCAAAATATACACCGAGATCACGTACAAGATTGACACGATGGACAGGGACACTATCTATGGCATAATGAAATACAATAGGAGTCCTACGTCTAGTGAAACTAATAACTTGACAATGGCTTATAGTTATTTTATTTCTTTTATAGAAATTACTTAGCGAAATCATCATTTTGCAATTTATAACAATCCGAAGTATTTTTTATAACACGGTAAATTTTTTTATCATCGGCATATAATAAATGTTCAGAATTATTAACACATGTGTAAATATCGTAAAGATAGGCATTGTAAAATAAGGGTCCCAGATGTGATCCCTGAGGAACACCAGAAGGGACATCAACAAAATCCGATCTAAAACCTCCTAATACAACTGCTTGAGATCTATTAGAGAGATAGGAAATTATCCAACGAAGAAGATCACCGTGTATACCACAAGTTATTCAATTTTTGTATAAGTATACCATGGTGTACGCGATCAAACGCCTTCTCAAAGTCAGTGTATACCACATCCACTTGTCCCCCGCTTTCCATATTTTTCAAAACGTAGGATGAGAAAATAGCTAAGCTGGTTGTGGTAGATCTAAACCTAAGAAAACCATGTTGATTATCAGTGATGTTGTGACTTACTGTGGGATAGATTACAGTATACACAATTTTTTCAGCGACCTTACTAAAACCATTTAGAATGGATAAGGTCTATAATTTTCAATTTTAGTTTTGGAACCTTTTTTGTGGATAGGTACAATAAGTGCTTGTTTCCAAATTGAAGGAAAAGAACCCTCCCTTAAGGATCTATTAATAATTATAGCAAAAGGTCGTGATAGTGCTTTAGCACATTTTACTATAAAATACGGATGTACTCCATCACTGCCAGCTCCTTTTGTTGCATCCATATTAGACATGATACGAAAAGCTTCACCTTCAGTAACCTGTACTGATTGAATACAATCCATGTTACCAGGTAAAGGTATATCGTTATTTACATTATCAATGGCTTCTGTTTCATTTAGGAAAACACAAAACAAAATTTGGTTTAAATTATATTTAGATGGAAAAACATAAACTGGGAAAGAGAGCTCCATTCTTTGGCTGTGCGTATGATAAAGGAAGACGCAAAGCGCTTCGTGCGTACAAATGGTATGTCTACGACGTAAGACTGGATTTTCTCGCCCTGTCTGGTTGTCTAATAACGAAAGAATGAAGGAGGAACACAATTGGAACATAATCTGAAATTATATTAACTAAACATATTATAGTGGGATATGGCAGTGATTTTACAGGGTACAGAGGAATAACCCCTGAGTCCTCAGGAATGGCAACGCATGGGGAGTATAAAGGGCGAAATAGTATACTCTATTATGTCCATGGTACTGCTCACGTTTATAAGCGACGTTACCACCCTTCGTCAGGTGGGCCTTCAGCTTGTTTGCCATTCTAAGTTGTATAAAAAAAATAGGTAGCGCGCGTCTCGATGAGTAGATTTTTTTACAAATAGTTTTTGCCCCGTTCAAAAAAAAATTTTTAGATGTTACAAATAGTTTATAAAATTACTAAGGATCATCCCGGCTTCGCACGGGTGGACGTTTTTACAACATTTTAAAAAGTGGTTATTGTGACATAACGATAATAGTTGGACATATAGTATTGGAAAGTTTTTGTAGTTATTGATATTTTCTTCAATATTGTAGAACATACTTTTGTTTTATCGCCAATAGTTTCCGCAGCACACGCGACGAAAGATATTTTATAGCATTTTTTTATACCTTGAGTTACGTTACTAAAGTTTTAGTAAGGTCTCCTAATCTTTTCTAGCAATAAATATAGCTTATGTTACACAGGGTGAATGTAGCTTTCTAATGGTGAAAGAATTTTTGATATCGGTAAAGTAGTTTTTGAGTTTATTTATTACAAAAACATACATACATACATACAAAAATACAAATCTTTCCTATTTATAATATTAGTGTAGATTAAGATTATTCAGATCGCCATTTTTAAGAAACAATTGAAGATTCCTATGTATATAAAAAAAGTTTGCGTTAAAGCCCAATATATTATATTTTTGTTGTACTTTTTCGCAGAGGTCAAAACAACAATTTGAGTTTGTTTCTCACTAATGATAGACTTGCCGCAAATTTCTCGATTCATCTCAAAGTTTAGTTGATGTTTATGACTTTCTAACTTTTCACGAGAAATGCAATTTTCCTAGTGTTCTATGTAATAAGAAGTTACCAAGTTATAACCAACTTTTGCTAAATATATGATAGTAGCTTTTACACGCCATTTTGTCTGCGTGACTGGGATATGTTTTTTTTTATGCAACGAAAGACAGACAAGCTGTAGGCCCACCTGATGGATCCTTTCCTGTGGATGCCGTAAGAAGCGATTAAAGGAACTTAGTGGTAGAGATGCGCAGCAGCGTCCCTCTTAAAACATCCCTAAAAGCCTAACTGCAATAGCCAACTACTGTTCTAGACGTAGCAATTACTGGTAAAACTCCCTTTTTGGGAAGGCTTATGTTCAGCGGTGGACAGTTAATGACTTATGATGTACGAAATCATTTATAAGTGACTTCAATCCGCATTTGACCAATTTTCTTTAAGGTCCCTTTACTTTCGTAAGGCCAAACATATCGACTACAGTATTAGCTGCTTCAATAACCCTTAATGGTCAAGAGCGACGGTAGCACTTATCATAAACCGACCGTCTACTCTTTTCTTCGCATTCAATATACGAGTATATGTTGCCACAGTCTTGCGGTATGCGTTTACGTCCATAGGAAATAGCAAGTATTTTATATATAGTGTGACAAATTAAATAAATTATTTATTTATTCATTTATTTAACTCTTTGTTGTACCAAAAATATAAAAATAAACAATGACATATAAACGATTTAAGTGAAACAGTAGCATGAAGTACAGGTTAAAATGTACATATAAAGGTACAAAAGGCGGTCTTATCACTAGGGCAGTCTCTTAACTCTAGTTAAAGGAAAACGTATAGATTATATATTTATTTGAATTTTAAAACTATATATATATATATATATATATATATATATATATATATATATATATATTATAAATTAAAATTAAATGACATAGTAAGTTTGAACGTGATTGCGCTACGTGCTACGTATCATACAAACATGTTTAATTTCGAATTTATAATATGTATATATGTATTAAGTAAGATTTTATGGCTTAACTATTCGAAAATTTGTAGACATTTTTTATACTATGAAAGGGGCATATGAGCATATAGCCCATCTGATGGTAAATGCTCACTGTAGCCTATGGACGCCTGCAGCAATAGGGGTATGACGCGCGCGTTGCCAACCCTGAAATAGAACTTTGAAGATTACGAAGATCCATGTGTTAAATAAAACATCTGCAAGCGAAACAAAAAGCTAATTATTTTTTTCTTTATGCGGAGAGATGTAATAATGAATGTCTAAATATTTTATGAATACAGTTGAACATTCAAAGAACACAGACATTAACATGTGATCCCACATTTTCCGGGTCCGTGTCCAAGGGTCCAGGGTGCGCCCATTGTTGTTTGATTTAAAATTTAAATGAGAAGAGATAAGGCTCTCGGACACATGGCAAGTTTGTCATTGTACGTTGACCGAGGCATTATTCTTATTAAGAAACGTCCCTAATATCTTTTTTTAATACAACAAGGTATTCTAATTGTTTGACCAAATAGAATACACAAACATGTTAACGGGGACGGAAACATCCCTATGTTAATCTGTGTACCACAAAAGGAACGACCATTTCAAATGTTACAAAGTTGAAATTACTGTTTTTTTTTTTTCTTTTGGAAGATATTTCGAGATATTTGTCTTGATTACAACAATATGTTTACGCTGTCACATGTATAAGAATACGGGTACATGTAAATACCATGTTTATAAAACGTACAAAGTGTTAAATAACATTTTTCTATGCAACTTTGAATGGCAAATAGACTGACGGCACACCTGATGGAAAGTAGTAACCGTCGCCTATAGACATGAGCAGTAACATGGACATAACAGAGTATACTATTTCCCCCATGATACCCCCCATGCGTTGTCATTCCTGAGGACTTACGTGTTGTTCCTCTGTACCCTGTAAGTTCACTGTCATATCTCACCCTTCAAACTGAAACACAGCCATGCAAACACAACTGCTTCACGGTAGAATGGGACAGAGGTGCCCAAGCAAACGACTTTTATACAAAGTCTCTCTCTGTATATAAATTAACATGTTCATAGGCTATAATGACCGATGACCATCAGACGTCCTGTATGCTTGTTTATCACCTTCATGGTATAAAACAAAATACATTTTAAATATTATTTCAAAATTAATATTTAAAATTAACCTCATTGTTTCAATTTTAAACCGAATAGAACTTAGTGATCGAGGACCAGGTGGAACATCAAGTGTTTTGAATTAAAAAAAAAAAATTCAGAATCGGCATCCATTTCCTTGATTTACATAAAAAAAGTGAGAATAAAAGACCGCGTAAAGTCGAAAAAAACACAACAACAACAAGAAGCGTATTTATTGCATTTCAAAAATTGAATGAAAACATAGAAAATTGGATCTGCGTAAAAGCAAACAACAATATTTTTGGATAGAATAGCACGTGGCTTTGGAAAGTATTTTATGTGAAAATATATGGTAACCTATGATACTGCCACCGCTATTAAAAAAAATATATGTTTTTTTTTATACCACGAAGGTGACAAATAGGCATACAGCCCGTCTCATGGTCAACGGTCGCTATAGTCTATGGGCATGTCTCTTTACATATTTACATAAATCCGTCTTATGGCAAACGGTCATTGTAGGCTCGAATAATTATGGGTTTTGTTGTATTTGTGTCATATAATGAGAACGTTTTTAATTTAGTTTAAACTACTCACAAACTAGCAGACAGTTTCATAGGAAGTGGTTACTATTGCCTATAGACATGAATACTACATAATAAAGATTGTGTATCGTGTAGTCTTGGCATAGAATAGGCCACTCCTTGCATTCTCGTGGGTGTCGTAAGAGGCGACTAAGGGAGGGCGCGGGATGGACAGCAGCGTCTCTTTTAAAACATCTCCAAAGCTTAACTGCGGTTGCCAATCCGCTTGCCAAGCACGGCAACTACTGGCAAAACTCCTCTAGGGGGTGGCTTATGTTCAGCAGTGGACAGTTGAAGGCTGATATGATGATGATGATGAAGGTTATGTTCTACAAAAAACTGACTTCAATTGTGGCAAACCCAGTTATTTTGAAAACAAAATTTTACTAATTTACTTTATGAAAAACTAAATTTTATTTTGATTTAAAAACTAAACTACAGAATTGACTTTGATTTTTTTTTTAAACAACTTAGAATGGCAAACAAGCTGACAGCCCACCTGATGGAAAGTGGTAACCGTCGCCTATAGACATGAGCAGTACCATGGACATAACAGAGTATACTGTTTCGCCCATGATACCCCCCATGCGTTGCCATTCCTGAGGATTCAGATGTTATTCCTCTGTACCCAGTAAATTCAAACTGAAACACAGCCATGCATGTTTGCATGGCTGCTTCACGGTAGAAACACGAATGGGACAGAGGTACCCAAGCAATCGACTTTTGTACAAAGTCTCCCTCCGGATCTTGAATTGCCATGCGATCAATTTGCAATCGATTTACAACTGACTGAGTTACAACATAAAAAAAAGAAGTCGGTCGAAAAATACCACCATTTTGACAACCTCTTTATTTTAAGTCGGTTAAAAAGGTAGATATATCAACAAATCAAGACTATATTTCTAAATACTATTACCTTCTGTACATTTGTCGAGTAGCCGATACAAAAGTCTTTCTTTCTCATAAAATTGCCTTTCATATTAACTTCTTGCTATTTTAGTTTAAGCCGCATTTCATTTTCTTCTATAGGAAATTGAAGGGTCGGGTCCAAGTGCTTAATAAATATGGTTTTTGTTGTGTTACGATTGTGGAAATATACGGTACGTTTTCCTTTCATGTTCGTTTTATGATTTTGTTTCTGAATTAGCGTAAAACATGTAGACAATTTGAAATTATATTTGTTAAATGAAAGTTTACCAGAGGGAGACTTTGTACAGAAGTCGTTTGCTTGAGCACCTCTGTCCCATTCGTGTTTTCTACCGTGAAGCAGTTGTGTTTGCATGGCTGTTTCGGTTTGAAGGGTGGGATATGGCGTGAATTTACCGGGTACGGAGGAATAACACCTGAGTCCTCAGGAATGGCAACGCATGGGGGGTATCATGGGCGAAACAGTATACTCTGTTACGTCCATGGTACTGCTCATGTCTATAGGCGACGGTTACCACTTTCCATCAGGTGGGCCGTCAGCTTGTTTGCCATTCTAAGTTGTATAAAAAAAAAGGAAACAAACACCCATCCATCGTTACAACACTTCACATTTATAACGTCAGTAGGAACAGTATTTCATAATCAAAATGGTGAGAATCTATCACGTACTAAAGTGGCCATTCTTCTTCTAAATGTGTCAACAGTAACCAGTAGTGACATAACCAACGTCTATTCTAACTATACGAAGCTGTCCAGCGATGAATGATGGATACCCTGAATTCAACGTGTCGGACAGTTTCACATATTGTTTATGTTAGTTATTTTGAATGTCCCATCGATACTCCATTGTCCCCGTCTTCTCTGATCAGTTGCCAAAGTTTCGGTCGGTCCCTATCGATAATTTTAGACGTAATTCATCAACGTTTAAAACACAGAATAGAATGACCTACGCACACATTAATTAAGCAACATTTTTCTTTGTGTATAAAATTTCGTAATTTAAATATATTTTTTTTGTCGCCGTGTGGGCATGGCTTAGAATAGGAATCCCTTCCTTTCCCATGGGTATCATAAGAGGTGACTAAGGGAACTTAATTGTCGAAGGATGGGCAGCAGCGTCTTGTGCGGTTGCCAATCCAACTGCCAGTGATAATAACTCGGTAGGTGAATAGGAAGACAACCGAGCCCAGCCGATCATACCCGAAGATCTCCGAAAACCACTGCTGAACTGCCTTTCCCATAAGGGGAGTTTTGCTAGTAGTTGCCACGCTTGGCAGGCAGGTTAGCAACCGAAATTAGGCTCTGATATTTTAAGAGGGACGCTGCTGTCCATCCCTCCACCATAAGCTCCCTTAGTCGCCTCTTATGACACCTACGGGAAAATAAGTGGTATTCCATTCTATGGAGGTATCTACACGGCGATTTATAACATTAGTAAGGATTAATACCTAAGCATTTTTTTTAATGGATGATAATGGAATGGTAAATGGTAGTGGCCTACGTTAACGATATACTCTGATGGGGCACCAATGAGAGATGATAGGTGACAACATCATGATGGGCCAACTGACCTTCTGAATAGGTCAGTTGGCCTATCGAGAATTCAACAATAATTAACCATGGTGGTTTTTAGGGGGAACCGCGTGTAAGTCGACCTGATAAGATACATTGCTAGCAATGTTGCCGTTAGAACACATAACTAGCAATCCCTTTTCCTCTAATACCATTTTTTTTAATGGACGATAATACTCTCCAACTATCTTTCCCCTCTCACCGTACTGGTTACGCTTCAAACTCTTTTCTCCTACATTCTTCACGACTGTGGAACGCGCTTCCTGATGCCATTAAGAGACTACCGACTAAACCGTCTTTATAAAAAAGCGTTCACGCTCACTTTTTTACTTTATCCGAGCAATAAGTGCTTTATATTATCCTCAATTTCGTGTATAATATAGTATATATCATATATGTGTAAGTATATTTGTTATTCATATATATTTATTCGTTTATATATGTAATTTTAGTATGTATGTATATCAATAATTACTAGTACCGCATTCGAGTATTCTGACACTTCCCTATGGTTGACTGGGAGAGAATGCTTTTAGCATTAAGTCTGCCATGTACAGATATTTGTACTAATGAATAAATAAATAAATAAATGATTACCCCGCTTGCGCTATCGTCGATGCGAGGTTGACCTGATAGGGCCTGACATTGCTAGCAATGGGATTGCTAATCTCAATTAGTAACAATTCCTTCTCCCCTAGTACCTAAGCTACCTAATTTTATATTTGTATATTAAGGACATCAGCTCAGTAAATACACGAGTGGCTCAGTTATAAATAGATAAGGAAAGCAGCCAGTATCTAGCCAACAAAAACAAAATATTTGTCTTGTTGCTAAGCCGAAATATTTGGAGGGTTTATTCAAGAAAGAGACCTTTACAATGGAACTTTGAAGATTCTGAATGAAAGTGATTTGGAAAGGTATTGTCGAGTTAATAAGCCTCGATTAAATAAACCAAGGTATTTAACTTCGGAAGGGAATATCTAAATGTTTGAAGAAAATTGTTGTTTTGTTTATAGTTATATTAAAATAAAAGAATAATTAAAGATTATGTCAAAAAAAAAATGACAAAAACAACCGACTTTAATTGTGAAAAATCAGTTATTTTTATTGCTAGCTTCAAAATCTCTATTCAATCCTACTACCTCTCTCTTTAGTACTATTCTCCTGTGTTCTCTCTTCGTTTTCCTTCGACATTTTCTTCTGTCGTATGTGTGCTATTAAGTATGTGTATGTTTATGTATAAATTTGATTGTATATATATATTATATGTATGTGTGTATATGTATATGTATGTATATATGTTTGCATATGATAATATTTATATAATAGTGCGCCACCTACTCTTTGTCTTTTTCTCAATGTCCTCTACCCAAAGGTTGTCTGGAAGAGATTGCTTACCAATAAGGCCACCTCATTAATATTTATTTCTCATTAATATTTACTGTATTTGTTATTTTTATTTTTACTTGGTGCAATAAAGTGTAAAACAGATAAATAAATAAATATTTTTATATAAAAATCAAATTATTGAATCGATTTTGATAAAATTTGTATAGATTCAATCTGTAAGTATATCCTTCTAGATAAAAAAAAAATCTAAATTGGTTTAAAACTGACGGAGTTATGAGGTAATAAACATGAAAAAATAGAACCGTATTGAGAACAACCTTCTAACTTCTAGAAGTAACATATAATGCTTCGTGCATTATATGTTAGTTTTATAAAAATCTTCAGTGGCGACCCCATACGGGAAAACGCAGTGTAGGAGGACTCCCAGTAGACAGATGGGTGAGACGATGGTAACGATGAATAAAAGTTACAAAATATATAGGTTATTAAAATATAGTCATTATAATATATTTACATATATAAATATATATATTCATTACCTATTTATGTCACAGTTTCAGCAAATTTCTCGCGAAGCAAAATGCTTTATTGACGTACTCGATCGAGAAATAGACAGCAGCGTCCCTCTTAAAATGCCACCAAAGCCTAACTGCGGTTGCCAATCCATCTTCCAAGCGTGGCAATAGGCAGTTAAGGTCTGAAATGATAATGAGGTATAGATATGTAATAACTTATTGATATCTGAAATAAAGCAAAATAAATAAATGTTTCTTGGTATAGAACCACTAATTCCTGGTACTAACAATCCTTCCCCATTGTTATCGTAATTTTAGTGGATTTATAATTGTCACTCAAAGTTTTAGGTTATTATCAGATTCGAACTAATCACTATTGTATAATCACGATCTATAAACCGTAGCAGTATACTGCAGAGTCATGGCGCTCTCCTGTGAATTTATTTTACCTAATACCCCTATTACGTCAAAGCTGGCAATGATTACGCGACAAAGATACCCAAATTCGTTTATCTGCGTCAAATGAAAACGTGTTTTACGCGTGTCGCGTAAAAGTTATTTCCGTAGTACACACTTCCGTGATAAAGCGTATTTGTTTCTCTGCCGACTTGTTATCTCCAAGTAGGAGTATAATGTACGAATACACAATAACGGCTAGGGTTGAACACTATTATGTAACATACGTTATGTTAATAAAGTAAAAGGATTTTATGTTTTTGCTTTGTTATTTCTAAATTTATAACAAAAAAGGACATAAGTGTAAATAATTTTGCAAATAAAATAAGGATAAGATTTAAAACTGTCAGGTGTAACAATCTCATCATGTAATTAAATTTCAAATTACAAATTCTAAAATACAGAAATAGTATCGTTTTATCCCATTTTGAGAGTTTTGAATTAGTACTTTTTTTTTGTTTTTTTTTTTATGTAACTTAGAACGACAACAAGCTGACGGCCCACCTGATGGAACGTGGTAACCGTCACCTATAGACATGAGCAGTACCATGGACATAACAGAGTATACTGTTTTGCCTATGATACCCCACATGCGTTGCCATTCCTTAGGACTAAGATGTTATTTTTCTGTACCCTATAAATTCATTGCTTTATTCCAACTTTTAAACCGAAACAGCCATGCAAACACAACTGGTTCACGGTTAAAACACGAATGGGACAAACATACCTAAACAATCGACTTTTGTACAAAGTTTCTCTGGTATTCATCACCGTCTGCGTCTGTTTGTACGGATTCATTAATTACTTCTCCTATTTAACGAAGTTAAATAAAAAAAAATCCATATCATTTATATATTATTCACAAAAGGTTAGTAAATACATTTTACTTTGCACTTATGCAAAGCTGAAGCAGATGGCTGTAAATGCTTAACCAAGAAGTAAATTTCATTAATCATCAACATTAAAACATTTAACAAACTTCAAAATTAAATCGATTATATATCGTATAATCTAACCCCCTTAGTCTATACCCAACCAGGTCGACATCCGCGCGGTTCCCCCTGGAAACTATCATGGTTAATTCCAGATGAATTCATCATGATGGGCTAACTGGCCTGTTTTCATTCTCATCTATCACCCTTCACTGGTGCCCCGCCAGCGTATCCCGTTAGCGCAGGCGGGGTTATCATTCCATTTTCATCCAATAAAAAAAAAACCCCTTAGTTAGGGGGAAAGGGATTGTTAGTAACGGAGACTGAGAATCCCATTGCTAGCAATACACCCAACCAGGTCAACCTCCTCGCGGTTTCCCCTGGAAACTATCATGGTTAATTCCTGATGAATTCATCATGATGGGCTAACTGGCCTGTTTTCATTCTCATCTATCACCCTTCACTGGTGCTCCGCCAGCGTATCCCGTTAGCGCAGGCGTGGTTACCATACCATTTTCACCCGTCAAAAAAAAAAACCAAATAATACATCAAATCTTTTATGAACAACAATAATTTGTACAACAATCTAATAAAAATTAACTCTAATTATCATAATATATATATTTTTTAATTCAATTCACTCATAATCGTATTTTCTGATATTGCTCACAACTTGGGTTACATGTTTGTTTTTATTATTTACTTCATTTTCTCGCACTGTATAACTATGTTAAAGTAAACGTTGTGAACACCTATAATAGGCGTGTGCATTAATATTGTATTGTATTTAATGTTTGTTATACCTATATGTTATAATGCAATATGCTGTTGGTGTTCCTTAAATAAATAAATAAATAAACCTATTTTATCTATTTAACTGTTTTGTCTCTTTCATTTGTCCTAAATCCTTTATGTTAACGTAAGTGACAAAATACTGTAATACAGAAGGTTTGACGTTTTTATGAATAAGTGGGTAAATAAATAATGTCACTTCAAGGACTGTTTAAAAAAGAAATATTCTCATATAGGCAACAGAATGGCAATAAAAGGAACATTGCATCAATACAATATTCAAGTGGTATCCGAAGATATTTCAAGTTCACTTCACTCTACAATAACTGCCTTACACACACAATTTGCGACCAAATGTGTTCTAGTGTTGTATCAATTACTCGATAGTACATATTTAAAATAAATATCGATTTGTCTGCCGATAGTATCGATATAAAAACATTTACTTAATTCGAAAGATTATAATTCAATATATTAAACAACTATATAATTTTAGCATAAATACATTTAAATAAATACACATAATGTTAACAGAGATTTAAAAGAGTAACTGTTGAGTTTCTCGCGGACTCTTCTCAACAGATAGCAACTTTCCGAACCCTGCAGTAGATAAAAAAAAATGATGATTTAAAAGTGCTTGTTAAGAAGTGCTATTTGAATAAAGATGATTTGAATTTTGAATTTAGAAAACAATTATATTGGATCTCAAATTATCAATAGATAGTTTTTTTTTATAAAACTTAAAATGGCAAACAAGCTGATGGAAAGTGATAACCGTCGCCTATAGACATGAGCAATACCATGAACATAACAGAGTAGACTGTTTCGCTCGTGATACCGCCCATGCGTTGCCATTCCTGAGGACTCAGGTGTTATTCCTCTGTACCCAGTAAATTCACGCTATATCCCACCCTTCAAACCGAAACACAGCCATGCAAACACAACTGCTTCACGGTTGAAACACGAATGGGACAGAGGTACCCAAACAATCGACTTTGTATCAATTCTTTGCGAAGTACAAAAGAAACAGAGAGACCCAATCGCAAAAAGCTTCTATCTTCTTCTATCTCTTATTTCATTTAATTCTACAATTGTAAATAATAATCATTTTATATTTTTAATCGAATATTTAAAAAAAAAACGATTTTAGATTATTTATGGCTGTAATCGAATGATCGATTAAAAATCGATACACATCGATCACCAGCCAACACTGATGTGTACGTTTCCATACTTTTATGGCGAACATAAATTTTGTTGCGACCAAGTCAACCGCTGAGATAGGGTGCAAACAGTCTATTTGGATATAGTGAGATTGGTTGAATCAATCATGCCATTTCCCCATACTCCTTATTATCGGGGGTTGTGACTCGTGATTTTCCCTCGGAATCACTATGTTATGGTTTTGTGTTGTGTTCTTGTGAAATGTTGGAGTTATCGTGGCCATAATCACGACAAGACTGATGTAACGCAATCAAGTCTTTGCTTTTATATTTATTTATTTACTTTTATTTTAAGTTGCATAAAAAAATGTGCATGACGCACATAGATACTTTATTATTTTATTACACATTATCTTTTTACTCATGCCATTAGAAATATTCCTTACTTACATAGTTTAAAGTGTATGCAGATGGCTCAGCAACATTCCTTATAACAGTTTATGGGAGAGACATATGTTGTGCAGTAGACAGAGTGTGGAAGAGTACATTTGTATTTTTTTTTTATGGGTGAAAATGGTATGGTAACCCCGCCTGTGCTAACGGGATACGCTGGCGGAGCACCAGTGAAGGGTGATAGATGAGAATGAAAACAGGCTAGTTAGCCCATCATGATGAATTCATCAGGAATTAACCTTGATAGTTTCCAGGGAGAACCGCGAGGAGATCGACCTGGTTGGGTATATTGCTAGCAATGGGATTCTCAGTCTCCATCACTAACAATCCCTTTCTCCCCCGTACATTTCTATTATAGCTAGAAATATTGATTTGTTGAAATACAGTATTTTTAATATTTTTTTTTCTGAATCTAAAGTATTATATCAGAGCTACATTAGGATTAGGGATACCTTTTGTGGTTAACCCTTTGATGCGAGTGTCAAATCAAAGGTAAGGACAAATAAAATATGATAAAGCCCAATAAGGCGTTTCAAGTTCGAGGATTACTCTTTCCAACTCCTTTGATACTGGTATTAAAGATTTTAACGAATGTACTGTGATAAAACAGAGATAACATTTTTTCTAATCCAGTATCCAAAATCTAAAGGAAAAAAGACAAATTATTAGAACTATCGAGGACAGAAGGGGAAAAATGTTGGGACACTTGATACGACACGACGAACTTATGAACATTATAATAGAAGGTAAGATAGAAGGAAGGAGGGGGAGAGGGAGACCGAGACATAGTTACATCAGGCAGATCAAGGAAGGAGTTGGTGTCGTGTCGTATCAAGAGGTGAAGACTCGTTGAAAATCGTAGTGAGTGGCAAGAGCTCTACCGACAAGAGCGCAGCTCTTAAATAGATAGATAGATAGACAGATAGTATCTAAAATGGGTAGGTGGTAAAAATATATTCTAATGTCATTATAGTATTAAATACCATGCAGTCACAGCAATTGTCGAATCCTTGTACTAGGATACATAGTCGTGTGTAGGATAGATAGTGTGTCATAAGAAACCAGAGGGAGACTCTGTACAAAAGTCGATTGCTTGGGTACCTCTATCTCATTCGTGTTTCTACCTTGATGCAGTTGTGTTTGCATGGCTGTGTTTCGGTTTGAAGGATGGGATATGGCGTGAATTTACAGGGTACAGAGGAATAACACCTGAGTCCTCAGGAATGGCAACGCATTAGGGTATTATGAGAGAAACAGTATACTCTGTTATGTCCATGGTACTGCTCATGTCTATAGGCGACGGTTATCACTTTCCATCAAATGGGCCGACAGCTTGTTTGCCATTATAAGTTGAATAAAAAAAAAAACAGGATACGAAAATCTAGGGGCACAGCCCATAACTGACTCTGGCCTGGGTGAACAGAGCAAATTTAGAAATTTTTTAATTTACGGTACTAAAATCATGGACCATATTTAAGCAAAGCTGCGCCACAGAGGAATTTTTTATGTAACTTAACCGTGGTAACTTCGGTCTTTAGACGTAAATAGTAACATGGACGATACAGTTTGGACTGCTATTCCAGAGGATTAAGGTATTGTATCCATGCCGAGTAATGTCACAGTCATGTACCGCCCTTCAAATTGAAACACAGCTGTGTAAACATGGCTAGTTCACGGACAGAGCTATCTAAGCAGAAGACTTTTGCATAAAGTACCTTCTAGTAAAACTCTCTCCCCAGCCCGCTCCACAGTTGCAAGATAGTAGAAATATTTTTATGTTAAAAGTAATAAATAAAGATTATGCCCTAGTAAAGAATAAAACTACCAAATGTGACCAAACCAGTTATTTTCGACTAAAAACTAAAGTACTGAAACGATAAATTGATAAAATTTCTATAAAACCACTCTATAAGTATATGCGTTCAGATAAAAGAATTTTCAAAAACACTAAGATTGCGTCATGAGGTAACAAACGAAAAAAAAATATAACCGAATTGAGTACTTCCTTTTTTGAAGTAGGTTAAATATCGTACAAAGATAATAATCCATCAAGCAATGATGTAGTGGATCACATAATTTGGCATTTTCTCTTCTCTCTCTCTACTGAACCTCTGTAATTCGATAATAGCTGTAAGATTACAATCTCGGACATCCCATATGATGGGTCTATAACAATAATTCGGAGCATAAAGGATTTTTGTATTGGATAGTAATTTACCAAATGAGAACATTGTATAGACTCGGGAAATGTGTTTGTAATTCACCTATTATAGGAAGTGTTATGGGAACGTTAATAATTCTTCTAGTATTATTTACGTATATATTACGCAATATTTTCGCCAATTTTGAGACGGATTCCGATAATTATATTTCCTTTTTCTTGATTGCAAAGGAAATTCTATATAGATTGCAGAAAGAATTGTAAAAATCGGTTCAAAAATAAAATGAGAACCTAATTTTATACAAATTTTTCGTTAAGTAACGTTGTTGTTTTTTTACAGAGCGAAATTTTGCTAATTGCGAGGCAAAATTTACTTGTGGATACCAAGATATCGCCTTTTAAATTTAAATGTTTTAAATCTAACGAATCAAAGAAACAACTTATTATTTATTTGTCTTAAAATAAGAAGAGTAAATATTGTATTTTGTATGATTTACGATTGAATACTATGGAATGAATTAAAATTTATTTCAATAATTCATAACACTTACATACACTTACGTAGATTGCAAGTAATAGCAACATTAACAAATATAAAATAAAAGTTTACATTTATGTATAAAGTGTAGTTGAAATCAGTCAATGTTATGGAAATTAAAAAGGATGTCAATTCAGCTTAAAGTTCTTGCAGAAGCAGAAACGCTGATTTTTTATTAGCACCTCAACATTTATATGGTGTCTATCATTGGGAAGTTTTGCCAGTAGCTACCACGCTTGTCAAGCGGGTTGACAATCAAAGATAGGCTTTGGTGGTGTTTTAAGAGGAACGCTGCTGCCCATCTCCCAACCATAAGTGGTAGCAATAAGCTGATTACATAACTTGAAGAACCGACAACTGATGAGGAAAAAAGATTCTTGAGTGATAACCCTGTACGAGCAAATAAAATGAAAGACAACCCTCCCACTAAATGGAGTGACTACTCAAATTCATTCCAGGGAGTCAGTGGATGCAGGTGGCTCAGGACCGTTCCTTATGACAGTCTATGGGGGAGGCCTACGTACAGCAGTGGATGAATAATGGCTAAAATTATGATAATGATGTTGACGATTGAATCTTAGATAATTTTTTTTAAATAATAGCTACAAGCCTTGTAACTTAGCTTTTGCCGGGGGTTAGTTCGTCATCTTCTCTCCTTAAGAGAGTAGGTGTGACTTTAGTTTTCATAAACATACTAATGAAAGTGATTGATAAAGGAACATTCAAAGATTTAAACAACTTTACAAACTTCCACAACTATAACGTTTGCAGGATTGCAAGTTAGTAAACTGAACGTAAGTCTTGTTATACAACTCGTATTATATCAAATACATTCTCCTCCAATTCATCGTTCCATATGCAAAACTTTCCAAGTTCTGAACAGAAAGGCGTAACGATATTTCTAACTTTATCCATACAGTGCAAGTCATTTTTTCTCGAAAATAACAATGGAACATATCGATCAATTCTCATTCAACAATTCTGGCCAAATACAAAACTTTTATATTTGCACTCCGTTTGTCTAACTTTTATTTCTTATTTGGGGCACGATAGATACATGAAAATACTTAATGTAAAATCAGTTTCTACACATAATAAAAACGGACCTAGTAGTATATTTTCAAGACATTGCCTAATTTAAAGTTTTTGTACCAAAAAGGTACAAAGAAATTCTTATGGTGCGCAGCTTTGTCCTTCTAGGCAGACAGACAAAGCTGCACTATAAGAATTCCTAAAAAAACCATAACTGTTTGAGAGGGCATTATATCTCAACAACTACTAATGGCATAAATTTAAAATTTCGAATAAGTTTAGATATCATTGAGCTGTACATACTGCAATGGAAGTAATCGAAAAGATATTTTTATTATCTTTGCTGGCAAGGGGGTCCAAAACGGACACTGATAATTTTAAAATTGACCTATTAGTTCAAGATTTTATTGTACATTTTAAAATGAAATTTAATTTATTTTTAAGCTATGTATATTTTATTTATAATATCATATATAGCCGAAGTATTTGTTTGTTCGAACGCGCTATTTTTCGAACTACTAGTTGATATGGAAATTACTTTTTGGATTTGATCTTTTCTTGAGATTGTAAGACCATGTGCGAAGCGGCAGTATATAGCTAGTGAAATATATGATACTATAAATAATAAATATAATTATAAGTTTCATATGTTGGCAACACACAAAATATTGGTAAGAATGAACAAGTAAACTTGCATGAATTACTTCAATAAATCGTTTCCACTTTGCTCGTTATTACATTCGAAGTTGGGCGTACGTATATTGTATATTGTAAAACGTGTAAGTACTTCAAAAAGTTAGTCTTGTGCGCTTTCAGGATGTTCGAAAACATGGAGGCTAAGTCGAAACTTTTCATACAAAACAAAAAAAAATCTTATGTGCTCATATTTTAGCGGTCTGCTTTGAGTTCTCAGAGACTTTTTGGAGGCTTTGTAATATTTCCCAAATATTATTATATATTTTAAAGAAATCTCCCAACGTCTTTGATAAAGTTTTGCCATATTCCTCTTTTTTTTGGAACATTCTTACGAATTAAACTGAAACTTATTTGTAAAGACCGAAAAGTTGTTTATTAGCTCTTTTAAAATTTCTCCGAAATTAAAATGCAGTGATTCTTTTAGTTGGTAAAAATGCCTGCTTTCGCCACCGAAGTCAGGGATGTAACATTAATGTGAGTATGTATTTTTTTTTCAATATAATTAGAACACGGTTTTTATTTCTTTTTAAATAAAATTGCTAAACCGACAGAACCACAATTGGTGGAGGTTCAGGGCCTCAGGAAGGGAAATCGGCACTGTTTTTTGCATCTTTTCCAGGAGTGAACTGCCTCGGAATCCTAATCGTCTGAGATGTTGTTCTAGATTGGTTGGGATAAAACTGTTCACCAACAGAATGATTACGATGATTTCGGTGGATGTGCCCCCTTTATTTCGATCGTCTTGTAATAAGTAAGTGAGGGAGTCGTGATATTTTCTCTTTTTCTCTGTTTCGTCTTTCACGAGGTTCTCGTCATACAGTATGGTGATATCCGTATTATTATTATGTCAATCGTTAATTCTTCACTACCATGGTACTATTATCTACATAGAAATCCGATAGATGAATGTACTATATTTAGATTAACATATAGAGAAAAGAAAAAAATAATATTGAATAGTGATCTAGGTAAAATCAATGGAAAACTTAATTATTGGTTAAGAAAGAAAAAAAAAAACAGAAAAATATTTAACGATTTAAAATACTAACATCTACATTTTAATATTTAAAATTAAACGAATAGATTTACCTTTTCCCATAATTTCAGAGGCCAAATTTAGATTATTACCTGAGATTGATTATATTACTTCATTTTCTTCTACAAAGACGTCCACAGTTCCAGAAATAGACTACACCACACATCAATACAAATCTAATTACTTCCTATTAGCCTTTGACATTACATCTGCTTTGTGTTAACTTACGTTAATGCATTGTTATCGAATTTACGTCACAAACAGAAAATTTGCTGTAATCAAATATCAAAAGTTGATAATAATTAGTCTGCACGTGTATAATAAATCTTAACCTTTGATATTTTAAGACTCTAAGACGTTAACGAGTGAGTCACGTTAAATTACCTTTAAATGCGCTCCAGAAATTAAACACCAAAATGCACCATTCTCACACGAAGAGTAATAAGTAATTATGTAACTAAAGATGTTAGATATTAAAGGCCGTTCATAATTTACCTACCTCACCTATCAAGTAAGAGAACTGAGGAGATCTTTGTCCTTAAATATATCGTTTTCTCCATCCACTTTTAGAAATCGTACCATAAATGTATTTCGATTCCGGAGTGTTTTGTCTCCTTCTCTAGTTGAAAGACAGTGTGTTCCAATGTAACAAAAAGCTATTCGAAGGCTTCTATTGTATCTATAATTAGATGACCAGTTTCGGATTGTGTATCTCCATTTTCGTCTAACATTCTATTCCCATATCTGAACCAACGTACGAACGTAACATCGTAATGAGTAAATTCTTTTATACCAACTTGTTCTTACAATGATACGACTAGTTTTGCCAACTTAATACCAGAAATTCTATGCAATGTTTATATTTTAACCGCATTTATTCTTCTCATCCTTACATAAATAACTCTTGCTGTTAGAAAGAAGAAGAGATTGTTAGTGACAAAGCTAGCGATTCCATTAGTAGCAATATACTAGAATAAGGTGAAAAGTTCTCGGTCTGATAATAAAGGACTGCGAATTTCAATAAAAAATATATTTTTCTACTCACTCTCTCTCTTTTTTTAATCTGCCTTGACTTCAACATACTCGTACTTGATCCAGCGTTTTTATAACATCAGTATTCCATTCTGGAAGTAAGAGTCTGCAAGGTTATGAAAATATTCATTTACGGCCCTCCAAACTTTTTTGTCGTACGTGAACCGCTTTCCAGAAACAAATTTCTTCATGTTTGGGAATAGATAGTAGTCTGAGAGTGCCAAATCAGGAGAATAGGAGTGATGAGCGAGCAAATCGTACCCCAAATCCCGCAGTTTTCCTATCGCTAACACACGCTTGTGTGCAGGTCCATTTTAACGAAAAACATGTACGACGTTTACTGCAAAAATTCGTGTAAATAAACTGTTTGAAAGAACAAGTTTAAACTTGTCATAAGAACTAATGACACATGCACCATGCACACAGGCTAAGAACTTTTCACCTTACTCTCATATGTCAGGTTCACTACTTTGCAGTTTCCCCTGGAAACCACTATGGTTGATTTAGCTATAGATTTGTCACCATGACTTGCTTTCATCATTACCTATTATCACTCACTAGCACCTCGTCAATGTTTATCGATACCACTTGCAAAATCATTAGTGATCAATCGATCAAGCATCATTATCAATTCATTGTTACCAACTAAAAAAATCTCTTGCTACCGTACAACAACGTAGCGACAGCTATAGAATTGTAAATGGCGAATTATGCCTATTGACTTATTGTTGCTGTAAAACGGCTTTAATAAAATCCTCAAATAAAGCAATAAAGAGATAGGTTGCTGCGATAGCCTTCAATACAAATCGTGCAACAATATCATCCACGTTGACAACAGTTATTGAAATTCCCCAATCAATTTATCACCAGAGTACCAGATGAGAATTCGCCCTTTAATATTAAATTTCCTCCTTATAATTTATATTCTTTACAAATTTCGATTTCCTTTTGTCTCGTTGTTTTCCTTTGAGCATTTTTTTTTACGATTTCTATTGTTGTGTTATGTTAAATTATTATAGACTTTGATAGGTTTTCAGTAAATATCAATTTTGATTGTACATCAAATGGAATCATTGTTACGAATGGAATTATGGTAAAAAGAAATTCACCAAGTCGAGAGTTTTCAAGTACATTTTATTATTTTTGCTAAATATGAATGATGTATGTATTAAATATGAATATGAATAAGTTTATTACTTATTCATCAAACTGCGAGTACAGTGTTTTCATTTTATTTCATTCTTTATTAATATTCTTTGTTTAGGAATTGTCTGCGTTCTTTTTAGCGTCTTTCAAAAGGTAGAGGTTTTTAACCTTAGATTATTATATGTAAAACATGGAGTGTCAAATCAAAATTTTATTAGTTAATTTGGCATTTGGCTTTTTAATCAACTAAAGTCGGTTTTCTTTTATGGAACGCTGTCACGTGTCAAGCATATATTTATTATTATAAGTGTATAATTATATGTATGTATGCATTATTAATTTACGTCTATTTATATAAATAGGTATATTATAAGTATTTTATTTATTTATTTATATTTTATTGCATTATTTATAAAAATAACAAATATAGTAAATTTTATTATTTTTATTATTATATGTATATTACTTATATTTTATACTGCGTTTAAATTTATCTTTAGCCCTTTTTTTAATCTTATTATTTTATTTTTACGCCTTAACTAGACACGATTTTAATTTGAGTTCTCAGGAATGGCAACGCATGAGGGGTATCATGGGCGAAACAGTATACTCTATTATGTCCATATGGTACTGCTCATGTCTATAGGCGACGGTTACCCCTTTCCATCAAGTGGGCCGTCAGCTTGTCTGCCATTCTAAGTTGTATAAAAAAAAAACCTACGGCACAGAGGATAAAATTGAAAAATATATTTTATATATAAAGAGTAACTTTATTTGCTTGCGGGTGCTTTTCGAGAAATAACGTAAATCCGTACCAGCTGTAGAATTATAAAAAAAAATTACAATTTAAAAGTGCTTGTAAACAAGTCTATTTAAATAAAAACTATTTCTATTCTATTTTATAGTAAGCCTTCTTGTGTATTTCGCATTATTACTTCAAATATTCCTCTCTCTTCCAACATCAACGCCAATTCATTGCTTCCTTTAAGCGAATGATTGATTAACAAACATCCTCCAGTCATTATTTCTAATAATAGTAATACTGATTTATATAAAATTACTCAGGTAATATTACGAGGAAAATGTAAGCAAGAGAGCTCTTAATATAGAATAATGAGAGATGAATAAGCACTAATTTAAGAGGAAACTCAATAATTATCTAAGAAACATCGTACTTCTTACTGTAATATAATTAACGTTTATCTTTTTGTTAGTCACGTTCAAACAACTGAATGGATTCGAATGAAATTTTTATCTAATAATATATAATATATTACTACGTAAAAATTTCATGAATCAAAATACATTTAACTTAATCGTACTCTTTTTGTAACAGGCGAGTAAATAATTTTAATGGATGGGCAGCAGGCTCCTATTTAAAATATCACTAAGGGGAAAGAGATTTTTAGTAACGTGGACTACCAGCCACATTGCTAGCAATATGCCCTATTAGGTCGACCTCCACGTGGTTCCCCCTGGAAACCATCGTGAACAATTCTTGTTGAATTCATCGTGAAATATGGATAGGGGGACCGAAAAGACGATGGGCTGATGACATAACCGAATTTACAGGAAAGGACTGGCAAACTATCGGCAGATAGGGGAGGGAAAGAGATTCTTAGGAATGGAGTTTAACAGCCCCATTGCTAGGAATATGCCCTATTAGGTCGACCTCGACGTGGTTCCCCCTGGAAACCATCGTGAACTTATATATTGTATAGCCCATCATAACGAATTCTTGTTGAATTCGTCACGATGGGCTAACTGACCTGCTTCATCCTCACCTATCATCTTTCACTGGTGCCCCGCCGGTGTATACCGATAACGCGGATGAGGTTACTATTCCATTATCACCCATTAAAAAAAAAACTGACCTGCCTTTTCATTTTTAGCTGTCATTTCTCACTAATGCCATGCCAGTGTATACCGATAGCGCAGGCGAACCAGTGAGAATGAGAAGGCACGTCAGTTAGCCCATCGTGATGATTTACACTTGGAATTTAGCACGGTGGTTTGTAGAGGGGACCACGTGGAGCTCGATCTATTACGGCGGTATTTCACAACGTGGGACCCATGCTCCATAGGGGGGAAATTTGATAGTTAAGAGGGGAGGGGGGGGGGCAATTAAAAAAATGGACTCGAAGCGATTTTAACCCTCTTGCTCCGGGCCATTTAAATGCAATGCTATGAGTAGACATCGGTGCCAAATTTAACAAAAAAAAGTAAATAAAAAAAATGCTGTAAACATTTATTAGGTATAATTTCGTTTGACGTTACCAAAATATCAACTGGCCGATTAGAGTCGTCAAGTAAACTTTGTCGGGAAAAATTATGTATGGGGGTATAAAAATTTTAGAAATGTTCAAGTGGGGCAATCCCTTTCCCCACAGTTAATATTATGTATCCTTACACTGTAATTAGACTATTATATCCCAAACTTTCAAACTGAAACATGACCATTCAAGTACAACTGTAGAAACACGAGGATTATATGGGCCAAGCCATGATTACCCATTGTTTGTAAACAAACAATGCCAATTCTCGATGTTGTTTACATAAAAGGCTTTTCAATTATCTATTGATTGTAACTTTATCCCCGTCATATCGTTAGCGAAGTGTAAACAAGAAGCTACTGAATTGAATAATGAGGTGTGACTAAGCATTAAATTTATGTAATTACATGATTAAAGAGCCCATTTTACAGGTTGATTACGTGATCATTAAGAGAATTTCGAGTCACAGGCTTAAAATATTTTTTTATTTACATTTATAACGAAATTGAATATTTTTTTGTGATATTTAAACTGACAAACTGACGGGAGATCAGCTTGTTTGCCACAGTGACATGGTCGTGCCCTGCAAGTGTATACCTGTTAGCACGGGCGGGTTCCCATTCCATTATTATCCATTAAATAAAATACCTTGCACCGTAAACGTTCGTCTGTTTCCCATATACATCCACTGGCAAATATATCTTAGAGTATATACACACCAAAAATACAAGCGAATCGAAAACGTAGACCTCGTGGAATTCGAGATAAAATTTAACAAAACGAAAGGCACTCAGAATGTTTATGGATCTACAAAACAGTTTAGAAGCTTTTAGCTTTTACAGACTTCTGTACTGAAGTTGCAATTAGTTTTTATTGATCTTAATTATTCGGCAACCAGAGCACACTAGAGAGTACATTACTAAATACAATAATAAGATTTATGTTAACCAAAGTTACATTGATTGGACCCGTGGATGTGTGGGTACCTTTTGGATAACTTGATTCTGTTAAAAGGTAAGTTGCTTTTTGTGTTTGTATTGCAATAAACGAAAATAGAATTGTATTTTCGTAATAAATGTTTTTATTCAACCAACGAAGAAAGGATAGTATTATTTTTCAAGTATTTGTCTTTGTATACAAATTATTTTAATGATTTATTATTAAAGGAGGTGTATTATCTTTAAGAATTTTCACATGTTTTATGTTTTAAGAGACAGGAAATTTCATGTTGCTTGATTTTGCGGGAGATATCTTTTGATTGTTAAAATATATCCAATGATGTCCTACAATTTTTGGGAGACTTTGTCCAAAAATTATAATAATGTATAATTTTTATATGTAATTTTATTATGTATGTATATCAATAATTACTAGTACCGCATTCGAGTATTCTGACACTTCCCTATGGTTGACTGGGAGAGAATGCTTTTAGCATCAAGTCCGCCATGTACACATATATGTACTAATGAATAAATAAATAAATAATGGTGTCTTTGCAATAAATGAGTAAATAAATAATATACAACGAAATACAATTAAATTTTCTTTTGAAAATAAAAATAGTGATATTAATCATGAGAAATTAAAATATTATTTATTTATTTTATGAAATATTTTATAGATATTTATTACTATTTATTTTAAAACGAATAAAGTATATCAACGAATAAGAAGACTTTTTGGTACATATTAAATAAATTTCATATAGGATCATATGCTAATAGATTTTAATATGCAATAAACACGATTTTTCCATTTACCCGTGGGTGTCGTAAGAGGGTACTAAGGGAGAGCGAGAGATGGAGAGCAGCGTCCCTCTTAAAACATCTCTCAAGCCTAACAACGAGTGCCAAGCGTGGCTAATGTTCAGCAGCGAACAGTTAAAAGCTGTTGTGATGAACCATGATTTAACTTTTTAACGAATTTTTTTTTATTAGAACCGCTTTTTAATGGAGCATACTGGGAAAAATTACCCCGGTGGTAGTAAATCAACTATTAAGTGATTCTTTGGGGGTAACAAAGAACCTAATAATTGAAACCTAAGTACACAAGTATAAAAAATAAAACTTATAAATTCAAAACAATGCCATCATTCCCACAAAAATTACATAAAACTCACGTTATGTTAAAACACTATGAGATTAATAAAGATATTTGTATTTTTTTTTTATACAACTTAGAATGGCAAACAAGCTGACGGCCCACCTAATGGCAAGTGGTAACCGTCGTTATAGACATGAGCAGTACCATGGACATAACAGTGTATATTGTTTCGCCTATGATACCGCCTATATGAATTTACTGGGTACAGAGGAATAACACCTGAGTCCTCAGGAATGGCAACAAATAGGCGAAACACTGTTATGTCCATGGTACTGCTCGTGTTTATAGGCGACCGTTACCACTTTCCATCAGGTGGGCCGTCAGCTTGTTTGCCATTCTAAGTTGTATAAAAAAAAGGACCAAAAAATCGATTGTACGAGAAATCTTTTATTCCATTCTTTTTCCTGGTATCAATATAATAATTTTATTGGCAGCCCGACAAGGGTCTTATGTATTAACACACGTCAAAAACACTTCCCTGGAAGCTGCGCAGCTATTATGTAGAGTATTACTACGGGTTAGCGAGACAATGGATGCAAACGGCAGCCCTATACCAGGTTATTGAGGAGGTTTATGTAATGTAGTAAACAATTGATTAATTAACTTTGTGCTCTATATATCTAGATATATATGTCGCATTAAAATTTTACCCGAATATTAAACTTTGTACAAAAGTCGTTTGCTTGAGTACCTCTGTCCTATTCGTGTTTCTACCGTGAAGCTGTTGTGTTTGCATGGCTGTGTTTCGGTTTGAAGGGTGGGATATGCCAGTGAATTTACAGGGTACAGAGGTATAACACCTGAGTCCTCAGGAATGGCAACGCATGAGAGTATCATGGACGAAACAGTGTACTCTGTTATGTCCATAGTACTGCTCATGTCTATAGGCGACGGTTACTACTTTACATCAGGTGGGCTGTAAAGTATTAGAAACATTCTGACAGAGGACGGAATATTTCAAGAACAAATAGATGTATTAAAACTTGTATCTAAAAGTTTTGAATTTACACAAAAGTAGACCTTATCGACTATGAAAAAGAAATATAAAAATCAATACAAAATAAGAGATAATATGTCATAATATAAAAGTAAAGAAATATTCAAACGATTTGTAAATTGAGAGAGAGGGAGACTTTGTACAAAAGACGATTGCTTAGGTATCTCTGTCCTATTCGTGTTTCTACCGTGAAGCTGTTGTGTTTGCATGGCTGTGTTTCGGTTTGAAGAGTGGGATACGGCGTGAGTTTACAGGGTACGAAGGAAAAACACCCGAGTCCTCAGGAATGGCAACGCATGAGGGGTATCTTGGGCGGAACAGTACACTTTGTTATGTTCATGGTACTGCTCGTGTCTATAGGCGACGGTAACCAATTTTCATCAGGTGGGCCGTCAGCTTGTCTGCCATTCTAAGTCGTATAAAAAAAAAAAGATTTTTCTTACTTAAAATAGGAACAATCGAAATAGAAATAGGTAATAATAGGTAGGTAAATACAATAACACATGCCGACTTACTCGAACACCGTACAAAATCTTTCTAAGAATACTTTTACTATCGGATTTTATTATATTATAATAGGAAAGTAAACAAAGTAACGCCAGAAAAATATATATATGTTAACAGGAAAAGAGATGGTAAAATAACGTTACACACTTTTCCTGTAGCGGTAATCAAATAAACGCCATATTCCGCTAATTATGTCTATTAGGGAATGCTATATTTGTTTGCTAAATAAAAATCTTAACTTATCTTAAGTTTTTTAAGATCTTATAGAATTGGATTTTGGAGATCAGTGTACCGCTCGAATATCGAAATGTTACAGTTGTTAGACAAAGTTATACCATAGAAGCTCCTTTGTACCATTTCAGTATGGAACCCTAAAAACACTGTCTACATTTGTGATGAATTTAATATGGGACCAATACAAACTGCTAAAAATATTAAGGAAAATTTGTTTAGAATTTACTCGTATAGTAAAATATGGAGGCGTAATAACCTATTAAGGTACTATCTGTAATATCAATATTTGAGCAAATAACAGCACACCTGCAATGCCGTTGGTGTTGTTGGTGATCATGGTCGGTGGTAGTCACTTACCATCAGGTGAGCCGCATGCTCGTTTACCCACTGTGTTGTAAAAAAAGTCAAAAAATTTTTAATGATAACAGTTATTCGTTTGGTATAACTGTACCTTTACAGAATCTTGCGATTGCGAAATTTCATGTAAGAAACAAATGGACTTATTTCCAACTACTTACGCCCACGTCTTACATAAGTACCACCTACAGAACGTATGTCGGGTAGGATTAAAAGCTATGGCAAAGTTACCGAATATTATCAATGTAGGTACGTACTTTGGCTGCCGTGTCTCTAAGAAGGCTTAAAGTATTTCATAACGAGAAAGGAAAATTTTATAACTCCTACGAGTACAATAAGAAACGAGCTAACGATTATAACAATTGATAAGTATTTCTAAATATATATTTTGCTCTGCAAAAAAGACCTATACAACTTACAAGTTACATAGAAACTTTTTTTTTTTGTGATATTCAAAATGGCTGACTATCTGGTGTAAAACGCGAACATTCCAGAATTCACTGTGATACTCAAGATACCTCTCAAGAACGCGTAACAATAGTCAACCTTGAAGACTAGTGATTTTAATAATAACAAAACATACTAATAAACGACGAGATGTTCCGTAGATATATAAGGACGTAAATTAAACCATTTTAGAACGCAGAGGGCAAACTACGCAGCGCATCTGATGGTGAGCGTGTGGCGTCTGTAAATTAATATTGTAAATATTCATCTCATAACCATTTGTCTGGCGTCTGTAAATTAATATTGTAAATATTCATCTCATAACCATTTGTCAACATCATTACTTTCTTCTCCATCAAGTAGGTTAATTTAATTGTACATAGATGTTTCACCTCTTTCTATCTTTCGCACTGGACATACAGACACGACAGCGACGTTTACTTCTCACATTCATTTCTGCTGTCATTCTCTTATTATATAAAAATCAATAATATAATCAAGTTGGTTGTTACTTATTTCGTCCAAACAACTACATTGGTGACCTACCGACCGCAACACGGATCATAAAAAATGGAACAACAGACTAGCGGAACCGACACATACCGAGTAGGCGTCAAGATTCCACCATTCTGGCCTGAAGAACCGGAGGTATGGTTTGCGCAAATTGAAGGTCAATTTATTTTGTCAAACATTACGGCCGACAATACAAAATTTTATTACGTGATTAGTCAACTTGATCATCAGTATGCAGCCGAGGTGAAAGACATTATCGTATCGCCACCATCTTCAGACAAATATGATAAATTGAAATCGGAACTTATTAAGCGCCTTACCACATCTAAGGAACGTAGAATTAAGCAGTTGCTGATGCATGAAGAGCTCGGTGATCGGAAGCCTTCACAATTCTTGCGTCACCTGCAGAGTCTCGCCGGTCAAGCTGTAAGTGAAGATCTGATGCGTACTATTTGGTCAAGTCGTCTGCCGGCCAACCTTCAAGCTATTGTCGCCATGCAAAAGGACAGCCCGCTCGAAACCATTGCAGACCTCGTGGATCACGTGCACGACATTGCACCACCCACCATTGCTCAGGTAACATCAACAGTGCCGGAATCTGCCTTCAATACTATGTGCCGTAGAGTAGAGGAGTTAACAAGCCAAGTAGAGACGCTGATTCTTAAACAACAGGAGGAGTCTCGGTCAAGATCGAGAGACCGACCGAACTATCGACGTACTAATTCACGATCCCGCTCGCGATCTACAACATGTAACAACAGTGTCTGCTGGTATCATCGGAAGTTCGGGGCTTCAGCCAAACGGTGTACGACTCCATGCACGTTCAAGTCGGAAAACTGCATAGGCAGCCAATAGTGGCGGCAAATGACTGCCTAGTGTGTAATGGCCGCCTCTTCGTCACTGATAGAAAAACGAAGACGCAATTCCTGGTAGACACAGGATCTGATTTATGTGTATTCCCAAAATCAGCAACCAGAGGACAGCGACCTAAAACCAGGTACGAGTTATACGCAGCTAATAATTCCGTTATAGCTACATATGGCTACACCCAACTTCACCTCGATTTTGGCCTAAGAAGGAACTTCAGCTGGAGATTCATCGTGGCCGACGTTACCAAGCCGATAATAGGGGTTGATTTTATAAGTCATTATAATTTATTAATCGACTGCCGTAACCATCGACTTATAGACGGACTCACCACTCTCTCTGTGTCAGTTCCTCACTGTCACGATACCTCACTAGAGACAGTCGCCATTAAAGCAGTTGTGGGAGACTCGCCATTTCACGACTTGCTGCGTAGGTATCCAGAAATCACCAGACCAGCTGGTGCACCAGTCGAACCGAAGCATAACACGCGTCATCACATCCGAACCACACCCGGACCTCCAGTCGCATCTCAGCCTCGCCGACTAGCACCTGACCGATTACTCATTGCTAAAAAGGAATTTGAGGACATGTTACAGAATGGGACCGCTCGTCGATCGGAGAGTTCCTGGTCTTCACCACTTCATCTCGCCCGTAAAAAGGATGATGGCTGGCGTCCATGCGGAGACTACCGAGCACTCAACGCAAGAACGATTCCAGACAGATATCCCATCAGACACCTCCAGGACTTCAGCTATCAGATATCAGGTTCAAAAATACTGTCAAAAATTGATTTAATCAAGGCCTACAATCAAATTCCCGTTCACAAAGCCGATATTCCGAAAACTGCTATCACCACACCGTTTGGGTTGTTTGAATTTCCTTTTATGACCTTTGGGTTACGAAACGCAGCCCAAACTTTTCAACGATTTATCGACGAAGTACTGCAAGGACTTGATTTTGTTTTCGGTTATCTCGATGACATCCTCATCTTCTCCAAAAATCAGGAGGAGCATCTTAGTCATCTTAAGATCCTGTTCGAGAGGTTCAAAGATTACGGCGTACTAATTAACACCGCAAAGTGTGTCTGGGGCGTTAGTGAGCTGACATTCTTAGGGTACCACGTTTCTGTAGACGGTACTCGTCCCCTCCAAGAGAAGGTGACAGCAATACAGAATTACCCTGTGCCCAAAACTGCCAAAGAGTTAAGGAGATTCTTGGGAATGCTGAATTACTATCGGCGATTTATTCCGAATGCAGCACAAATTCAAGATCCCCTCAATACCCAACTCACAGGAAACATCAAGGGTTCAGCTCCTATTTATATCACGGAGGAATTTGAAACAGCATTCAACCAATGCAAATCTAGTTTATCTCAGGCAACCCTCTTGTCACATCCAGATATTCATGCCGAACTTGCTTTATTCACTGATGCATCTGATGAAGCTATTGGCGCAGTTCTCCAGCAAAGGTGTAATAACGAATGGTCACCGTTAGGATTCTTCTCGCGAAAGCTGTCATCATCGCAAAAGAAGTACAGCCCTTATGATCGAGAACTTCTCGCCATATATGAAGGGATAAAATACTTCAGATTCATGTTGGAAGCCAGAATCTTCATAGTATTCACCGATCATAAGCCTATCACGTATGCATTTAAAACCAAACGAGACAAATGTTCGCCACGTCAATTTCGATATTTAGACTTCATTTCCCAGTTCACAACAGATTTACGTCATATTGCTGGTAACGACAACATTGTAGCTGATGCATTGTCTCGCATTGAGGACATCACATCGGACATTAATTACGAAGATCTTGCACATGATCAGGCTCAAGATCCTGAACTACAAGATCTCCTCAAAAAAGGTTCAGCACTTGTCTTGAAAAAGGTTGACGGAAATATATATTGCGACCTTTCGACGGAATATCCACGACCATACTTGACACCATCATTTCGACGACTGGCATTCGAAAAGTTGCATAATCTCAGTCATCCTGGAGCAGCAGCATCAGCCAAACTAATTGCTCATAGATATGTATGGCCTGGTATACAACGTGACTGCAGAACGTGGGCTCAACAATGCACAGATTGCCAACGCAACAAAGTCACCCGTCATTCATTGTCACCTTTCACCACATTTCCCATTCCATCTGAACGCTTTTCTCATGTCCATCTCGACATAATTGGTCCTCTGCCACATTCATCTGGTTACAGGTACTGCCTCACCGCCATCGATAGGTTCACTCGTTGGCCTGAAGCTTACCCACTGGTGGACATCACGGCCGAATCCTGTGCGAGCGCCTTCATGTCTGGCTGGGTGGCCCGCTTTGGTTGTCCTCACTCCATAACTACAGATCGGGGTCAGCAGTTCCAGTCCCGCCTCTTCCAGAGTATCTCACAACTAATAGGTGCCAAACACAATCCCGCCACTGCTTACCATCCGCAGTGCAATGGCATGGTGGAGAGACTGCACCGGCAACTCAAAGCAGCTATCATGTGCCACAATAACCCGCAGTGGACTGAAGTATTGCCGCTGGTTTTATTGGGTATCAGGAGTGCCTGGAAAGAAGACCTGAAGACCTCAGCAGCAGAGCTTGTCTTCGGCGAGACGCTTCGATTGCCTGGCCAGTTCTTCACTCCAGCTGCTAACACCATATACGATCCCACAGACTTCGTTGCTCGCCTACGTCGACATATGGCCAAGTTGACACCAACACCTGCATCGTGCCACAGTAAGCCGACATTTTACTTACCCAAAGATCTCGCCAATGCAGAATATGTTTTCTTGCGCCGAGGTCATCTCAAGAAAGCCCTTGAATCACCCTACACGGGGCCACATAAAGTTCTGGAAAGAGAATCAAAAACATTCAAAATCGACGTTCAAGGAAAAGAGCTTACCGTCACAATAGATCGCTTGAAACCGGCGTATATGGCATGGGACAACAATAACACCAGCCCAGAAGCATCCACATCACCGCTACTCCCGCACACTTCAGTAGAGAGGCCACCTGAAAGAAACACACGCAGCGGCAGAACTGTTCGGTTCCCGAACTACTATCGCCCGTGAAACGGTCTCGGCAGGGGAGTGTTGTGGCGTCTGTAAATTAATATTGTAAATATTCATCTCATAACCATTTGTCTGGCGTCTGTAAATTAATATTGTAAATATTCATCTCATAACCATTTGTCAACATCATTACTTTCTTCTCCATCAAGTAGGTTAATTTAATTGTACATAGATGTTTCACCTCTTTCTATCTTTCGCACTGGACATACAGACACGACAGCGACGTTTACTTCTCACATTCATTTCTGCTGTCATTCTTTTATTATATAAAAATCAATAATATAATCAAGTTGGTTGTTACTTATTTCGTCCAAACAACTACAAGCGATTACCACCGCCTATAGGCATTGGCGACATCAGAAAAATTGCAGGGGCATTTTGGACCTTTTAAGAAGGAGTATGCTCTTTACTTTAAAGTGTGAATAATATGTACATTTTGTCACAATATGCTGTTTTTGCTCAATAAGAAGTAGTTTTTGCTCTGTAAGGAATAACAGTTGCAGTCATCTCGTCGAAACAACAAAGGTTTCAACTGTATTAATTGTAAAATTGGAAGAATCATATAACATAGCTCCAAAAATCGAGACTAGATTATTCTTTCTTTGGAAGTTGCTTAATAATTATTTACACTCAGTTAACTGTTGCTAATTTTATGAATAAATTACTATATCATACGTATTTGTCACGCTGATCTCTTATTGGAACAGGCAGTAACAATGGAACGCCAAATGCTCCGATTTGAACAAACCTTTTTTCGCTTCCTTTACAATTCATCAATCTTTTCATACACGTTCTTTGATTACGAGTACTTTTGATTTGGCCCTTCTTTAGCACATCTCCGATTTGGTCAACATACATCCATCTAGGACGGTTCCAAGCGATATCTCCAGTCATTTTTGCTTAATAAATCTCATTCGTAATTCTTCTTTCATCCATCCTCTCCAAATAGATAAAAGTTACTTCAAAAACTTCCTACAAATTTAAAATTATTTTGCCCTTTGCTCTATATACATATTATCAATCAGACAGACTGAAGTGATTAATTAAGTCACGTCGAAATGATTAAAAATTAATTAGTTATACTAATATTCACGGCGCTAATTTTCATGGCGCGTTGACAATCTTGATTTTTGAGTGGCTTAAATATATTTTGGCGGAGATAAAGGGATTGGTGAAAAGCAAAACACAAAAATAATTCCTAATTACCAATTATAAAGTAATATTTCTGAGTGGTATTTTAAACGCACCAATCTTGTCCGTTTCCGAAAAGGGAAAAAGTTAAGCAATATGCTTCAGATGCGATATTTGGAGGTAAAGTAAAAATTGATATAATCGCTGAGTCGCCGGAATACGGAGGAGGGTTCGAAGTGTCCCAGATCCAAGTATTGGGAATGACGAGGAAAAATGATGGATTGTAAGAAATTTTGTGTTCCATTTAAATTTAGTATCCACAGTAAATATCCGAGCGTGTTTGAAACATCGCTCGAGCGTAATCGTTAATCAATATGAAGACTTTTAACTAAACTTGAACCTGCTTTTTTGATTCATATAAAAATATTGTATGTTTTAGGTTTGGTATTGTGTTATACCGGACGAATGGCGGTCCTCCACCGTGCGTTTTTCAAGACACTTTCTCCCACGCACAACCATTCTTTGGAATCAACTTCCAGCAGCAGTATTTCCGAACCGATACGACAACATAACCTTCAAGAAAAGAGCATATTCCTTTTTAAAAGGCCGGCAGCACACCTGCAATGCCGAAGGTGTTGTGGGTGACCGTGGGCGGCGGTAGTCACTTACCATCAGGTGAGCCGCATGCTCGTTTGCCCTGTGTTGTAAAAAAAAAATCTTTGGTATTATATCGCATTCTTTATTTCTATATGTATGGAAATAGATGTTCTTTAGTCCTCACTCAGGTTATGAAATGAACTCCCCGATAAGATTTTTTCAAGAGACTGCAACATGGAGTTCTTTAAAAAAGGGGTAAAGAGGTTTCTTTAGAGTTGCCTTAATACTAGGGAGTGGGGGAGAAGGGATTGTTAGTAATGCGGATTATCAGTCCCATTGCTAACGATATACCCTAATAGAACGACCTCCCCGTGGTCTCCCCTGGAAACCATCGTGCTGAATTCCAAGTGTATTTATCACGATGGGCTAACGGACCTGCCTTTTCATCCTCACCTATCATACCTCACTGGTGCCCCGTCAGCGTATACCGTTAGCTCAGACGGGATTACCATTCCATTATCATCCATTAAAAAAAAATACCAGGGAGTATTGAATGAATGAGTATACTTTATTTGCATTATACAATATAGGAAATAAGCAAGACAATTTACAAACATAACGATACAATTGTATAAGTACAGTAAGGCGGTAAGTAAGTATTGTTGGCGTTTACAGACTATAGTAACCGTTTACCATCAGGTGGACCGTATGCTTGTTTGCCATCTCAGTAATATAAAAAAAGTCTCAGTTATTTTTTTTTCTATAATCAACTTAACGTATAATATCAACTAAACAGCTGCTTCTGTAGAAAATTTGAAATTTTTCATAGAAATTCCTTACTGACTACCATCATCTCAACAGCCTTTACTTGTTCACTGCTGTACATAGACCCTTTCTTGGGGAGTTATGTTAGTAATTGCCATGCTTGGTAGACGGGTTGGCTACGGCCATAAGCCGTGTGGTCCCGGCATATACTGGGCTACCTATCCTTACCTGTGGGTGTCGTGAGAGGTGACTATGGGAATTTAATGGTGAAGAGATAAGCCTCAATCTACTTTTATTTATATAGAGAATACTCTTTTATAGGATCATACTCGAATATTTCCATAGATTCAGATAAAAATTTGTTTTTTTTTAAATTGTTACTTAGATTATATAGATAGAGTATCGAGTCCCAAAAACGGGTTAACTTTTTGTCAGTTAATTATCAAATTAGCTGATTCGTATTTTTTTTATTAGTGTTCTATATACTTACACATACAATGTATCTTGACGTATTATTTAATAAATAAAATGAGTTTTTACGTATTAAAAAGATGCAGAAATTATAAGACTAAATAAATATACAATAGAAGTTATAAAGGTATCACTCATAACTATTTATCACGCAAAATTGTATGAAAAAGTTTTCTCGGAGAATTTGTATGGTGACTCTATCTATATATAGTCAAAGATTTATTATTACATTATGGTTATGCGAACTAAGTTACAAGTAATGGTAAATTCATAAATTATTGTTATTAAAATAACAAGCTAGTTAGAAACGCTCCATTCTCAGTCGTGATTGAAAGACTTCAGTTTTCACAAAGAACTATAGGACCCTTGAGACGAATGCTAGGTAGCTATTTATTAAACTTAGAGCTATCGATGCAATTTCAAGAGCGTTATAACCTTCCATTTGTATTTTAACCGACTTCAAAAAAAGGTTCTCAACCATTAGGCAGATGTCGCCACTGATGCGTGTCGGTTTAGGCTTTGTGATTATATTTTTGAAATTATTATTCTATATATATATATATATATATATATATATATATATATATATATATATATATATATATATATATATATATATATATATATATATATATATATATATATTTTTTTATCCAACGCGGAATCTTAAATTTTTTAATTATTTTTTTGTGATTCTGTGAAATGTATTAGTTTTATATATCATATATAAAATTCTCGTGTCACGGTGTTTGATACCAATCTCCTCCGAAACGGCTTTACCGATTTTTATGAAATTTTGTGTGCATATTGGGTAGGTCTGAGAATCGGCCAACATCTATTTTTCATACCCCTCAATGATAAGGGTGACCCAACCCAAAATATTGTTCTTTATTTTTTGTCAATTTTTTTTATTTTTATTTTATTATAATTTAGCATTGAAAAGTACACACAACTTTAAATTTTTATCGTTTTACGATCAACCCCTGTATTTTAGTCGCAATTTTTATATTTCGCAATAAGTGGTAAAACAACGTTTACGGGGTCTAGATTATGTAAGTAAATAAGTTCATAATTCACATTTATTAATATAATATGTTTAGGTGTTATTGTAAAATATTTATTGTACTCAATTAATTATGTATTGCGTAGAATTGTATGTTTCTACTCTAATGTTTGGAAACTTTATATAATATATTAATTTAAACTATTTTAAAATATAAAACATATATTAATATAGTATAGTTTACTTTTGTATCACTTCTCATTAATATTTACTGTATTTGTTATTTCTCTTTTTACTTGGTGCAATAAAGTGTAAATAAATAAATAAATAGTTTTATTTGATTAACGGATGCTTATGTTTTACGCTGTGGATAACTATAATTGGCTAGTATGTAGTAAATGTAATGTAATATGTACTGAATTTTGTAAAAAGCTGTTGTTATCCCAAATAAAATAAAATAAAATTAAAAGTCAAGTATATTAAAAGAACAAATATTATGAGGGTTATGTTTGTTTTTTTTTATACTACTGAGGTGGTAAACAAGCATACAGCCCACCTGATGGTAAGCGGTTACCGTAACCTATGAACGACTGCAATACCAAAATGTTACTGTTACTTCATAACTCCATCAGTTCTAAACCGATTTAAAAAAAATATTTTTACTACTACTAAAAGAATATATAATACTTACAGATTGGTTCCATAGACATTTTATCAAAATCGTAAATCAGATTAATTATTTTTGCTACAATTAAAGTATTTTTTTTTACACCGTCTTAAATATTGAAAACTAAAAAATCAATAACAACATTGATGAAATCACTGGAGGGAGATTTTGCATAGGTTTGGTTATTTCTGTCCCACTTGTGTCATCGTCGTCATAACAGCCTTCAACTGTCCACTCCTGAACATAAACCTTCCCTTGGGGGGTTTGCCGGTAGTTGCCATACTTGGCAGCCGGATTGGCAATCGTAGTCAGGCTTTAGAGATGTTTTAAGAGGGACGCCGCTGCCTATTTGTCGCCCTTCCTTAGTTTGTTTTTAAAACACCTACGAGAAAGGACGGGGTGGCCTATTCTATGCCGGGACCACTCTGGATGTATGTGAAAGAAACTAGAACAATGAGTTTCTATGAAGTTAATTTTTTTTTTTTACAACACAGGGGGCAAACGAGCATGCGGCTCACTTGATGGTAAGTGACTACCGCCGCCCATGGTCACCCACAACACCTAATGAAATGATGAATATGAAAAAATGCCTTTCAAAAGGACGGTCGAAGAGTAGAACTAAATCATAATTTATCACCACTTCCCATCCGATGGACCGGCGGCTCGTCTCCCTTCCTAATAATAAAAAACGTTATATTCTGGAATATGTAAGTAGTATCGAATATACCAGCCAATTTAGTCACAGATTTATGTAGGCGGTACACCCGTCTACTTTATTTAAACCTCAATAAGCCTAATGTAGACATCTCACAAGTAAATTACAGCATACACTCTCGTATAAGGTTAGCAAACATATAAATACTTAATGAAATTTTGCTAACATTTGGAGAAATGTATTAAATACTGAATAAGTAACAGTGAATTAGATTAAATATAACTTTATACAGTTTCAAGACTACACTTTTTATACAGCTAATTAGTAAATGATTATTTATAAACATATAAACATAACTATGTGTATAAGATTCTTTGATTGTTGTGTGTCTGTTAATTGATACATTATTACGTGACTATTGCGTCTTTCTCTCTCTCTCTGTATGTGTGTGCGTGGATACGTACGTGCGTGTATATAAGTGTGTGTACGTACGTGCGTGCGTGCGTGAGTGCATGCGTGCGTGCGCGCGCGCGCGCGTGTGTGTGTGTGTGTGTGTGTGTGTGTGTGTGTGTGTGTGTGTGTGTGTGTGTGTGTTTGTATGTTTGTGTGTTATGTGTTTATGCTATAGCTTGACGTATACAGTTATACTAAATTGTATTTGATTTGTTAAGCGACTCGAGCATGATTGTGTAACATCTTTACAAACTCTTGTCAAATTCGTAATTTCAGAAAAATATATAACACATAGCATGTTTACAATGCAAAATAAATTGAATAAAATCAATTTCAGATTTTTATGACGTAATTCCGATAAACGCCATCGCATTTTTTAATTTGACGTGCCCTCATTCCCTCTTGGATAGAAAGTTTCCGCAAGGAATCTTAGATTAAGAAAAATTGAGTGACACTTCGACAGGAGCCGAACCCTTAGCCAGGTCAATTTGTGTCGTATTTCTGGCCATTAAAATCTATTAAAGATCTATTAAGTATTAATTATACATATTAATCAATTAATTATTTTTTTGTAATTAGCTATTTTTTTTTATATATTACCCACTTATTTAATACGCAAATACCACATTAGAACAGCGTACTCAAGACACACACTCCTCTGATAGTGGTACTCATATTGCAAAAGATAATTTCATACATACATACATACATATCTGTCACGCCTTTCTCCCATTAGGGCAGGCAGAAACAATGGAACGCCAAATGCTTCGATTCAAACAAACCTCTTTCGCTTCTTCCACATTCATCAATCTTTTCATACACGCTCGCCAGTTACAGTTACTTTTAACTTGGCCCTTCTTCAGCATGTCGCCTATTTGGTCGACATACGTCCGTCTAGGGCGGCCTCTACCGACATCTCCATTCATTCTTGCTCGTTAAATTTCTTTCGTAATTCTTCTTTCATTCATCCTCTCCAAATGGCCAAACCAACGCAACATTCCTTTTTCGATTTTTGTCACTACATCGTCTTTCGATGCACACTTCTCTCTAATCACACTATTAGTGAGAAGTGTGGACTGAAAGACGATGTAGTGACAAAAATCGAAAAAGGAATGTTGCGTTGGTTTGGTAACTTCAACATTTAAAAATATTGTGAGTAAGGGTGGTTTTACCTCTGCAAGACATCTCTTCCAGTCAACCCAGTACAGTGGGTAAGCATGTCGTTAGCGGACAAATAAAGTCCACGTACAAGTACATAATAATATAAAATATATATATATATATATAAATAACTAACTATTACCCACGACTTCGTCCATATAACTGGAGTTAAAATCATTCTATGTTCTTTCCTATACCATATAGTACATATGTTATAAATTTCACAGTGATTATTTGAGCCATTAAGGGGCTCAACTAATTACTATAACAAAAAAAGACACATTTATATTTTTTTTTAATGTATGATAATGAATTGGTAACTCGCCCGCGCTATCAATATACACTAGCGGGGCACCAGTGAGGGATGATAGGTGACGATGAAAGCAGGTCAGTTAGCCAATCATGACGAATTCCACTAGAATGAACCACGATGGTTTCCAAGCGGAACCGCGTGGAGGTCGACCTGATTGGGTGTATGGCTAGCAATGGGTCAGTTAGATCCTATTACTAACAATTCCTTTCTCTCCCATTTATAATATAACTGTCCACTGCTGATCATAAACCCCATAAGAGGGGTTCTGCCAGTAATTGCTATGCTTGGCAATATTAGTAAGTAAATATTAAATTGGCAGCAGTGTCCCTCTTGAAACATCTCCAAAGTCTAACTGTGGCTGCCAAAAGGGAAGGCTGATGTCCAGCTGTGGATAGTTAAAATCTGATATGACAAAGATAATAATTATACATTTAGAATATATAAATTACTTACAAAAAAAAAAAAAATCGAAAATTCTATAAAGAAAAAGAAAACACAAAACCCAATGATGACAAAGACATTTGTTTTAAAAAAATGCTCACGACATGCGAACCGTTCCCCGTACAACTGTGAATTGATGGCATACTAAACGTTAATGATCCGTCGACACACACGCGAGCTTGATAAATGACACCGTCTGTAAAGCAGGGTCTCCATTCGAGTATCCTCAGGAGGGCAGCTCCAACTGAAGCAGCTAACTTCGCCCTCGAGACAAACGCTGTGGTTGAGATTCAATGGTTAAGTCGAGCGATTTCTTTTATACAATTTGAGATGGCACACAATCTGACAGTTCATCTGATGAAAAGGGGTAACTGTCGCATATACATATACATACGAAGTAGCGAGGGAAAAGCTAGTTTAGTATAATTTAACCGTATGGTCCCGGCATAGAACAGGCCACCTCTTCCTTTTCCATGGCTGTCGTAAGAAGCGACTAAGAAGGTCGAGGAATAGGCATCAACGCCCCTTTTTAAAACATCTCCAAAGCCTAACTGCAGCTGCCAACCCATCTTCCAAGCGTGGCAACTTCTGGCAGAACACTCCTTCTGGGGAAGGCTTATATTCAGCAGTGGATCGTTAAGCTGGCATGATGATGATGATGATGAGACACATAATAAAAAAAAATGAATTTGATGTTAAGACTCTGGTCTTTTGGAGTTCTATTTTTTTTATTACACCATAATTTGAATTGAATTAAAATTGTTAAATGTGAATTTATTTAAAAAGAGAATATATACTTGTCTGAATGTAAATAGTTTTTATGATGTAAAAGCCTTCTTTTTATACAACATAGAATGGCAAACAAGCTGACGGCCCACCTGATGGAAAGTGGTAACCGCCGCCTATAGACATGAGCAGGACCATGGACATAACAGAGAATACTGTTTCGCCCATGATACCACCCATGCGTTGCCATTCCTGAGGACTCAGGTGTTATTCCTCTGTACCCAGTAAATTCACGCTATATCCCACCCTTTAAACCGAAACATAGCCATGCAAACACAACTGCTTCACGGTTGAAACACGAATGGGACAGAGGTACTCAAGCAATCGACTTTTGTACAAAGTCAAAAACAAACAAAATGTTAATTGTTAATCTTAAATGAATTTTTCCATGCTATCACCTTGTTAGCTAAGCACGAATGTTCTTTTTCTAATGTAACATCTTTGACTTTACCGTGTTTAAGCAAATAAAGATTATTATTTGTTTTAATATCCGACAAATCAAACTAATACAATAACGTGCACTTAAAGATTAAGTTAACTGTTAAAATACCGAACAGAGATCATAATGCCAAGGCAGAATGTGTGGAACAAAACACTTAAATCAACCAGATGTGTGCGATAAATATTTTTAGATCTCATATACGCTTAAAGGTCGTAAGTTCTTGCCTTTCTTTTATGTACAATTCGAATAAAACTTTTATTATAAAACTTTTATCATAGGTCTAAGGCTTTATATGGCTTCCTATGACACCATTCCAGTAATAACTTTGTGTAATCTTCATGAGATGATATAGATAAGCTATAAATGACAGAAATAGCTTTATAGATGATATGGCTTTATTAATTTCTAAGATATGGTATTGACGAAAGAGATTTATCGAGCAAGAATGAATGGAGATGTCGGTAGGGGCCGCCCTAGACGGACGTATGTCGACCAAATAGGCGACGTGCTGAAGAAGGGCCAAATTAAAAGTACCCGTAACCGGCGAGCATGTATGAAAAGATTGATGAATGTGGAGGAAGCGAAAGAGGTTTGTTTAAATCGAAGCATTTGGCGTTCCATTGTTTCTGCCTACCCTAATGGGAGACAGGCGTGACAGATATGTATGTATGTATGTATGTTGGTATTGACAATGTTTCTTTAGTTTTCAATAGTATTGTTTGGGGGGAAAGGGTATTGTTATTAATGGAGTCTTATAGCACCATTGCTAGCAATATACCCTCTCTGGACAACCTTCATGCGGTACCCCCTGGAAACCATCATGGTTTTTTTGATGGGTGAAAATGGAATGGTAACCCACCCCGCCTGCTCTAAGGGGATACGCTGGCGGAGCACCAGTGAAGGGTGATAGATGAGAATGAAAACAGGCCAGTTAGCCCATCATGACGAATTCATCAGAAATAAACCATGATAGTTTCCAGGGGGAACCGCGAGGAGGTCGACCTGGTTGGGTATATTGCTAGCAATAGCATTCTTAGTCTCCATTACTAACAATCCCTTTCCCCCCAACCATCATGGTTAATTCTTGTCGAATTCATCATGATGAGCCAACTAACCTACATTCATTCTTACCTCATCATCCATTGGTGCCTCTTAGGTGTACAGTGATAGTGCGGGCGGGGTTACCATTCCATTTTTACTCATTAAAAGAAATAGTATTGTTTCTTTTTGTATATTTCTTTCAACTGTATCATGTAATTCATGTGGTCCCGGCATAGAATAGGCCACCCTTTCCTTTCCAGTGGGTGGTTTCGTAGGAGGTAACTAAAGGAACTTAATGATAGAATGATGGGTAGCAGCGTCTATCTTAAAACATCCCTAAAAGCCTAATCGTGGTTGCCAATCCGCTTGCCAAGCGTTAGCAACTACTGGCAAAACACCCATTATGGGGCAGGCTTATGTTCAGCATTGGACAGTTAACAGCTGAAATGGTGATGATGATGAATTTGAGCGAAAATTATTGGCTGATAACTTATTATTCAATTTTGTAATTTGCCTTGAATAAATAAATAAATAAAATAAAGTAGGATCCAAATAAATTCTGCCTTATTTTAGGTTGAGGTAGTTGCATACACGCTGGGGCAGCAACCGCGGGGGCGGCTGCTGTCCCACATAGGCCCTGAGGCAGAGGCGTGCGCGTGTTCCCGCATGCCCCCCCCCCCCCCCCCCTGGAATGGAGCGGATTTCGCTAGATTGAGTAGAGGCCCGTTGCAAGAGCGAGCCATCGCCGTCGGGGCCGCGGCAGACTGCTGACGTACCCCCGTTGCCCCGACATTGGCGCGAGTAAGGAACACCGGGGGGTTTAGCCGGTAGGAGTCCGGCAGTATCCATATATCTCCCCGAGGTATATGGGTCTGCATGAAGCATTTCCCCTCGTCAAAAAAAAAAGAAAGTAGCATACACGCATTCACCATTCGTGCCTCTATGGTTACACTGCTTAAGAGTGCAGTATGAGTCCAACATGACGTTGCTTGTGTTAGAAATTTATTTTAAATTATATTAATTTTTTTAAACATCCTGTGTCAAAATGTGTACCTATATTTATTAATAAAACTCAGCATAACTACTTTAAATATAATAAAATATTAAAATTGTTATTATACCAAATTTTGTAATGAATTATTCTTGTAATGTATATAAAACACTAATTTATATTTTAATTGATTTTATAATTATTTATTATATATTTTTAACCAGAGGGAGACTTTGTACAAAAGTCGATTGCCAAGCAATCGACTTTTGTACAAAGTCTCCATCTACCTCACCTCTGTCCCATTCGTGTTTCAACCGTGAAGCAGTTGTGTTTGCATGGCTGTGTTTCGGTTTGAAGGATGGGATATGGCGTGAATTTACTGGGTACAGAGGAATAACACCTGAGTCCTCAGGAATGGTAAAGCATGGGCGGTATCATGGGCGAAACAGTATACTCTGTTATGTCCATGGTACTGCTCATGTCTATAGGCGACGGTTACCACTTTCCATCAGGTGGGCCGTCAGCTTGTTTGCCATTCTAAGTTGTATAAAAAAAAAATGATACTTGAATAAAAAGTAATGAAATTGTAAGAACACTTGATTCACTGAAAACATATTACCCCACACAACATATTAAATATATTAAATATTTTAAATAATAATAATTAATTTTTATTTGAAACTTGCATGTTGCAGAGTGCAAACAGGACATTTGTCATAGCTCGCGTTACTGTTCCAATGGATTATTTGCATGTTTAAATGCACATTTTGTATAGTGATATTAATTTTCGCCATAAATTATTCATGCTCTTAATTACAAGAATACTCATAAATAATTATAAAAAAAAAAAAATTGCTATAAAAAACTGATGACTTTGTTGCTTTCGTGTGGTTACTATTTGTTAATATTATATCTTTGTATATTTTTATGTTTATACATGTAAATTTTAATATGCATTTCAATTATTACTAGTACCGCGCTCGAGAATTCTGTGACACCTCCTTGAGGTTGACTGGGAGAGAATGCTTTTAGCCGGCAGCACACCTGCAATGCCGCTGGTGTTGTGGGTGATCATAGGCGGCGGTAGTCACTTACCATCAGATGAGCCGCGCATGCTCGTTTGCCCCTGTGTTGTAAAAAAAAAGTCCGCTTTATATGAATGAATAAATAAATAAATAAATGGTTAAAAATCTGACGGCCCACTGGATGGAAATGTTGCCTATAGACGTGAACAGTACCATGGATCTCACATAAATTTTCATTGTGTCATTCTTTATAGTTGACTCTCTTCCCATCAGCTTTGCCTGTATTAGGAAATATCCTATTGTATATGTACGTGTATTATAGAATTTTTTACATAAAAGAGTAAATACCAGTATGTCTGTACATGCATTCATCCTTATAAGTTTTCTGATTTATTAATAGATACCGTGTGGTCCAGGCATTGAATAGGCCATCAATTTCTTTCCCGTGGGTGTCGTAAGAGGCGACATGCAGCATTCAGATGGTCAGCAGCGTCTTTCTTAAAACATCTCTAAAAACCTAAGGGAACTTAATAGTCGAAAGATGGATAGCAACGACCCTCTTGAAACATCGCCAAAGTCTAACTGCGATTGCCAGTCCGACTGCCAAGCGTACCAACTACTGACAAAACCTTTCCTTTATGGGAGAGACCCGTGTTCATCAGTGGACAGTTAATGGCTGATATGATAATGATGATGATGATGAGTTTAATTGAATTAAGGACTTGAAGTATATATAGAATAATCTATATATTACGTATACAATTAAGCACAAACTTCATAAATAATTTCCTTATATCATGCAGATAACCAGAGGGAGACTTTGTACAAAAGTCGTTTTCTTGGCTACATCTGTCCCATTCGTGTTTCAACCGTAAAGTAGTTGTGTTTGCATGGCTGTGTTTCGGTTTGAAGGGTGGGATATGGTGTGAATTTACAGGGTACAGAGGAATAACACCTGAGTAATCAGGAATAGCAACGCATGGGGGGTATCATGGACGAAACTGTATACTCTGTTATGTCCATGCTACTGCTCATGTCTATAGGCGACGGTTACCACATTCCATCAAGTGGGCCGTCAATTTGTTTGCCATTCTAAGTTGTATAAAAAAATAATATTTTTTTTGTACTCACATGATGAAAATTGATAACTATCGCCTATAGACATGAACCACACCATGGATATCACAAAACAGACTATTACACCTGTGGTACTCCTAACGAATTGCCATTCTTGAGGACTATGGTGTTATCTGCCTACCTTATAATTTCACTAAATCATAACGACTTCCCATTCTTAATCTTCAAAGTATCTTTCTACTTTGATTACATAAAAACTATAATACGATTATAATTTATCCATAACTATTTTCCAATTTAAATCTTATGCACATTTATGCAAGATTTCAAATTAAAAATCAAATCCCCGCACTAGGTAATCGGGAAGCAATCAAAACCATACGCCGGCGGGATCTGTGAGCGCGGTGCGGAGCGGCAAGAATGATGCGCTTCATTAATGGACAAAGGGGCTCGTGAAGCTTGCCAACGAGTACGTTTCCACAAAATAGGTCCCATTTCAGCATAATCTGTAAGTGGTTTTAATCTGACGTTACGTAAATTTAATTTCATTTATCTTTCAACGCTTTCACTCTCTCTTCTTTGTATTTGTTTGAAGCACAAATTTATTATACATAGTTTAAGGATATGCATATAGTTATAACTAAGTTTTAACTGCGACTTTATTTTCATGACCGAGATAAAAGTATCTCTTTTATCTCACATTCCTTATAAGATAAGTATAGAGATGCTAGACTCAAATTGACTGATTGAAGAATTTTAGTGTTAATTTAAAATTTTTAAAGTATGTAAAAGGTATGAAACATGGACGATGACGCAAAAGAAAAGAAAGATTATTTGAGGCATTCGAGATGTGGATATGAAGGAGAATGGAACGGATTAGCTGGACAAAAAAAGTAACGAAAAAGGAAATCTTAAAAAGGGTAAATAAAAAAAGAACATTAATAAAAGCAATAGAGAATAGAAGGAGTAAAATGCTGAGCCACCTTGGACATGACTATTTTTAAAGAGCATACTAAAAGGAACAACACAGGGTAAAAGAGAAAGGAGAAGACCGAAAAAACAACTTCACACGACAGATAAAGGAAAAATTAGGTGTCATGTCGTATTAACAGGGAGGTTAAAGATATGGCCAGCTGACTAAAAGACTAGTTGGCCCGACAAGAGGAAACTTTTGAATAAGAAGATAGAAAGTATGTACAGATTTTATCATTACTAAATTTATTCAATAATGAGAAAATATTTTAATAAAATCCAGTTACATAACTACATGTTGAAATCGAAATAATTAGCATCCTTCTGTTTACTGAACATTTATCACAAAGAAATATGGATCTAGGACCGACAAAAACTTTGCGCCTCCCGTACTAACTTGACAGTTGGACTTCAAAGAGGTTGCAAAATTTTTTTGTCCTAGAAACTGTTAGGGACGTGTTACTTAAGTTTATATTCTACAAAATTAAAAATTACTTCAATTGTGGCAAAACCAGATAATTAATTAATTAAAATTAAACTAATGAACAATGACGGAGTTATGAGGTAACAAACATAAAATAAAGTACAAACGAAAGGAGATTCTCTTTTTTTGAAGTAATTTAAAAAGGTACTAACAATTTCAATGTCACATGTGTAAAACAAACCATTGATTGATAACAATATTTACGGAAATCAATCCAGGCTTCCAAGTAATCGTGAATATAATGAAAATGATGTATACGCGGATACAATTTCCCCACATTCTCGGAGTTTAATAAAGGTTATAGGAGCAATAACGTTTCATATAGGCGAAACTCATTATTATCTTATTACCAAAACAACATAGGAGAATGTTAATATTAGGTACTCGATAGCAACCCGGGTAACGTCGTTGGTTTTGCTAAAGGCCATAAACAACAATAAGGGTCGAAAGTATTTCAAAATGTACCTGCCCTAATTGGGTGTAACAAACATTTGTGTGTTTTGCAAATATTCACTGTATAACTGAATAGTATGTTTACTGTAACAGTGAATTTTTTTATAGAAATAAATCTAATAATATTAAATTAGAAAAATACTCGAGATCGTGTTGAACAAATAAAACCGACTTTAATTGTGGCAAAACTAGTAACTTTGATTTAAAAACTAAACTGCGAAACAGATTTTGATAAATTCTCTACGAAATTAATCTGTAAGAATATGTTTTTAGATAAAAAAATAATTTTACAAATCGGTTCAGAACTGACGGAGTTATAATGTGATGTGATCGATTGAAAAGTAAAAAAAAAAAACTATTAAATGTTCATATACGTACACAAGTAAATCAATTCTGGCAAGTAGAATAATATAGTTTAACCATATATTCAAAGCCCGTAATAATTTATCATCATACCAGTCTCCCCCATAAGGGGGTTTCGCCAGTAGTTGCTAAGCTTGGCAGGCGGATTGGTAACCACAATTAAATTTTGGAGATATTTTAGGAGAGACGCTGCTGCCTATCCCTCGACTATTAAGTAAGTAAGTAGTAATTTATATTGGTTTATAATTTTATTTATTTAACACTTTATTGCACCAACATTACAGGATTTCTTGTACAGTTTTCAATATGTATAGTAATTCTACACACTTACTTTTGATTAAATGTAGATCTTTGGATATCTTAGACCACAAAGTAATTTTTAAAGTTAAATGGTAGTCAACAAGATATTTCTAAACTTAATATAAATAATAATAAACAAACGCCTACTCATATTATAATTAATGTGAAAGTAAAGTGAATTTATTTTAAATTTGAATTTACCACGAACTTCGAGAAAGTAAACAGGCCACTTCTTAAAATCAACACTTAAGCGGCAAAGGAGCAAACAAAGTCGCGGCTAGAAGCTAATAACATGAAATATCCATAAAACAAGGAAAATAACTCAATATCTTGTTGTAATATATTTACAAAGTTTACCGCGGTACATACATAACGAGGATTTGCAAAGTTACCAAGTAAAATCTCTTCAAAGCAGTCCGCGTATTGTGTATCAATCTTTTTGTTACTCGTTGTTGCTAGTATTCAAATAGTTCACCTACTCGACTGTTCTTTATATTTCTTATGAGTTTTTTCACAAAAATAGAAGTTTTTATTTCAATTATTGTCAAAGGAATGGAAGTTTAAATGTTATTTCTCTTTTCTGATAAGGTTTTTAGTTAAAAACAAACTAGAGATGCCATAAGGAATGGTCCTGTGGCACCTGCATCCACTGACTCCCTGCAATGCATTTGCAAGGTCGTCACTTCATCTAATGGGAGATCGTCCTATACTGCGATTGCCCATACGGGGTCGCCACTAAAGAACCTTTCTTCCCATCAGTTGTCGATTCTTTTGGATTGTTCGATTCCAGTCCATTGCCACTTCAGCTTGCTTATCTTTCGTGCTATGTCGGTCACTTTAGTTCTTTAGCGGATATCCTCGTTTCGGATTCTATCATGGAAAGACTATAAAACTAAATAGTTCCAAACAAATAACTAGTTTAAATTATTTGACAACGCGGTGAAATATATAAAATGTTTATTTGGAAATATTTATTTTTCAGTACATTTCTGAGTGCATAACGAATTATGTTTAAAAAAAACATTGATTTACATCAACGAACGCGTGTCTTATAAAAGGAAAAATGTCCCGAGAAATTGTATTAAAGCATACCCAAATTCGATAAGACAAATATATTGCATATCAGAATTTCAACGACATAAGGAATTCCGTGTTAAAATGTAATATCTCAAAATATAATAGCAACATGTTACAATAACAACATGCATTCCCATGTGGCTGGCTAATTGATTGATGGCATAATTAAAACTCTGTTGAATGTATTTAATTTGTTATTCTCTTTTCAGTTAATGTGTTATCTTTTATAATTTTGGAATTTTCTCTCCATTATTTCTTTTTTCCATTCTTAATTATTCCATTAATCCACTCTTTGGAATCAACTTCCAGCAGCAGTATTTCCGAACCGATACGACAACGTAACCTTCAAGAAAAGAGCATATTCCTTTTTAAAAGGCCGGCAGCACACCTGCAATGCCGTAGGTGTTGTGGGTGACCATGGGCGGCGGTAGTCACTTGCGATTAGGTGAGCCGCATACTCGTTTGCCCCCTGTGTTGTAAAAAAATAAATTAAATAATTTAATATGTATATTATGTTAATGAGTATTTTGTAAATAATTAACATGGAAACCAAAACTTAGTCCTGTTTTACCGCGCTAAGACACAAGCTTGCGTGTTTACCGCAAAAAAAAACATTTGCTGTGACTGCACAATTCCAGGGTATATCTCTTAAAATCTCTAAAAGCAATAATGAGATTTCGTAGATGTTTTCTCCCAAGAACGGTCAGGTTATGGAATGAACTTACTGCCGAGATTTTTTAAAACACTACGGCATGGGGTTCCTCAAAAAAGGGGTAAAGACGTTTCTTCAATGTTGGCACTTCAATATATTTCCAAATCAAGTTATAAGGTCATATCATGTAAGATATAAAAAAATAAAATAATTCTACTTTTTAAAGTCGGTTAAAAATAAAAATTCCTATGTTTTGAAGTTGGTTGAAGATCAAAATTATTTACAGACTTGGATATTTTCTTTGATTTATTTGAACTTTTCTTGCAATATTCGTTTGTTATCATTCTAGAAAGAGTATAATAGTTTATTACTTCTTACCATATAGTACTACCGCAATCTACACTAGTTTTGGTGATGTTTTGAAAGAAACGCTGCTGTCCATCCCTCGATCTTTAAGTTCCCTTAATCGCCTTTTACGACATCTACGATAAAGGAAGGGGTAACCCATTCTACGCCGGGACCACACGGTCATTTCATTGTTACAATCTTATCCAAACAAAGCTTCAATTATAAACGAGACAATGCCAGCCCTCCGAGATATTAAATCGACATCACTCAGGCTCACTAAGTACAGATCGGTCAATGTCAGCCTATTCGCGTCTAAAGGGACCGTCAAATTGTCACGTTCAAAGTTTTTTTTAGCATTTCTGATTTATCTTGATCACTCTTTAGTTCTTGGTGAGGCTTAATGAACTTCACTAAGTTATTGTGTTGTAATTGTGTTATATCTAAATTAAATCAAATCATATTTATTCGCTTGCTACATGGTACAATAAGAAGTTACATATACAAGTAGGTACGTACATGCAGCACCCCAATGCAAATGTTAAACTGTATTTAGTCTCTACATTACAATTCTAAAGTCCAAATGTTTTTCAAATTACAGTATTCTTTAATTTATATATATATATAAATCAAATGAAGGTTGTTCTCAAACATGGTTGTATTTTTTTTTTATGTTTGTTACCTCATAACTCCGTCAGTTTTAAACCAATTTAGAAACTTTATTTTTTTTTATCTAGAAGGATGTACTTACGGATTGAACCTACAAAAATATTATCAAAATAGATTTAGTAATATGTATATAATGATTTTTATATAAAAATATTTATTTATTTATCTATTTTACACTTTATTGCACCAAATAAAAATAACAAATACAGTATATATTAATGAGAAGTGATACAGAAGGCGGCCTTATCGCTAAGCAATCTCTTTCAGACAACCTTTGGGTAGAGGACATTGAGAAAAAAAACAAAGGGTAGGTGGCGCACTATAATATAAATATTTTTACTTTATATATATATATATATATATATATATATATATATATATATATATATATATATATATATATATATATATATATATATATATATATATATATATGTATATAACTACACTATATATTATGTATATAACATACTATATATAACGTTGCGTACAGCCAAACAAGTCTATATCTGTAATATATGATTACACCCGCATTTTCTCACTAAATAAAGCTTTTCTAGTGAGCGCCCACATCTGACATACAATAATGGTGCCAATACAAGTGTTTCACACATTGTAATAAATGAATTTATATAAATAGTCATGCATTTAATATTATACCCGTATTTTTTTTAATGGATAAAAATGGACTAGTAATCCGGACTATTTGTATACGCTTACTTGGCACCAGTGAAAGTTAGCCTTAGAATGTCAAACATGATGATATGTATATATATATATATATATATATATATATATATATATATATATATATAATAAAACATAGACGGAGGGATATGAAATTTCAGACAGGGTGTAGTTTTTATAATGGAGCTGCTAATATATTTTTTAATAATGACAAAAATACAATATTAAAAAGACAAACAATATTACGATCTATTCTCAATTTGATACACACACACACATATATACTTTTGTTTAATAAACAAATTGAGAATAGATTAATATTGTTTGTCTTTAATATTGTTTGTCTTAGAGATTAGCAGCTCCATTACTAGCAATACACCCTGTCTGGTCGACCTCCTCGCGGTTCCCCTTGGAAGCCATCGTGTTCTAATTCTAAGTTAATTCATCATGATGGGCTAACTGACCTGCCTTTTTATCCTTTTAATTGATTTAATGTCATTTTAAATGTGCGTATTATTAAAGCTTATAAAAAATATATTATCTATTTGGAGCTGTCGAGCCATGCCATTTCTGTGGAAAGGTCCAAATCATGGACCCGCCTACGCTTTGGTCTACCACGACGTCAATATACATCGCTTGGAAGTCCTGTATGTTACTAGTATGTATATATATTGTTCGCATATAAATGATACTTCAGACGGTAATTTACTATACTATATACCATTCCGGGTATTTCGCCTTTTGGATAGTTTCACACTTTTCTGTTCGCGGAATTAAATAAATTTTATATATATATATATATATATATATATATATATATATATATATATATATATATATAACAACAAGGTCCCTGCAACGCATGGGGGGTAGGCAACGCATGGGGGGTATCATGGGCGAAACATATCTGTTATGTCCATGGTACTGCTTGTTTGACACTTTCCATCAGGTTGGCCGTTGCTTGTTTGACAAAATAAAAAAATCTTTCACTGGTGCCAAGTAAGCGTATACAAATAGTGTGGAACGGATTACCAGTCCATTTTTACCCATTAAAAAAAATACGGGTATAATAGGTAAATGCAATGTTGAAATATTTATATAAAGGTAATTCCTTATAATTCCTTTGTGTGACCTACGCGACACTTGTATTGGCACCATTATTGTATGTCAGATGTGGGCGCTCACTAGAAAAGCTTTATTTAGTGAGAAAATGCGGGTGTAATCATATATTACAGATATAGACTTGTTTGGCTGTACGCAACGTTATATATAGTATGTTATATATAAAGAAAAGAAAGAAAGAAAGAAAACATTTATTGACAACAACAAAAAGTTACATACATTATGAATTAAAAAAAAAAACTTTACATTTATTATTGCCAACATGGTCACCACTCAGCATGTGCTGCAGCAATTTAATTGCTACAGCGCTGATATTCTGTGGTACACATTACGAACGACGACAGCAAACATACGCATATATATATATATATACATATACACATATACATACCTACATATACTTACCTACACATACACACACACACACATACACATACATATACATACATACATACACTTAACTGACAAGATATACCCATATAGATATGTACAACAATAATACAATAACAATACAACAACACTATATATATATAATATATAGTGTAGTTATTAATATACATATATATATATATATATATATATATATATATATATATATATATATATATATATATGTATATTACATTACAAAGAATGGACTGCCCCTTCCTTTCCCGTAGATGTGGTAGGAGGTGAATAAGGAAAGGGTAGGGAAGGGCAGCAGCGTCCCTCTTAAACAATCTCTAAAGCCTAACTGCGGTTGCCAATCTGCCTGCCAAGCATGGCAACTACTGGCAAAACCTTATATTTAGCAGTGAATAGTTACCGGCTGATATGATGAGGATGATATATAGTGATATCTTATTTTAATAATTAAAGGAATTTATATTTAAAAAAATACATTACAGACAAAAATATAGATTTTTAGCAAGGACGTAGTGTGGTCACACAGATATATCTTGAATCGTAACACTGCACACTATTGTACGTCAGTTGTCAAAGATGTCAAATGTCATTATATTTGACAATAGACGTAGTTCTAGTTCGAATTTAGAATTTATCCACAACGACAAAGGCAAAGGAACTAAGCTACACAGCCTAATCTTCAATTACATTTGACAGTAGTAGTAAAAGTAGTATCAATTTATCCACAATGAGAAAGGCAAAGTAAGTAAGCCATACAGCTTGATCTTCGGTAGACAGTTTGTATTTGCATGTTTAAACTTAAGAGCAAGGAATTACAAAATCATTGGTTTAAACAAGGCAAAGTCGCCATGTCTTTATCAAGATTCTTTAAAATAGCCATAAGTCTTAAATTTTAGAATAATGATGTACAGAATTGTCTACTTTTATAATTCTACAATAGTTTCAGAAAGATATTTAAAAATTTAAAAAAAGCCATTAATGTAGCGGAGCATTTTAAGACGTCTCGAAGAGATGTCGGGATTGAGAACAAGGAATTACATAGAAGAAATGATAAAATAAAAACTGTAAATCATATGGTTGCCTCCTTTCTTCTTATGTAAATATAATTAGTAAAAAGAGGACGAAAGATACACAATCAGTTGTCATTTTTCTCAATTCATAGCAGGCAAGTGTATAGAAAACGTTTGATATGTCAATTATTTGTTAACGACAAATTTTACATTACTAGATTATATATTTGACACAGTTTATGTAGAAAGTATGCAAGCAGGTCGTATCTGAATTTGGTAAGGTTATACGGCCGTATAACATTTTCTATAAACTAGCGTGCTATATTGCTAATTTTATTACTCCTTCTATGTAATTCCTTGTCCTTAGGACGCGCGGACGGAATAGTTTTGACAACACTATTCCGTTTTACGTAAACATCAATCAGAATGTATGGTGTTTGTTTATTTCCGATGTTATGGTGTAAATAAATAAAAAATAAAATAATAAGGACTCACCAAATTTATTTTCTAATCTCGAGATACGCTCTGTCACATTTAATCTGCAATTAAGAGAAGAATTATTAATTTTCATGTTACATATAGTTTCGTGGCTGTTAGAATTAAGTACCAAGAGCCATTTTGTAATGTATTTTTGACGTTCTATTTTTATATGCATTTTTGTCATATATATTCTTTATATTAGTTTTCGTAGGTATATAATCAAAATATTTTCTAGAGATGGTCGCATTTGAAGGAAGTTTGTGACTAAAGGTAAAGATTGTGCCAAAAAAAACAATTTTTAACTGTGACAAAACTAGTCGTTTTGATTTAAAAACTAAACTACTGTTTATAAATACTCCTCTCCATCCAAAGGTTGCCTGGAAGAGATCGCTTTCAGCGATAAGGTCGCCCATTGTTTTCTCATTGTGATTATTTCTTGTAATTGTTTGTATCTATAATAAGTTTACTATTGTAATCTTTTGGGGGAAACAATAAAGAGTATCTATCCATCTACTAAATTAACCATCCTATCTATATATATTATATCCTTTCAGATAAAAAAAAAAAATATAATATATATATATATATATATATATATATATATATATATATATATATATATATATATATATATATATATATATATATATATATATATATATATATATATATATATATATATCTACATAAAACAACCGAATTGAAAACCTCTTTCTTTTAAAGTCGATTGTAATGTAACACAGGAGGGAACCAACATTAAAGAATTTCAAAGTAACGAATAAAAAAGTAATTAATCTTGCTAAATAAAGAAGTTGAACAAATATCGATCGAGTGGAATGCCATAAAATTCGTCACAATGTCATTGCCGAAGGTTTGACGTCGACCGTCGTTTCGATAAGGCGAATCGATAGTTCGCTGTCGGACGAAAACTGTGGCATGTTCGGAGCACCTTTTTCGATTTCCAATTTTTCAAACGCAAGCAATTTAAATAGAATGGCTCGTGTGCGTACTCTAAGTACAGGTACGGAGATGTCAACATATTTCTTTATATTCACAATTGTACAAGTACATTAGAACTTAATAATAAATGCCCTTAGGCTTCATACTAAAATTTTCTTAAAATTTAAAATATATATATTTAAAATTTAGTAGTTATACCTGAATATAGAATATAGACCTGTAACAAATTTTTCTGAAACAAAAAACTGCTCATCTTTTTCATTAACTATTAAAATTTAAGATTATATTTTGTTATATTATGTTTTTATAATTATGTTTAAAAAAAAAACAGTTATTTTGATTTAAAAATTAAATAATTACACCATTTTTATATAATAATTTTTATGGGATCAATCTGAAAATGTATCATTTCCAATTCTATCGAATTAAATTAGAATTTTCCAAATCGGTTTATAAATGACTAGCGGCCCGTCCCGGCTTCGCACGGGTGGACATTTTTACAACATTTTAAAAAGTGATTATTGTGACATAACGATAATAGTTGGACATATAGTATCGCAAAGTTTTTTATAGTTATTGATATTTTCTTCAATATTGTAGAACATACTTTTGTTCTATCACCAATAGTTTCCGCAGCGCACGCGACGAAAGATATTTTATAGCATTTATTTTTACACCTTGAGTTACGTTACTAAAGTTTAAGTAAGGACCCCTAACCTTTTCTAGCAATAAATATAGTCTATGTTACTCAGGGTGAATGCAGCTTTCTAATGGCGAAAGAATTTTTGAAATCGGCAAACTAGTTTTTGAGTTTATTCATTACAAAAATACAAATCTTTCCTCTTTATAATATCGGTTTATAAATAATAGAGTTATGTGGTAACAAACATGAAACACACCACCAAATTGAATTTTTTTTTAAAAAATCTCAGGAATACAGGTAAACAATACGAAAACCTTGTATTCTCTGCATTATCTACCGATACCAGATTCCTGTGAATGCCATTTAAGGTCGTAATTCGGTATGATAAATTGCTTCGCGCCAGCTCACAGAACCTGACCCCTACTAGTTAACGGGAAATGTCACTTTTGAATGATTTAGCGACTGTAATTTTATAGGTAGATATATAAATTATTTGTATATATAAACCAACGACAAATTTGGAGTAAATCGTGAACTATTATCAGCGTCTATTATAAAGCAAATGTTGCATTTCTTATCATTTAAGAAGTATATTTAAGAAACATTGTTATAAGGTGTATTAATAAGACCAAAAGATGCCAAAATAATAATTTGATAATTTAAAGAAATTTTGTCTGTCTGTCTGTATGTTTGTTACGTAAAAATTACATCAACAAATTAGATATATTATAGTTTTTACAGTTGTATTCCTGAAGCTTTAATTCTTAAATCCGGTCTATATTTTATCTTAATACGCCGACTAGAAGTAACATCGATTTTTGTACTTCTTAAATCCACGCATACGAAGTAGCAAACAATAAGCTAGTAAAAAAAAATTAAATTAGAACTACTTCTGGAGGAACTTTCAACGAACAACACGAATGGGAAATACGGGAAAGTCGTTCAGTAGATACTGGCTTGAGATAACTCAAGTTAGGCTGACCGTCTTACACTTATAATGTTTGAAGATAAAGCTAACCCCCAATTTTGTCGCTTAATCCGCTATCTTAATTTTTAGCTGACTTAAAATAGAAAGAACGTTTTAATTCGACTGTATTTTTTATATGTTACAATATTACATGCATGACAACTACTGGCGAAAGCTCCCGGGTGGGAGGCCTATGTCCAGCAGTGGGCAGATAATGACTGAGATGACGATGACGATTATACATACAGTGTCTATCCAGTTTACAAATACTACCCACATTTCTCCAAGTCAAAAGCATGTTTCACTTTTTTCCAATAATTTCCCAGTACAGCGCTGGGCTGTACCGGCAAATATTGGGTTGGAATGGGTAACTCATTTGAAAGAAGTGATACATCCAGCGCAGGGAAGTAAGTTGGTGCAATTTCGCAACGTAGCGCAGTGTTTTTTTTTTTTGTTGGGTGAAAATGGTATGGTAGCCCCGCCTGCGCTAACGGGATACGCTGGTGGAGCACCAGTGAAGGGTGATAGATGAGAATGAAAACAGGCCAGTTAGCCCATCATGATGAATTCATCAGGAATTAATCATTTGTATCCAGAGGGAACCGCGAGGAGGTCGACCTGGTTGGGTATATTGCTAGCAATGGGATTCTCAGTCTCCATTACTAACAATCCCTTTCCCCCCGTAGCGCAGTGTTACCAATGTCTAGTAATACACTCGCTGCTTTGCGCAAATTAGTTTCCGTGTTCGATTGCCGGCCGGGTCGCTTTAGGATTTTTTTTTAATTGCTTCATGTCAGAATGTTCTGGGTTGGACACTTAGATTTTCTTTGGATATGTTGTTTAGAACAAAGCTTGTACTAGCTTGAGAACCAGGCGGTCGTTATGATTATATACCTAACACTTATTGTTATCACATCGGAAACAGTCGATGCCTTTGAATACTCCATTAGGGATTGTGGTCGTGAGCATATTACTATTATTAGGACTAAATTTATTTTATATATCACTAAGGTGGCAAATAAGCATATAGTCTACCTGACGGTAAGCGGTTACTGTAGCCTATGAACGCCTACAAACACCATTACGTGCACGTTGCCCACCCTGAAGAAATCTCTTTGTCCCATTTTGAAGAATTTCAAACTGTAGTCTCTTGGAAAAACCTCGACAGGGAAGTCTTTCCAGATCCTGAGCGTTTGTAGAAGAAAACATCTCTGAAATCGTGCTGTACGTGACCATCTAGGCTTTATGGTTTGGGAATGAACTTCCTGTCGATGGCGAACTGTACGATGGTAGAAAGTGGTTCGCGGAAGACTCTTATAGATGCCAATAAGAATTACAATAATCACTTCAAAATCAAGTGTATTTAAGTATTATTTAAGATTGTATTTCACAAGAAAAAACCGACTTCAATTGTGAGAAAGTCAGTTGTTTGGTTTTTTAAACTAAATTTCTGAATCGATTTTGATAAAATTTTATGGGGTCAATTTGTAAATATATCTAATAAAAAATGAATTTTCCAAATCGTTTCATAGTTGACGCAGTTATGAGGTAACAAACATAAAAAAACAATCTTCTTTTCTCCTCTTTCTGACATATTAAATGTCTACTTTTGGGAGCAGCTTAAAAATAAATCAGTTATAAAAATCATTGCATTGCTCCATTAAATAAAAAAAATATATTTATTCGCTTGCTACATGGTAAAATAAGAAGTTACATATACAAGTGTAGGTACATAACATGCAGCACCCCTTAGAATGTTGAACTGTAAAATTTTAATAATACCTGACGACATCTGGTATAATGGCGGACTGTCAAAAAATACACAAGGAAAAACGCTATCAATATGGGCGTCCTCTGATATTTTCCCATTGTCAGACGCTGTCAGTTAAATAAATCGTGGCCTTTGCAAATGGAGTGAATGGAGTGAAGAATTGAGGGCAGCCATATATTTTCCTTACGAATCGTATGGCAACATTACTCTTAGATCGAGAATGTGTATGTGCTTTGATTTTTTGTCTTCTATTGTATTATTCTTGAAATAGCAAATAGAGTCAGACGTTAAATATTTTTAGGCACATTTTAGAATATTTTGAAATTATAGTCTGAGATCCCGCTGTTGAAATCTGTGTGTATAAAATATTTTAATAAAACTTTGTTTAAATGAAAAATGAGCGAAAAGAAAAATTTAATACAATGTTTTGGGTTGTTTGCTCTCAATTAGCCGCAACCTAGGGTTCATCATCATATATCATATCTTTAATTGTTCGTTGCTGAACATAAGCCTCCCCTTTGCCAATCTAGGGTAACCAGGCCAAAATAGTTAAAAATTATGGTAAAACTCAACATGTTTTTTAACAAAATTTACTATTTTCTAGATGTATTTACTAGATGGAACTTTATTATTTTCTATACACGGTAACATAGGGTAACATATATATAAAAAAAATGGCCGCAATTAAGGATTGGTAAAATTTACGTTTTGTTCATGTTAAACCTATAGTTACAGAGGATTGTTTCCTTTTGATAAAACTCACACTGAACGGATATTTTTATTTTGTTTTTTTTTATTATTACGGAGGCAAACGAGCAGATGGTCCATCTAACGGGAAGTGGCTATGAACACCTGCAACTCAAGACGAATTGCTTGTACGGTGCCGACCTTTTAAATGTTTGAAGTTACGTTGTTTGAAATACCCTATAATTTAATGTAAGAGGAAAACTGCTAAAAGGAGCTCATCACACAACCCAGATGTACGAAGTAGAAACGAATGAGATGACGGACAGCGGTATTTATAAACATAAATATAACAAAAAAAAAGTATTGTATTAATACGTCATGTATTATTTTATTTTTAACAGACTTCAAAAATAAGTAGATTAGCAATAAAACGATTCCAAAATATTTTTCTCCTAGTGAAACCGACGCAATTTCCGTACTATGCAAATCGCTGTTTGAATATGGACGCAGACTTCTAAACTGTATACACAGCGGGTGGGTTGCTACGTACGGAGACGTGATGCCGTATGCTATTCTAAACTTTTAATATGCTGGCTCAAGACTTGTTAAGAAAAGTGACTGCAGTATAATCTGCTGATAAAGTATCTGGCAGTAACAATTTGCTTTGGCCAAAAATTGTGTATTCCTATACCTCTGTCCCATTCGTCTCTGTCGATTTGAACGTTGGGATATGGCAGTGAAGTTACAGGGTACAGAAGCACAACACCTGAGTCCTTAGGAATGGCAACGCATGGGGGTTATCATGGCCGAAACAGTATACTCTGTTATGTCCATTCTAAGTTGTATAAAGAAAATTAAATCTCAGTGATCATTTTTCTTATCTTTTGGACTAGTTTTTATCCGCAACTTTGTTTGCGTGACCGGTATAAAAAATAGCGTATGTCTGTTTATATTTTATATAGTACGTGTAGGTTAAAGTATTATGAGGTACAACAAACCAACTTGCTTTCAGATTTATAATATTAGTAAGGAGAACGTAAAAGAGATTAACACGTGAACGTAAGTGCTGCCTCTGCTGAGCGATTTAGGTACTAAAATTACTATTATTGCAAAAGCTGTTAACTATTCGCTACTGAACATAGCCTCCACCATAAGGGGGGTTTTCCAGTAGTTGCTACGCTTAGCAGGCGGTTTGGCAACCGCAGTTTGGCTTTTGATGATATTTTAAAAGAGACGCTGCTGCGTATTCCTCCACCATAAGTGCCCTTAGTCGCCTCTTACGATACTCACGGGAAAGAAACGGATAGCCTATCTATGCCGGGACCTACACGGCTATTACTATTGTTAATTAGTTATATATATATAACGTCAAGTGATCGCTAATGGCATTGTTAAATAATATTATTATTTTTACAATTAGCAGTCAATCGAAAAGTCCGATGGACTATCTATAGTCCATCTTATGAACTCACACATTTTTATGTGTGGCGCAAAGAGTACATCGGGGAGGAGCAAAGTGGTCCGTATCAGTTTCCCGTCTATTCACACCAGAGGGTGTGAAAAGACCTGGAAGAATTCGCCGAGTGTTCGTGTAGTGTTTGATATTATAAGCAATCAGTTCTCGGCATTTTTTGGGTTTGATCCCAAAAAATTGTTATATACATGAAGTATTGAAATATCGTCGTCTATTTAAAGTAATATTAGTTACAGAGAGGATTTTTTTTATTTTAAATCGTAATGCTTTATGCACTCAAAGAAGTTCTTTAAAAAGGCCTTCTTTTTAAAAAGCTATAAGCTAATAACATAGATTATATTTTATTTTTTAACCATGCGAAGCTGAGACGCGTTGCTAGCCATTATTAGGAGTTGGAAATCCAAATCACTTGCTCGAGGTAGTTGCATTTTGGACAAATCTCGCTTACGAATTGTCATGCATGTCACGTAGCTGAACTGGACCCATATAATCCTGACACGCGTCATATAATCTCTCAATAGCTGTATTAAATCATGCAAGTTTGCTAGTTTACAAGTTCATAATCGTTCATACGTCGGCACTCGGGGGAAGTCTAAATCATGCAAGTGGTTAAGTGTCATAAAGTGAACATTACTTCTGACGGGGGAATTGGAAAATCTTTAGGCGTATATTTTATAATTAACTATGTATATCCCACGGATATGTTCGCGTGATCATCTATATGAAGTAACCTATATGTTAAGTTACGACCTTGTAGTCCCGGCATAGAATAGGCCATCCCTTCCTTTTCCGTGGATGTAAGAGGCGACTAAAGAGGGCGAGAGATAGGCAGCAACGTCCCTCTTAAAACATTTCCAAAGCCTAACTGCGATTACTAGTACACCTGTCAAGCGTGGCAACTACTAGAAAAATCCCCCTAGGGGAGGCTTTATGTTCAGCAGTGGATAGTTAAAAGACAAAACTTACAATGACATAACCATAGGTGTCAAATATTTCTTTATCTTTCTATCTACCTATATGAATTTTGTTTTATATAAATTTAAAAAATTTATATAAAACAAAATTCATATAAAATAGAGAAATCTGAATACACGAGTCGCCAGGATCAATAGTATAAATCACAATAACGCTTGTACCCAAACGCCTTAGCTATCTCAATATTCAACATATTAACACTAAGTTTTCCTTGGGATTTTATATGGGATACAAAGTTAGTAGGTTAAGCCCTGTAATTTGACTCGAGATTCGGCCATAAGCCGGTCGGAGGCCAATAAATAACTATTGGATTCGTAGATAAAGTTTTTCGATTTCTTTAGTATTAATTCCTTTTAGAGCACATAAAAGTTTGTATCCTACTTTTTTATATCATTCAGCGTGAAATATTGAAGCAGCAAAAAGGTTACTATAGTTGTATTCGCCTCCAATTTGCTGGAGTTTCGTCGGATGACCACAAGGTGTTTGTGTGCAGAAATTTAGAAATTAAATTTATGTGTATTATTCTTTTTTTATATATTATATGTTATTGTAATGATTGTATTGATGATTTTCTGGGTGAGCGTATTGGAAGACTGTAAAGCACACCCAGTTGATGTAATGTAACAAATAAATAAATAAATAAGTCTGTCGTGATCACGACGTGATGAAATCCACGTCGAAACATCGCCAATAAAGAAACAGGTATTTTTTTATTATACAATTTAGAATCGCAAACAAGCTGACGGCCCACCTGATGGAAAGTGGTAAAGGGAGACTTTGTACAAAGTCGTTGTTTCGTGTTTCAACCGTAAAGTAGTTGTATTTGCATGGCTGTATTTCAGTTTGAAAGGTATATGGCGTATGGCTATGGCGTGAATTTACAAGAGGAATAACACCCGAGTCCTCAGGAATGGCAACGCAGAGGGGGTAACATGGGCGAAATAGAATACTCTGTTATGTCCATGGTAATGCCCATGTCTATAGGCGACGGTTACCACTTTCCATCAGGTGGGCCGTCAGTGTTTGCCATTCTAAATTGTATAAAAAAAAAATTAAAAATGTGTAAACAATGCGGAAGTTTAAAATTCAGTATTCAATTATTTTTGAAAATTGACAAATAATGGTGACGTAAGCCATACTTTGGTAAACTATATATAATACAAAAATACTTTTAACATTCAAAAAGTTTAAAGATTTTTTAGTTCGATACCTTGTCCTGTCTAGGTATTAGAAGCATAATTTTATATTCCATTAGTCCCATTTGACCTAAATATATATAATATTCTGTAAGCATAAACTTTGAAGCTTTATAAAAAAATCCTTTTAGGCATCTAAATAACGAAAAACAACGCAAATATTGTGAATATAAGGTGGCCCATCTCAATTCGAGCTCTCGTTAAAATTGGTTTATGTAGGATTCAAACTTTCATACAGTAAGCCCCTTAATTTGAATTGAGATTTTGGCATGAGCCGCCTGGGCTCCCATAAATAACTTATTAGTTATGTTACATAAACTTGGGTATATAAGAAAAACGTGGCTTTAAATTTTTAAAACGGTCGGTATGTTTCTACAACTTTTATTGGATGAAACATTTATGTTAGAACTTGGATTAAACAATGTAGTTTTATTATACTTAGACAAAATTGGCAACACTGTTGCAAGAAACAGTGACTACATAGTTTTTTTTATACTGTGACAGTAATATGTGGATGAAAATGGAATGGTAACCCTGTCTACTGGATGGTCCTGGCATAGAATAGGCCACCCCTTCCTTTCCCATAAGTGTCTTAACAGGCAACTAAGGGAGGGCAAGGAATGGGCAGCAGTGTCCCTCCTAAAACATGTCCAAAGCCTAACTGCGTTTTCTAATCTGCTTGCCAAGCGTGACAACTATTGGCGAAACTCCCCAAAGGGAAGGCTTATGTTCAGCAGTGTTAATTTTTAATTAATAAATTCAAATTCAAATTCAAATTCAAAAATCATTTATTCATGTAGGACATTTTAGCTGCTTATGAACGTCAAATTTTTACATTATAATTTTATATTTACCCTACCGTCCAGTTCGGTATATAGATCCAATTGAGAAGAACTGGCAAGAAACTCACTTACTTTAATAAACCTAAATACCTTTAACTAAAGGCTTATATATTAAACTCTGCCTATACTTTGGTTTACATTAGCGAGCTACTAGTGGGGAATGATAGATAAATAATAGTTGTGCGTGCGTGCGTGCGTGCGTGCCTGTGTTCGTGTGTCCGCGTGTGTGCCAGTTCGCGATGTGTGCCAGTTCGCGGTGTATGCAAGTTCGCGTGTGTGCGTGCGTGCGTGCGTGCGCGCGTGTGTATGTGTGTGTGTGTGTGTATGTATGTGAAAATTTGTGTGTCTATTCAAGTATGAGAAAAGTTATAAATTTAGTCGGAATATTTTATAAGATCTTCTGTACTATTATAAGATAGGGAATGGAGAAATTTTAAACATTTATCTTTGCCATTTATATATTCTGCAATAACATAGGAGTTGTTTTGTTAAATTGTTCTCAATTAAGTAATATCAATATACTGTAGTATAAACTTGAACATGACCTTTACCCAACTTTCCATGTGGGTGGGTATAATTGCTATGAAAATAGTTTTCCAGTTTTATATAATAAATACGATCGTCTATTTTGGCTATGCAATTACTTTGTCTAACAATTCAACCCAATTCAATTTAAAGGGTTAAGTTTGTGTCGATTGACGAGAACTGATAAAGGTATTGTCACCCACTAAGAGGAGTGGCTGGAAACGTGGAGGATTATATTCAAGACTAGGACCCGCCCCGGCTTCGTCCAGATGCGTAGTGTGGATATTTCCATTTTTTTTCTCTTGACAAAGTATTGCTGTATGTCTTTCTATGCCATGTCATGTTCAATGCTATTTGCCATGTCTTTCGTTGATAAAGCAAATAACAGATGGAAGAATTATTCAAATTGGTAAAGTATTTTTTTTACTTTATTCATTACAAACAAGAACTGAAATCATTCCACTTTCTCCCACGCACAACCACTTTTTGGAATCAACTTCCAGCAGCAGTATTTCCGAACCGATACGACATCATAACCTTCGAGAAAAGAGCATATTCCTTTTTAAAAGGCCGACAGCACAACCACAATGCCGTTGGTGTTGCGGGTGATCATGGGCGGCGGTAGTCACTTGCCATCAGGTGAGCACCATGCTCGTTTGCTCCCTGTGTTGTAAAAAAAAATCTTTTGCCAACCGATTTGAACAAAGGAGACTTTATCACTTCGTTGTTTATAAACCTATTTAGAAAGTTATTTTTTTTATTAACAGGATATGCTTTCAGATTAGTCATGTAGAATTTTTATCAAAATCGGTTTAATAATGTAGTTTTGCCGTGTAATCTCTGCATAGAATGGACCATCCCTTCCTTTCCTGTGAATGTCGTAAGAGGTGACTAAGTAAACTTAATGAACCAGGGATGGGCAGCAGCATCCCTCTTAAAATGTCACCAAAAGCTTAACTATGGTTGCCAACCTGCTTGACAAACGTGGCAACTCCTAGCAAAAGCCCCCTTTATGGGAGGACCTATATTTAGCAATAGCTAATTAATGACAGATATGATGATGATGATGATAAATTTAATTTTTAAATTTTTAATTTAAATAATTGATTTTGCCTCATTTGAAGTCGGTATTTTTTGTCACCAATTATTATTATAAAATCAATCTTAATGTCCTTTTTTTAAAACCATGTCGGTGGTAAAAAGCGTATAGCCTATCTAATAAACTACCACTAAACTGGTACCATAGCTTATGTATGTTGAAGGAATGGCGCCCTAGAATCGGACCTATTGCCAGAATTGTAGAGAAAATCATAAAAATAAAAGGAAATAAAACAGCTGGCTTACTTTTGTTCCAGCTTGACTTATTTTCCATTGCAAAATCAAGGATATTGTGTATTCTAATGAAATGTAAGAGGACTTGAAGGGTACCCTTGAGAAAACTGCCGACTTACCCTTTTTTTGATACATACTCTTTCTGTATAAACAATGCCTTTTACCCACTAGTGTTATTTGGTATTGTTATTTGTGTGTATGTGTGATTCATGTAGCTTGTAAATTTCTAAAACTGTAATGTAATTTAACGACATCCGTGATGCAGTGGTCAACATGTCATTTTCGGTAAATGAAATCCCGGGTTCGATTATCAGTTGGAATAATTTAGTAAAACTAATTATTTTGTTTTAAACAACTAAATTACTAGATCAATTTTGATAGAATTTCTGTAAGCATATTTTATCAGATAAAAAAAGAATTTTCCAAATTGATTTACAACTGACGGAGTTGTAAATCAATTAGGAAACACAAAAAAAAAATATACAATCGAATTGAGAACCTCTTTCTTTTTAAGTCGATTGATAATGCTGCATTAAAATATTTTCTATATCAAATGTTTATTTCGTTATATTTAGTTTCAAATATTTTAATAAGTTCCCATTAAAATATTCGAAACCAAATACCGAAATACCAGGAAAAACAACCAAATTAACCAGAGTAGGAAAGAAAAACTAAACTTATAAACAAAATATATAACTTTACGAATCGTTTATTAACCACCGCGAATTTCTCTTATTATTTTATTACCTAAGGCTAAAACCTTTAGTAAGTTACCTTGAAACAAGTATAACTAAATCCAGTTTTCGTTTTATTGTTAGAATACAATAATAAAATTATAATTAATTCTATCGTTAACTTTTTCGGATTTTATAGTTCATGAAGTTAGGAGGTAGCTAAAGAATAATGGAAATACCAATGGTCTGGTAGACCATTGCAACATTTCTATTTCCCAATTACATAAAATTAAAATCTTTTAGTTTAAATTAATTAAAATTATGTTAAAAAAATATTTTGCTTAAAAAGGTAATTAAAAAAAAAACAAAAATGCTGAAACGATTTCGATGGAATTTTTATGAGATTAATCCTATCCTATAATATCTTAACTCTATATACTAAGGGGAAAGGGATTGCTAGTAATGGAGACTAAGGGCACCATTGCTAGCAATATACCCAACCAGGTCGACCTTCCCGTGGGAGGGCTACTTGGAAAGCATCATGTTGAATTCCAAGCATATTTATCATGATGGGTTAACTGACCTGCCTTTTCATTCTCACTGGTGCTCCGCCAGCGAATACCGTTAGCGCAAGAGGGGTTACCATTCCATTATCATCCAATAATAAAAATTCCTATGTACTAAGTCCAAAACCAAGCGTAGATAAGTTTTTCTGTGAATACCATTAAAAATATCTGGCAGTTCGATCTGCATGCTTTATCTAGTAGTTAATTTCTGGTAAACTCGCCATGATGGGCAAATTGACCTGTCTTCATCTTCACCTATCTCAGCACTCCTCACCAGTAAAACAATAATAATATTGTTTTATTATAAAAAAAAGTGACCGATCCACTTTTTTTTTATTTAAAAATTTGTAAGTTTGTAAAATAAACCCATGGCTCACTACATGTTTTGGGAGACTGTAAGTGTGGTGAGTAATTAATAAATAAATAAATAATAAATCCTATTCACAGATACGTGTTCGTGATCTATCCAAGCGTTAGCTACGAATCACTACGGAATAACATTAATTCTAGATACGAATTATGTAAATCGAAGACAAAATGGTTTGCTTGTATCCCAGAAGCGGTTCCTGTGATTTAAGATTAATCCCTTTGCGGTCTCTGAGCAATTTAGTTTACTGCCGCCCTCGAGGCGTCCGCGATACTTTTCTATTTTATTGACGTCAGAACTAACAAATCTAGTTTTAATATGTTCCTTAGGGGGGAAAGGAATTGTTACCAATAGAGTTTGACAGCCCCATTGCTAGTAATATTTTAGGTCGACCTCCATGTTCGACCTGTTTTGCCCATGATACCCCCCCATGCGTTGCCATTCCTGAGGACTCAGGTGTAAATTCACTCCATATCCCATCCTTCAAACCGAAACACAGCCATGCAAACACAACTGATTTAAGGCAGAAATACGAATGGGACAGAGGTATCCAAACAATCGACTTTTGTACAAAGTCTCCCTCTGGTAAGTGTCTTTCTATAAATGTTATTGATTGAATGTTGTAAATAAAAAAGAAAAGATATTAAGGAATAAAAAATTATATGTATTTAAAGAAAAATATATACTTGTCACTGTAAATTACATACAGTATATTACGTTCTTTATGTTTTTTTTTTTTCTTTTTCTCGAGCACCGAAGTGATGAGGTTTTGCCTTCTGTTGTCTTATAATTTGTCTTGCAAATGAACGTTTACGGTGTCACGAACGCTGCTTTTGTTTCATTATTTCGAATTATATTATGAAATTCTGTTTAAAATTTTGTTCTAAAAAAAGTTACATTAATTATAAAACAATATATGTAAAAAAAAAAAATTCTTTCTCTGCTTTTTTTTATTAAATACGATATCATTCCTAGTTCTTAGCAAATATTTTTAATTATTTTTTTTTAATTTACATAGTCCTTTCTTGTTGGTACCTTATTAAATTTGCTGCAGTTGAATTTTTGATGATTGCTATGGTGGAACATATTAATAGGAATTATAGTTGGATTATACGAATATGCATAGACGTAGAGGGATTATTTTCATCTAAAAACTAAACCTATTTTGATAAAATTTGTATGAGACCAATCTGTATGCATATGCTTTCATATAAAAAAAAAGCTCCAAATGGCTTAAAAATAACGGAGTTATAAGGTAACAAACGTAAATATTATATTTACATATTTATTTTACATATTTTTCAAATCAGTCTAATATACTTAAATTGATAAAGAAAAAAAAAAAAAATATATATATATATATATATATATATATATATATATATATATATATATACAGGTCAGTTAGCCATCCTAAAAAATTCAACTAGAATTAACCACGATGGTTTCCAGGGGGAACCACGTGGAGGTCGACTTGACAGTGTATATTGCTAGTAATGGGGTTATATGACACCATTTTTTTTTTTTTTTTTTTTTACAACACAGGGGGCAAACGAGCATGCGGCTCACCTGATGGTAAGTGACTACCGCCGCCCATGATCACCCACAACACCTACGGCATTGCAGGTGTGCTGCCGGCCTTTTAAAAAGGAATATGCTCTTTTCTTGAAGGTTATGTTGTCGTATCGGTTCGGAAATACTGCTGCTGGAAGTTGATTCCAAAGAGTGGTTGTGCGTGGGAGAAAGTGCCTTGAAAAACGCACGGTGGAGGACCGCCACTTGTCCAGATGGTTGGGATGAAATTTTAGTTTATGGCGGGTTGTACGATGGTGAAAATCTGCAGCAGGTATCAATCCGAACAATTCTTCAGAGCACTCCCCATGATAAATTCGGTAGAAAATGCACAGAGATGCAACATCTCTACGCAGTTCCAGTGGGTCGAGCCGGACAGTAAGACGCCGATCGTCAACAATTCGAGCTGCCCGACTTTGAATGCGGTCTAACGGAAGGAGTTGGTACTGTGGCGCTCCTGCCCACAGGTGAGAACAGTATTCCATGTGTGGCCTCACTTGAGCTTTATATAGTTTCAGGCGGTTTTCTGGCGTGAAATACCGTCTCACCCTATTGAGCACCCCCAACTTTTTGGAAGCTATCTTAGCTTTTTCCTCCAGATGACCGCAAAACTGGACGTCGCTAGATATATCGACGCCAAGAATCCCCAGACTCGACTTATTATCGAGGGAAGTGCCCCGAAAGTAAGGAGATACGACAAACGGTGTCTTTTTTGCGGTGAACGCGCAGACTTGTGTCTTCTTAGGGTTAAAGTGAACAAGATTGCGTTCACCCCAGATCGAAACTTTGTCGAGCGAAGTTTCGATTTCAGACACAAGTCTGTTCCGGAGCTCATCGGTATGTGCCCGCGAGATCTTTGCATGACTATTACTAACCATGACCATTACTAACACTACTACTCCCTTTCCCCCCAATATTGCTATATTAACCACATTTAACTTATATAAGTAATTATAGGTAAATGCACGATACGACGTTAAGGCGATAAAACACACAAAGGCCGTATCCAATATATAGCAAAGAACATAAAATACCTCTCACGAAGTCTAAGACTCGGCGCCAATTTCTGTACAACCCTTTTCAGTCGCATGACAAATCAGAAGGGTTAAATACGGAGAGGCATGGTGTAGTTGGAGGGTTAAAAGGGATCACAGGCTAATCAATCCTAGACGGGATGAATTAATCACATGCTCTCAATGGATGTGAAGATTCGTAATTAATAATGTGTAATTAAATTAAATTAATTTAAACGTATAAAAACATATAAATAAGTAAATATTGGACTTTAAAATTTAAGAATATAAAGTTTAAAAACTGAATAGAATTTTATTTGCAAAAAAAAAAAAATAAAGGACGCAATCGTGACAAAACCTCAATATTGTTGTTTTAAGAAGATTTGAGGAAAACGCACCGATGGATCACGTGATATCTCGTAGACACCACATTTGAAAATTGAATTTGGAATGCTAAATCGTATGTCCTTTGCAATAATGACTTTCCATGTCATAGATAAAAGTATTTTTTTTTTTAATGGATGATAATGGAATGGTAACCCCACCTGCGCTATCGGTATACACCGGCGGGACACCAGTGAAGGATGATAGGTGAGTATAAAGCAGGTCAGTTAGCCCATCGTGACGAATTCAACAAGAATTGTTCACGATGGTTTCCAGGGGGAACCACGTGGAGGTCGACCTAATAAGGCATATACTAGCAATGGGGCTGTCAAACTCCATTGCATTACATTGAATTTAGAGTAGTGGACTGTAATAAATTAATTAAAAACCCATAAACAATGTAAAAATATGCTACATGATATTTCATAAAATTAAAACAAGGTATTTGCGTGGCATAATTTATAAGAAAGCACTATGAACTAAGATCCACTCAGTTCATCTCACCTACTCCATTAGTGCGACAGAGGATCAGAAAGTTCGAAGTATTAAAATTTTCTACCCGACTTGGAGTTGTTACGTCTGATGTTAGTCTTATCACAGGCTAGCAGTGAACAGTGATAGCTAGTTAAGAGGATTTAGTTAGGATTCATAATCTGTTAACAAAAATATTTAGGCTACTTCTAAAAATTATATATTATATATACACGTATATAATTTTTAGAAGTAGCCTAAATATTTTTTATATATATATATTTTTATATATATATATATATATATATATATATATATATATTACTATCCGATTACTATCGGCACGGCTGCTTCGCACCTGTACTGCTCAGTTTGCTCCCACTTATCAGGCTATTTCTCTGCTCAATTCTCTGATTGCTCAGCAGCCAGATATATATATATATATATATATATATATATATATATATATATATATATATATATATATATATATACAGTATATAAGAACAAAGGATACAGCGATTAATTTAACAACTTATTAGCAAGGGTGCGCTTATCTCTAAAAAGAGATCTCTTCCAGCCTTATAATTAGCAGGTAATCTAGTGCAGGAAAGATATAGGGAAAAAAGATATACAACGTAAATAGAATACAAATAAAATAAACATACAAAAATTTTATTAATACACAAACTTAATAAATAAATAATACAAAATTTATTTATTTATTCAAATGATTTTATATATTCACTTTTAATAAAAATATCAGATATCAAAGTGTCATAAATTTTTATTTAAAATTTATTACAATTTTTCAATTAGATCGTTGCATCACTTCATTATATTATTAAAATAGAGTTAAAATTTGTAAAAAAATAAATTTTATGATAAATCTCTTACGAATATTGTAAAGTAACTACATTTAGCAGCTTCACTATTGTGAGTACATCAAATATGTATAGCATCCTATAAATTACTCCTCTCCATTCAAAGGTTGCCTGGAAGAGATCGCTCTTAGCAATAAGGCAGCCCATTGTTTTCTCAGTGTAATATTTTCTTGTAATTGTTTGTATTTATAATAAGTTTACTATTGTAATCTTATGGAGGAAACAATAAGGAGTATCTATCTATGAATTATCACACATGCAACGGTCCAAATATGAAGTTTAGTAAAGAAATGAGAGTCCAATTTACATTTACATATCCTATATGCTATAAGCTAGGATATAACTTTACCATGTACCAACTGTTATTCAAATCCGTTTAGTAGTTTTTGTATGAAAGAGTAACATCCATACATGCATCCGTCGTTACAAACTTTTACATTTATTAGTAAATAGGATGTAAAAGTTACTTTGTTCCTTTTAGTTTTGTTTTAATGGATGATAATGGAATGGTAATCCCGCCTGCATTAACAGTATACACTGGCGGGGCGCCAGTGAGGGATGATAGGTTAGAATGAAGAGGTAGGTCAGGATGAACACATTTGGAATTCAGCACGATGGTTTACAAGGTATATTGCTGGCAATGGAACTGGTCTGCATTACTAACAATCCCCCCCCCCCTCCGCGCATCCTGGTATCTTTAGCTGCCTCTTAGCGCTATAACTATTGAATTAAGCAATATGATATTTGATGTACACGTAGTATATGAAATGGAGTTTTCTTTTTGGCTTTTTAACTAAGATCAAAGTGTATATGGAATGGAGAGGAAAGATGGATTGTTAGTAATGCAGATTAACAGTCTCATTGCTAGCAATACACCCTCTCAGGTCGACCTCCACGCGGTTCTCACTGAAAACCATCGTGCTTAATTCTAGTGGAATTCTTCACGATGGGCTAACTGACTCGCTCACTGGTGCCCCGCCGGGGGAAAAGGGATTGTTAGTAATGGAGACTGAGAATCCCATTGCTAGTAATATGCCCAACCAGATTGATCTCGCGGTTCCCCCTGGAAACTATCATGGTTAATTCCTGATGAATTCATTATGATGGGCTAACTGGCCTGTTTTCATTCTCATCGATCACCCTTCACTGGTGCTCCGCCAGCGTTTCCTATTAGCGCGGGCGGGGTTACCATTCCATTATCACCCATTAAAAATATACATACATTAATATCAATTTAGTTGTTACATTATATTTAATGGTTTCATACATCCAAGTCGCGGACAGAAGCTATCGTGTATTAAAAATACTGATAAATACCAGTCCTACATCATGACCTTAAAAGGTCTCAAACAATTTATCACTGTACCCGTAGCTATGTATAAAATAGCTCAACGTTCCAACTTGACACTTAGTGGCTGTGGTACTTGAAATATTAACACGGAATAGACAAGAAGTAAAGTCTTAAATGACAAAGCTTAGCATACTTTGTAAACGCTTTGTATGCTAACTGCCTAACTCATATATATGATCGTCTTTTATACTTTTAATTAAATTTAATATAGCGTATTATATAATCTAAACCTTGCTGGTATAATTTATTAAAAAGTTTATACAGATACGTTAATGAATCGGTAGCCAAATGTCACTTTTTATGCAACTTAGAATGTCAAACAAGCAGATGGTCCACCTGATGGAAAGTGGTAACCGTCGCCTATAGACATGAGCAGTGCCATGGACATAACAGAGTATACTGTTTCATCCATGATATCCCCTATGCGTTGCTATTCCTGAGGACTCAGGTGTTATTTCTCTGTACCCTGTAAATTCACTGCCATATACCACCCTTCAAACCAAAACACAGTTATGTAAATATAACTGCGTTACAGTAGAAACACGAACGGGACAGAGGTTTGGGCACCTTTAACTAACCTAACCTACCAGAGGGAGACTTTGTACAAAAGTCGATTGCTTGGGTACCTCTGTTCCATTCGTGTTTCAACCGTGAAGCAGTTGTGTTTGCATGGCTGTGTTTCGGTTTGAAGGTTGATATGGCGTGAAATTACTGAGTACAGAGGAATAACACATGAGTCCTTGGGAATGGCAACGCATGGGGGGTATCATGGGCGAAACAATATACTCTGTTATGTCCATGATACTGCTCATGTGTATAGGCGACGGTTACCACTTTCCATCAGGTCGACCGTCAGCTTGTTTGCCATTCTAAGTTGTATAAAAAAAAATGATTTGAATTTGAAATTACACTTAAACAGCTACATAAGTTTGAATTCAATTGGATATACAGATATGAGTACAATATTTGACTATTCAGGATTAAAGGGGTGGGTGATAAAAATGCTAGTTTGCCACGTTCATGGTATAAAAGTAAATGTAGAACAATATTTTTAAATATTTTTTATTCTAGTTCAGAATTACAATACCACAATAGTTAGTTAAATTTCATAGTGGTTGGTGAAGCCCTTAAGATGTTATAAGGTAAAAAATAACCAAACAAACTCACATATATGCATAATATTAGTAAGAATAACACAATTTCAGTGAAAATTAATTTAATAAATATCTTCGTACTGCTTTTAAATTTATTGCAAGCACCAAATGTACCGAATTCATTGTCGCTCTGTGACGTCAGCGAAACTGGTAACAACTGGTATTGCAAATGTAACTGCAGGAAACTGCAACGGTTTGGATGCAAGCCAGAATATGGATAACAATAGTATCAGTCCAGAGGAAACCTGCATAAGATCCAGCTATATATATCTGAGTACATTTTTTTTAATTGCTTTTATGTTATGAAACATTAAAAGTTAGTATATGTATTATTTAAATGAAATGAATTTATATTGCTAGAATGTAGGTAGTTTTAGATGAAAGAGGTTTACATTTCCCGTATACATTCTGCCTCTATGTCGGCGAGCAAATTTTAAAAAATATGCGAAAGCTTGTAAACTTTAATAGCCAGGCATTCTGTATGGCTATTAAAGTTTACAACCATCTCAAACAGTGTTTTAACGTAAACTTAAAAATGTAGAAAATTAACAGTTCATATAATAATAATAATAACATCTTTTTTATCACTTTTCATGCAAAATAAAGTTACTTGTATGTGTATTTATTGTTAAATTTACAGAAGTAGTTTACTTTAACTGAATCTCCCTCTTATGATGTTACTTCCTTCAAACTTGCTTATTTCATTAAATCCAAACGTCTGTCGTTAACAGGTGGAGTTGAGATGGGTCTATTTATTTATACCCCAAGGGTGTCGAGTCGATGGGAAGTCCCCCTTGTAATGTACCATTTTCCTTGACGTTCCTCAGGTTAGATAAAAGAAGACAAGATAACGGAATAAGTACTCATAAAAATGTGCACGAAGTATTCAACACACGTTTACAATGAGACAGACTTTACAAATTTTTGTATTTACAAACAGACTTTAGGGCTTTAGTAAACAAACGATGTGGACTTTACATAGTATTAGATTATGTACAGAATGTTTTATTATAATACTAGCTGACTCGGCAAACGTTGTTTTACCATATACGTTATTTCGAGAAATATACATAAAAATTTCTCGTTACTACAATTAATATTTTCGATTGCCATCTTGCAAGCCTTTTTCGGAATATAAAAACGGGTTTAGATTTTTTTTTTTATCTGAAAGCTTTAGTTTTCAAATCAAAATATTTTGTTTTGCCACAATTGAAATCAGTTTTTTTTATGTAATTTTTTTTTTTAATGTCATACTGCATGTGAAACTTACCTTAGAACCGGTATTCTAAATAAAAGATGTTCGCACCTGAAATTAAAAAAAAAAAAACAATTATTACCTGCAGTACGAAAACACGTTACCGAGAGGATAATACAATTTATTTACAAGAAACTTATAGAACATACAGATAGATATAACAGGGGAAATCATGTGCGCATAAAAAACCTACCTACTTCAATTTTGAAAAATCTAGTTTTTTTGACTTAAAGATAACTATAGAACTAATTTTGATAACATTTAAAAATGGATCTGATGGTTTTTGGATAAAAAAATATATTTTTAAAATATTATTACAACTGACGGCATTACATATATATATATATGACTGGAAGAGATCTTTTTTAGAGATAAGTTCGCCTTTTTTTTTATATTTACTTATGTATTATGTAATGAAAAAAGGACTATTCAAAAATGCTTAAATCTAAGCATTTACTTGAATAAAAATATTTATTTTTCTTTATTTATTTATTTAACACTTTATTGACTCAATATAACAGGACTTGTTAAAGAATTTTCAATAAGCATAGTGTAATACAAAAGGCGGTCTTATTGCTCTCTCTTCAACCTTTGAGTGTGTCGCAATCTCTTCAACCTTTGAGTGTGAAGAATTAAAGCTTAAATAGGTAGGTGGCACGTTCAAAAAAACAACTTACTCATATAATATCTTCGTTTTCCCACTCGTTTACAGTAAATTGCTTTGATATCTATTGGTGGGTAATCAAGGAGCCCGGCCTGATAGTATGATGGATTGACTTTCCGAAGTTGCACGAACCAAAACAATGACGAAGATAAATTCTGGTGTGACGTCAGATGGTTACCACTTACCAACGTGGCTACGACCTGCCACGTCACTCTTGGTAGAGTAGAAATACAGATAGATAGATAGGTACTCTTTATTGTTTCCTCCAAAAGATTACAACAGTAAACCTATTATAAATATAAATAATTACAAGAAATAATCACAATGAGAAAACAATGGGCGACCTTATCGCTAAGAGCGATCTCTTCCTGGCAACAGATTTGATCATTATCCTTATTAATAATATAAATGTGTGAGTTTGCTTGTCTGTGTGTTACTTTATAGCGTGTTCATGATGTAAACATTATATGTATAAACTTACGAAACTAACTAAATATAATTAAAAAGAAAAAATATTTGTATTGATTGTAAATGAACTGTAATTTTAATTTATAATTTTGTAATGTTATTATATAGTTTTTTTTTTATACCACTGAGGTGGCAAACAAGCATACGGCCCACCTGGTGGTAAGCGGTTACCGTAGCCTATGAACGCCTGCAAAACCAGAGGTATTACGCGCGCGTTGCCGACCCTGAAGAAACCTCTTTACCCCCCTTTTGAAGAACCCCATGCTGTAGTCTCTTGGAAAAACCTCGGCAGGGAGCTCATTCCATAACCTGAGTGTTCGTGGGAGAAAGCATCTCTGAAACCGCGTTGGTATCTGTTCTATACAATATATCTTGTACTTTGGATAAATAAAAAAAAAAAAAATATTTTAATTTGGCAATTTGTTTTATATCAGCCAGTAAACATGTACCGGTTACGCGGATAAAGTCGCGGGTAAGAGCTAGTAATGAATAACTTTAATCAAAGATTTAATCTGCCAGTGTATTGTATTGAAATGTTTAGCTGTATCTTATGTTGGTGATCCTATAAATAAATAAATAAATAAATACGATCAAATATTTTCTCATTGGGGGGAAAAGGATTGTTAGTAATGGAGATGGAAAATCTCATTGTTAGCAATATACCCAACCAGGTCGACCTCCTCGCGGTTCTCCCTGGAAACTATCATGTTTAATTCCTGATGAATTCATCATGATGGGCTAACTGGCCTGTTTTCATTCTCATCTATCACCCTTCACTGGTGCTCCGCGAGCGTATACCGTTAGCGCAGGCGGGGTTACCATACCATTTTCACCCATCAAAAAAAAATATTTTCTCATTATAATGTTGGTATAGATAAAGTAAATTAGTTACTAAGCTCGGTAAAATATTGAGTCTACCTTATACTGACATATAAAATGCTTACGATCCAAATTTCGTGTTCGTGTAACCAATTACGCCTTTATTACATTGTCGCAAAGTTTGTTATGGCTCGACAATTCGTGCATCTCCTTCGGGATCAGGTGTACCGTAGTAGCCGTAACTGTTTGTGTTGGTTAAGCTTAAACATAATAAACTTTTATAACTTTTAGAATTCAGGGAAACCCTTCATATAAAATTAAGTTTCTGTTGCTTTTTTTTTTAGCTGATATAACTAAAGATGTGATATAAGGACTCACAATTCAGCCCATTGTCAGAGGGAGACTTTGTACAAAAGTCGATTGCTTGGGTACCTCTGTCGCATTCGTGTTTCAACCGTGAAGCAGTTGTGTTTGCATGGCTGTGTTTCGGTTTGAAGGGTGGGATATGGCGTGAATTTACAGGGTACAGAGGAATAACACCCGAGTCCTCAGGAATGGCAACGCATAGGGGGTATCATGGGCGAAACAGTATACTCTGTTATGTCCATGCTACTGCTCATGTCTATAGGCGACGGTTACCACTTTCCATCAGGTGGGCCGTCGGCTTGTTTGCCATTCTAAGTTGTATAAAAAAAAGCTCACTGTTTACTCTCGAGAGTATGAAGTGCCGAAAATTTGAAAATCAAACAAATTTATTCATGTATGATGTTTTATTTAGCTGTTTAAGCATTTTATTTTTTTTTTGCATTAAGAAACAGTGTTTCGCCAATCATAATTCGATTAATAACTAGTAAAAAATTAGGCTGGTAGTATTTTTAATCTGTCTATTATTATTATGTTTCTTTGTTTGAGGATTTATAAAATAGTTAATTTTAAAATAAGTTCATGTTAAGTACATTGAAAGATAAAGTTTATTAAAAATATATATTTATATAAAATCAAATCAATCATTTTTCAATAATTATTTTGTCGGGTTGACCTCAGTTCAATTCAATTTATTGCATTCTACAATATTATTATGAAAGATGTTAATAATTAATAAAGTATACTGTAGACCCTGCTGGGCACAGCAATATGAAGCGATGAGGGCGAGGTTTTTTAATTGTCATAAAGATTTCAATAATTAAATAATTCAATTTCATCAATTTATGTTAATTCCAAATTTTTATCATTTAAATATTCATCTACATCATAATAAAATTTTTTAGCTAATAGTTGTTTTAATTGTGATATGAATACTCTACACCTGCTTCCACGTGGTCTCCCCTGGAAACCATCGTGCTGAATTCCAGGTGTAATCATCACGACGGGCTTACTGACCTGCTTTTTCATTCCAATCATCTATCACGTATCATCCCTTACTGGTGCCCCGTCAGCGTCTACCGTTAGCTCAGACGGGGTCACCATTTTGTTATCATCCATTAAAAATACAGTCGGGGTCATTTTTGGCAATTATAAAACGAAATTTTAAGAAGATTTGAATAGAGTTTAAAATTGTAAACTAGTCCAAATGATAAGAAAATTCTGAAAGCGATGGGCAAAAATACTAAATACACAAATGTCAAACAATATAGAAAGACAAGAGATATTCTCGGTGTATCCACCGACGTAATACCGTATAACGATACAGCAGAAGTTTATCGTCCAATAGTTAATACTTATCTTTGGTATCAACTATTGAAACTGAAGGCAATAATAATATGTTATAACCATAAAAATCTTTATTGTCACCCCATAAAATAAAGCTACTGGCAGGATGTGCAATCGAGATTTAAGACTGTACCTAATATATCTCGGATTATCGATACCTACAAGGGACGATTCCTGGATACATTTACACTATTATGCTACCTGATATAGCCAAGATTAAGAGGCCCGAGCAATTCCCAGAAGGGAATGTATTGGTCGAGTTCGAGCGACGAATTGAATCGAAAAGAATTATACAATTTGTTGAAAATACAAACGTGTGAAAAAAATCGAAAAAGGAATGTTGCGTTGGCTTGGTCATTTGGAGAGGATGGATGAAAGAAAGATTACGAAAGAGATTTATCGAGCAAGAATGAATGGAGATGTCGGTAGGGGCCGCCCTAGACGGACGTATGTCGACCAAATAGGCGACGTGCTGAAGAAGGGCCAAATTAAAAGTACCCGTAACCGGCGAGCGTGTATGAAATGATTGATGAATGTGGAAGAAGCGAAAGAGTTTTGTTTGAATCGAAGCATTTGGCGTTCCATTGTTTCTGCCTACCCTAATGGGAGACAGGCGTGACAGATATGTATGTATGTATGTATGTACACACGTGATGTATTTCCGAACTACCTATTTAATATAGTCTATATTGTATATGAAATAAATGATATTTTTCTAAATATATATATATATATATATATATATATATATATATATATATACATATTTTTGTAATGAATGCACCGCCTACTTAATTTTCTGCTTGCCTCGTGGTTAACTGGTAGAGAACGCCATTAGGTGTTAAGTCCGCCATATATATATATATATATATATATATATATATATATACTTAGAATGTGTGTGTGTGTGTGTGTGTGTGTGTGTGTGTGTAACCGTGTGTATAAACTTTAGCAGTACCATGGACATAACAGAGTATACTGTTTCGCCCATAATACCCCCCATGCGTTGCCATTCCTGAGGACTCACGTGTTATTCCTCTGTACCCAGTAAATTCACGCCATATCCCACCCGTCAAACCGAAACACAGCCACGCAAACACAACTGTGTTACGGTTGAAACACGAATGGGACAGAGGTATCCAAGCAATCGACTTTTGTACAAAGTCTCCCTCTAGTTATATAATTGTTGAAGTTTAAATAAATAAATAATTGAATTATTCTTCTTAATTGATTTTTGTATTAAAATTTAATAAAAGGTGGCGTTAACTTCATAATACTATTCTTATTTATCTATTACGTAAAGAATTAATTGATTTAAATAATAAATATATTATTAAAAGGAAGAAAGGCTTTTGAGTGTTGACCCCGTACAGACAAACTCAGTGTTGATACAAAAATAGAAGAAAATAGTTATGTACAAATAATAAATAATAAAAATAACAGAAAATTATTCCTAGAATACAGCTAGAAAATAATAAAAATAGTCGATAGGGAAAATAGCAAGTGAGATATATTAAATCTATATACTGAGTATACATAGGCAATATATAATGTATTAGTAATAAACTAGCAATAAAAATAATTAGGATTAGGTAATAATAATGTAAACGATAAGCTAATACATAAGTGCATAAACGAATAAACAACAAAATAGTAAAGACAGACAGACAGACAAAAAAGAACGCAGCAAAATGTATCCCCTATACATATATACCCACCGTAAGTTAGTAAGTGTGTATGAAAGTATATTATATAGCAAACCTGGAAATTAATATCCGGGTTTAAGGACAAAAAAAACTCAGTATAGGACCCTATTAGGAGTCCCTATTAAAATAATACTAAAGCCTAACTGCAGTTGCCAACCTGCCTGCCAATTGTGACAAGTACTAGCAAAATCAACAACAGAGAGGATAATAATAATTATTATAATAATCATAATCCAAAGTCCAACCCCGCGTCCGAGCTCACCATCTAGCTCACGTGGAAGGCGGTCACGCGTATAAATAAAACCTACGCGGCTAAAGGGGCAATGGCAAAAATAAAGATGGTGAATAATTATCGCGTATAAATAAAACCTACGCGGCTAAAGGGGCAATGGCAAAAATAAAGATGGTGAATAATTATAATGGAGACAGTATAGGGTCGCTGCCCGGGGGTCGCCGGGGCGCGTCTACAACTGGCGGTAGGCGCGGCAGAATGCGAGCCAGCCGACCGGCCCCACCACCTGGCCGGTCCGACCCCTCGCCATCGACATCAGCTGGCTTGGCGCCGGCAGGGCCGTCACAGGCCCAGCAATCGGTGCCCGCCACTGGTGGTACACGTCGCATGAGGTGGACAAGAGCCATGAATGAGGACCTCATGCGTGCGTTCTTCAGGGCTACAGGGACAGAAACAGGCAGAACAGGATACCGGGCAGTAATGCACCGCGAGTTTCTGCGTCTTTTACCGGATCTAACCGTCTCGGAACAGAACCTAGCCGACAGAGTTCGGTACATACAGCGCTCTGGTATGTTTAGCGCGACCGAACTCGAACGATTTGAAGTTGTTCCAGAAGCAAACTCCGCGACCGTAGAGCAACCCATCTCAGACGTGCTACCTAGCGTAGAGGTGGTTGCCGAAACGCTTTCAGAAGCGGATGCGGACGGAACAACTTCCCAGGATATAGAGCATATGAGAAGCATACTAGACGAGGCGATTCTAGAGATCCGAAGAACTCCCCTCGAAGAGAGACCGAAGCTTCCCCGGATATATCTAAATGTGGCGACGCGGGATGCCATTGAGGCCACAAATGGACTGCTGCCTCAGTACCTTGAGGGCAGCGGTGACCTGGGAGAGACGAGTTCAATCCTGTTTGGCGCTGCGTTGGCAGTATGCCGATATACCGGCGCAAAAATGCCCCGGGCTGGACGTAATATCCAAAGGGATAATATGAAACCAGCCTGGAAAAGAAGGATTGAACGACGGATCGCCCAGGCCAGAGTCCTCATTGGTAGACTGCTCTGCTTCAGGGAGGGCAACACACGCCCGAGAATTATGCGCTCCGTAAAAGAGGCCTTTGCTGGGACAGGTGTACGTCTGTTCCAACCGGACTTCGGGCACAAACTTACGGAGCGCATAGATGAACTGAAGCAGAAGATCGCTGCATGGGGGAAGCGACTCCGACGGTACTCTGAGAGGGTTGAGAGGTATCAACAGAATCGCCTCTTTATGAGTGATCAACGGAAGTTTTATAGGAACTTGGAGCGCCCAAAACTACAGCCCACAGGACAAAGACCCGAAACAGCCAATTTCGTCGCCTTCTGGAGACAGCTGTGGTCTGAACCTGTGGAACATGAGGAGGGCGCATGGATGCACGATGTTGAGGAAGCATGTGCTCGAATAACGCCGATGAACGCCATTGCCATTACGGAGGAAGACGTGGTTGCCGCGATCCGTCGGGCTCCGAACTGGAAAAGTCCGGGGATCGACGGATTGCAGCACTACTGGTTAAAGGCGTTCTCGGCCAGCCATGCGACCTTAGCCGTGCAATTCCAGAGTGCCCTCGAAAACAGGACGCTCCCGAACTTCCTTACAACCGGGATCACTCATTTAGCTCCTAAGACGGACGATACCGCGGATCCATCTAAATATCGCCCCATCACTTGTCTTACGACAATATATAAGACGTTAACATCCGTTCTGAGCGCTAAGATCTCTCGTCATGTGTACGAGAATAAGATCCTATCTAGCGCTCAGAACGGATGCAGGGGCGGTAGCCGCGGATCGAAGGAGCTGCTCCTCATTGATGCTGTCGCTGGCCACGTGGTCAAGCGGAACCGTCGGAATTTCTCCGCCGCCTGGATAGATTATAAAAAGGCGTTCGATTCCGTGCCACATTCATTCCGTGCCCCATTCATGGCTCCGGAGGATACTCGAGCTGTACAAGATCGACGGTACAGTTCGAGTGTTCTTGGAGGCATGCATGGGGCAGTGGACGACGATCCTGACTATCCAGGGCGAGCGATTGACGGATACCGCTGACCGGATAGAGATAAAGAGGGGAATATTCCAGGGCGATTGTTTGAGTCCACTTTGGTTTGCCTGTCCCTGAATCCACTCAGTACTTTACTGGAGAATTCGGGGACTGGATTTCAGTATCAGAGAGGAGGTACACGAGTGTCTCACCTTCTGTACATGGATGACTTGAAACTGCTAGCTCCGAGCGTCGAACGCCTGACGGAGCTGCTAAATATCGTAAACGATTATAGCAGCTCTATTAGGATGGCGCTCGGAATAGACAAGTGCGCGGTCCTCCATGTGCAGAGGGGACGGGTCACTCAAACTGAGAGGGATCGCCACAGATCCCTCTAATATTAAAACCCTCTCCGAGGCTGAAACATACCGGTATCTGGGCATGTCACAAAACATCGGTGTGAAGGAGACGGATATGAAACAGTCAGTCCGCGAGGAATTTTTTGCGCGCCTTACAAGAGTACTGAAAAGTTCTTTGTCGGGCGCCAATAAAATCCGAGCTTATAACGGCTGGGTCATACCCGTACTCCTTTACACTTTTGGCGTGCTCAGATGGTCTCAAACCGATCTCGAAGCCCTGGATCGGAAAGTCCGCACAACTATGACCCTCCATAGAATGCATCACCCGAAATCGTCAGTCATGAGGCTGTATATCCCGCGGAAGGCTGGTGGTCGAGGCTTGTTAAGTGTTAAGACCATGCACAACCGCGAGGTTGACAGCCTCAGGACATATTTTCTGGAGAAAATAGACGAGGGTTTGCATAGAGAGGTCATAGAATGTGACAAAGGATTCACCCTCTTTCTCTGGCTAAAGAGGACTGGCGAAAACCCGAAGTTTTGGGTACCTCTCAGCGGGAGGCCGTATGGAAAGAGAAGGAGTTGCACGGAAGGTTCTTCAAAGCCCTTCACGGGCCGTACGTAAACACGAAGACCTCCGTGCACTGGCTACAGTTCGGTGATCTCTTCGGAGAGACCGAGGGTTTTGTCTGTGCAATACAGGATCAGGTGGTTAAGACGAACAATTACCGAAAGCACATTCTGAAGGATGGCACTGAGGACATCTGTCGGGCATGTCGCCATCCCGGAGAGTCACTCAGACATGTGCTTTCGGGTTGTTCAGCTCTTGCCAACACTGAGTACTTGCACAGACACAACCAGGTAGCCAAAATACTCCATCAAGAGCTAGCTCTGAAGTACGGCCTCGCGAATGAGAGGTTGCCGTACTATAAGTACGAGCCCCAGCCGGTCCTCGAAAGCGACAGCGTAAGGCTCTACTGGGACCGATCCATCATCACGGACAGGACCGTTCTTGCGAACAAACCTGATATCGTGGTGATGGATCGGGCACTCTCGAGGGTGTTTTTGGTGGATGTCACCATACCGCATGACGAGAACCTCGTGAAAGCCGAAACCGAGAAGAAGAGAAAATATCTCGACCTGGCTCACGAGGTGACCGAAATGTGGGGGTGACATCTACCGAAATCATCCCAATCGTTATGTCGGTGAACGGTCTTATCCCAACCAGTCTGGAACAACATCTCAGACGGTTGGGATTCCGAGGCGGCTCACTCCCGGGAAAGATGCAGAAAGCGGTGCTCTTAGATTCTGCCCGCATTGTACGCCGGTTTCTCTCCCTGGGGCCCTGAACCCCGGCCGACTGTGCTTCTGCCGGGGGTTAGTTGCCATCTCCTCTCCTTAAGAGGGGAGATGAGAATTTTAGTGAAATTTAAAAAATAATAATTAGATCTTAGTAAATAACAATCACTAATAATAATATAAGGTCAAATTGACCAAATTTTTTCATAAAAATACCTGTTCCATGTGTTTTTACGCAAAATTTGCTCAAAACAATCTTTATACATATTATATAATAAATACTATTTTTTTTTTCTATTTAAGAGCTGCGCTCTTGTCGATGGAGCTCTTGCCACTCATTACGATAAATAAATAAATAAATAATTTAATTATATTTTCTTTTTACGACACAGGGGGCAAACGAGCAACTATTGCGGCTCACCTGATGGCAAGCAACTATTTTATTTATTTATTTTATTTATTTTCTTCACAAATTTTACAAAAAAATACAGTTACATGAAAAAAAAAATACAACTATATATGTATTAAATACTATATTGTTACTAAAGTCAACATCGTCGAAACAAATACAAAAAAAAAAAAAAATTGGACAGGAATTATAGAAATGTCTATAGACAAACACACAAAAACATTCAAACGTCATCATCATTTAACGGGCGTATGGCCATGACAAAATACGAATTGACGTCGTTAATCACTGACATATCGGAGGAGATTATATGAAAATATATCGCTGGCCGCCGCCACCATCAAGATATATTATGTAAAAGAGGCGCGCCCATCTTAAAATATTAACGTCAAAGTAAGAGGGGTAAGTTATGGCCACGTAATGGAAAGAGACGTGCAATATGGGACTGGGGATGAGGAAAAAATTGCAATATATGCATACAGACAGAGATAGATATATATTATTTATTTGTATCACAGTACTGTACACAAATAACAACACACAGATAGACTCTTTTGGAGGAAGCAATAAAGAGTATCTATCTATAGACATGTGTAAAGAGAGAGGGAGAGAAAATAAATTATAAATGGGAAATAAATAGAAGAAGTGACATAATTCTATTGTATGATTTATTCTTATTTTAAAAGTATTTGTAATCTATTTTTACGTTAAAATGATTGAAATAATGTTTAATGTAATGACTTTTATGGCAAACCGTGTACATATAGTAGTTACAACTACTTTGGACTTAATATCAAAATATTTTACTATCAAACCGAATAATCGAGTAGGCCGTAGTACAAATATACACACACACACACACACACACACACACACACACACACACACACACACACACACACACACACACACACACACACACACACACACACATATATATATATATATATATATATATATATATATATATATATATATATATATATATATATATATTTGTGTGCATATTTTATATATTAATACGTAAATATTAATATGTATGCTTATTTTATAAATATTTGTATATATGTAATTTACCATCTTATAATATAAATTATTATTTTTTTTAAATATTCTACAGATTGACTTAAAGAATGCCTATAGTACTAAGTCCGCCTTCTGTAACATATTTTAAATTTAGTTCCATTGTTTCTGCCTACCCTAATGGGAGACAGGCGTGACAGATATGTATGTATTTATTTATTTATTATTGCATTTTATAATGTGATTAATAGATAACATTTCTACTTCAATTATGAACCCTCTTGGGCACAGCGAGTACGAGAGAGGAGGACAACACTTTTTTTACTTTAGAAATAGTCCAAGAATCTATTACAATATTAACCATTCATTGGAATTGTATCACGATAGGTACGTATTTTCTGTATTATTATTATTCATTATTTAAGTATCGGTGTGTATCTATTCATATCGTAATTGTTATTAGTATTATATAGTTATTTAATATATTCTGTAGTTCATAATAAATAAATATCAGTACTGGGGGGAAAGGGAATGTTAGTAATGGAGACTGAGAGTCCCATTGCTAGCAATATACCCAACTAGTTCGATCTCCTCGCGGTTCTCCCTGGAAACTATCATGGTTAATTCCTGATGAATTCATCATGATGGGCTAACTGACCTGTTTTCATTCTCATCTATCACCCTTCACTGTTGCTCCGCCAGCGTATCCCGTTAGCGCAGGCGGGGTTGCCATACCATTTTCACCCATAAAAAAAAATCAGTACTCTATAAAAGATACAGTAGTCTTAATATAGGTAATTATAAGTGTACTGACGAATGACGAGATGATTCGTAGGTAATGATTTTAAATTACTAATACTCAACTTACAAGTAGATTTATACTACATTTATTTACTTAATATTATACAGTTTAACTGAGTTTGGCTAATACACGAAATTATAACAGGCTTTTATGTAACTTGCGATTTATATTAGTTTATTTGTTTAGGTCAAACTTTGTAAACTGAATTAAAACCACTTACTGATATCCGATTAAACTAAAATTTTGCATACATGTTTATTTCTAGCAACAATGTAATATGCAATACTTAGGATTGTAATTCAAAATGGCCGTCGTCACAAAATGGCGGAGTATGTATTTTTTTCAAGGCCATTAATTAATATAGATATTAAATGAAACATCATGGGTGTAAATAACGTTTAAGTTAGTGATATCACACCAAATTCAAAATTGCTGCCACTCCAAGACAGCGACTTTTATTAATAAAGTTTCTTTTTAACCGACTTTGAAAAGAAAGAGTTTTTCGATTCGTTTGTATATATATTTTTTAAGTTTGTAACTCGTTGTTTTGTCAGTTGTAAATTGACTTGGAAAATTCTTTTTTTTTATCTGAAAGGATATATACACTTATTTATTTATTTATTTATTTATAAATTAGTCACCACACTTACAGTATCCTAAAACGTGTAGTGAGCCATAAGTTTATTTTACAAACTTAAAAACTTATAAATTGGTCGCATAAAAATTTCGTCAAAATTGGTTTAGTTTTGTCACAGTTAAGATTATTTCAGGACACAATTTTTGATTGTTTTTATGCAACTTAGAATGGCAAGCAAACTGATGGCCCACCTGATAGAAAGTGGAAACCGTCGCCTACAGATATGAGCAGTACCATGGGTATAACACAGTGTACTGTTTCGCCCATGATACCCCTCATGCGTTGCCATTCCTGAGGACTCAGGTGTTATTCCTCTGTACCCTGTAAATTCACTGCCATATCCCACCCTTCAAACCGAAACACAGCCATGCAAACAAAACTGCTTCACAGTAGAAACACGAATGGGACAGAGTTGTCCAAGCAAACGACTTTTGTACAAAGTCTCCCTCTGGTGAGCCTCTGGTTTAAGTATGTATATTTACGATATCTGTTGTATTTTTCCAAATAAATAAATATATAGACTACTACATAGTAGTTTTATGCAACTTAGAATGGCAAGCAAGCTGATGGCCCACCTGATGTAAAGTGGTAACCGTCGCCTATAGACATGAGCAGTACCATGGGCATTACAGAGTATACTGTTTCGCCCATGATACCCCCCCTTGCGTTACCATTCCTGAGGACTAAGGTGTTATTCTTCTGTACCCTGTAAAGCTTGTACCTTGCCCAAGCAAACGAATTTTGTACAAAATCTCCCTCTGGTAAAGTAACCGCACGACTTGCTTTTAACTCTTGGTACTATATCAATGCTTTTAGATGAGATGTAAATATGTATTTCTCAAACATGCTTGGAAATGTGAGCATTATTTTGACAATCTTCTTCAAGATAAATCAAAATTGCTGTACTAGCCAGATACATTCGGGCAGCGGCCGGCATTGTGTTTTTGATTTCCGCGCATTGTTTGAGAAAAGTACTATACAAGCCTTGGCCACAACTAGGCATTGATGGACTCACGTATGTGTGCCTCGGCAACGCCTCGGCCCACATTTGCACGTTCGTCCATCAATGCCTCAGTTGCTGGCCGCTGCAGTAATGTACTATTAATAGATACGTATTAAAACACGCATAAGATACCCAATGTTTCTATCTCCTTCTGTATTATGCATATATAATATATCCAATAATAGATACTTAAAATCATCATCCGTTATGCCACGTCAGAGGCTTTCCTGTATATATATATATATATATATATATATATATATATATATATATATATATATATACTAAATAAAATTCAAAACGTTTAGATTAAAGGTCTAACAATACCAATTTATTCCACGTTTATGAATTCGTTCATAAAAGCACTTAGTTTACTTGGTCCTTTTTTTGCGTCACTTATTGATGGCAGTACCTATTACTGGGGGGAAAGGGATTGTTAGTAATGGAAACTGAGAATCCCATTGCTAGCAATGTCGACCAGGTCGACTTCCTCGCGGTTCTCCCTGGAAACTATCATGGTTAGTTTCTGATGAATTTATCATGACGGGCTAACTGACCGGTTTTCATTCTCCCGTTAGCGCAGACGAGGTTACCATACCATTTTCAATCATCAAAAAAAAAGTACCTATTACTAGGTATATACATAAATGTTTTTTTAATGGGTGATAATGGAATGGTATCCCCACTCACGCTATCGGTATACACCGGCAGGGCACTAGTGAAGGATGATAGGTGAAAATGAAGCAGGTCAGTTAGCCCACTGTGACGAACCTAACAAGAATTGTTCTCGATGGTTTCCAGGGGGAATCACGTGCAGGTCGACCTAATATGGCATATTGCTAGCAATGGGGCTATCATACTCCATTGCTAACAATCCCTTTCCTCCTACATACATACATATAGTTCAAATGGTTCCTACTGAAATGTCCACTGCTTAAAATTTATCTATAAATGGGACGAATAATAATATGAAATATTATAGGAAATAATTACAACTAGTTTTTTTTTTTTTAAATAACTTTCTTTTCATGACATTATGTATAATTTAAGTGTTACAATGTGATTTAACTACAAGTATAATACACTATATGGTTTTTTTTAGTCCTTGACATAGTGACTTACAACAAAAGCGGCCAAGTTAGGCATTTTTAATTGAGGCAAACTTTTGAATTTGTATAATTTCAAAGTCAAACATATTATAAAGATTGCATGTTGCATGTTATTTTTATGTTAAATTGCATGAAATAGCATGTCCAACTTATATTTCAAAGTATCGGTTTTGTATTAGTAAATTGTCATGGGAAATCAAATAGTAAAGTTTTTAATGTACATTCGAAGTTTCTATTCGGTTAATTTAAAAATTAATGATAATATTTTTTTTTATACAACTTAGAATGGCAAACAAGCTGACGGCCCACCTGATGGAAAGTGGTAACCGTCGCCTATAAACATGAGCAGTACCATGGACATAACAGAGTATACTGTTTCGCCCATAATACCCCCCATGCGTTGCCATTCCTGAGGATTCAGGTGTGTTCCTCTATACCCTGTAATTCACGCCATATCCCACCCTTCAAACCGAAACACAGCCATGCAAATACAACTGCTTTACGGTTGAAACACGACAGAAGTAACCAAGCAAACTTATTTTGTACAAAGTCTCCCTCTGGTAAAATGGCATACAATCGCATCAATTACATCAAATGGCTCAGTACCGTTCTCTATGATAGTCTAGGGGGAGGGAAGGGCGAGAGGGGGAGGCTTATGCCCAGCAGTGGACGGATAATGATGATGATGAAGACAGGTTACTCGATTTAAATTGTTTAATTCTGCTACCATGTACGTATGCGACTGCCAGCACTCGAAGATTTACTACTATAATTATTAGAAGTCCTACGACCACATTAGTTATCAATCTCCGACCGTTATTCAGTCCACACATATATTGCGACACGTGTTTTCAATGTGAACGAGGCATCTTCAGGTAAATTAATAGATCGCTCCTCGGGGCTATTACATTTTTTATATGCGCTTTTAAGTTGTCGATAACCTTCAAGCTTCATGATTAGACCCTTATCAATGTGCTGAATCTGTCAACTGCCAGGAGCTCGACTAGTTTGAACAATGAAATATGTTTGATCTAAGATCTAACAATAGCATTATAGAAGTTGTTTTGATTTACGTACAGCTGCACCCAATTAATTAGCACAATGCCCTCCCAATAATGCTAATAGCATTAATAAGTTAATGGAGTAATTGATTGACGGAAAATTCAGCCCTATCGCACAGGGGGGAAAGGGACTGTTAGTAATGGGGTCAAATAGCTTCATTTACTAGCAATATACCCTGTCAGGTCGACCTCCACGTGGTTCCGCCTGGAAAGCATCGTGGTTAATTCTAGTTGAATTCGTCAGGATGGACTAACTGATCTACTTCATCCTCACCTATCATCCTTCACCGGTGCCCCGCCGGTGTATACCGATAGCGCGGGTGGGGTTACCATATCATTATTATCCATTAAAAAACGTCCTATCGCATATTGTGATACTTATGGGTCACTAATTCTATAAAAGACTGGTAGTTGAGTATGTCAGATATGTCATTGTATTGTTAAGTTTCGTAAGTATACATTTTAACGTAATAAATGAAACGAAACGAAATGAAACGAAACGAAATGAAACGAAACGAAATGAAACGAAACGAAATGAAACGAAACGAAATTAAATGAAATGTATTGCGATGAATGTGGTAAGTTTAGGCAATATTATACGTACATTTTGTGTAAATTTAACATTCAGCCAGCTTGGCGTGATATTTTAATATGTATTAAAACCCCGGTATAACCCGGACACTTTTGTTGTCATGGGAAATGCATTTTTTTTTTTATAGGTAGACGATCAATTCAAAAAAATCTTAGATACAAATTTATCCACAATAACTTTGTTTTTATATAACAATGTTTTTATTTTAGTTACAAAAAAAAAATTCAGAAGTGGCCGGAGAAAAACCCATATTTCACCCAAATGTCCGGGATTTTTGCTGTATTTATTCGGTGTCGGCAATTTTTTTTTTAATGTTTGATAATGATATGGTAACCCTGCCTGCGCTATCGGTACACACTGGCAAGGCACCAGTGGGAGATGATAGATGAGGATGAAAGCAGATCAGTTAGCCCATCTTGACGAATTCAACTAGAATTCACCACGATAGAGAGATACCAGGGAGAACCATGTGGATGTCGACCTGACTGGGTATATTGCTAGTAATGGGGCTATTTGACCCCATTACTAACAATCCCTTCTCATTATGATTATTTCTTGTAATTATTTATATTTATAATAGGTTTACTGTTGTAATCTTTTGGAGGAAACAATAAAGAGTATCTATCTATTTATATAACCTTTCTCCTCCACCTATAGATTCTTAGCAACGCCGTATAAACCATTTTGTGTTGCATTTTTTTTTTTTTTTTTTACAACACAGGGGGCAAACGAGCATGCGGCTCACCTGATGGTAAGTGACTACCGCCGCCCATGATCACCCACAACACCTACGGCATTGCAGGTGTGCTGCCGGCCTTTTAAAAAGGAATATGCTCTTTTCTTGAAGGTTATGTTGTCGTATCGGTTCGGAAATACTGCTGCTGGAAGTTGATTCCAAAGAGTGGTTGTGCGTGGGAGAAAGTGCCTTGAAAAACGCACGGTGGAGGACCGCCACTTGTCCAGATGGTTGGGATGAAATTTTAGTTTATGGCGGGTTGTACGATGGTGAAAATCTGCAGCAGGTATCAATCCGAACAATTCTTCAGAACACTCCCCATGATAAATTCGGTAGAAAATGCACAGAGATGCAACATCTCTACGCAGTTCCAGTGGGTCGAGCCGGATAGTAAGACGCCGATCGTCAACAATTCGAGCTGCCCGACTTTGAATGCGGTCTAACGGAAGGAGTTGGTACTGTGGCGCTCCTGCCCACAGGTGAGAACAGTATTCCATGTGTGGCCTCACTTGAGCCTTATATAGTTTCAGGCGGTTTTCTGGCGTGAAATACCGTCTCACCCTATTGAGCACCCCCAACTTTTTGGAAGCTATCTTAGCTTTTTCCTCCAGATGACCGCAAAACTGGACGTCGCTAGATATATTGACGCCAAGAATCCCCAGACTCGACTTATTATCGAGGGAAGTGCCCCGAAAGTAAGGAGATACGACAAACGGTGTCTTTTTTGCGGTGAACGCGCAGACTTGTGTCTTCTTAGGGTTAAAGTGAACAAGATTGCGTTCACCCCAGATCGAAACTTTATCGAGCGAAGTTTCGATTTCAGACACAAGTCTGTTCCGGAGCTCATCGGTATGTGCCCGCGAGATCTTTGCATGACCGGTGTATAATGCATCTCCTGTACTGTCGTCTGCATAACAATGAATATCACTGATCTGTAACATATCATTGATATGCAGAAGAAACAGTGTCGGAGATAGTACACAGCCTTGCGGGACACCAGCATTCACAGGTTTTAAGTCAGAGCATGCTCCGTCGACTACGACCTTAATGCTACGTTCCTTAAGAAAACTGGCGACCCAACTGCACAATCTCGCAGGCAACCCAAACGAGGGTAGTTTTGAGATTAGTGCCCTATGCCACACCCGATCAAAGGCTTTCGCAATATCCAGACTAACAGCTAAGGCCTCTCCCTTATTCTCGATTGCCACCGCCCATCGGTGTGTTAAATAAACTAAAAGATCACCAGCCGAGCGCCCCCGTCGAAAGCCGTACTGGCGATCTGAGATCAGCTGGCGATCCTCTAGGTACCGGAGCAGTTGATGGTTAACAACTGATTCCATGACTTTCGAGAACAAGGAGGTGATAGCTATGGGCCTATAATTAGCTGGATCTGAGCGGTCTCCTTTTTTAGGGATCGGATGCACCAAAGCAGTCTTCCAAAACTTTGGGACTATACCTGATGAGTAACAGAGCCGAAAAAGACGCGTAAGAACCGGAGCCAACTCTGGTGCGCACGTCCTAAGCACAATTGGAGGAATGCCATCGGGCCCACTCGACTTATGGATTTCAAGGGAGAGAAGTGCTCTACGCACTGATCTTTGCGTGAATTTAACATCCGGCATAGAGCTCTTACAACGCGGGATGGTCGGCGGTGGTTTCTCCCCGTCATCCAACGTCGAGTTTGATGCAAAGAGAGATCCAAGGAGATCGGCCTTCTCTTTGGCGTTCAGAGCCAACGAGTTATCCTCCCTGCGCAATGGTGGAAAAGATGACTGACAGAAATTCCCTTGTGCAGCTTTGGCAAGAGACCAGAAAGCTCGAGACCCCGAAGGTAAACTAGCCAATCTCTTGCCAATTCTACCAATATGCTCTGACTTCGCTGTGGCCAAAACTCTTTTGAAGGACCTAGAGGCAAAGTTATACTTCTTTTTAAGGGCACTGATGTTAGGATCTCGCGACGCCACACCTTTGGCCCAGGCTAGGAAGCACTCCTGTTTCAGGCGAGATGCTATTCTACAAGAGGCTCCATACCAGGGCTGGGATTTCCCACCGACAGGTACCACAGAGTTGCATGTGACATTATATATATATATATATATATATATATATATATATATATGATAGGTAACAGTGAATACTTCCTATTATCAATTTGTCTGTTTGTCGTTAAAAAATATCACACAATAAATATAAGAACAGATAGCACTGACACTGTTTGAAAGGAAATCTCAACAATTTATGTTTCTACGAATGTAAGAATAAATCCATTATTTTTCCAACAAGAAGTCTTCTATACGTACACAGGGTAAAAACTGCAAATGCTTCTTTGTTACTAGAATTACTCGAGTCACTCGACGTTATTAAAAAGCTTCTTTGTTCGGTATAGTGCACTGTAATTAATGATTGTCTTTTTTTTTATTTTTAACTTTGCTTTTTTTATATTTATATGTATATATTTGGATTTGGATGACGGCCCACTCGATGTAAAGTAGTAACCATTCGCCCATGATACCCCCCATGCGTAGCCATTCCTGAGGACTCAGGTGTTATTCCTCTGTACCCAGTAAATTCACGCCATATTCCACCCTTCAAACCAAAACACAGGCATGCAAATACAACTGCTTCACGGTTGAAACACGAATGGGACGGATGTGCCTAAGCAAACGACTTTTGTACAGTCTCCCTCTGGTATTATTCACTATACATTATGTATTAGTAACTTTAAATATACACTCATATATTCACATTATTGTACGTATGCGTGTCTCTATATGTATTTAAAAAACGAACAAAGTTTCGTGCCTCCAGTCAACCTGTTTATATTTACTCTTCTCCATCCAAAGGTTACCTGGAAGAGATCGCTTTTAGCGTTAGCCGCCCATTGTTTTCTCAGTGTAATGTTTTCTAGTAATTGTTTGTATTTATAATAAGTTTACTATTGTAATCTTATGGAGGAAACAATAAAGAGTATCTATCTATCTATTTTTCGCTGCTTTACACACGTGGTAACTTGCAAAAACCTTCCATATCATAAGAAATCTATAATTAAAATTTCCACTTTAAAATCCAGAGTTTCTGATTCCTAGTGAATTTATCACGATAGGCCACCTAATCTAGCTTCCTTCTCACCAATCATCCTTGTTCTGTCAGTGCAAAAGGTATTTATATCCCATTTTTATCCAACACAAAAATACAACGCGGCGCCTAATACCGCACCTGAATCGATCATTCAGCAATCTGTCAATTATGTCAATTCACATTATTATGAATGATGTAAGAGCCACGAGTCGAAAATAAGGATTTAACTGGTATTTTACAAAAGTCAATGGCATGTAATCAGAATTGTCAACGAGCCCAAGATCAAAAGCGGTGTTGAACTCTTGAGTCAGAGAAGAGACTTGGACATTCTCTGCATGTTCTATCACCTGTATAATAAAGTGTATCCTCAATAATTGTTCCATATACCCAGAGCCACCTTCTGCCATCTTACTGGCAAACTTGGTGAAAACATATCTCCATACTCGTACTTCATCTTTTGTTTTATATTTGAAAAAAATTTAAATTATCTGATTGTATAAACTTATGTGTTAATTTACGTGTGTCATAAATGGCTCAAATAAAGTGTTTATCTATATATCTATCTACTGCTTATCATAGTTAGACAGTTTACCCTTTTTAGGTAGGTACAGGTAATTACGTGCAACCTTGACGGATACGTACAGCGCGGTTTCAAAGTATCTTCCATCCGCGGATGCTCCGGCACAAAGTCTTTGCCAAAATTTTCCCTGTGACACTACATACAGCATAGAATTCACCTAAAACGAAATAAAGAGTTTTTTTTTTAATCTGTGATAATAGAATAGTAACCTCGCCTACGCTATCGGTATACACCGGCGGGGCATCAGTGAGTGACGATAGATGAGAATGAAGCAGGCCAGTTACTCCAACGTGACGAATTCAACAAGAATTAATCACAATGGTTTCCTGGGAGAACCACGGAGGCTGACTTGATAGGGTGTATTTCTAGCAACGGGGCTGTCAAACTCTATTACTAACAAACCCTTTCCTCCCTATGGACTAAAGAAGTTACTTCAGGGTCCTATATGCGCGCAAATAATTCTACGACTGCATGCTTCCTTAGACTACGGTAACCGCTTACTATAATCAAACGGGCCATGTAATTTCAGAGCGAGAAATGGTATAAAAAAGTATATATATATATATATATATATATATATTCTTTATTGCACTAAAACATACAGTACCAATAATAAGTTAATAACAATGTTAGCAAAGGCGAACTTATCTCTAAAAGCGATTTCTTCCAGTCAACCTAACGCAGTGGCATAGGAAGTAGTGAGTGGGCAGTAGTAGTGCAAGACAGAGGTTAAAATAAATATTTACATAAATTACAAATCATTATATATATATATATATATATATATATATATATATATATATATATACACATATGTATATATATATACATATATATATATACATACACATACACACACATATACATATATATATATACTTTAAATACAACATATAAATATCAAATACAAGAGAACACAATGATGACAGTCTTTTAATAATTTTTTATATTTAAACTAAATTGAAAAGATAGAATGATTAGAATAGTACTGTATTTTAGAAAAATCATAATGCACGAAGGGCCTGTCTGCTTCTAATATTGTATGCTATACGTATGCCGTATGTACGGATATGTCCGTAGCTAAAAATCTACAGTCACGTACTTATTATTCAGGGCGGATCTTGGACCAGCCCTATAATACTGGGTTACCCTAACCTTCAATTAGTATTCCAAGTGTGTCCCAACAGATAAGTACAGTGTAAATAAACACGCACTAGTCAGTATCATTTGACGTCGCCGCGCGATATAACCTTTATTTTGGAAAAATAAGCTTTTCTATTGAACTTTTATAGGAATGACAAACAAACTGATAGTCCACTTGATCAAATTCATTTTTTTTTTATATTCCCAATCATCTTTATTTAAATATACGTGTTTACAAGCACTTTGTCGTGTCAGTCTCGGCATAGAATGGGCCACTTGTTCCTTGTCCGTGGGTGTCGTAAGCGACGACTAATGCTTATGGTGGAGGGATGGACAGCAGCATCTCTCTTAAAACATCTGTAAAATCCTAACTGCGGTTGCCAACCCGCCTGCCAAGCGTGGCAACTACTGGCAAAACTCCTCTTATGGGGAAAGCTTATGTTCAGCAGTGGACAGTAAGAGCTGAAATAATAATAATATTAAAAGCACTTTCCAATCCTAATTTTTTTAAACACAAAATCTATGTATTTGAAGATTTAATATTAAGGGAACTAAAAATTAAAGTGTTACATAGGCATGCTCGTAACTTTAATCTGCGATCAAGTGCCTATTTTACGAGATATCAAATCTTCAAGTTCTTGAAAGTTTATTTGCCTCTTAACTTTTTAATTATGGATGTCATAAATTTGAATTAAATTATATACATAGTAATCAAGATGCTCGAATTAAGTTATTAGATTCCAAGATTACTTCACATAAATTATGCTAAACATGATTTGAGGAACTAACCGTGGAAAAAAGAAAATTAATAACTAATATTATAAATGTGAAAGTAAGATTTTTTTTAAAACACATAGACAAATTTCATTATTCTATTTCAGTGGGTATTACCTTTTTTTTTACAACACAGGGGGCACACGAGCATGCAGCTCACCTGGTGGTAAGTGACTACCGCCGCTTCTCGTTGATCTAGAATCAAAACCTATAGGTTTTGTTTCCTTAAAATATGTTAAAATATATGATTTAAACGGCTATATGCTTTAAAGGCGTTAAGTTAGAAATTTTATTTTTTTTACACCTTCAATATCATGCAGATTTGAGTATTTGATATTAATTTCAGATTAATACCTTCACGTGTTTCTGAGAAAAAGGTCTAGATAGATAGATAGATAGCAAAATGTACTTATAAGGATTTAGTTTTTACTTTTGAGGCGTAGAACCTAGGAAGCTAGACAGAGATCTTCGTCACAACAAAAGGAATCTTATCAAAAGGACATTCCACTTGTTCATTCCACAAGTTGGCCAAGACCAGAGGGAGACTTTGTACAAAAGTCGATTGCTTGGGTACCTCTGTCCCATTCGTGTTTCAACCGTGAAGCAGTTGTGTTTGCATGGTTTGTATGGCGTGAATTTACTGGGTACAGAGGAATAACACCTGAGTCCTCAGGAATGGCAACGCATGAGGGGTGTCATGGGCGAAACAGTATACTCTGTTATGTCCATGGTACTGCTCATGTCTATAGGCGACGGTTACCACTTTCCATCAGGTGGGCCGTCAGCTTGTTTGCCATTCTAAATTGTAAAAAAAAAGACATTCGTTTGTCTACGAGTGAAACATTCCAATCAAAATCAACATTCCAACTGTACTTCGAGCGAAATATTACAAGTTTTAATACAATAGTGTTCGAATTAATTGCTTCTGAATAACATTCCCAAATGATTCCAGTAAAAGCGTGCAATAAAACCATTTCACCAATAAACGGGGGACCAATATGAAATTTCATCCCATTCTGCAAACTTTATTTATTGTAATTGGCACTACCCTCGAGATTATACCCTATTCAACTAAACAATTGGTCAAGTGAGAGTTGCACTGGATCTTCGGGTCCCGAACTGTCACAAGTTAAGGGTGTTGTTGAAGTTAAATTGGTAGTTTTGGTAATATTTGGTTTATAGGGTGCTGATGAGGTTAAGAACACAATATGCTTTCAAAGCTCAAACAAAAAGATTTTACAATACAATTGACAGTTGTGTAACTTATATGTGTAAGTCTATGTATATATAAATTTAGTTATATTTATATATGTATTTATGTGTATATGTATATATTAATGTGTATATATATGTATAAATTTTTATTTATCGTATTATTTTTGCACAATATATGTTATGCTCTATAAACTAAACCTACAGATATTTTCTCCTTTCGGGTTCTCACGGCTGACTGGAGGAAATCCCTTTAAGGGATAAGTTCGCCTGTGTACGCTTTTGTTATAACCTAATATCTGTACTGTAAGTGAATATATAAAAGCATATAAATAAATAAATATGTTACATAAATATATATTAGGAGAATCAATGTGCAAAAAACACACACATACCTATATATATATATATATATATATATATATATATATATATATATATATATATATATATATATATATATATATATATATATATATATATATATATATATATATATATATTTAAACAATATATATGTTAAATTAAATTAGAGAAGGAAAATCTAACGAAGTACAATGATTTTATGCCTTGAAGGAATGCGCTTGACCATCATGATAACTAAACTATTATATATTTTCCCTTTTATAATGTACTAGCTTTTATTTGAGACTTCTTTCACGTGACCAGGATATTTTTACCGACTGGAAAGAAAAATAGCTTATAACCTTTTCCGTCTCATATAGTAGATGTGGGTATACCAAATTTCATAGTGCCTGTCTTTTTCTACTATTTTTGATATCGGCGGTCGGAAGAGCGATTGGTCAATTGATTTATGTCAACTGATTTATTACCTTCTTTTTTTTAATTAGTTTTTTTTTGACTATTTTTAATTTTTATTTACTTATTTATTCATTAATACATATGTACATAATACATACATAAGACATAATACATATGTATATATGTGTACATGGTGGCTTTAATGCTAAAAGCATTCTCTCCTAGTCAACCATAGGGAAGTGTCAGAATACTCGAATGCGGTACTAGTAATTATTGATATACATACATACTATATGCTTATTCAAAGCAAACAAATATGCTTTGAATATCGACTGTTTTACTCAATTATAATAATCCATAGGACAGTATACTATGAAAGTAACTAAAATAAACTTTCTTCCACACTGTAGGTATTGGATACCCCCAACTAATGCATTATACCATGGATACTAATAAATAATGATTTTTTTTTATACTACTTAGAATGGCAAACAAGTTGATGGCCCACCTGATGGAAAGTGGTAACCGTCGCCTATAGACATGAGCAGTACCATGGATATAACAGAGTATACTGTTTTGCCCATGATACCCCCCATGCGTTGCCATTCCTGAGGACCCAGTAAATTTACGCCATATTCCATCCTTCAAACCGAAACACAGCCATGCAAACACAACTGCTTTACGGTAGAAACACGAATGGGACAGAGGTACTCAAGCAATCGACTTTTGTACAAAGTCTCCTTCTGGTAATAAAATAGATAAGAAATCTATTAAATAAATGTACACGTGTATTAATAACTTCCCCTTTGTCGATTAAAAGCAACCAAACGCCAGTACATTATTGAGGATGTAAACAATGAATTTATCGACCATCTGTATTCCTCGAGGTTACAATAGAAATGATTCTTGTTGATTCGTCAATATCCAATTACTTTTCGTTTAGGCACGCTATTTATTTTCTCATCACTTTTCATTTGTTGATACAATCTAAATTATGTTTTGTGGTAACTTTATTTTTTTTTACATAATTTACATTAAAGTTTGTGTGTGCGTGCGTGCGTGCGTGCGTGCGTGCGTGCGTGCGTACGAGCGTGCGTGCGTGCGTGGGTGCGGGCGTACGTGCGTGGGTGCGTGGGTGCGTGTGTGCGTGCGTGCGTGTGTGTGTGTGTGTGTGTGTGTGTGTGTGTGTGTGTGTGTGTGTGTGTGTGTGTGTGTGTGTGTATGTGTGAATAATAAATATTCTAGTTTTGTTCTATAATATCAAGTAAATAGTTTGATCGATTTGGATGAAATGAGATATCAATAGTTTTCTTATCGCGCGTGCGAGTAACTAAAAAGTAAGGTAAGTACTAGGTATGGGTAAAATCGATACCACTATATATTAAGTTCCTCTGGATAAGGACGGAGGAGAAAAAGGTCATCACCCATTTCGATATAGACCGTATCATTCAAATATCTATATACATTTGACTATATTCTTTATTTCGATTATATATTGGATAATCGACAATTTAATTTACGTATAATTATGCCAATATAAGAGTATATGTATATAGTCTATAGGCGGCGGCTACCACTTTCCATCGGGTGGGCCGTCAGCTTGTTTATCATTCTAAGTTGTATAAAAAAATATGTGGATACCATAATTAAAGTCTCATCAAAAACATACATGTGAAATGAGAGCCAAGTTCATTGTTACGAACATGTATCGTTTTAACTCCGTCGAAAAAAGAATTGAAATATAGATGGGTGCCAAGATCTCTGAAGAAAATTTTAAAATTTACAAGTCACAAGAATATGCATAGTTGCATTATCATGTTTGCTATTTAATAGGTATTATAAATTCTTAAATTTTAACTTACAATTATTTACACAATGCATTTATTTCACTTGGGATGTAATTCATGCTCAAGAATTGGCTTGGCTAGCTGCGCCAGTTCCTTTTTCTTTGGACTTGGCAGGACACGCTGCCGCGCGTCTAGATATATAACTGTTCCTATACATTAGCCACTCCTAGTAACTGCAAACAGAAGTTTTTTTTTTATTTTAAACCGTTTTCTAAACACAGCAGATGTTTACTTCGAATGTGTTATTTTTTCGTTTGTATGTACGCAATATATTTGCCAATTCTGTACCGAGTTTTACAACTGTTTCTGTATTATACTGTCGTATATATATATATATATATATATATATATATGAATTTTTGGTCATTTTATAGACTATATATATATAACATGTAAATAATTATTTGTAAATTATTATATAACAAGTAATAAAACCATGTGATCCCAGTATAGAATGGGCTATCTCTTTGTTTTTAAAACGCGTCATAAGACGCGACTAAGGAAACTTCGTCGCGGAAATTGACGGTCGGGGGGAAAGGAATTGTCAGCAATGGAGTTTGGCAGCTCCATTGCAATATGCCCTATTAGGTCGACCTCCAAGTGGTTTGTTTACCATCAGACGTTGGGTAGAAAGGGATTGTTAGCAATGGAGTTTGACAGCTCCATTGCTAGCAATGTGCTCTATTAGGTCGTCCTCTGGAAACCATCGTGAACAATTCTTGTTGAATTCGTCACGATGGGCTAACTGACCTGCTTCATCCTCACTTATCATCCTTCACTGGTGCCCCGTCAGTGTAACCGATAGCGCGGGTGGAGTGGGGGTTACCATTACATTATCACCCACTAAAAACTATCAGACGGTCTACCATATATGCTTGTTTGCCACCTCCGTACTATAAAAAAACGGTAATTACGTATCGTCACGTAAACAGCGTTCTCATTTGTTAGGGTTATGTTCCTTTTTTCTTTTGAACTGCAAAGGATTTGATATATCTCTGTAATAATATAAAATAAATATTTTTATTGCACTAAAACGTTAAAAAAGTTTGGGCAACTTAGTAGAAATAAAAATCTATTATTTTTTAAAATTACTTTTGAAAGATTCCTAACACTTTTGGACGATAAAATTTAAGAACGTCAGCGATTGATTTAAAAACATTCCTTGAGCAAGATTAAAGTTTGCCAGAACACTTTCAATTAATCTGGAGTAATGAATTTTTGAACCATTATTTATTGTCACAAAAGAGAGAATTCAAAGTTTCAAATTGTAAGACAATTTACTATAGTGAATCAATACAGTATTGCTGCGTAGTATGATTTTTGATATAAACGATTCTCTCATCTCGTAATAAACCGTGTACCTTATATGAAAGATTATTAAATTCCATGGTTTGTATTACTTATGTGTTACACATGTATTTTGTTGTTTATTTATCTGTCTCTGGTTTTAAAAGGTGGGATATGGCAGTGAATTTACAGGGTACAGAGATATAACACCTTGATCCTTAAGAATGGCAACGCATGAGGGTATAATGAACGAAATAGTATACTTTGTTATGTCCATAGTACTGCTCATGTCTATAGTACACGGTTACCACTTTCCACCAGGTGGGTCGTCAGCTGTGGCAAATAAGCTGACGGCCCACCTGATGGAAAATGGTAAACGTCGCCTATAGACATGAGCACTACCATGGACATAATAGAGTATACTGTTTCGCCTATGATACCCCCCATTCGTTGCCATTCCTGAGGACTCAGGTGTTACTCCTCTGTACTCTGTAAATTCACGCCATATCTCACTCTTCAAACCGAAACACAGCCATGCAAACACAACTGCTTCACGGTTGAAACACGAATAAGACAGAGGTACCCGAGCAATCGACTTTTGTAGAAAGTCTCCCTCTGGTATATCAGCTTGTTTGTCATTCTAAGTTGCATAAAAAAAAATCCGAACAACTGTCGAGATAACATAAGCTTACTGAAATCTACTCTAGTTTGTTTAAAACAAAACGTTGGATAGACACTCAAAACTTCATATTGGTAAATACAGTTGAGTTTAATAACAAACGTTGGTCCGCAAAGTCTACTTCAGTTGGGATAATATTGACTCGAACTATTATAGACAAGACATTAAATCTAAACAAATATTATACCCCACCTCAACGCTGCTATGCGATTGCGTGCTTATATATACTATCGGCACCGCCTGAGCAATCTCAGTTTGCTCAGACTTATCAGGCTATTTCTCTGCTCAATTCTCTGATTGCTCAGCAGCCAGATATTGATATATTTAATGACAAATTAGATAGATGTTCTAAATTTTGTTTAAAATTTATAATGTCTTGTCTAAATAGTATGGTTCACAATATTTTGGGATACTGTAAATGTACTTTGCGGACCAACGTTTGTAAATAAATAAACTGTATTTAACCAATATTAAGTTTTTTTTTACCTATCCAACGTTTTATTATAAACAAGTAACGTAGATAGATAAATACTCTTTACTGTTTCCTCCAGAAGATTACAATAATAAACTTGCTATAGATACAAACAATTACGAGACACAATAATAGTGAGAAAACAATTATCAGAGAGAATACTTTGTACAAAAGTCGATTGCTTGAGTAACTCTGTCCCATTCGTGTTTCAACCGTGAAACAGTTGTGTTTGCATGGCTGTGTTTCGATTTGAAGGGTGGGATATGGCGTGAATTTACTGGGTACAGAGGAATAACACCTGAGTCCTGAGGAATGGCAACGCATGAGGGGTATTATGGGCGAAACAATATATTCTGTTATGTCCATGGTACTGCTCATTTCTATAGGCGACGGTTACCACTTTTTATCAGGTGGGCCGTCAGCCTGTTTGCCATTCTACGTTGTATAAAAAAAAAGATTACATTTTATTAAAAAAAAATTCAGATCCCGGACATGATGCTGGTTGAACATATTATTATTTGAATTTAGAACGCGGAATTGTTTATCTAAAAGTATACAATGCCCTGCATTAATCAATAGAGAAATTGCTTCAATCGGTATACAATTAATATGAGTCTACAATACGGGTATAAACGCTGTCGATTGTAAAAGAATTGCGAAAATCGCTTCAGAATTAGCGGCGTATAACGTAATCACAAAAAAAAAAAAAACAAAATTCAGACAAATTGAGGGCCATTTTGTGAAGGTCTTAATGAAGCAATATTCTCACGGACAAGGATTGTTGCGCGTTCGTCTTATGACGTCTCGTTCCCCTCATTATCTTTTTTTGCCTTTACTGATTCTTATTTCTTACTTATTCGGTGGCTATTATTTATTTTATTTTTGAACTTCAGCTGTTAATTTTCCTAATATAGACCTATAATGGGCTATGGAGAGGGCTATGCTCGGAGTTTATTTGCATGATAAAATACGAAACGAGGATATCCGCAAAAGAACCAAAGTAACTGGCATAGCTCGTGGGATATGCAGGCTGAAGTGGCAAAGGCTGGTCGTATTGCTCGAAGAATCGACAATTGTTGGGGAAGAAAGGTTCTTGAGTGGCGATACCGTACAGGCAAACGCAGTGTAAAATCGACCTCCACTAGATAGAGTGACGACATCAAATGCATTGCAGGGAGTCAGTGGATGCAGGAAGGACCGTTCCTCATGGAGGTCTATGCGGGAGGTCTATATCCAGCAATGGACAGATGATGACTGAAATTATAATGATGAATGATTTCTCATTGATACCTCGCTAGTGTATACCAATAGCATGAGCATGGGTTACCATTCCATTAGCATCTCATTAAAAATACAGCGTAACCTGCTGGTGAATGTGTATCGAATGACTGTGTAAAGCCACTTTTTTTTTTATTATTTCATGTACTAGGTTTGTTTTTGAAAAATCTATAGTTTCACTATAAGAACAATCTTTTAAAAACGTGCTAATGATTTTTGAGTTTTGTGAATTTTTAATCTAATTATAATATTCGAAGAAGATTGGTGAAGATCGCTGAAGAAGGGCCAAATTAAAAGTGCCCGTAACCGGCGAGTGTGTATGAAAAGATTGATGAATGTGGAAGAAGCGAGAGAGGTTTGTTTGAATCGAAGCATTTGGCGTTCCATTGTTTCTGCCTACCCTAATGGGAGACAGGCGTGACAGATATGTATATATGTTATAATATTCTGTATCAAATGGCAAAGCAAATGGCTCAACACAATCCCTTGTCTCAGTCTACGGGTGATATATCCAAGAGTTGATAAAGTCTGTCCCATTCGTGTTTCAACCGCGAAGCAGTTGTGTTTGCATGGCTGTGTTTCGGTTTGAAGGGTGGGATATGGCGTGAATTTACTGGGTACAGAGGAATAACACCTGAGTCCTCAGAAATGGCAACGCATGTTATGTCCATACTCTGTTATGTCCATTGTCTCATGTCTATAGGCGACGGTTACCACTTTCCATCAGGTGGGCCGTCAGCTTCTTTGCCATTCTAAGTTGTATCAAAAAAAAAAGAATGACTAAAGTGGTGATGATGAAATTAGAACAGGCGTTACAACTGATTGCTGTCTGTTAGTGATTACCAGTTTGCATAACATTGATGGACATCTGTTACTTGAATATCTGCAATCAACGGTTATACGATTAATTAACGTATCAAATACATTCATTAGGTACTTGATAGATGAGGTGTCACTGTGTTTGTGATGAACAAGCGCCATCTAGTCAGTGTCATAAACAAGCGGCATGTAATTGATGGAACTTAGTGAAACGGAATAGCAATAGTATATCGTCAAGTGTATTTTACTGTTGTTTCTTTAAACAAGAACTGTACTTATACAATTGTATCGTTGTGTTTGTAAATTGTCTTGCTTATTTCCTATATTGTATAATGCAAATAAAGTATACTCATTCATTCATTCATTCAAGATTAAGATTTCACCTTAGATTATGTAAATAGTCTCCATACAAATGCTTCGACAAAAACGGGTCAACTTTTGCATACAATTTTGCATGATAAATAGTTACGAGTGTTTCCTTTATAACTTTTATATTTATTTTGTCGTATAATTTCTGCATCTTACTAATGCGTAAACACTCATTTTATTTACTAAATAATATGTAAATATACATTATGTGCGTATGTATATAGAACAGAGGGAGACTTTGTACAAAAGTCGATTGCTTGAGTACCTCTGTCCCATTCGTGTTTCAACCGTGAAGCAGTTGTGATTGCATGGCTGTGTTTCGGCTTGAAGGGAAGGGATATTGCGTGAATTTACTGGGTACAGAGGAATAACACCTGAGTCCTCAGGAATGGTAACGCATGGGTGGTATCATGGGCGACACAGTATACTATGTTTTGTCCATGGTACTGCTCATGTCTATAGGCGACGGTTACCACTTTCCATCAGGTGGACTGTCAGCTTGTTTGCTATTCTAAGTTGTATAAAAAAAAACACTGAATAAATATAAATAAGTCAGCTTATTCGACAATTAGCTGACAAAAGGTAAACCCGTTTTTGAGACTTTATACTCTATCTATATTATCTAAAGATTTCACATTAGAAAATCTTAATATTTTATTTAAAGAAATATGAGTCGAAGAAAACGCAAAAAGTTTTGAGACTAAATTACGACTTCAGCTGTGAAATTGATAAATAAGGCTGAAATGTTTTTCATTTTCTGATCTATTTTATTTTGTCTTTTTTTTTTTAAAAAAATAGTTTAACGGCAGAACAGGCACATTTGACGAAAAATTTGAGTATTTATTATAAACAAAATGGTTTTAACAGTAAATTTGATAATATTTCGGTCGTTATCCGTCCATTGCATATGCCTTCCCTATGGACTGCTACGAGGAATGAGAGTGTTCCTTATGGCGGTTGGGCTAATTTGTCAGTAGTGGCTTTGTTTGGCAGGCGAACTAGCAATCGCAGTTTTTTTTTTTTGTTGGGTGGAAATGGTATGGTAACCCCGCCCGCGCTAACACGCTGGCGGAGCACCAGTGAAGGGTGATAGATGAGAATGAAAACAGGCCAGTTAGCCCATCATGATGAATTCATCAGAAATTAACCATGATTGTTTTCAGGGGGAACCGCGAGGAGGTCGACCTGGTTGGGTATATTGCTAGCAATAGGATTCTCAGTCTCCATTACTAACAATCTCTTTCCCCCCAGCAATCGCAGTTTGGCTTATGGTCATGTTTTAAGAGCAACACTGCTGCCTATCTCTAGACTTAAAAAGTGAGGCGTGACTCTAAAAAGTTTAAAATAGCTCTAAAAAAATATTTAATTACAAAAAAGTATTATACACTACAGGAATTTTTTAATGGGAAAATTTAATTGTATTTGTACCTATTTGTTTCAATGTAATAATGTTTTATTTATTTTATGTTAATCGACGATACACACACACACACACACACACACACACACACACACATATATATATATATATATATATATATTATAAAAAAAAAATAGTTATGTACTTAATGAAATATTTATTAATGTGATTGCTGTGCCCTTCCAGGGTTCATGCTGATTCTTTACTTTTAATAACTTAAAATCTATATTGTTACAATATGAAATAGCAATAAATAATTGAATTAAATTGACTGTTAACGTCCTTAAGTTGGCTCTTACGACACCAATGGGAAAGGCTGGCCAATTCTATGCTGGGATCATACAATAAATTGATATGTGAAGGTCTAAAATATTTTTTAATTTTTGATTCATAATTGTTTTTGGAAAAATTAAACATTATTTCATTATTATTTGGTAAAATACTTTGAAAAAATTTAAGTCTTCTTTATAAATCTTCACCTTGATACCTTCATTAACGATGTGTGAATGGTTGATTCATTTTTTAATTTTTTAAACGCTTTTTTTTTTAGGAAAAGGTTCCATTATACCCATAGAATATTTTCGTAAAAGGATGCTAATGATTTTGAATTTATCCCATAGGTATATCTTGTTGCTTTCTGTTTGGGCATCATGTTGAATTCACCATATAAACCCTTTATAATTGAATTCAGTAATGCGAATTTATAAAAGAATTGAGATAAAAAAGAATTACTTAATTGTTTTAAGGTTTATAACATTCTTTTTGTATGTATTTTATCTCATATATCCGGTATTAAATGTCCGTATTATTATTATTTTTTTTATTTCATACGCTTTTGAAATATTACCTTCTCTCTATAAATCTACGCTTCTATATCTATATCTACTAATATTATGAAGAGGTAAATTTGTGAGTTTGCATGTTCGGGATAATCTCCGAGACTATTGATCCGATTTTAATAATTCTTTCATTGTTAAAAATATGTATTATCCCTGAGTGCTATTTTATTTTATTTACTTTTTTATTTTGGTAAATATATATTTTTAAAATTAATCACAATAGACGTAATTGAAGTCGACAGAGCTTTTATAATTTGGCGTGCGATTTTATTTCTTTATTTCAAACCGTTCAGGCAAACGGTTTGAAATAAAGAAATAAAATCTGTAGCAACAATATTCATTACATTTAGCTTTACAAAAAAGTCCACGATAAAATAAATTTAATATGCCAACCTAAATAAATAAATTTTATAAAATACACTTTGCATACAGGTTTGACGTATACTTTATAAATTCTTATAAAACAAATAGCTAAGTCAAAATGGATATTACATGGAGATAAATTTTACTTTTTAAAGCATGTTAATCGACGCAGTTGGTCAAAAGATAATATGAAATAAAAACAATAAGACGGTAAAATTATTGTCACTAGAGCTGGCCGTGCGAGAATAGCAGGCGGGGCGCGGTGATGAGGGGCGCGGGAGGAACTATATAAAGGCGCGCATATCATATTGCTAAATAGGCCGTTCATTTTATAATTTTAGGGAATATATTAGACTGCCACTGCGGACAGAAGGGGAAAAATGTTGCGACACTTGATACGACACGACGAACTTATGAACATTATAATAGAAGGTAAGATAAAAGGAAGGAGGGGGAGAGGGAGACCGAAACATAGTTACATCAGGCAGATCAAGGAAGGAGTTGGTGTCGTGTCGTATCAAGAGGTGAAGAGACTCGCTGAAAATCGTAGTGAGTGGCAAGAGCTCCACCGACAAGAGCGCAGTTTCTAAATAGGATAGATAGATTAGACTGCCATAAGGAACGGTCCTGAGTCACCTGCATTTGTTGACTCGCTGCAATATATTTGAGGCCGTCGCGCCATCTAGTGGGGAGTCGGCCTACATTGTGTTTGCTACACTGGGTTCGCCACTCAAAAAACTTTCTTCCATGTCGATTATTCGAGCTATATAACCAGTCTAGTGCCAATTCAGCTTGTTCAGCTCGGGCTGTGTCGGTCAATTAGGTTCCTCTGCGGATATCTTCATTTCGGATTCTATCACACGAAGAGAGCTTAGAGCACTACGAGCATATCCCTCTCCTTAGCCGGCTGAGTAATTTTAAGCTTTTGAAACCAGCATATTAATTCGATTAATGCTCTACAAATCACAAATCTGGCCCTACATGGAGTATTGCTGTCACTTATGGGCCGGAGCACCTAAATACCAGCTTGAACCTTTCGACTCGTTGCAATGACGAGCTATGAGAATTGTCGATGATCTCAGGCTCACAAGCGGTATCGAACCCTTAAGTCTTAGGAGAGATTTTGCCTCACTCTGCGTGTTCTACCGCCTGTACAATGGATTGTGCTCAGAGGAATTGTTCAATATGATACTCACAGCCACCTTCTTTCATCGTACGGCTCGCCATCGACACGGAGTTCATCCTCATATCCTACAGCCTCAATGGTCGCGTACTACGCGGTTTAAGAGATGTTTCCTCCCATGAACACTCAGGTTGTGGAATGAGCTCCCTGCCGAGGTTTTCCCAAGAGACTACAGCATGGGGTTCTTTAAAAGAGGGGTAAAGAGGTTTCTTCAGGGTCGGCAACGCACGCGTAATACCTCTGGTATTGCAGGTGTTCGTAGGCTACGGTAACCACTTACCATCAGGTGGACCGTATGCTTGTTTGCCACCTCAGTTGTATAAAAAAAAATAATAAATATTTTTTATGAATTATGGTAGGTTTACAATTCGTGCAATTATAAATGTACACATGTATTTTGATTCCCTATCAAATCGTGACGATAAATCATGTGATATCGCACCGAGCTATGGTGAAATTATAAAAGCGTTCAGATGGATTATGCAAATAGTCATAAAATATAGATCGAGCAGACAAAAACCTCCAACTTAAATACAGATTAGTAACGTCCAAACTTTATCCCGACAGATTCAGTATATGGTAATGCAGGCGTGCTTCTAGACTATGATCTATGTTCAGACAATTTATCACACTAATGTTTGCCCAAGATTTTCCTACTGTATAAAGAATATAGTGCTTTTAGCTAAACTTATCAAAATGTTAAATAAAGTTTTGTAAACTGAGATTAATGTATGGCCGTAGTTAGAGGAGGAGGCTACCTTAAAATTAAAGGCCTCAAGAAAATTAGAGAGATTCGTTTTTTCGAAGCCAATTTATTATGGCTTCTGCTTTACCAAAAAGTTCTTTTCGCCTACTTTAAACTTGGGTCTAGCTACGGCCCTGGATCAATGGAATAGTAAATCCATCTGCGTCATCAGCTTACAATGGCTTAGTACGAATGAGAGATGATTAATAATTATAAAATCATTTACCTAAATCCTTTAGATAAGCACGCTTCATCCCTTGCATTATGGTAATTATTTGCCATTACTAATAACCCTTTCTCTCAACTGATAGTATTTCTTTCGTAAAGGGTAATTATCCATACTTTCCTATTGCAATAATCATCACTTACCATCAGGTAAGATAAGATCAAGCGCAAAGTCACCTTGCTTAATGGAGGTGACATTTATCTATGTGTAATTTAGAATTCCCGAATATAGAGTTACACAGTTACAAAATGAACAACGATTTTAACGGAAATAAGCCTCGTTGGTTGTAGAAGAATTATCAAAAGCAACTGCGAATTGATAATTGTGAACATAAACGCAAAAATACGGGCGAATTCTTTTCCTTTCTAGTCGTTTAAAAACATATGATAAAACTCTATGCGTGTACGATAACCTCCCAAAAGCGATGTACAAAATGGTATTGAAATTAAATCCTTCACTGTATTATAATAGGATTGCAAATCTATTGTCACGTCAAATAAACTGATGTAACAGACAATACATTATACATCACAGTACGGTGATTGCACAGGCATTGTTGTAAAGCAAAGCTGTACTATTGTAGTATGTACCGATAAGTTGACTTCAGTTACGCTTTGACGGTATAACCTGTCAAATTAACCCTTCTTTGCATGATTTTCTTTTATTGGTAAAATAAATCAAGGTGATATCGTCATAGTCGTAGAATACTGACGGATCTGACAAAGATTACATATAAAGATCCGTCAGTATTCTACGACTATGACGATATAATTCATGTTCAAAATTAAAGGAAAAATGGTTAAGAAATTAAATTTGACAGCTATGTTTTGTTTCTTGCAATGGACATTAAAAAGGTATCCAGGCACGATCAAATTAAAATGAACTTGATCTTTTATATCAGTTTTGAGCAAAATTCTTTGGTGGAATTTCCATCATTATGTAAACAACACTCCATGTATTTTTTTATTGAGTGAAAGTGGAATGGTAATCCTGTCTGCGCTATCGGTATACGCTGGCGGGGCACCAGTGATAGATGATAGGTGAAGATGAAGGCAGGTCAGTTAGCCCATCGTGAAGAATTCAACAAGAATTAACCACGACGGTTTCCAGGAGGAAACGCGTGGTAGTAATGGTGCTAATAGTGGAGCTGTTAGGATCTATTACTAACAATTCCTTCCCCCCACACTACATGTATTAGGTGCATCAACCATATTTCGAGCTATCCCATCGTCCATATTTAATAGTGAAAACGGATCGCTCTGCCATTTACGCGACCCAAAATTATAAACAAATTATTCTTTATGCTGCTGCCGATTTTCATCACCGTATAACCCGCCATAAATTAAAGTTTCATCCCAACCATCTGGACGAGTAGTGGTCTTCAACTGTGCGTTTTTCAAGGCGCTTTCTTCAACGCACAACCACTCTTTGAAATCAACATCCAGCAGCAGTATTTCCGAACCGATACGACGTCATAACCTTTAAGAAAAAAGCATTATCCTTTTTAAAAGGCCGGCAGCACACCTGCAATGCCGTTGGTGTTGTGGGTGATCATGGGCGGCGGTAGTCACTTACCATCAGATGAGTAGCATGCTCCTTTGCTCACTGTGTTGTGAAAAAAATTGCAACTTAGAATGGCAAACAAGCTGATGGCCCACCTGATGGAAAGTGGTAACCTTCGCCTATAGACATGAGCAGTACCGTGGACATAACAGAGTATACACAGCGCAATACAGAGAAATATAAATGGAAATATTTTTTATTTCTCAATTGACTATTCAAATGACGCAATAGGTCAATACAAACTTCTAGTCGAGCTGTTTCTCAACTTTAACGATATTTGAATGGTTTGTTCTTACAAGAAATGGGTCACAGGACTATTTCTACGTCGATAAATGTTTATTTATTTATAAATTCTATCACCCTCTTTGCTATTGCCACGATAAGTCTCTATTTGTTTTTTTAGGGTTCCGTATCTCTAATGGAATAAAAATCGGTAAAAAAACTTTTAAGTTAAACGGTTTTATTTTATGTGCACTGAAAACTAGAAAATAAATAAATAGTTACTTACCTATCAACCTACGTAGGTGATCATTAATATCTCTGATGGTAGTGGTTGTCATAACATGAACCATGCGAAAGGCAGTTCATGAGAGAACACTAACACCAGGGTTTGTTGGTGTAAACTAAGCAGCCCGCACTATAACAAGTAGGTATTTTGACCTTCTAGTTCAGAAATATTTTAGTACTAGGCAGAATAGCTTTTATGCATATTAGACTAAAATAAAAACGTGGGGCCCATTAACCATCAGTGTGGATTGCATCGACTTATTATAATCGTCATCATCATCATCCTAGCCGGTCGCATCCGAAACCTCATAGCTCCAGAGTCCAGGGTCCGCTGAATCGACTTACTATAATCGTAACTGGAGGTTTTGACCATCAATAACCAGCCGTTACGGCTTCACCAGCGAACGCCGAAACCAAAGTATAAGATATGCTCTGCTATAGGTATGATTTCAGAGGGCCCCACGTTTTTATTTTAGTCTAATATGCCTAAAAGCTATTCTGCCTAGTACTAAAATATTTCTGAACTAGAAGGTCAAAATACCTACTTGTTATAGTGCGGGCTGCTTAGTTTACCTACCAAGCAAACCCTGGTGTTAGTGTTCTCTCATGAACTGCCTTTCGGCCGCTGACATGGTTCATGTTATGACAACCACTACCATCAGAGATATTAATGACCGAGATCACCTACGTAGGTTGATAGGTAAGTAACTATTTATTTATTTTCTAGTTATCAGTGCACATAAAATAAAACCGTTTAACTTAAAAGTTTTTTTACCGATTTTTATTTTCTTGTTTTTAGTATTTAGTGAAATTGTTTACCGAATATTCCTCATTTTATTTAATTCATTCAGTGCATCATTATTACATGGTTTCTTACCTGATAATTTAGTACAATCTAATTCCTCAATACATAGCCCTTCCAGAGACTTGACTCGACTTAGAGCCACGTATGCTTGTCCTTCCTCAAACCATTTTGAGCCCAAATATACTACTGCATGGTCGACGGTGCCGCCCTGCATTTTATGGACGGTGAATGCTCATGACAAAACTAAGGGCAACATCCTTTTTTCAGCCGTACCATAATTGAATTTTGCTGGAAACTGTATGGCTTTAGTTAGGGTAAATAACGTGCATGCCGTCTGTGCCAAAGTCAATTAAAACTGATGATATATCTGTTTCGTACATTTGGGTTCGACGGAACTGAGGCCAAAAAGGTGTCTGAGTGTCAAGTGTCTGAGAGTCTAGTGTCTGAGTGTTTTGTATCCGAGTGTCCAGTGTCTGAGTGTCTAGTGTCTAGTGTTTAGTATCTGAGTGTCGAGTGTCGAGTGTCTAGCGTCTGAGTGTCGAGTGTCTGAGTGTCTAGTGTCTAGTGTTTAGTGTCTGAGTGTCGAGTGACGAGTGTCGACTGTCGAGTGTCGAATGTCGAGTGTCTAGTGTCTAGTGTCTAGTGTCTGAGTGTCTAGTGTCTGAGTGTCTAGTGTCTGAGTGTCTAGTGTCTGAGTGTCTAGTGTCTGAGTGTCTGAGTGTCTAGTGTCTGGTGTTTAGTGTCTGAGTGTCGAGTGTCTAGTGTCTGAGTGTCTAGTGTCCGAGTGTCTAGTGTCTGAGTGTCTTGTATCCGAGTGCCTAGTGTCTGTGTGTCTAGGGTCTGGGTGTCTGATTGTCTAGTGTCTGAGTGTCTAGTGTCTGAGTGTCTAGTGTCCGAGTGTCTAGTGTCTGAGTGTCTTGTATCCGAGTGCCTAGTGTCTGTGTGTCTAGGGTCTGGGTGTCTGATTGTCTAGTGTCTGAGTGTCTAGTGTCTGAGTGTCTAGTGTCTGAGTGTCTAGTGTCTGAGTGTCTGAGTGTCTGAGTATCTGAGTGTCTGAGAGTCTAGTGTCTGAGTGTCTAGTGTCTGGGTGTTTGAGTGTCGAGTGTCTAGTGTCTAGTGACTGAGTGTCGAGTGTCGAGTGTCTAGTGTCGAGTGTCTAGTGTCTAGTGTCTGAGTGTCGAGTGTCGAGTGTCTAGTGTCAGAGTGTCTGAGTGTCTTGTATCCGAGGGTCTAGTGTCTGAGTGTCTAGTGTCTGGGTGTTTGAGTGTCTAGTGTCTGGTGTTTAGTGTCTGAGTGTCTTGTATCCGAGTGTCTAGTGTCTGAGTGTCTTGTATCCGAGTGTCTAGTGTCTGAGTGTCTAGTGTCTGGGTGTCTGAGTGTCTAGTGTCTAGTGTTTAGTATCTGAGTGTCGAGTATCGAGTGTCGAGTGTCTAGTGTCTGAGTGTCGAGTGTCTGAGTGTCGAGTGTCTGAGTGTCTAGTGTCTAGTATCTAGTGAATAGTGTTTAGTGTCTGAGTGTCGAGTGTCGAGTGTCGAGTGTCGAGTGTCGAGTGTCGAGTATCGAGTGTCTAGTGTCTAGTGTCTGAGTGTCGAGTGTCTGAGTGTCTAGTGTCTGGTGTTTAGTGTCTGAGTGTCGAGTGTCGAGTGTCGAGTGTCGAGTGTCTAGTGTCTGAGTGTCTAGTGTCCGAGTGTCTAGTGTCTGAGTGTCTTGTATCCGAGTAGTGTCTGTGTGTCTAGGGTCTGGGTGTCTGATTGTCTAGTGTCTGAGTGTCTAGTGTCTGAGTGTCTAGTGTCTAGTGTCTGAGTGTCTGAGTGTCTGAGTGTCTGAGTGTCTAGTGTCGAGTGTCTAGTGTCTAGTGTCTAAGTGTCGTGTCGAGTGTCGAGTGTCGAGTGTCGAGTGTCGAGTGTCGAGTGTCGAGTGTCGAGTGTCGAGTGTCGAGTGTCGAGTGTCGAGTGTCGAGTGTCGAGTGTCGAGTGTCAGTATCGACTGTCAAGTGTCGAGTGTCGAGTTTCGAGTGTCTAGTGTCTGAGTGTCTAGTGTCTGGGTGTCTGAGTGTCAAGTGTCTGAGAGTCTAGTGTCTGAGTGTCTTGTATCCGAGTGTCGGAGTGTCGAGTGTCTAGTGTCTGAGTGTCGAGTGTATGAGTGTCTAGTGTCTAGTGTCTAGTGTTTAGTGTCTGAGTGTCGAGTGTCGAGTGTCGAGTGTCGAGTATCGAGTGTCGTCGAGTGTCGAGTGTCTGAGTGTCTAATGTCTGGTGTTTAGTGTCTGAGTGTCGAGTGTCGAGTATCAGAGTGTCTAGTATCTGGGTGTCTGAGTGTCAAGTGTCTGAGAGTCTAGTGTCTGAGTGTCTTGTATCCGAGTGTCTAGTGTCTGAGTGTCTAGTGTCTGGGTGTCTGAGTGTCTAGTGTCTAGTATTTAGTATCTGAGTGTCGAGTGTCGAGTGTCGAGTGTCGAGTGTCTAGTGTCGAGTGTCTAGTGTCTAGTGTCTGAGTGTCGAGTGTCGAGTGTCTAGTGTTGAGTGTCTAGTGTCTAGTGTCTGAGTGTCGAGTGTCGAGTGTCTAGTGTCAGAGTGTCTAGTGTCTGGGTGTCTGAGTGTCAAGTGTCTGAGAGCCTAGTGTCCGAGTGTCTTGTATCCGAGTGTCTAGTGTTTGAGTGTCTAGTGTCTGGGTGTCTGAGTGTCTAGTGTCTAAGTGTCGAGTATCGAGTGTCGAGTGTCGAGTTTCGAGTGTCGAGTGTCAAGTGCCGAGTGTCGAGTGTCGAGTGTCGAGTGTCGAGTGTCTAGTGTCTGAGTGTCTAACGTCTGGGTGTCTGAGTGTCAAGTGTCTGAGAGTCTAGTGTCTGAGTGTCTTGTATCCGAGTGTCTAGTGTCTGAATGTCTAGTGTTTGGGTGTCTGAGTGTCTAGTGTCTAAGTGTCGAGTGTCGAGTGTCGAGTGTCGAGTGTCGAGTGTCGAGTGTCGAGTGTCGAGTGTCTAGTGTTTAGTGTCGAGTGTCGAGTGTCGAGTGTCGAGTTTCGAGTGTCTAGTGTCTGAGTGTCTAGTGTCTGGGTGTCTGAGTGTCAAGTGTCTGAGAGTCTAGTGTCTGAGTGTCTTGTATCCGAGTGTCGGAGTGTCTAGTGTCTAGTGTTTAGTATCTGAGTGTCGAGTGTCGAGTGTCGAGTGTCTAGTGTCTGAGTGTCGAGTGTCTGAGTGTCTAGTGTCTAGTGTCTAGTGTTTAGTGTCTGAGTGTCGAGTGTCGAGTGTCGAGTGTCGTCGAGTGTCGAGTGTCTGAGTGTCTAGTGTCTGGTGTTTAGTGTCTGAGTGTCGAGTGTCGAGTATCAGAGTGTCTAGTATCTGGGTGTCTGAGTGTCAAGTGTCTGAGAGTCTAGTGTCTGAGTGTCTTGTATCCGAGTGTCTAGTGTCTGAGTGTCTAGTGTCTGGGTGTCTGAGTGTCTAGTGTCTAGTGTTAAGTATCTGAGTGTCGAGTGTCGAGTGTCGAGTGTCTAGTGTCTGAGTGTCGAGTGTCTGAGTGTCTAGTGTCTAGTGTCTAGTGTTTAGTGTCTGAGTGTCGAGTGTCGAGTGTCGAGTGTCTAGTGTCTGAGTGTCGAGTGTCTGAGTGTCTAGTGTCTGGTGTTTAGTGTCTGAGTGTCGAGTGTCGAGTATCAGAGTGTCTAGTATCTGGGTGTCTGAGTGTCAAGTGTCTGAGAGTCTAGTGTCTGAGTGTCTTGTATCCGAGTGTCGAGTGTCTGAGTGTCTAGTGTCTGGGTGTCTGAGTGTCTAGTGTCTAGTGTTAAGTATCTGAGTGTCGAGTGTCGAGTGTCGAGTGTCTAGTGTCTGAGTGTCGAGTGTCTGAGTGTCTAGTGTCTAGTGTCTAGTGTTTAGTGTCTGAGTGTCGAGTGTCGAGTGTCGAGTGTCGAGTGTCGAGTGTCGAGTGTCGAGTGTCGAGTGTCGAGTGTCGAGTGTCTAGTGTCGAGTGTCTAGTGTCTAGTGTCTGAGTGTCGAGTGTCTGAGTGTCTAGTGTCTGGTGTTTAGTGTCTGAGTGTCGAGTGTCGAGTGTCGAGTGTCGAGTGTCGAGTGTCTAGTGTCTGAGTGTCTAGTGTCCGAGTGTCTAGTGTCTGAGTGTCTTGTATCCGAGTGTCTAGTGTCTGTGTGTCTAGGGTCTGGGTGTCTGAGTGTCTAGTGTCTGAGGGTCTAGCGTCTGAGTGTCTAGTGTCCGAGTGTCTAGTGTCTGGGTGTCTCAGTGTAGTCCTATTATTTGATACCCATATTGTGGTGGTTGTGGAAAAATATGTACCTAGTCCGCCATATTGGAACGGCGTCCATCTTGAATTTTAAATTTTGACATAATCATCGTGTTTTACTAGTGTAGCCCTTTCATTTGATACCCATATTGCGGGAGTTAAGGAAAAATATGTAATCCGCCATTTTGTATCGGCGGCCATCTTAGATTTATAATGTTATTGATTTTATTATATTGTATTGTCATCTAAATTAAATGTGTGTACCAAATTTCAGATCAATCTGACAACGGGAAGGTGCTTAAATTCCAATTTCTAATTTTGACCCAAATAAATAAATACCGTACAGGTCGAGCTAAATAAAACCGTTTAAAAAACGGAACCCTTATAGGATCACTTCGTTTTCCGTCCATTCGTCCGTCTATCTGTCGAGACCATTTTTCTCAGAAACGCGTGGAGGTTCTACAATCTCTTAAAGCAGTGAAAAAATCAAGCTTCTAAATCGACGCAATCAAAAGTTATATGTACCTAACGTTTCATTTATATCTCATATTTTGACATTCGGAATCAGCAATCGCAAAGGGAATCAGAACCTATAGGGTCTTCGCCGTGTAGGTCCCGACATAGAATGGACCACCCCGTCCTTTCCCGTGGGTGTCGTAAGAGGCGACTAAGGGAGCATATGGTAGAGGGATGGGCAGCAGCGTCAACAGTGGCAACTACAGGCAAAACTCCTCTTATGGGGAAGGCTTATGTCCAGCAGTGGATAGTTAACGGCTGATATAAAAAAGAAATAGTACACTCTGTTATGTTCATGGTACTGTTTATGTCTATAGGCGACGGTTACCACATTCCATCAGGTGGGCCGTCAGCTTGTTTGCCATTCTAAGTTGTATAAAAAAAGTAAAGGAAAAATCCTAAAACCGTAAATTATTTCACAAAAAAATTAAACTTGATGATTTATTACGGAACCCTCGTTGCACGGGTCCGACTCGCACTTGACCGGCTTTTACTTTTATAACACAGGGGTAAACGAGCATGCGGCTCACCTAATGATAAGTGATTACCGCCGCCCTAACATTAAAAAAAAATTATAAATGTATATAAAAATTAACTGGCAAATGATGTCTAGCAGTGGACAGATAATGGCTGAAATGATGATAACGATGGAAGAGACGTAAGACTGGAGTAGGTCTGCTGATCTCATTTTCATCATAAATATATCCGTACAGCTAATAATACGAATAAATATTTTTCTCAAACATGCTTGGAAATGTGAGCATTATTTTGACAATCATCTTCGAGATAAATCAAAATTGCCGTACTGGCCAGATACATGCGGGCAGCGGCCGGCAAGAGTTGTATGAAAATCCATATCTGTCGTGTTTTGCGGCCAGACAAATTACTATGTAAACTCATATCTGTCCTGTAATTTCAAAACGGAGTGACCTTTTACTTCGAAACATGGCTACCAAGGAGGTAACTAATAAAAGGTTTTATTTAAATTTCGAACTGGCTTGCAAATAGAAAGCTGTTTATAGAAAAAAAAAAACAAAGGAACAATTTGGCGCGTGAAAAATTATTATTGTTCGTTATTATCGTCATTGAACTTAAAAAGTAAAATTGTGTTTTTGATTTCCGTGCATAGTTTGAGAAAAGTACTATACAAACCTTGGCCACAACTAGGCATTGATGGACTCATGTATGTGTGCCTCGGCTACGCCTCGGCCCACATTTGCACGTTCGTCCATCAATGCCTCAGTTGCTGGCCGCTGCAGTAATGTACTATAGAATCCCTGAATGTTATTTCAATATCACCGTTCCGCAATTGAGTCTCAGCTAATAAATAGTAATTGGCAAGTGCCTACAGTGAAACGTAATGAAGGTATTTTCCAATTGAATTGAATTCCAACTCTACGGGCTTTATGAATAGCTTGAAAATTCATTGAAACGCTATAATATAAATCATCATATAGATTTATTTCATAGCGTAAACGGATAAAAACATCAGAAGAAATAATAATATAAACAGATTAAATATTTTAATCACATATTAAATGATTAATTGATATACGATTTATTTGGATCACTTACAGCAGACAGATATCATCAGATATTGGTACATACTCGAAAAAAGGAATGAAAATATATACAAAAAAAAAAAAAACAAAATGAAAATACATAGATGAGCTAACCTTAAAATATATAGATAGAGCATCGAGCCTCAAAAATAGGTCAACTTTTTGTCAGCTAATTGTCAAATTAGCTGACAAAAAGTTGAAAAAGAAAAAAAGTAATTAGTTACACATTTAGTTTTCGTTTTTAAATAAAATAAATGGTTTTTTTTTTTATTTTATTTATAAACTATTTTTTTTTATACAATTTAGAATGGCAAACAAGCTGACGGCCCAGGAGGAAGGAGATAAGATGTTTTTTTTTATAAACATTCATAATGGCACGATTAACATTTTTAGGGGAAAGAAAAAAAAGATAACTACAGGACAGGACGTCTGTCGTACCAACTAGTTCTCAAAAGTCAGTCAGCTGCACTTGTAATATTAACTTTCCACAATCTTAGCTGCTGTTAGACTTCCATTTCCTTCAAACATAGTTACGAACTGTCCTGATTAAACTTGTTTTCAAATAAAAAAAAACCGCGTCAAAGTCTATCACTTTAAGAGTTACGATGCTGCAAATAGTCAATCATAGATATACTGGTAACTATATATAATATTGTATGTGTAGGTATATTATATGTATGTATATGTATATGTGTATATATGCATAGCTGTGTTTCGGTTTGAAGGGTGGGATATGGCGTGAATTTACAGGGTACAGAAGAATAATATCTGAGTCCTCGAGAATGGCAACGCGTGGGGGGTATCATGGGCGTAACAGTGTACTCTGTTATGTCCATGGTACTGCTCATGTCTATAGGCGACGGTTACCACTTTCCATCAGGTGGGCCGTCAGCTTGTTTGCCATTCTAAGTTGTATAAAAAAAAATTATACGAATAAATAATATAAGTAATTAATTTAAGTTTGTCTAGTTTCTTTGTTTGAAAATTTTTACAATAATGTACACCACATGAAATGAAATGAGATGAATTAAATAACGATTGGTCAAGTTATTTAAGTTAGTTTAATTCGCTAAGAAATCGTGAAAAAATTTGCCTACATCATTATCCACCTCAAATACTCCATGATTATTAACTACCGATATATATATTATATTTACGCCATTATCCACTTAAATACACCGTAATGACCTTACATAACGATTGGTCAAGTTATTAAGTCGCTAAGAAACTACGAAAAATACTACGAAATAGAAAGAATAGAAAATATTTATTGGCAGAAAAACACAATTACAAAGGAAATTACAAAAATATTACATATATAAGAAGTGTCTCATATTAGACTAAAGGAACTGGCTCAGCTGATGCTGCGAGTGTTTCAGTGCATGCAGCTGCACAGCACTGGTTTTCAGCCAGTAAGTACATCTTTTAACAAAAATACAACAATAACGCAAATGGGCACACCTGCAATTGCCTGTTATAAGAATTATTGCTTAGATAGTACATATACTAAGTATATTATTCACTCAAATAGTCACACGTGATGACCTTACATAACGATTGGTCAAGTTATCAAATCGCTAAGAGATAAATAAACAGATTTTAAAATAATATGATATTAGAAAAGTTATCACTCCCTCCTTTTACGTTTCGGGTCCAGGTTTAATAATGGTCATTCGAGGATCGTTATTGCATTTTGAGAGACCCCGCCCGACGAGAACCCAGATAATGGTGGGCACAAAAAAAAAAGTAATTCATCCCTTAGACTTAAGTAGGTAAGTATATTTTTTCCGTAATTCCATTACGGTTTTATGGCGGCACACGACGAGGCACCTGTGTGTGAAATTTCATCAAAATTTATTAAAAAAAATGGCGGATATATAAAGCAGTGACATATGGCACTCGGATTAATCTGCGGAAAAAAACGTTTAACAGAGAGATTGAGAAAGAGAATTTTATTTTAATAAATAAAAAGGGAATGGTAACCCGCCTATTGGTTTATATTAGCGAGGTACCGCTGAGTTCAATTTTATTTGGTGTATATTTTCCATAGAACGTATCTACGAAAAGTCCCATATGTCATTCATTAAGGGAAAGGGATTTGTTAGGAATAAAGTCTAAAAGTCCCATTACTAGCAATATATATTATCAGGTCGACCTCCACGCAACTTTCCCCTGGCAACTGTCGTGGTTCTTTTTAAATTTCTCACTATGGATCTGCTTTCATCCTCATCTATCACCTTCCACTAGTGCAGGCAGGGCTAGTATTCCATATTCATCCATTATAAAATCTATTTTACAACAAATTAAAATCTTTGTTATATATATATATATATATATATATATATATATATATATATATATATATATATATATATATATATATATATATATATATATATATATAACCTGCCCTGGCGTCGCATGGGTACAATATTTGTTTGCGTAACTTTTAAATTTGTCAACACATTTTAGTAAGGCTGGTATTTTGGCTGGTATTTTTCCTTGAGCAACAAAGGAAGTCAGGAATGGAAATTGAAAATATATGTAGAATGGTCAAAGGAACTTAGAAGACTAGCGCCGTGAAGGCAAGCCGAAAGGAAACAATAGATAAATGTGCCACTTTCGAATTTGGTAAATAATAATATATAGCTATAAATAATATATGTGGCCTGCACCCCACAAATATTCCCTAAGATTTTAAAATGAACGGCCCATTAGCAATATGATGAAACTAAAATTTCATCCCAACCATCTGGACGAGTGGCGGTCCTCCACCGTGCGTTTTTCAAGGCACTTTCTCCCACGCACAACCACTCTTTGGAATCAACTTCCAGCAGCAGTATTTCCGAACCGATACGACAACGATATGGCGTGAATTTACAGGGTACAGAGGAATAACACCTGAGTCCTCAGGAATGCCAACGCATGAGAGGTATCATGGGCGAAACAGTATACTCTGTTATGTCTATGGTACTGCTCATGTCTATAGGCGACGGTTACCACTTTCCATCATGTGGGCCGTCAGCTTGGTTGCCATTTTAAGTTGTATAAAAAAAAAAAGAAAATTGAATAAAAAAAAAAACTATTATTATTGTATATTGCAGGTTGAAAGTAACAATAGTCTGAGTTTAGTACAAACAGCTATATTCACAAATAAAAATGTTTGTAACGTACGGGAGCTCGAACCCGCGACCATTGGTAGATAAGGCGGTATGTTAAACCGCTACACCACTACGCTCGAAGGCAATTAAGCGCCCGGTACTATTACGTATAGACGCTCACTTGGGCTGTGTTACAGTGAAGTTTGTACTGCTTAAGTTTTGACGCCGTCTTTGTTTAACACCACCACCACACACTTAATAGAACTAGTGTAATATTAATAAACTGGAAAGTTAGCGGCATTGTATATTCTAAATGTTTTTAAAAGTTAACACTAGAAAGGCTAAAAATTTCTCCTACCACAATAGACGGCCTCGAATTTTTTTATACCCCTGAGGTGGCAATCAAGCATACGGCCCACCTGATGGTAAGCGGTTACCGTAGCCTATGAACGCCTGCAATACCAGGGGTATTAAACGCGCGTTGCCGATCCTGAACAAACCTCTGTACCGCCCTTTTGAAGAACCCCATATTGTAGTCTCTTGGGAAAACTTCGGTAGGGAACTCATTTCATAACCTGAGTGTTCGTGGGAGAAAACATCTCTGAAACCGCGTTGTACGCGACCATTTAGTACATATCAAATGACAACTGGCTAAGTTCTAAAATTGCTTTCAATATGTCCAAAACAGGACATTTAAAGGAAATGGTCGCGTACAGAGTAGTTTCAGTGGAGTTTTCTCTCGCGAACGATTAGCTTTCTACCAAAGTTTTTCCAAGGTTTTTATGGAGGTTTCTGAAGTGAATATATAATGGTTTCTTCAAGGTCGGCAACGCACACGTCGTAGGGGTATCCCCTAGTGTTGCAGGCGTCGATGCCTCTACGTTAACAGCTGGTATGATGATTTACAGCAGTGATAATTATTTTTCACTGATTGCACTGTTCAGATAGTCATTTTATAAAAATATCATAATTTTCATTGATTTTTACCAATTCATCGAGAATTTGCTTATGATGAGGGTTTCCTAGTAGACTGCGTGGAGGTCGACCAGACAATATATTAATAGCAATGGATCCTGTCCCCATTACTAATAGTCCTCTCCGTCACCCCATTGATAGCAATATCCTTAACCAGGTTAACCTCCTTATAGTCTCCACTGGAAACCATCGTGCTGAAATCCAGGTGTATTCATCACGATAGGCTAACTGACCTGCCTTTTTATTCTCACTTGTCATCCCTTACTGGTGCCCCACCAGCGTATACCGTTAGCACAGGCGGGGTTACCATTCCATTGTCATCTATTAAGAAAATAGTCCTCTCTATCCAGAAGCGTAATGTTTTCACACAACTTTTCACAATATCGTCACTTATCAAATCAATATGCAACGAACTTGGGAATAAATCTTATTAGTTGAAACATCAAAATCGGTACAGACTTGTTAAAGAGACGTAATATATAGTGCATGTCATTCCAAAAAAAAACAGCAACTTCAGTCGTCACAAAACAGGTCAATGAACGTTTCGTAGACACTTTAGATTTAGACGTAGACAGATAAATTATTTATATATTAGTTTAAAATGTAGAAACGTGTATACACAATAAGACTATGCATTGTAAAAAAAAATATTGCTCTGCAAAGAAATATGACTGAACAAAAAAAATGAATTCAAATGTATATAGCTATAAGCCTTAAAATTAAATGTGAAAGTAATTTCGTTTGTTTGTTTGGTACATTTTTCATCTAATCATCGAGAAATTTCAAATATTTTTTGGTCCCTCTAGTCGGATTTGAAGCATCGACCTATTCCGGCTCGAAGGACCTATACTTAATACACTGATGTCTATAATACAACATGGCGTATTATTTCACGTGATTGTGTGCGTAACTGTATACATATACGAACTGAACTGTACATATGTAGTACTTGGCATGCAGAGGAACAATGGTTAGGTACTTTTTATGCTAATCACGCGGACATAAATAAAAAAGTCCTTCCATAATTTGTCTCTTTTATGTGTCTTTTTACACTTGTGAAATTAAAACAATTTGCAATTTGCACATATATAATGTTTCTGCCTAGCTTAATGGAAACAAGCGATAGATAGGTATGTATGTATATTTTAATTGGTGATAATGGAATGGTAAGCCCGCCTGTACTACCAGTATACGCTGGCGGAGCATCAGTGAGAGATGATAGGTGACGATGAAAGCAGGCCAGTTAGCCCATCGTGACGAATTCCACTATATTCTATGTATCATAATATTCTAATCACTATTAGTTTTCAGGGGGAACCGTGTGGAGGTCGACCTAATAGGATATATTGCTAGCAGTGGGTCAGTTAGATCCCATTACTAACAATCCCTTTCCACCCACTAACAATTATATTTAGAAGTATCTAATGATAATGTTTATATGATATTAATATGCGGTACGATCTATCTATTTATAAAGTTTCATCTAACACTGTTCAGCCATTTAAGCGAGATTGATTAACAGGCAAAACATGTATATATTCAAAAACTAAACATATATGCAAAAGAATTGTTAGTGATTGGCTATTAAGTAAGACGTATGATGAAACTGAAGATTTGTTATTAGTAGTATGTTAGGTTGTGACTGCCATTTTACAATAACTCATCCATTCCATACACTCACAAATTACACAGTCAAGATTTCATTTACAAAATATTATTTGGGCAAATTAAATTATTACTGTATTAGTAACTTAACTTGTATTGTTTCTTTTTTTATATAACTTTGTGTCATTATGCCGTATAGGGAAGAGCACTGCTTATCCTAAAGTACAGGATTTACCTATTTAGGGAGCAGGGTTTTACCTATATTTAAAATGTTACATTTATTTTGAAATAAATTATTATTATTATTATTATGTATACACATTTTAACATTTATAATATCAGCTATATTCCATAGGATATAGGATTCAATTTACGTGGATAAAGTCATAACTTTATTTTTTTTTTTTTTTTTTTTATACAACTTAGAATGGCAAACAAGCTGACGGCCCACCTGATGGAAAGTGGTAACCGTCGCCTATAGACATGAGCAGTACCATGGACATAACCGAGTATCCTGTTTCACCCATGATACCCCCCATGCGTTGCCATTCGTGAGGACTCAGGTGTTATTCCTATGTACCCAATAAATTCACGCCATATCCGACCCTTCAATTATTATTAACATTATTATTGCAAACACAACTGCTTCACGGTTGAAACACGAATGGGACAGAGGTTCAATTTACGCAATCGACTTTACAAAGTCTCCCTCTTAAATATAAATGTAAATTGGAAGAAAAAATATATTATGGCAATTTACGATATGTTTTATACTTATACTAAAATTCATTTCAGTCAGCTGTTTATATTATACAATATTTAGAATTCCTGATATATTAATTATTAAATTAATATTTTTAATAGGAATTGGTATTTATACAGTGTGTTTTCGAAACAATTATTTTATTAATTTATTTACTGCCTACATTATAAAAAAAATGTTTGGGGCACTTAGCATTATTTCCCAGTTAGTTTTTGGCAAAACAGAAATGTAGGTATGCGTTGAAAATAATTGAAAATTATTGTAGATAAATAGTTACAGACGTATCTATATTGATTCACAAATTATATAATATAATGGAGAACTACTACGTCATGATCAATATATTAAACAAATATTACTTACATGTACAATTTTATATTTATATTTATAAACATACATACATACACGATGAGATATTGTACTAATAATAAAGCAACGATGGTAATCAAAAGTGGTGATAATGATGATGAATTGCTGTCACAGATCCTTCATAAGTTATTCGTAGACTAAATAATATTATAAAATTAAAAAAAAAAACAAAAAACTTTTAATGAAATAAACAAGTTCAAACTCACCTTAGAAAACAAAAGCTTAGAAAGCAAACCCTTATTGGAAAATGTTATATAAATAAATGCACACACACAAATAAATTAACTTATTTAATGTACTCTCAGATTGTTGTGTGACAATTGGCTACACTTCACTTTCGTACGTGCGTCGAACTTTTCCGAGGGAGTGAGTTGGGGAGAAGCGGTCCGCGCGAGCCGACGCTCCGAGTTAAACTGGCCCCGTACGAACTCTACGTAAGTACGGTCGGGGTAGATTGGGGTAACGTGTACACAGCTGTAACGCAGCGTGGCGTCCGCTAGCGCCGCTAATAAAAAACGAAACATGCTGTTCGTATACGAACTAGAGAGTAAACCTTTTTGGAATGTAACAGTGTCAATAATACAGGCCGAAATGGAAATTGTTAATGGTACGTGGAACTGAGAATCTAGTCATGCTATAGAATATTATAAGGCAAAAATGTCCTGAATATTTTATTTTGCGCTACGTTTAAAGGATTAGAAGTTTTAAGATAAAGGGAACACGTCACAAGATAGGTCATCAAAGTGGTAACCGTCGCCTATAGACATGAGCAGTACCATGGACATAACAGAGTATACTGTTTCGCCCATGATACCCCCATGCGTTGCCATTCCTGAGGACTCAGGTGTTATTCCTCCGTACCCAGTAAAGTCACGCCATATCCCACCCTTCAAACCGAAACACAAAAAGTCTCCCTCTGGTTATATAATATAACTAGATAGTAGGAATTTATTATTGATTATTTTATTCTTTCTTTTTTTGTTTTATTTCCAAATTATTTTATGATATCTTCTTATAACTTATAAAAATATTCAACACAACTTAATATTGTTACGAATAAATTGAATTAAATTGAAATTTAATAAACTATATTTGCAATTACCCACAATTGTTACGACTTCACGGCGAAGCCTTCTTCACTACGGTGATTACGTCGCAGCGTCTCGCCTCGCCACTATAATCTTCAGCAACCTTTGAAGGAATTAATTTCATTATATCAAAAAAAAAAATGGGTATAAAAATTATAAATATATATATATATATATATATATATATATATATATATATATATAAAATATAAAAACATTCTTTTTTTTTTATACGACTTAGAATGGCAAACAAGCTGACGGCCCACCTGACGGAAAGTGGTAACCGTCGCCTATAGACATGAGCAGTACCATGGACATAACAGAGTATACTGTTTCGCCCATGAAACCCCCCGTTGCCATTCCTGAGGACTCAGATGTTATTCCTCTGTGCCATTCACCCTTGAAACCGAAACACAGCTATGCAAACACAACTGCTTCACGGTTGAAACACGAATGGGATAGAGGTACCCAAGTAATCGACTTTTGTACAAAGTCTCCCTCGAAGTTATGAATTTAATGGCATATTTGTGCTGCCAAACTCCGACTAACTAAATCAGGTTTATACATTTGGTGCTAGCATGTTTGTATTCATGGGTAGAGGAAATTAGTAGATGGAATGATGCCTAAGTCTTGACATGTACATAGATATATTGGTCAAGTTTTTACAGATTATTTACAAGGAAATGTAAGCCTATCTCCCATGAAGGTAGACAGAAACAATGGAATATTCATCCCATCATAAACCTCCAAATATTTAAATTTCACATTTTTTTTTTTATATAATTTAAATAATCTATTTAAAAATGATTGTTTTCGAGCATCAAAAAGTTCATAGAGCCGTCTTTCAGTAGCCACATCGAACGACTTCATATATAATGAATCTATAAAGTCCTGACGTTAGAGGGCGCCACTGTTATATGTGTGCTAGTGACAGAGATTAGTAATAGTATTTTAATTCCTAGTTAACATGCTATATAAATATTCCATTTCCAACTAAGTACACAGTTAAAACGAGCTCCGGTGGCTCAAATCTAGTTTGTTACACATTCAACTAAAACCGCTTTCACTCCATTATTCAAAAACTTTTATTAACTAGTTAGCAGATTCTGCACGATAGTCACTGCGATGTGTATGTACATGTTAAACTAGATTTTGTTTCCAACTGTATAATCCACGGTTTTGTGGGGATGAATTAAAGCTGTATCCTTTGAAATCCCATAGCTCGTTAAGAAATACGTTAGTAAGCTTCAAATGTTCACGGACGTATTATTATGGTGCAAACCAGGTCAGTTTGCCAATCGTGATGATTCAAAAATTAACCACGATAGTTTTTAGGGAACGGCATGGAGTTCGACCTGATACATTATATTTCTAGCAAAGGGATTCTCAGATTTCATTACTAACAATCCCTTTCCCCAAATTCAGAGATTGAATTTATGGGAGATACTAAAAAAGAAATCGAATATTAAAGAGGTTCATTGTTATAAATAGCTCCGGATTTAATATGTGCATGACCCAAGGAATGGGTGTGAACTCCAGATCTGCGACGGGAAGTACAATGATAAAAGGTGAACTAATTAATAAATACAAATTTCTTTAAGTATTTTCACGATTCATCAATTATCCGTCCACTGCTGGACATAAGCCTCTCCCATAGACTGCCACAAGGAACGGTCCTGAGCCACCTGCATCCACTGACTCCCTGCAATGCATTTCAGTTGGGGGGAAAGGGATTGTTAGTAATGGAGACTAAGATTCCCATTGTTAGCAATATACTCAACCAGGTCGACCTCCTCGCGGTTCTCCCTGGAAAATATTATGGTTAATGCCTGATGAATTCATCATGATGGGCTAACTGGCCTGTTTTCATTCTTATCTATCACCCTTCACTGGTGCTCCGCGAGTTATCCCGTTAGCGCAGGCGGGGTTACTGATACCATTCACCCATCAAAAAATGCTTTCAGTTCGTCTATTCTCCCTCCATTCTGGATTCGTCCAACACTGCGTTTACCCGTACGCGGTCGCCACTCAGTAATCTTTCTTCCCCATTGATTGTTGGTTCATCGAGCTATGTCCAGCTCATTGCCACTATAGCTTGCTTATCTTTCGGGCTATGTCGGTTATTTTGATTCTTTTGGGAAATATCCTCGTTTCGGATTCTATTACGCAAAGAGACGCCGAGCTTACCCTCTCCATAGCCCGCTGAGTTACTTGATTATCACGGTTTTCACGATTATAGATTTTTTTTATGCAACTTAGAATGGCAAACAAGCTGACGGCCCACCTGATGGTAAGTGGTAACCGTCGCCTATAGACATGATCAGTACCACGGACATAACAGAGTATACCGTTTCGCCCATGATAGCCCCCATGCGTTGCCATTCCTGAGGACCCAGGTGTTATTCCTCTGTACCCAGTAGATTGCCAATATAAATTAAAATATCTCAGAACTTCCATTTGGCTTGTAGAATTTAATGCTAGAAAAAAAAACGTGTGTATGTATGTGAAATATTGTTCATTGTACATGTATATATACGCTACTTCCAGGAATATATAGGACGTGTGTATATATATAAATGTTATTTTAGGTAAATACAGTCAGTTTCTCGACCTTTAATCAGACTGCGTTAATTAAATTGAGACTGCCTTTCAATATTAAATTATGTTAAACAGGCGGTTCATTAGAGTGCGATTTCTCAAGAAGATCCTGTGCCTTTGTGAATATTAAATATCTTGTGATGCTGCGTAAAAAGGCGGCGACCTCGATTGCCAAAAAAATGGTCTGCTACGAAAGTGAACACCAACGATTGCAAAAAAAAAAAAATTGAAATCGCATAAAAATCTTCAAATATGGTATGTTAAGGTTTCTTTAGGGTTGGAGGCGCGCACGTGACACCCCTAGTTGGTCATGGCTGGAAAGAAGCCATATAGTATATTTAAAAAAAGAAAAAGAATGATTTGAATTTTTACATACCATTCTTGTATCTCTTCGTGTAATGTTTTGTTATTATAATTTTGATATGTAAATAAATATAAAAAACACTAGTGGATCTATAGAAGTGGTATCATTTTTACCAGAGGGAGACTTTGTACAAAAGTCGATTGCTTAGGTACCTCTGTCTCATTCGTGTTTCTACCGTGAAGCAGTTGTGTTTGCATGGCTGTGTTTCGGTTTGAAGGGTGGAATATGGTGTTACTTTACTGGATACAGAGAAATAACACCCGAGTCCTCTGGAATGGCAACGCATGGGGGGGTATCATGGGCGAAACAGTATACTCTGTTATGTCCATGGTACTGCTCATGTCTATAGGCGACGGTTACCACTTTCCATCAGGTGGGCCGTCAGCTTGTTTGCCATTGAATGAATGAATGAATGAATGGTTTATTTTCTCTTCACAAAAGGTGGAATAAAGTAAAAACATGAGGTACAATTTGAAATGAAGACCATTTTGTGAGGTGTGTGTGTGTGTGTGCGTGTGCGTGTGCGTGTGCCATTCTAAGTTGTATAAAAAAAACACTGTCCAGTAAGAAAATAATACAAAATTCTGTTTTGCATTGGTGACGTAATCAGTCGCCTTACACAGATACAATTGTAACGGATCTAGAACCTACTTCTTTTTATACCACATGTATACAGAAGAAAATGACGAAGGAAAACGAAGAGAGAACACTGGAAAATAGTACTAAAGGGAGAGGTAGTAGGATTTAACATTAGTTTATATTAGAAAGATATATTTAGACAGGCCTTTAACAACCATGTAATTTTAGACAGTAAATTTAAATAAATACACATAATGTTAACGGAGATTTAAAAGAGTAACTGTTGAGTTTCTTGCGGGCTCATCTCAACAGATAACAACATTCCGAACTCTGCAGTTGATTTAAAAGAAATGACGATTTAAAAGTGCTTGTAAACAAGTCTATTTGAATAAAAAATATTTGGATTTGAATTTGATATAATGTTCTGAGGAATTGTTCGGATTGATATCTGCTGTTTATTTTCACCACCGTACAACCCGCCACAAACTAAAGTTTCATCCCAATTATCTGGACGAGTGGCGGTCCTCCACCGTGCGTTTTTCAAGGCACTTTCTTTCACGCACAACGATTCTTTGAAATCAGCAGCAGCAGCCAGCGGCAGTATTTCCGAACCGATACGACAACATAACCTTCAAGAAAAGAGTATATTCCTTTTTAAAAGGCCGGCAGGACACCTGCAATGCCGCTGGTGTTGTGGGTGATCATGGGCGGCGGTAGTCACTTACCATCAGGTGAGCCGCATGCTCGTTTGCCCCCTGCGTTGTAAAAAAAATGTTTCTATGAAATACATAGTTTTTCATTGAAATATTTAGTATTCATTGAAGATTTGTTTTTTTAAGCAAAATTTACTTGTATCTAACTACGTATATATATTATGTATTGTACCATTGTTTGTTTACGCAAATAAAGAAGGGAGAGAAATAAAAAAAAACGAGGACATAACGACCAAACTTCAATGGGGAGTATTTTTTTTTAATCTGTTATTTTGTGATAAAAGCTTTCACCCAACATTCAATGCATTGCTTTATTTGCAAAGTTGAGTTAATATTTAAACCGGGTTTGTGCAACTATCGTATTAAACATATGTTTACACGTACTTCAGTCAACAGACGCTTAGAAAATGTTAATATAATATCTGAATATATATATATATATATATATATATATATATATATATATATATATATATATATATATAATCTTTATGTACAAATATAATAGCATAAAATGGATCACCTCTTCCTTTCCCGTGGGTGTTGTAAGAAGCCATTAAGGGAGCTTGATAGTCGAGGGATGGGCAGCAGCGTCTCATAAAACGTCACCAAAGCCTAACTGCAATTACCAACCAACTTGCCAAATGTGGCAACTACTGGCAAAACTCACCTTTACGAGGAAGAGTTATGTTCAGTTAAAGGCTGATATGATGAAAACTTGTAAATTTAATTTTCGTTTGAAAATGTAATTTTACTATTGCTTAATAATTAAATGAGATTCCTCTTTCTGACGTAATCCTTGACGAAAGTGTCTTGCGACTTGGCGGGCGGCTTCACGCTACGGTTGGACCGCTTGCCCGCCACGCTGCCCGCGTCGCTGCTCAGCTTAGTCGTCGACATTGGCACCTAATAAAAAAAATTATTCTCATGTTGTATGTTTTTTTTTATGGTTTTGTTGGCGTCAGTTTTGTTAATATGTAATCGATGACTTAAGAGAATGTTGTGTACATGTGTAGTTTTTTTTTTTTTTTTTAATGGGTGAAAATAAATGCTAAGACTGGCGGAGCACCAGTGAAGGGTGATAGATATATCAATGATGAATTCATCAGGAATTAACCATGATGTCAGGGAGAACAAGAGGTGGAGTATTTACACTGTTGATGTCTACCTTTTAAAATAAATAAGCCCTGTATAAATGAATGTCTGTATTTAACTGTTGTCTTTTAAAATAAATAAATAAATGAAGCAATAAGTGTCCATATTCCATACTGATGACTCAGCAAACGGTAGATATATAAAAAAAAATGTTTTTATAATAAATCACCCATATTACTGGCTGATAATATATCTTTATATATTTAAAAGAATTTATAAAACTGGTTTAAGTGTTTTTGGAGTCCATCCATTATAAAGAACTAATCAAATATTTCCTCCTCTTAATATATATATAGATATAAAATAAATCTGTAATGAAATTATTACTACTTTATACTACAGTGTGTTACACAAGTATATCAAATTTAATTTAAATTCGTAAAACTGTTTAATTGACTAACAAGCATCTGGATCTCTTTGTTATACTCGTAAAGTTGCAAACTTTCGCATTCGCGGAAAGGTGCAAATTGTATATATATATATATATATATATATATATATATATATATATATATATATATATATATATATATATATATATATATATATATATATATATATATATATATATATATATATATATATATATATATATATATATATATATATATATATATATATATATGTTAATATAATATCTGATCGATATAAAAGAGATTTCTTCCAACCCAATGTACTTAGAATTACCTAAACGTGTAATTTAATTTAATTTTTTCAATATTGTCTGATCTTAAATACTTTTTTATCTCAACACCACCAGTTCTAAATGTAATCGGTTTTTTTTTTTAATCTAAAAGGATATACTTATAAATTGCATCCGTAGAGATTTTATCCAATCTGGTACAGGGCCTCTAGACAAGTGGCAAGCGAATTCGTCGATGGAATCGACATCGCTAGCGAGTCCGTGAGTTGGAATGAGTCATCCGGCGTTGCTATCTCATCGCCGGGTGACTCCCATCCCATCGACGAATTCGCTTGCCACTTGTCTAGAGGCCCAGTTGTTTGTTAGACAAAAGTAACTGGTTTTTTTTTTCAGAATAGAAGTCGGTTTTTCTTTGTAGGATATACTTTTAATTACCAGCCGTTAACTGTTCACTGCTGGATATAAGCTTCCACCATAATAGGAATTCAATTACACTTACTAGTAGTGAATTATGCAAAATATCTAAAAAGCCAAAACATTTTCTGATGAACAAATTAGGTGAACTCGCAAAACTATTTTAATTAATCCCGATGGGAGCAGCATCTGGGAACAGGTTGCCTTTTATTTTTAATTGGCACCAGAAATACGAAAGCTTTAGAAATTTGCAAAGAACGTGTTGCAACGTACGTAATATGGTTATGCAGAATAATGGCCTGTCTCTATTTAAAATTTTGAATCTGATTTTTTTTATACAACTTAGAATGGCAAACAAGCTGACGGCCCACCTGATGGAAAGTGGTAACCGTCGCCTATAGGCATGAGCAGTACCATGGACATAACAGAGTATACTGTTTCGCCCAGTATAGTCGTAACAAAAACTAAACTTTGACTGTCAAATAGAAGAGATATTTTTCCTTTCCCGCTAGTATCGTAAGTATACTATGTAATATACCTTAAAATGGAAACGAGAATGTGATTTTATATAGACTCAAACACACTCTTGAGTAAACGTAACAGATATTATCTTAAATATATAAAAAAAAAAAAAAACTTCCGCTTCCTTACTTCTGGCGTCTACGGAGACCCTTTAACTTCTTGACTCTGATCAGATTTATTTTGAAGCGACAGGATATAATCAGCTTCTAGAAATATCACAATTTTATATAACGAGAAATGGAAAATATGTGTGTGTTTTTTTAATATTTCAGTAGTAAACAATATTATTAATATTATTTCAGCCATAAACTGTCCACTGTCTAGTAGTTGCCATGCTTGGCTGGCGGGTTGGCAACTGCAGTTAGACTCAATGGCAACGCGTGGGAATAGCAACGCGTGGGAAATATCATGGGCGAAACTGTATACTCTATTATATCCATGGTACTACTCATGTCTATAAGCGACGGTTACCACATACCATCGGGTGACCTATTAGCTTGTTTACCATTTTGAGTTGTATAAAAAAGACTTCATATTGCATTTATTACGTTGCCATTCCTGAGGACTCAGATATTATTCCTCTGTACCCAGTAAATTCACTGCCATACCATATCCTACCCTTCAAACCGAAACACAGCGATGCAAACACAACTGCTTCACGATAGAAATACGAATGGAACAGAGATACCGAAGCAAGCGATTTTTGTACAAAGGCTCCTTAGTAGTCGCTTTTATTTATGATATTGTTTTAACTGGCCGCCATTGCTAGAGATGGCAGTCATTGTTAATTAAATTAAATTCCGAACCTACTCATAGTAATTTAATTTTAATGTGAAGCTTTGGCCCCTTGTGGGGAGTTTTGCCAGTAGGCTTAAGTCCAGCAGTGGACAATAAACGGCTAAAATGAAAAATACATATTGAAATTTCACTAATAAGTTATACTTTGACTTCAATGTTCATTCATTCACATATATATATATATATATATTCATTTTCATATTTAACTGTATTATTAACTTAATTTTTAACTGTAATATTAAAATGTGTAATTTACATATTGAATGAGATATATAACAAAATAATAGCACAATAAGAATAAAGTAACTTACTCTTAACCTGTGGTAAGTAAAGCTGTATAAATTCATAAAGTTTTGTGTTTACACAAAACTTTATGAATTATTTTACAAAATAGTTGAAATATGACCATAATTGTTAAAGATGTCGAAAATAAGCAGAAATCTGTTTGAGATATAAAAAAATATCATATGATTGGATTTTATCTCTTTTATAGGTCTACAAAATAGTCCACGATGCCATATGTCTATATATGCCTCTGTCCCATTCGTGTTTCTATCGTGAAGCAGTTGTGTTTGCATGGCTGCGTTTCGGTTTTTGAAGGATGGGATATGGCGTGAATTTACTGGGTACAGAGGAATAACACCTGAGTCCTCAGGAATGGCAACGCATGGGGTGTATCATGGGCGAAACAGTATACTCTGTTATGTCCATGGTACTGCTCATGTCTATAGGCAACGGTTACCACTTTCCATCAGCTAGCTTGTTTGCCATTCCAAGTTGTATAAAAAAAAAATATTGTGGATAGCTTACTTATAATTCATAATCGACACGACAACCTGATGAAAAAAATGTAAGAAATGTAAAAAATAAATAAGAAACGCTCATAAATAAATAAGAAATAAATAAATAAGCTGTACTCCAATAATTCTATCGACAAACAGTTGGGTAAAATTCTATTTAAAACTATTATCTGAAGTAGTTAAGAGTTGATAGGTAATTGGTTCTAAATCCTTATTATAACACTTGGGTTTGTTTAGTCTACAACGAGGACTGTGGGTAGATTATGGACTAATACACTTTAATTATAACTTTAAATGATATTTTACTTAGGAAAATAGATTTATAATGGATTTGAAATCGCTCACCTATGCCATGGGTAGGTTTTTTTTTACAACACAGGGGGCAAACGAGCATGCAGTTCACCTGGTGGTAAGCGACTACTGCCGCCCATGATCACCCACAACACGAAAGGCATTTGTTTGCATGACCTTTTAATATGTTTATTGAAGGTTATTGTATCGTACTGCTGCTGGAAGTTGATTCCAAAGAGTGGTTGTCGTGGGATAAACTGCCTTGAAAACGCAAGGTGGAGGATTCGTCCAGATGGTTGGGATGAAATTTTAGTTTATGGCGTACAGGTAGTACGATGGTGAAAATCAGCAGCAGGTATCAATCCGAACAATTCCTCAGAGGTACGGCTATTTCCCTACTAGTTTTTACCCACGGCTTTGTCCGCATGATCGTAATATGTTTATTGTATTGTATCGTATCTGTATCAACTGTCTACTGCTGGACATAGCCTCCCTCATAAGGAGGATTTTGTTAGTAGTTTCCGCGTTTGATAGGCGAGTTGGCAACCGCAATTAGAGTTTTAATGATGTTTTAAGAAAGACGCTGCTGCCTATTCCTGTACCATAAAGTTTACTTACGCCTCTTACAACACCCACAGGAATCGAAGGGGTGACCTATTCTATACTGGGACCACACTGCCATCTTTCTCCCCATATATACTCATATGTTTCTAATGGCAGCATCTGTATTTGCATGGCTGTGTGTCGTAGATGGAAATTACAAGCTATGGAAATATTACATTTTAGTCCTCAGCAATGGCAATGTATAATATGAATATAATTGGGCGTCACAGTGTAATCTGCAATTTTCATGGTGGTGTTCATGTTCAAAGTTGATGGTTATTTTTTTTCATCAAGTGCTTATTCAAAAAGATTTATCTACATATTTTAAATACACAATTGGGACATAATGCGATATAAAAGCTTTTACAGGTAAATAGTACCTACATACCTGCTTCTTTATTGCTGACATTTCCACGATTGTAAAACATTTATTAAACAGCTCCACTAATTATTGGATTTTGCTGCATGACCCGAAGATTCTATCTACCGAACGTCACTATTATTTTCGGACACGTGGAGCAATTGTAATTAGGAAAAATGATGGTCGAATGATGTAATTTTATCTCGAGTCAGGTTGTACGGTGATGTGACGGATATGCCATGCAGGATAGATGCGGCATAGTATTGTTTGCAGACGATACTTCATTGATTTTTAAAGTTAATAGAATGACTAATAATTATGACGATGTAAATACGGCGTCTCCTGCACTGTTTACAACTAACAATCTTATGTTAAACGCTAAAAAAACAAAATGTGTTAATTTCTCTCTATCTAAAAGTTTTAATACTAATTAAATATAAATGAAAAAAAGAATCCATTGTCTTTCTAGGAATCACACTAGATAATAAAACACAATGGGGTGCACAAATTCAAAGCCTTGCAGCGAAACTAAGTTCAGCAGCTTTTGCCGTGCGTAAAGTTAGACGGTACACTGATACTGATACTGCTAGATTAGTCTATTTTAGTTATTTTCATAGTTTACTCTCTTATGGAATATTACTATGGGGAAAAGCGGCAGATATTAAGAATATATTCATATTACAAAAACGTGCCGTTCGAGCGATCTACTGTATGAAGAGTCGTGACTCATTAAGAGAGAAATTCAAAGAGGCAAATATTCTCACCGTTGCTTCTCAATTTATATATTCAAATATTCTATATGTTCATAAAAATCTTGACTTATTTCCAAAAAACAGCAATATTCATAATATTAATACTAGATTTAAAGACAAACTTGCTGTCCCCAAGTATCGTTTAGAAAAAGTTAATATATATATATATTTACAATAAGATACCAAAGGATATGTTGGAATTACCCTTAAATAAATTCAAAACATCTGTTAAATCATATTTACTGAGCAAAGCCTATTACTCACTAAACGATTACTTGAATGACGAGTGTGCATGGCAATAGTTGTTCATGCACTGAATTTTCATTTAATGTTAGACATAGACACCTATATAAATATACATTGTAAATCTGGCTTTAAAAAAAAAAAGTAATTCAATTGAGTTTCTTGCCAGTTCTTCTCAATTGGATCTATATACCGAACTGGACGGTAGGGTAAATATAAAATTATAATGTAAAAATTTGACGTTCATAAGCGGCTAAAATGTCCTACATGAATAAATGATTTTTGAATTTTGAATTTTGAATTTTGAATTTTGAATTTTGAATTTTGATGAAATTCATCAGCTGATATTAATCAAAATACTTCCTCTGAACATTTACTTTAGTCATTGTCTAATAAATATAAGAAAAAAAAAAACTTGATTTGTGCTCCTTAGCAAATACCATTACAGTACCTACACTCTCTGTGACTGTCATGATTCATATTTATAAGCGAAGGTTACCATTTAATATATATATATTTCTTTATTGCACTAAAACATACAGTAACAACAATGTTAGCAAAGGCGAACTTATCTCTAAAAGAGATTTCTTCCAGTCAACCTAACGCAGTGGCATAGGAAGTAGTGAGTGGGCAGTAGTTGTGCAAGACAGAAATTATATAAATATTTACATAAATATATATATATATATATATATATATATATATATATATATATATATATATATATATATATATATATATATATTTTTTTGAAAGATACAATATATGAATAATAATTAATACATATATGAATATAAACCTACATAAATAAGAATATATATACATATCAAATAAAAGAGAACACAATGATGACAGTCTTCTAATAATTTTTTATATTTAAACAAAATTGGAAAGATAAAATGATTTTAATCTTTTTTTTGAAGGAACTGCTAGACGGTCTATTCTGAACACTCACGGGTAGTTTATTTCATAGTTGTACAGCACGATATGCAAATGAATTACCCATAAAATGGGTTTTACAGCCGCGAAGCTTCAGTATCCTGGACTGGTTACCATTTACCATCAGGTGAACCGTCAGCTTATTCGCTATTCTGTGTTTCATAAAAATAACATCGATTAAAGAAATAATCGCCAAAATCAAAAGTCACTTTCTCCTGAAGCAGGAAAGAGCTGAGTCTTTACGGATTTAAGAGAGCTGAAAAGATCCAACATCTAAGGATGTACTAAGAAGCTCAACTAATTTGTTGAGCCGATGCGGAGGTATTGTTTCACTATTTCGGTCACGCGTCCCGTCAGAGACAGAGAGGGGGTGGGTGGTGACCGGAAAACCTCCAACAGTACGCAGCCGTGGAATATCTTTTTTTTTAGATAAGTGGAAACGCTACTCACGCGTAGATGAAGAATCCATATTTAAATATAAGACATAAACATGTATTTTGTTTTTCTAATTTCGACTATAAATTAGGTGTATAATAGAATCTAATTTATTTCAGCAAAATTTCATTTCCTAATAGTATATAATTTGTGTCTACAAAAAAAAATGTGTATTATGAAAGACTGTATTTTGGTTTTTTTATGGTTTGCGGTACAGTATTTAAGGCATCCCGTACTCGCTATTGGACACGGGTGACGGAATGCCTATACAAGAGGGTACATGGTGGACGCAGTTTAGACGCAATATTTGAGGAGCATTAGGAAGGTACTACGGCCGGATACTGCAACAGAAAAAGAGTATGTGGTCGGCCCCCGAACTGGCGACCTCTGCTGTCTACCGGTCTCCAGTTCGAGGGAGTCCATCGAACTGTATTTTGTTTTGAAAGGTAGTATATGGTAGTGAAAGTATAGGGTACATGTCATATGTACCTACATGCACATAATTCTGTGAGGAAAGGGATTATTAGAAATAGTTTGGAACAGCCCTATTGCTAGCAATACACCCTACCAGTTCGACCTTCAAGCGGATCCCCTGGAAACCATCGTGATTAATTCTTGTTGAATTCATCACAATGGGCCGACTGACCTTCATCTTCATTTATCATCTATCACTCGCATCGCCAATGTATACCGATAGCGCAGACTGGGTTACTATTCTATAATCATCCATTAAAAAACCCATAGTCCTTAAAAATAGCCACAAAGGAAAGATGAATATACCTTACCTTTTAGACTATGGGTATCACAGGGTATATAATGCTGTATATGGTGCTACTCACGTCTACAGGCGACGGTTACCGCTTTTCATTAGCTGGATTGTCGGCTCGTTTGCTATTCTAAGTGTCATAACATAGCATACATTTATAAGTAGATATAAATATAAGCTATGTTGGTTGTCCTTAAATAAATAAATAAATAAAGAAATCTTAAAACGCGTCCCTTCCTCTGACTACTCGCATCGTCTACAACCGTACTTTATTCCCTTAATCATCTTTTGTCATATCCTGGAAATGAAAAGTATATTGTATGACATATTGTATGCTTAATCTATCACTATAAAAAGACATACATGAGATTTCAGAAGCATTGTTCAAATTGAAGAAGAAGCGAATGGAAGAAGTGAAGGAGGTTTGTTTGAATCGAAGCATTTGACGTTCCATTGTTTCTGCCTACCCTAATGGGAGACAGGCGTGACAGATATGTATGTATGTTCAAATGTTATTTGTACGTGACATTCAAAAGAAAAATTTATCTATATATATTTTTGGGGCTAAATTATACAATAACATTGCAAATTCTAATTCGACTTTGTCATTTCTCTTTACTACAAAACCTAAAAACGACTTCATTTCTGACAAAACCAGTTATTTCGACTGCAAAACTAAACTAGTAAACTGATTTTGAAGAAATTCTATGAGACCAATCTAAATAGTATTTTATATCTTACACATAAAAAACAACTTTCCAAAACGGTTTACAACTAACGGAATTATGAAGTAGCAACTATATAAAAAAAAAATACAAATCTATTGAGAAACTTCCTTTTGTAGTAGTTTTTTTTGATGGGTGAAAATGGTATGGTAACCCCGCTTGCGCTAACGGGATACGCTGGCGGAGCACCAGTGAAGGGTGATAGATGAGAATGAAAACAGGCCAGTTAGCCCATCATGATGAATTCATCAGGAATTAACCATGATAGTTTCCAGGGGGACCGCGAGGAGGTCAACCTGGTTGGGTATATTGCTAGCAATGAAATTCTCAGTCTCCATTACTATCAATCCCTTTCCCCCCTTTGTAGTCGTTTAGAAGGTTTATGATCAGTGCGTCTTATCTGTGATGACATACGGTACCGAAATGTGGACTCTAATGATAAGACTAGTTCACCAATTGAAAGTCACTCAGCGAGCGATAGAAAGAGCTATGTTTGGAGTTTCTCTGGGGGATCAAATCTAAAATGAATTAATTCGCCAGAGGATTGAAATTGTCGATATAGCTCAACGAATTTGCAAGCCAAAATGGCAGTTTTTTTCTATACAACTTAGAATGGCAAATAAGCTGACAGCCCACCTGATGGAAAGTGGTAACCGTCGCCTATAGACATGAGCAGTACCATGGACATAACAGAGTATAATGTTTCGCCCATGATACCACGACACTGAGCACAATCTTCAGCTCTTTGGTACTAATTAATATCCGCAACCCTATGACACCTAGCCACAGGTCGTTCCACACTAAACATTTCGATTCACGGTCTCTGATCTAGAACACGTCCAATGGTCATCAGTTCTACAACAGATATAAACAGTCCACTGGCGTGAATTTACAGAGTATTGACGAATAATACCCGAATCCTCAGGAATGGCAACGCATGGGGGGTATCATAGGCAAAACAGTATACTCTGTTATGCCCATGGTACTGCTCATGTCTATAGGCGACGGTTACCACTTTGGGTGGGCCGTCAGCTTGTTTGCTATTCTAAGTTGCATAAAAAATCTAAAATCTCAATGAAACATCTTGTCGTTTATTTATGTTTTTTTTTATTTTTTTTTTCTAGTGTCAAATGTAAATTACAGTTAAAATACAAGTATTTGGCGTATCTAGTAATATTATAATGCTTGTAAAGGAAGTGCGGTTTAGCAAACTAGTTTATCGTTCCCAGGATAATCAGTCAATGTAAGGACCTTCAGTATGACTCCGCATTACTCGTTTCAATATAGAAAATAAAAAAAAAATGTCACTGCATAAATAACTTAAACGTCTAGAGTTTCGTACAAAGAATAATTTGTAAACAGGTATTATTTATTTGTTTATTTATTTACAGTTTATTGCACCAAGTAAATAAATAATAAATAAAGTAAATATTAATAAGAAGTAATATAAAAGGTGGCTTTGTCGTTAAGCAATCTCTTCCAGACAACCTATTTAGGTTTTAATATTCTTTAGCTTGTTTGCTATTCTAAATTGCATAAAAAATATAATTATTTTGTTTAATTCCGCTACCATTAGTATGTGTGTGACTGGCAACACTCGAAGATTGAGCGCCACTATTACTATCTGAAGCTCCACAATCTTCCTTATTAACCATCAATTTCCGACTGATCATCTATCCATCCATCAATGGTGTTGGCAGTCACACACATTCTAACGGTAGCGGAATTTAACAAAATAATTCTAATCAGATTGTTAATTATCTATGCAATGTAATACAATACAATAATATCATCTGTGGTAATTGTCAAAATTATTATGTTGGCAACATTCTTTATAAATGTTGTTTGTATTGTTACTTCCTTTATACACTCTTTGGTTATGGATAGATAATGTTAGGCTGCTGTAATAAAGACATATTTTGTCTTTTGTTATCGAATTTGCGTATTTATGGACTTCTGCAACATAACACCTAGTTCTGCAACAAATAACCCCTTCTTGGCGGTGTGTCAAGATAAAACATACACCAGTATTAAACTTGAATCTTCAAGAATACAACTATGAAAATAGCATCCAATTTGGTGCAGCAGTTTTTTTTGACGCTGGAACAAATATATGGACAGACAGGTATGCAAAATTTTTAAGTATTATTGTTTTGGCATCTACTATATAGGTCTTATTAAGACTTCCAATATTTTTTTTCTGAATTAGAGATTTATTATGTAAAGAAAACAAATTATCTTTATGTACAAATCTGTATTCAAATACCGTGTGGTCCCGGCATAGAATGAGCCACCTCTTCCTTTTCCGTGGGTGTCGTAAGAAGCCATTAAGGGAGCTTGATAGTCGAGGGATGGGCAGCAGCGTCTCTTAAAACGTCACCAAAGCCTGACTGCAATTACCAACCAACTTGCCAAATGTGGCAACTACTGGCAAAACTTACCTTTATGGGGGAGAGTTTTATATATATATATATATATATATATATATATATATATATATGTTACACAAGTATATCAAATTTAATTTAAATTCGTAAAACTGTTTAATTGACTAACAAGCATCTGGATCTCTTTGTTATAAAGTTGCAAACTTTCGCATTCGCGGAAAGGTGCAAATTGTATGTATAATATACTAGCTGACTCGGCAAACGTTATTTTACCATGTACATTATTTCTAGAACCATACATGAAAATTTATCGTACTACAATTATTATATTCGATTGTCATCTTGCAAACCTATTGCGACATATAAAAATCGCGCTTAAAAACAGGGGTTGATCGTAAAAGCGTGAAAATTTTAATTTGTATGTATTTTTCAATGCTAAATCATAATAAAATAAAAATAAAACAAACTGACAAAGAAATACAAAAAAAAAATTTAGGGGTGGGTCACCCTTATTATTGAGGGGTACGAAAAATAGATGTTGGCCGATTCTCAGACCTACCCGATATGTACACAAAATTTCATAAAAATCGGTAAAGCCGTTTCGGAGGAGTTTGGTAACAAACACTGCGACACGAGAATTTTATGGTATATATATCCTAAATTTCAGACCCAAGATTTTTTTTCTTTCATATTAAATATATTTTCGTGTTTTGGAGCCAAGCCATCTTGCCGGCATGCACGAGACTACTGCACCATCTAACCGCTAAAACGATTTCTTATTGGCTGGTTTAGAATCTCACTGTCATGTTATTTCAGTTTCGTGCGTAAAAATGAATTGCGCGCGGTTTTAGAATTTTTTAAAGTTACAACTCACGCCCGTATCGTTCAGGTCTGAAAGGGATATGATATATCTCTTTGAAACTACCAAGTAAACTAATATAGTTTCAATTATTATTATTCATTACAAGAATTTTTAAACAATAATATAAAATTTTTATTTCTCTACAATTTGAAACAATGAAACCTTCAATGAAAGAGCGTATTCCTTTCTAAAAGACCGGAAACATGCCTACAATATCTGTAATATTGTTGGTGCTTATGGGCGGCCGTAATCACTTACCATCAGGCGAGCTGTATGCCTTCTATATTACAAGAAAAGTTTTTTTTTTACCACAGGCGTAAACGAGCATGCGGCTCACCTTATGGTAAGCGACTACTGCTGCCCATGATCACCCGCAAACACCAGAGGCATTGTAAGTGTAAATGTCTCCACCAAGTCAAAATTTCTATCAGATACTCAGAGGATGGGCCATTTTACTCATTCTTTTCTTATTTTTTTTTTATAAAACTTAGAATGGCAAACAAGCTGACGGCCCACCTGATGGAAAGTGGTATTTGTCGCCTATAGACATGAGCAGTACTATAGACATAACAGAGTATACTGTTTCGCCCATGATACCGCCCATGCGTTGCCATGCCTGAGGACTCAGTTGTTATTCCTCTGTTATGAAATATGCTTTTTATAATTGAAGATTTTATTGTACAATAAAGTGTTACAAACAAACAAACAACCTTTATACAGTAATTAAATAATTATTAAGCGTAATAATTGATATGTGCCACAAAGAAGCTAAGACGCTGTGTTAAGAGAAATCAGCAGGTCTACCATGAAATAAAATTCCGAAATTTCGGACTCAATTTCGTGTTTTTGTTTATATCAAAATCTAGAAACAGAAATTTAATGTTAAAATATTATGTAATTTTAACATTAAATTTCTGTTTCGTTCGGCTCCGAAATTTCGGAAAACATTTCATAGTAGGCCCTCAGACTCGAGACAATTTACGAATGTTTCTCTTTATAAATTGGATCTAACGAGAATCGAATCCGAAACAAATAAACACACAATCTATATAAACCAATCCAGTAACAACAACACCATTGACAGCTAACTCTTAACTAAAGACATAGAATACATTTTATCCTAATCCAGTTGGGAAAAGTGACGAATTATAAAACATAGAATACATACATACAATTATAAAAAGGTCGGCAGCACACCTGCAATGCCGCTGGTGTTGTAGGTGATCATGGGCGGCGGTAGTCACTTACCACCAGGTGAGCTGCATGCTCGTTTGCCCCCTGTGTTGTAAAAAAAAAAACATATCCGGCCGCGTGCAATCTCTTCATTTCCATGGAAACTTTCTAATCTGTTTCCAGAAATCCATTCTTAATACATTCTTAAATTATATATGTATTAGATTTTCTGGAAATATATTAGTTATATATATATAGGCTAAAATTTACCAGAAAATATATGTCTGTATATATGTATAAATCCATACTAATATCATATTATCATCACCAGAGGGAGACTTTGTACAAAAGTCGATTGCTTGGGTACCTCTGTTCCATTCGTGTTTCAACCGTGAAGCAGTTGTGTTTGCATGGCTGTGTTTCGGTTTGAAGGGTGGGATATGGCGTGAATTTACTGGGTACGGAGGGATAACACCTGAGTCCTCAGGAATGGCAACGCATAGGGGGTATCATGGGCGAAACAGTATACTCTGTTATGTCCATGGTACTGCACATGTCTATAGGCGACGGTTGCCACTTTCCATCAGGTTGACCGTCAGCTTGTTTGCCATTCTAAGTTGTATAAAAAAAAGTCATTATTATATCAGCCTTTAACTGTCCACTGCTGAACATAAGTCTCTCCTTTTGGGGGAAGGGGGTTGGAGGGTTGCCAATAGGCGCTACGCTTGACGTACAATTGCTTGATTGGCAACCGCAATTAGGGTTCAGATATGTTTTAAGAGGGACGCTGCTTCCCATCCCTCGCTATCCCTTAGTCAATTCTTACGACACTCACGGGAAAGACATAATTATAAGACAAAATAAATGTTGTCTTATAAATTCTACATATTTTTAATGTGTAAATACTCATAATTTATTAAATAATACGTCAACATACATTTTATGTGTAAATACATAGAATACTGTTAAAAAACAATTAGGTGACAAAAACTTTACACGTTTTTTAGGTAAGATGCTCAATATATATAATCTAAGACTGTAATTTATAACTAGGCTGTATGGGCCATGCTCTTTGCCTTTCCAATTTTGAACGAATTTTAAAACAACAACAACACAATCTAATAAAATTATATTAGATCAAGAATTTCGTTACCTATGAAATTTACAGTTTTATCTGAATAACTCTGTGATGAAATTACTCTGCGATGTCTTCTGAAAAAAAAAAACTGGCTGCCATAAAAATATTGGGGGAAACAATTTTGTCAAACGACGATAAGGCAGGCGTTTTTACTTATTTTTTAACACAACATCAGTTGAATTATGGTAATTTCGGCACATTCCTCCTTTATGGGTTTGAAAAAAGTTCATCCGCAGAATGGCTGCCGCCGTTTAATGAATATAATTGCCGTTTTAATGTGTCAAGTTATATTTTTTCGAAAATACGACTGTAGGAACCACAGATACGAATCATAATAGATGTAGCAACTGCGTGTACTTCGCGTGCTAATTTATAGTCCCGAGTGGGCTACTCGCGTCTATTTGAATATCGGTTACATTTAAATTTGGAATTTCTTTATGAAAAGGAGAAATCTTTATATAATATAGACATATCCTAGATTATATAGATATCTATCTCTATAGAAATGCTTCGAGAAAAACGGATTAAATTTTTCAAACAATTTTGCGTGATAAATAGTTATGAGTGATTTCTTTATCCATCCTTGAAACCATCCTTGAAACCATCGTGAACAATTCTTGTTGAATTCGTCACATTGGGCTACCTGACCTACTTCATCCTCACCTATCATCCTACACTGGTGCCCAGCCAGTGTATTCCGATAGCGTTGGTAGGGTTACCATTCCATTATCATCCATTAAAAAAATACCCTATCTAGGCGACCTCTACGCTGTTCCCTGTGAAAACCAACGTGTTTAATTCTTGTTCAATTCGTCACAATGTGCCAACTGACCTGATTTCATTCTCATTTATCATCTCTCACTGGTGTCCCGTTTGTGTACACTGATAGAGAAGGCGACATAACCATTCCACCATCATCGTTAGAAAAAAATACAGCTCCTATGACTACAGACACATATATATGGGACAGAGGTTACATTTAAATGATTATTGTAAGAAATCTCTGTAACTTTTATAAGAAGCATTTTCAAAAATTTGTATTATTACTGACTGTATTTTAGAACATGATAAATCTGGAAGAGATTTGGAAGTTAAAAAGAAAATATTTTTGTAATTGCACGTTTACCTTCTACAGATACGAGATGGCAACGTCATCTATGTTAACTATATCTATGTTAAGAACATTTTTCGATATTTTGCATCAACATTAGTTTGCAGCCAGTCTTTAAAAACAAATACTTAGTCAGCAGTTTACATTAGACAAATTTGTGATTGTCTTCCGTCCATTTTGTTTTTTTTAAATTAAGTACTTACATATAAGTCAACTTCAGCGAAATAAATTGAACCTAATCTTACATTCTGTATATAAATGGGAGATTTTCAGCAAGTACGATCCCTGTCCAACTTCGGTGAAGCTTTCAACTGTGCTTTCAACTTCGCGTTCCCAGAAAAGCTGATGTCTTCGAATTATAGAAGGAAGCAATTTATAAAATGCTTTCTGGGGACATCAACTTTTTTGAAGACTCGAAATCAAATAAGTTAAACAAGATATTTATTTATTTATTTACCAGAGGGAGACTTTGTACAAAAGTCGTTTGCTTGGGCACCTCTGTCTCATTCGTGTTTCAACCGTAAAGCAGTTGTGTTTGCATGGTTGTGTTTCAATTGGAAAGGTGGGGTATGATAGTGAATTTACAGGGTACAAAGAAATAACACCTGAGTCCTCAGGAATGGCAACGCATGGGGGTATGCATATGGGTATCATGGGCGAAACAGTATACTCTATTATGTCCATGGTACCGCTCATGTCTATAGGCGACGGTTACCACTTTCCATCAGGTGGACCGTCAGCGTGTTTGCCATTCTAAGTTGCTTAAAAAATATATTTATTTATTATTTTCGAGGGAAGCTTACAGCTATAATAACTTAATAATTAATTATACAAAGCAACGATAAGCTAATTAGAAGCTACCACATGTAGTTAACGAAAATTGAATGACTTACAGTCTAGGTAATTAATAAATGTACATTAAACATAGACTAAGTGTTGTTGAAATCACCGAATGAATAATTTGTAAATGTTTTTTTTTTGTATAATTATACAAAAAAAACTGCGATTTAAATTTTAATATTATTTAATTTAATTTTAATATTAAAAAATTATCTTGAAGAGAAAAAAAAAAGCGTTCTATATCTCTTTTTTACTTATAAACCATACATTATTGTTACAGCTATCGAAAACAGAAGTACTTGTATGCTTTTTTTTTATATTTCTTTCATCATATCAGCCATTAACTGTCCACTGCTGGACATAGGTTTCACCCATAAGGAGCGTTTTGCCAGTAGTTGTCACGCTTGGCAGGCATATTGGAAATCTGTAAAAGACTTTTTAAATAATTGTAATTTACAATTTCTGCTCAACACTGTAAAAACATAACATTGACTTATTAATCATTTTAATTTAAAGTAATCAATTTTGTTAATGCTATAGGGTAATATTATGACATATATATATATATATATATCTATTCTTTATTGCACTAAAACATACAGTAACAACAATAAGTTAATAACAATGTTAACAAAGGCGAACTTATCTCTAAAAGAGATTTCTTCCAGTCAACCTAACACAGTGGCATAGGAAGTAGATATTGTAGTATCAGTGTGTTTAATTTTAAGATCTGCTATTGGAAATCACCAATATTTAGACCGAAAATTCATTCTTCAATCATTAATTCATTCATTGAATCACAATTAACCTTTGGTGGTGTTTTAAGAAGGACGCTGCTATCCATTTCTCGAGCATTAAGTACCCTCTTCCGACACCCACAGAAAGGGGGTGGCACATTCTATACCGGGACAACATATCATATAGATAGATAGATAGATACTCTTTATTGTTTCCTCCAAAAGATTACAATAGTAAACTTATTATAAATATAAACAATTACAAGAAATAATCACAATGAGAAAACAATGGGCGACCTTATCGCTAAGAGCGATCTCTTCCAGGCAACCTTTGGATGGAGAGGAGTAACATAATTAATAGATACAACGTTATTGTATTATTAAACGACACATTATCGAGACATAATTGAAACATTCATTATGAATAATATGAACATGCGAATGGTAATTAAACACGTTTTATAAATTTAAGATGCCTTTATTAGCATACGAATCTTCTCAAAATAAGGGCTCGAGATATAACACGTACGATGTGTTATGGAAATTGAAAATACGCCGTCTGTAACAATCAAATATATGTATGTATTTTAATCATACTGTATTAAAGTAAATATACTTTACATTTTGTAAAGTATATTTACTTTAATTTCAATTATAAGTCAAAAGTAACTTAAACCCGTGACTTCTTCCGTGTAACTGGGACTGACTTATATTAACTTTCTCAAGTTTGTAATTAGTTGAAAGAATAATCTGGCAGCTGATTTTTTCACTACTATCTGATAGAGATTTCCCGTATGGCCCCGGCATAGAATAGGCTACCTCTTTCTTATCCGTGGGTGTCGTAAGAGGTGAGTAAGGGAGGGTGAGGGATGGGCAGCAGCGTTCCTCTTAAAACATCAAAGTCTAACTGCGGTTGCCAATCTGCCTGCCAAATATGGCAACTATTGGCAAAACCTACCCAAGGGGGAGGTTTATGTTCAGCAGTGGATAGTTAAAGGCTGATATGATGAAACACGTTCATAAACTATTGATGTCTTGGTCTTACGATGATACAGAGAAAATTTTAAGAAGCGCTTTGTGACTTATGGGACAGAACTGGAATTTTACGACCCTCATATATAGACATACCCAAGTATTTACGCACTAAGTTACGCACACGTAAACACACACACACACACACGCACGCACGCACGCTCGCAGGCACGCACGCACGCACGTATTACGCACGCACGCACGCACCCACGCACACACACACACACCCATACATTGAAACAAATTAAAAATTTTAATTAATTAAACCACTAAGCTACAAAGATCACTATTATAAATAAATTCTTAACCATTCTTTGCATGATTTTTTTATTGGTGAAATAAATCAAGATGATATAATTCATGTTCAAAATTAAAGGAAAAATGGTTAAAAAAAATAAATTTGACAGCTACGACACGATCAAATTAAAGTGAACTTGTTCTTTTATATAAATTTTGAGCATTCAATGTTATGATGGAAATTTCCACCATCATGCAAAGAAGGGTTAAAGATTGAAGTTACAGGATACGGTAAACCTTAGTTCTCAGGAATGGCAATAATACACGAGGGATATCATAGGTGACATAATATATATATATTTTTTTATACAACTTAGAATAGCAAAGAAGCTGACGGCCGACCTGATGGAAAGTGGTAACCGTCGCCTAAGAACTCAGGTGTTATTTCTTTGTACACTGTACATTCACTGCCATATCCCACCCTTCAAACCGAAACACAACTATGTAAACACAACTGCTTCACGGTTGAAACACGAATGGTACAGAGGTACCCAAGCAATCGACTTTTGTACAAAGTCTCCCTCTGATATCTCTGTTGTGTCCATGGTACTGTTTATGTATATCGGCGATGGTTACCACTTCCCATCAGGTGGGCCGTCAGCTTGTTTGCCATTCTCCATTTTAAGTTGTATAAAAATAAACAATACTTTTTCTTTATAGTTAAAACATTTATACAGATCATTGTCAATATAAGAACAAGGGAAATTTTATCGTCTTTAATTAAAGTACAAAGTCTACAAAGAATTTGAAAAAAAAAAACTCTATTTCAGTTCATTTGAAACTCAGGCCTGATGTAACGTAACTTTAGAAAGGAGACTACACATTTGAGCCATGTTATTGATCAAATAGTGTTGGGAACGGTCGAACATTCACTAAGACTTACTAGTCCGATAGATAAAAAAATGTTCTTGAGTGGTGACTGCGTACGGGCAAACGCAGTGTAGGACGGTGCCCTATTAGATGGAGTGGCGGTTTCAAATACTTTGTAGAGAGCCAGTCATTGCTGATGATTTATTCTTCTCTATTCCATATTTCATTCTATAACAAACAAACAAATTCACTTTATAATATCAGCAAGGATAATTAACTTCACTAACTATACTATTCTACAACAATTACTGTTTTTTTTTTATTTGTATTCTAAATATTTTTAGGTGTAAGTTTATTATGTCAATAAAAAAAATCTATTTTTTTTTACTCTTTAAAAAACGTTACGCTTGTATCTGTGAGCACCTTAAGCTCGTAATATTTTAGGTGATTATTTTTTCTTTTTTTTTTTTATAGTGTACTGTATGTTTCATTAACTTCGTAGAACAAACAGAGCGTTTTATTTGATGTATAAATATTTTTCAAAGTACGAGAACTTTGTAGTTATTTCGTCAATGATTAATTAAGGGTATTATCAGGTCGATTGTAAAATGTTAGAATTCTAGCTGAGCACTGAAGGATGGGCCTTTTTTATGTCGATGCCATACACCGCAGAATTTTACATAAGAGAATCGGAGGAAGAATGTTTTTTTTTTAATTTTGAACCAAGTTTGTATTTGATCCTGCCTCGCCGGATAGTGAGAATAACCGATTTCAGAATTTATTCTAAGGAGAGTACTAAGGCAAAGCATCAGAGCCCTCCTCTTCGGTGTCGGTTAAAAAAACTATTTCTTTCCGTTCTAATATTTTCTCAACGCCCTGAAGCTGTCACTATGTTGCCAATGTCACTCACTATCTTGGAGTTATTTATCTAAGTTCCCAATATTCTAGCAATTTGTCAATAAATGACATCGAAGGGTTTACTTTTTCACATCTTTGAGTAAAAGCAATCTATTTTTACCCGATTGAGGAAAGGAGGGTGATGTTTTTAAGTGTGTTGTATATCCTGATGATTGTATCTATTTCCCCTATTAATTGCCATGAGGGACAGCCTCCAATCACCTGTGTCCACCTTTGATTCCCTGCAATGTATTTATAGATCGTCAATCTAGTGAGTGTTCACTACTCTTCTAATGGGGGAGGGGGTCGTCCTACACTGCGTTTGCCTAAATGTGATCGCCACTGAAGAACCTTTCTTCCTTATCGGTTATCGGTTTATCGGGCTACGTGTTCAGTTCCTTACGACCCATATACCGTCGCCTATAAACATGAGCAGTACCATGGACATAACAGAGTATACTGTTTCGCCCATGATACCCCCCATGCGTTGCCATTCCTGAGGATTCAGATGTTATTCCTCTGTACCCTGTAAATTCACGCCATATCCCACCCTTCAAACCAAAACACAGCTATGCAAACACAACTGCTTCACGGTTGAAACACGAATGGGACAGAGGTACCCAAGCAATCGACTTTTGTACAAAGTCTCCCTCTGGTATTATATACTATATTTAATAATAATATTTCTTTATTACAGATAAATAAGATCTAATTTTGTTAGTAATATTTACATGCATTACGTCACTTCCCGTCTCTTACAAACAGGTCAATGACACTTCCTTTTTATGTATTGGCTGTATCTAAACTTTCTTATCATACACTGGAAAAGTTAGTAAAAAATTGGGCATAAAAGGGATCAAGCATGTGGCGCAGTGCAGGCGGCCTGTTTCTACTCATAGTGTGACACGGTTCGCCCTTTGTAAAGACCCTTCGAGTGAAATACTTTTGTCGGGCGAACTTGATCGGAAATCGCTAACTGAGCAGTCGATAACGGAACTAGGGTTTTGTGGAAATGCTTCTTGATATATAGATATGAATGGTTTCTTTACCTACACAGCTGGTATATTTTGAGTTTTGTAAAACTGTGACTATTTTATCCAATTTTGTTTTGAACTGATTGATAATAATCTTTTCTCAAACATGCTTGGAAATGTGAGCATTATTTTGACAATCTTCTTCGAGATAAATCAAAATTGCCGTACTGGCCAAGATACATGCGATTTCATACAAAAGTTGTATGAAAATCCATATCTGTCGTGTTGTGCGGCCAGATAAATTACTATGTAAACTCATATCTGTCCTGTAATTTAAAAATGGAATGACCATTTATTTCGAAACATGGCTACCAAGGAGGTAATTAATACAAGGTTTTATTTAAATTTCAAACTGTCTTGCAAATAGAAAGCTGTTTATTGAAAAAAAAAACAAAAGGAAGATTATGGCGCGTGAAAAATTATTATTGTTCGTTATTCGTCATTGAATTTAAAAAGTAAAATTGTGTTTTTGATTTCCGCGCATTGTTTGAGAAAAGTACTATACAAGCCTTGGCCACAACTAGGCATTGATGGACTCACGTGTGCCTCGGCTACGCCTCGGCCCACATTTGCACGTTCGTCCATCAATGTCTCAGTTGCTGGCCGCTGCAGTAATGTACTATAATAGATTTATTTTTCTCATCACAATTCATCACAGTGAAATACAATGAGACATGTTTATATTAAAGTAATCAAATTGTAAATATAATTGCGAGAGACTGGTGCCTCAGATAGGTATAAGAATGCCTGTATTACAGCTCACCAGGAATTGATGTCTGGGAGGTGATTTTCTATTATAAGTTTTCTATAATATTTACATACGTATATATGTATATATTGAAGCTGTGGTCCTGGCATATAATAGGCTACCCCTTCCTTTCCTGTGGGTGTCATAAGAGCCGACTAAGGGAGGGCAAGAGATGGGAACACTATCGTTAAGTGGAGCGAACCACAATGCATTAATGTAAACCGCATTCAAATCGGTTAAACCATTTCTGAGATTAGCATGCACAAACGTACAAACGCACGTTCATAAAGCCCCCTATAATAGTTTTCCTTATATATCTTCCAATGTACAGACAGCGAACACTTACGATTTTATTATATGTATTAATTGGTCTCATAGCAATCGTATTTATTTTTATCAAAATCGGTTTTTAATACTTTAAGTAATGAAAATAACTGGTTATATCACAGTTGGAGTCAGTTTTTTTTATAAAATACAATTTTCAATTGTCAGTAAATACGAGGTCTGTCCGAAAAGTTCGTATAAAAGTGTTCTGGAATGCGAGAAAGAGGAGTGGGGAGGCCAGGTAAGCGCAGGACCCCTTCCTTATGTCCCTAACAATGCTTCAGTTCTGGTCTGACCGCCGTGCGGTGCGAACTGGCTTGTCACGCCATCTGTGAAGTTACCTCTTAACGAAACCCCGTCGGCATGGAGCCCGCTTCCGTTGAAGAGCAGCGCGTCGTAATCAAGTTTCTCTCGAAACTCGGCAAGAATGGCCGTGAAATTTTTGCCGATCTAATTCGATAAGACATCCGGGGAACCACGAACAAAAAAATCAAGAAAATCCCGCTCAAATGTCAAGACAATGTTGATTGTTTTTTTCGATGTTCGGGGGATTGTCCATCAAGAATTCGTCCCTCCAGGCCAGACAGTTGATGGAAAATTCTACGTCGATGTGCTCAGACGCCTCAAAGCTCGTGTGGCACGAGTTCGTCCAGAATTGGCGCGAGAGGGGCGTTGGATTCTTCACCACGACAATGCCCCTGCCCACACCTCTCTTGTTGTCCGTGAGTTTTTGAGTAAAAATTCCATTACGGTGACCGAACACCCCCCCTATTCGCCGGATTTGGCCCCGTGTGACTTCTTCTTGTTCCCAAAAACCAAATTGGTACTTCGGGGGCGGCATTTGGGGGACATAAATGAGATAAAAAAAGCTACGACGGGGCAGCTGAGAAACCTACAACCAGAGGACTTTCAAGGAGCCTTCTCACAGTGGAAACGGCGTTGGCACAAGTGCATTATGTCACAGGGGGAGTACTTTGAAGGGGATAAAATTGATTTACCTGAATAATTGTAAAATAAAATTTTTAAAAAACTTTTATACGTACTTTCCGGACAAACCTCGTATGTCTCAGATCACAGATGCAATCAACCTTCAACTGTCCACTGCTGAACATAAACCTCTCCCATAAGGGGAGTTTTGCTAGTAGTTGCCACGCTTGGCAAGCGGGTTGGCAACTGCAGTTAGGCTCGTCCTCCTTTAGTCGCCTCTTACGACACCCACGGGAAAGGAAGGGGTGGCCCATTCTATGCCGGAACCACAAGGCAATCACGCAAGCAAAAAAGACACAATATCACTGTCCAATTATGATTTCTTTCACAGATACTATATACATAAGTAAATACAAATACATACAAACCAATCATACATGTCTAGAAATAAGTTTATAAAATTTTGTGAAAATGTTATAAAGATAATAAATAAGACACAGTGTATGTTTACAATATATATATATATATATATATATATATATATATATATATATATATATATATATATATATATATATATATATATATATATATATATAAGAAAATTTGCAATGTATTAAAATAAAATATGTAATATAAGTAGATGTAAGCAAGTAAACTTAATTCTAAAATTAAGCTCGCTAATTAAGGATCTAGTGTATAGTCCATTATCCCTCTTTAATTCTTACCCCTAGTTGTAAGTAATACATGTCTTTTTTTTATACAACTTAGAATGGCAAATAAGCTAACGGCCCAACTGACGGAAAGTGGTAACCGTCGCCTATAGACATGAGCAGTACCACGGACATAACAGGACAATACTCTTTCGCCCATGATACCCCCCAAACGTTGCCATTTCTGAGGACTCAGATGTTATTCCTCTGTACCCTGTAAATTCACGTCATATCCCACCCTTTAAACCGAAACACAGCCATGCAAACACAACTGCTTTACGGTTGAAACACGAATGGGACAGAGGCACGCAAATACATACATGTCAAAATAATTTTAACATAATATGCACAATGCATTATTCGTTGCAGCCATTGTTTTCTCTAGGGAAATTTCCAGTTCAGAACAAATTATAAAGATGACAACTTGCTCGGATAATAAATAGTTGAAGACTTCAATTTTGAAAACTTTGTGAATATTGTGTTTTCTGTATTGAATGTGGTGAACTGTTCCCTGTTCAAATATCTTGCACAAACAGCTTGCGCAGTTTGCACAGCAAATTACCAGTATTTTCAATTGAAGACTGCCTCTTGATTAAGAAAACACTTTAGCTTGAGAGCGTTAAGACGGTTACGTTTTACACTGCAAACAAGCCGCTCGTAGTTCACGTTAATCGTGAAAATACACCTATGAACTAAGAGATGTTTCGTAGATATTATTACAATTGGAATTATTTGAATTCAGAACGCAGTATCATGTGTCTACATGTATTTTTTACAGAAAGGCAGGTCCACCCTTGAATCTAATATCGATATCAATCGAATCTATTGTCAATGACAACTTTGTTTACATACATGAAATAACATTTAGAATTTTTTTTTTTTTACAACACAGGAGGCAAACGAGCATGCGGCTCACCTGATGGTAAGTGACTATCGCCGCCCATGATCACCCACAACACCAGCGGCATTGCAGGTGTGCTGCCGGCCTTTTAAAAAGGAATGTACTCTTTTCTTGAAGGTTATGTTGTCGCATCGGTTCGGAAATACTGCTGCTGGAAGTTGATTCCAAAGAATGATTGTGCATGGAAGAAAGTGCCTTGAAAAACGCACGATGGAAGACCGCCACTCGTCCAGATGATTGGTATGAAACTTTAGTTTGTGGCGGGTTGTACGGTGGTGATTAAGTTAAAATTAAGATCGCTTTGCGATAGTTTGTATTGGCAAATTGCACTAATATGCATTTATCAGAATACGAGCAAATTACTTGTAAATTTGTAGTTTAAATATCATAGATTTTTTCCAGGTCTTCCTGTAATCTATGAATGTAAAAATCTGTCCCCTAAACTCAAAGATTACTCCCTTAATAGAATTAGCATGAAAATAGAATCAAGTTTTAAATAGAACAACCATAATTCCTAATTACCTAACCAACGTCATAAAAATACAGGCATATCTAAAACCTCTGTTGTGGGTTAAAAATGTTTTTCATTGAATAAACAGCGAGTAAAACTGACTCGTATTTGGGTTTCATTTCATTTTACACCACCATCTACAAAACGCGATAAAACGACCGAATGACATTGCACTTTACCGACCGACGGACGCAACGTTGTCAGATTCAATATTTCCTTCACAATTTTGGGTAAAAATTTGCGTCTGAGAGAATCAAAATTGCGGAAATAATTTTTGTAGTTAATAAACGAATAAAATTATTGTGGAAAAATCATATTTTTTTTTTGATAATTTTCGAATTTGTAAACTGTACAAGTCAATTCCTATTAATATTTAGTTTATTAATTATATATATATTATACTTATATTTATTTATATTAACTAACTTTCTTATCAATCTTATCAATATTATAAATGTGGATTATCAGTTTGTTTATAGATATAAATCAGACACGTGGACGAAGTCTCGGTTAAAAGCAATAGATTCATATAATATTCCAGTGTACTTAGATAGAAATTGACATGTTGCCCTGGCATAGAATAGGCCACCTCTTTACTGTCGTAAAAAGCGACTAAGGGAACTTAATGGTAGAGAAATGAGCAGCAGCGTGAGCGTCCCTTTTAAAACTTAACTGAGGTTGCCAACCCGCCTGCCGAGCGTATGGAGGTATGGGGGAGACCTATGTTCCGCAGTGGAAGGTTAACTGTGGTTATGATGGTAACGTTATTATCAACACAGACGGTGCATTTATTTCCTTGTCATTCGGGACAGTGATTAATTAGTACACTATGGTGAAAATGGGTAAAAGTAACTTGTCAATCGAATTAAACAAAAAAAAAATATTAAAATAAAAATTGGGAGAAATAAAATATTATGAATGGCAACACTGGTCGGATGGGCAGGACGGGACTCGCGTCTCCCTTATTGACATTGCCCGGCCCTGGCGATAAACAGGGCGGGGTACTAGACGTTTTATCAACGAGCGATGCAAGATATAAAATACTGAATGAATATTTAAAAATTACGTCATTTAAGAAATAAAGGAATAAAATTTGGTATGCCAAAAAGAGCTAATATGTTTAGGAGTATAATTATGCTTAATGAAGTCATTTATGGCGTTGGTCAGTCAATTCGGTGATGATGAAAGGATTTTTTTTATACAACTTAGAATGCCAACCAAGTTGACGGTCCACCTGATGGAAAGTGGTAACCGTCGCCTATAGACATGAGCAGTGCCATGGACATAACAGAGTATACTGTTTCGCCCATGATACATCCTATGCGTTGCCATTCCTGAGGACTTAGGTGTTATTCCTCTGTACCCTGTAAATTCACGCCATATCCCACCCTTCAACCGAAACACAGCCATGCAAATACAACTGCTTCACGGTAGAAACACGAATGGAATGTTTTAGGAACGAAGCGTTAAGGATCCGTTGCTATTGATATACCCTATCATATCATGCCCTGATACTGACACGCAGTCCTTCCTGGAAACCGTAGTGTTTAATTCCAGGTAAATTCGATATAATGAGCCAAATGCCCTAACTTCGTATTCATCTACTATCATTTACTGGTACTCCACCAGCATTTACCGAAGCGGTTACCATTTCATTTGTATTGTATAAAAAATTATCAAGTTATGGTAAACATTAATGTGCTAAGTTTAATGTAGCGGTCAATTGAGAAAGAATACTATCAGACATTAAATTCGCTCTGTACATTTAAATAAATACACATAATGTTAAGAGTAACTGTTGAACTTCTTGCGGGCTCTTTTTAACAGATACCAATCTTATGAATCTTGTAGTAGAATTAATAAAAAAAGATGATTTAAAAGTTTTATTGTATTATGCAACTTAAAATGGCAAACAAGCTGGGCCACCTGATGGAAAGTGGTAACCGTCGCCTATAGACATGAGCAGTACCATGGATATAACAGGGTATACTGTTTCGCCTATTATACCCTCCATGCGTTGCCATTCCTGAGGACTCAGGTGTTATTCCTCTGTACCCAGTAAATTCACTGACATATCCCACCATTCAAACCGAAACACAGCCATGCAAACACAACTGCTTCACGGTTGAAACACGAATGAGACAGAGGTACCCAAGCAATCGACTTTTGTACAAAATCTCCCTCTGGTGCTTGTAAACAAATCTATTTGAAAAAAAGATGATTTGAATTTGAATCAGATTCAAAATAATTGAATTAAGAATGCGAAATCTTAATAATTCTATAATAGACTTTATTTAATATTGCAGGAATTGACAAAATTTTTGATAGACATCCAAAATTCCAGACAAATTATCATATTGAAGACTAGGCAGCGTGGTCTCCGACCTTAGCCTATTCCGCAACGGAACAAACGTACTAAAAAAAGAATGATAGACATCCTTGATACATGACGAACGGTGGCAAAAATAAATTCGAAATATATTTAGCTACTTCAATATCGTTAAGTGTTTGAAGAAAAAAGTTCAATATTTTTATATTTTCATACCTTGCAGTTGACATTTCTGTTGTTTCCTTATTGAGTAACTTTATTTGTTCTGCTTCATTTAATAGTATGTAATAATATATATTGTAAATACATATTATAAATAAAGAAGTCAAACAAACATACTCAATTATGCATTTACAATGCCAGTAAGGATTTTCCTTTTACAACATTCTGAGGAGAATAAAGAATGGTGATATTTTGTCCTCTTACTGTGTCGTAACTTGGAGATGTGAAATATATATATATTAATAATAAAATGGCTGTGTGGTCCCGGCATAGAATAGGCCACCTCTTCCTTTCCCGTGGGTATCATAAAAGGCGGTAGGAAATAAGGAGTAAGTACTAAGTGATTATAAGGATAGGTAGTGAGATTTACCTTAGTGTCATAACCTTTAATCTACCTGTATCATCATTATCATCATCATCATCATCATCATTTTAGTAATTTTGCTAGTATCGTCTAGTAGTACCTTTAACTGCAATTTTGTATTTGAAATTTTAATTTATTTTAAATAGATAGATAATTTATTTACATTGCTTACAGCACACAAATTACAATACAAACATACACATAATACACAGTAAAAGAGATAAAAGAATGAAAAATAAAAAAGCAACAAAACAAAAAGCAAAATATATAAACCAATAATTTCCTTTCTTTGTTTTCCTTCATGCGTGTGCCATAATAACAAAATGGTCACAACTCAGTTTATTGCTTTGCCCTCAAAAGAGCAAAACACTGATATTCTGTTGTGGCCAAGAGTCAGTCGCGAAATTCCTTATTAAAAATAATAATAAAAAGAAATATAAATAAAATGCATTGTGTGTGTCCATTTTAAATTAAACCGTAAGGCAATTTCAGAGCGAGAAAATCGCTACATATCTCTTTTGTCTCAAATAAATTAGGTTTTTCAAACACAAGTGACGACGTAAGCCCATGTGAGTTATTCCAGCCGAGCACGAATATACAGTCATTCGAATAAATTACAAAACCGAATCGAGTGGTCTTCACTTGACGTCGCTAATTAAAAGTTCCGTCTGAGGACTGTCTTCGAGTCGGGATCCGTTATAATTAAAATAAACAATGAGCACGGAATATTTTCGCCCTTTTGTTGGCAATATAACCAGTTTTAACCGGTTCTAACTGGTTCTCCGGCGCGACACCTGCTTTTTATTTCGTTGCGAATATTTTTTTTTTCTAATTTTAAAAAGTAAATTAAATTGCCTTAAAAAAAATTCTTGTTTTTTTTTTTGTGTAAAGTTGTTTTGACACAATTCTCTGGAAAGCGTTGCTATTGTTTTTGATATTTTTTTTCTCCGATAATCATCTTATTTGTATCGAACAATGAACTCGGTTTGTTGTATTTGCGTATTTATTATAAAGAAAAAAAAAAGAGAAAAAAAAAACAAAATTATACACGAAGTTCATTATTATAAATTAATTATTTTTTTATTTTATAATGAAACCACAATATTCTCAATTTTAAAATTAGAACTACTAATTATTTTTAGGGAACACTAGGCGTCATGTCGTATAGGGAGATAAAGGATATGGCCCGGGATAGAGCTGGCTGGAGGAAGATGCATGAATTAGTTGCACCGACAAGAGGAAACTCTTAAATGGAAAGAAAAAATATTTTTAATCATTATTATTCTTAAAACATATGTTTATTTTTAAACGATATATATAAACCGTAGGGTACAGCTAACGATAAATAAACGTAAAGAGTTACATGGTGACTTCAATGAGAGCATTAAAGCAGTCGTAATGTAAAACATCAATTGTCGTCAAGCGAAATGATCACCATTTATACAAACTGCAGTTCGCTGTTTCAGCAATTTACTTCGGCGAGGCCCGTGGAAAGTGTTTACTGGTTTGTGAATAAACAGTTCTTTCTGTATTAAACTAGCTATTTCCCGCGGTAATGTTTGCATTAATTAAGATAAAAAAAAATCCTGTATACTATTGAAATATAATATTCATATCTTAATAATTATTATGACGTACTTAACGACCAAGGAATTCATGATTAAATTATTCAAATTAAATTAAATTATTAAAATTTAGTTAAAAATTATATTTAATTAAAATTCCATGGTACTAATAAATTGAATGTTGAAAACTATGAGTAAAATTATTTTTCTTTTTATTTATTTTTTAAAATTTCTATATTATTCAAAGTCCTGTACAATAATATTTTTTGGGTTATTTTGGGATTTTCCCGTTTCTGTAGCGCCTTAGAAATGTTCGCATAAGCACGTACTGATGGTTTCCATGCCATCATTCGTAAGAAAGTCGCGTCAATAGTGAAAAGAAGGCGAGTTAAGAGTTACAACACTATCCTTAATTTTTTTTTATTTTTTATACAACTTAGAATGGCAAACAAGCTGACGGCCCACCTGATGGTAAGTGGTAACCGTCGCCTATAGACATGAGCAGTACCATGGACATAAAAGAGTATACTGTTTCGCCCATGATACCCCCCATGCGTTGCCATTCCTGAGGACTCAGGTGTTATTCCTCTGTACCCAGTAAATTCACGCCATATCCCACCCTTCAAACCGAAACACAGCCATGCAAACACAACTGTTTCACGGTTGAAACACGAATGGGACAGAGGTACCCAAGCAATCGACTTTTGTACAAAGTCTCCCTCTGGTAAAATGATAGCTGAGGATGTCCATGCACCTATGATGGGGCATTTCGTTAAGATGTTGACTAAAATACAAAATAACCATGCCCTGGTTTGTTGCTGTCTAGCCCAAATGCCCCTCAAGTATATAGTTTATAAAATTAAAACCTTTTTGTACTAATGTAATTTGAAGTCTCATACTAACAAAATATATCTTGTTGTCTGGCATTCAATGAATTTGAATTTGAAAATGAGTATATAAAACATCACACCGTGTGTTGGTGTGTTTGTCACGATAACTGTTATTGTTTTTTCTTTTGTTTCTTGTAAAGAAAAAGTTACTTGTAAAATAAAAAAAATAATATAAAATAGATAAATAAATAAAAAGTAATAAATAAACAAAGTATAAAATATGACAATTTTTATTCGAGGGTAAAATACCAGAGGGAGAGTTTGTACAAAAGTTGTTTGCTTAGACACCTCTGTCCTATTCGTGTTTCTACCGTGAGGCAGTTGTGTTTCCATGGCTGTGTTTCGGTTTGAAGGGTGCGATATGGCAGTGAATTTACAGGGTACAGAGAAATAACACCTAAGTCCTTAGGAATGGCAACGCACGGGGGGTATCATGGGCGAAACAGTATACTCTGTTATGTCCATAGTACTGCTCGTGTCTATAGGTGATGGTTGCCACTTTCCATCAGATGGGCCGACAGCTAGTTTACCATTCTAAGTAGCATTAAAAAAATTTAATTTAATTTAAAAAATGTGTCTATAAAAAATATCATCGTTTGTCGGCATTTTCGTTTAAAAATTATTGTTTTTTTTTGTTTCTTGTAGAGAAAAAGTTACTTGTAAATAATAAGTGTAAGTTTTTATTCGAAGGTTAAATCTTCTATTATGTAATCATGAGACGAACTGACATCGTCACAGTATAATTGTTTTAAGTATTCCAATTTGTAATGACATGCAAATGTATGTAAATTACCGGACGGAGAATTGGGGAATCCTCTCTTTTATAATCTAGACTCCGTTTTACTAATCTTCATTTTAGTATTCTTAAAAACTAAGTTCTGGGATTTGTCTAATTGCTATTATATGGAGCATTTTAATTTTTTTTATATTTTAGAGAAAAATAATTTAAAAAATACATTATTATTTTAACTATTTCTAATTGTACATATATCATCATTTCAGTCTTTATTCGTCCACTGCTGGACATAGGCCTCCCCAATAGACTTTTTTATACAACTTAGAATGGCAAACACATAAACACAAACTATAGACATAAGCAGTACCATGCATTCACATTCATAAATATATATATATATATATATATATATATATATATATATAACTTATAAATCAACTATAATTCCAATAATGGCAAATCAGAATAGTAAATAAAAGAAAACAAGGCACAAAAATATCTACGACAAAAATATCTAAAACAAAAAGTATAAATAAAAAGCAAAAGAAAATAAGAGAGAACAAAAGATATTTAAAAATGTGTTAGAATTTTTTTTAGGAACTAGACTCGTACTTTAGATTTAAAAGTAGATTAAATTTCGAGATAGATTTAACGAAATCGTGTCTCAAAATCGTCCCCGACGAATGTTTCATTCGTTATTTACAAATCGGATGATAAAGAAAGTGCTATTTACAGTAAATCCAATTCCAATTATACACAAAGCCGGGTTACACGTCTGTTAATATATATATATATATATATATATATATATATATATAATAATTTTAGATATATTACACAAGATTTTGTCTTTTTTTAGTTTGGTTTTACGACCTGCTGTCTGCCTGATATCAATCCTCCTTAGGAATGCATTAGTTGGGGGTATCCAGCACCTACAGTATGGAAGACAATTTATTTTAGTTACTTAAACAGTATACTGTCCTATTGATTACTATTATAGGGTAAAGCAATCGACATTCAAAGTGTTTTTGTATTACAAAAACGTGCAATTCGCGCTATTTATTGTATGGGAAATCGTAAATCAGTAAGGGAAAATTTAAACAAGCAAATATTCTACCGCAGTTTCGTAATACATATACGCAAACATTTTGTATATACGCAGCAATCTTTAAGTGTTTCTTAAAAATGGCGATCTGAATAATCTTAACACCAGATACAAATATAAACTTGCTGTTTAGAAGTATGTTTTAGAAAAAGATACTAGGTCTTTTATGGGAACGGACATTAAAAGTTTGGATTTGTCTTTTAATAAGTTTAAAATTGTTATTAAAAAACGCTTATTGAACAAAGCCTATTACACACTAAACGATTAATTGAACGACAAATGTGCATGGTGTTAGCCGATTATATATGAAAAGAACAATGAATAAATAGATTAAAAAAAAAAAAACACTTATTCAATGATAACAATTTCAGTCGAATTTGAAACTAAATAACGTTATAATTAGCTTTAAAATCAATTGGTAAATTGTTAAATTGGTAGATTCCTCACATGTAACATAGAAGGGTTTTACAATAGGATACCGATAGATATTTTGGATCCAACTTTCCGCATCCTTAAAACGTTCATTAAGAAATTCTTGCCAAGTAATGTTGAAAAACAATTAGATACTTTGAAGGCAAACGTGCTTCGTATTATTGATCATGCATGGAATTTTAAATACGTATTCACGAGATAGGTATATACACACCCTATTTACGAAATATTATATGTTTCTACATATTTAAACCTCATTTTTATATTTAGTTCAATTAATTATAATGTATTCCTAATAGGCAGGATCTCAGTTCCTTATAGTCCATGATATAGTAAAAAATGTAGGATTGTCTATGATTACAGCTCTCTTCCGTTCGACACTCGAAGAAGCAAGCATGTTTCTGCACTTATGTTTATTTATTTATTTTTCACTTTATTGCACCAAGTAAAAAAATAATAAATACAGTAAATATTAATGAGAAGTGATACAAAAGGCGGCCTTATCGTTAAGCAATCTCTTTCAGACAACCGTTGGGTAGAGGACATTGAGAAAAAAACAAAAGGTAGGTGGCGCAATGGCGCACTATTATATAAGTGCTAATGTATACAAATATATACATAAACATACACATTTTTTTTAATGGATGATAATGGAATGGTTACCGCACCCGCGCTATCGGTATACACCGGCGGGGCACCAGTGAAGGATGATAGGTGACGATGAAGCAGGTCAGTTAGTCCATCATGACGAATTCAACAAGAATTGTTCACGATGGTTTCCAGGGAGAACCACGTGGAGGTCGACCTTATAGGGCATATTGCTAGCAATGGGGCTGTCAAACTCCATTGCTAACTCTTTCCCCCCAACATACACATATTTAATAGCACACATACAATAATGAATGACGAAGATGACGAGATTTTCCTTCGTCATTGAAAATTAAGAGAGAACACAAGAAAATAGTACTAAAGAGAGAGGTAGTAGGATTTAACAGAGGTTTCGAAGCTAGTGAGAATTATATTATATTTTAATTATACAGTAAATTATAAAGATATATACAGAAAAAATAAATTATAAAAGTGTATTACAAGAAATAAATCAGGAAGTGAATTCTGTCATTTCCAGTTTAATTTACCAAGCCATCGAACCACGTAGCTCACGTTCAACACACAATTTGCATGCGTACACCCTAATCCTTAGTAATATTATAAATGTGAAAGTTAGTTAGTTTGTTTGTTACCTTATAGCGCCTTAACGGCTTAAACAAATACTATATACATGCTGTATACTATATACTACAAATACCTACCCTTTGTCTTTTTCCCGATGTCCTCTACCCAAAGGTTGTCTGGAAGAGATTGCTTAGCGATAAGGCCGCCTTTTGTATCACTTCTCATTAATATTTATTGTATTTGTTATTTCTCTTTTTACTTGGTGCAATAAAGTGTAAATAAATAAATACTACTACTATGAAATTTGATACACATATACAATATGGGATGGAGAAGAATATAGGGGAATCAATTAACATTTTAGGGGAGTGATCAACTAATGAAGATGGAAAAACGACAAAAAAGTTTGTCTTGTATACTAACTTAACACCTTTTTTTTATACAACTTAGAATGGCAAACAAGCTGACGGCCCACCTGATGGAAAGTGGTAACCGTCGCCTATAGACATGAGCAGTACCATGAACATAACAGAGTATACTGTTTCGCCCGTGATACTCCCCATGCGTTGTCATTTCTGAGGACTCAGATGTTATTCCTCTGTACCCAGTAAATTCACGCCATATTCCACCCATCAAACCGAAACACGGCCATGCAAACACAACTGCTTCACGGTTGAAACACGAATGGGACAGAGGTATCCAAGCAATCGACTTTTGTACAAAGTCTCTTGACTTGATATCTATATATAAAATAAGGCTTCTTTACGAAAAAAAAAATAAAGGTAAAATACATTTTTAAATTTTCAAATACGAAAACGTAAATATACAAAATAAAATAATTTCGAGTAAAATAATTCTGGGAACATCTAAGAAATTATGATAGCAATGCACGGGAATCTCTCTTATCCTGCTTTTTAAACAGTGAAATCAAGTAAATGACGTCACATTCCGAGCCTCGAGAGTTGTAAAGTGTTTATTATAATGATGGAGTTTGTACACAAATGATGCGAAATTGTAAGGCCCGAGCGATGCCGGCAAAAATTAAAGCCGCGTTATCAAAATGGAACACTCTAATGGCGGGCGATCGCAAACACACATAAAAAAAAAAATCTTGAGGCTGTTTTTTCTATAAATTACCCCAGTTGCGTACTTCGACAGTTATTAAAAAAAGAATGGCCGCGTGTGCGCGGATTTTCCTAGAAATATCTGTTTGCAATCGACTTCGAAAAGGAGTAGTGTTCAAAATTAACTTTTTAATATACATTGACAGATGTTGTTTTTTTGTTTTTTTTATAAATATTCCATGCTGATCAGGCTTCACTAACGAGGGCGCTACGTCTGCTCAATGAGGTAGTAGCGAGTTCCAATCTGGACTTATTTCGCTGTACTGCCACAGAATTTCGCAGAATGGTAACAAATTATGCAGTAATGTATTTTTTATATTGCATTATTATAATTGTTCGATCCTTATCCAATATTGGTGGGTAATCACACATTTTGTTCCATTAATTTTGTGGTAAACTGTCATCAATGGATACTGCGATAACACTTGTTCGGTGAACGCCTGGCAGACCGCCCGTGAGTGCCTCCTCTACTGATTCAAGTGAAGTGTGAACGTTTCACAATACATAACATACTGATAGCCTTCCGGAAGCCGTGCTCACCGTGTTCGGTACAAATAAGAGTGTTCTCCTGTCCAACATTGAGAGGCTGCTACTCCAACCTGCTAGTGGATCGCCGTGCGTGTATACCAGCAGTGCTTCGTACATCCGTGGTGAACGTGAGCCTTAAGGTTGGTGGAGTTTCTGTTACTTACTAATTTGGACGAGGATCATCCTAGATACACTCATTCAATCCATATACGAGTATACAGTCCATATTTCCATTCGAACTAGTGACATTTAACTACCTCAGTGCAACAATCGCACAATAATGTTCATTCCAATCATCTGGACGAGTGGCGGTCTTCCACCGTGCGTTTTTCAAGGCACTTTCTTTCACGCACAACGATTCTTTGGAATCAACTTCCAGCAGCAGTATTTTCGAACCGATACGGCAACATAACCTTCAAAAAAAGAGTATATTCCTTTTTAAAAGACCGGCAGCACACCTGCAATGCCGCTGGTGTTGTGGGTGATCATGGGCGGCGGTAGTCACTTACCATCAGGTGAGCCGCATGCTCGTTTGCCCCCTGTGTTGTAACAAAGAAAAAAAATTGATTTTTTAATTGATGTAAAACTCACAATATATATATATATATATATATATACATAAATTAAAAAAGAAAATTGAAATATAAATGAATTATGTACAAAATATATATTACATCAACAGACGGCATTTTTACTTACAGTCAATATAATAAATAAATAAATAAATGAATAATCATACATTAAACAATTCTGTTTGAATAAAGATGATTTGAATTTAAATTTGGAAATATATACTATCTAATTTTCTATTTCAGGTGGTAAAATCGACTAAAATGTTGCTCGCATGCGGTGACCCTAGCGCGCATTCCGACAAATTTACCTACTTTACATTTCAGCGAGGGTTGCAAATCTCCGTCGTTTTACGTGACAAGCCGCCTCAAAACAAAGTATGTTGATTAGATTAAAGTAAAAAGAGGTAGGCAAATTTTAATGAGGCACCGTTGATAGCACTTTTCAGACCCTTTTCGTGGTTTAGGGTGCCTAGAGACTTAGCTACAACTTTTTATTTAAATGTAATTTCTTATGTTGCATGATAGCCGTGTGGTCCTGGCATTGAATAGGCCAGCCCTTCTTTTCGTATGTGTCGTGAGAGGCGACTAAGGGAGGGCGAAGGATGGGCAGCAGCGTTCATCTTAAAGTCTTTTTTTATATCACTGAGGTGGCAATCAAGCATACGGCCCGCCTGATGGTAAGAGGTTACCGTAGTCTATGAACGCCTGCAATACTAGAGACATTCCGCGCGCGTTGCCGACCCTGAAGAAACCTCTTTACCCCCCTTTTGAAGAACCTCATGCTGTAGTCTCTTGGGAAAACCTCGGCAGGGAGCTCATTCCATAATATGAGTGTTCGTGGGAGAAAACATCTCTGAGTGAGTACTCAGTTATAGAGTTATAAACCTAACTGTGGTTGCCAATCCGCCTGCCAATTATGACAACTACTGGCAAAACCCCCCAAGGTGGAGGATTATGTTCAGCAGTGGACAGTTAAAAGCCGATATGACGGTGACATAATATCTTGTTTTCCTGCCTTGTCTATGGTTTATAAAGCAAAGTGCTTTAAAGGTTACAAACAAAAACTTTAATCCACCCAATTTATTAAAAAAACTATCGCGAAAAAATTGTTCCTTAAAGGTAAAAAATACAATCATGTCATCCATTTATGAGATACCAAGTAAGTACCTGTATCATACTTATCAAAAACATAAATGTGAAATGAGAGCCAAGTTCTATATTACGAATAAGTTTCGTTTTAACTTGGTCGAAGAAAGAATTGAGATGTATATGGATGCAAAATTCTGTGTAGAAAATCTTAAAATTTACAAATTACAAGAACATGCAACATCTATACCTATAATAAATCTGCAGAGAGGTCAATTCTGTATATGAAATATATTTCCAAAATAAGTATCAGAGGGTGATTTTTGCCAAAAATGCAATCAATAAAATATTTGTCTGTCTGTCTATATGTTCGTTATAAATATAAAAACTACTCGACGGATTTTAACGAAATTTGGTACAATTATTCTTTATATTCCTGGGCAAGTTATGTATACTTGTCATCACGCTACGATCAATAGGAGTAGAGCAGTGAAGGGAAATGTTGGGAAAACGGGAGAAGTTACTCCATTTTTAAGCTTCCGTCGCGTGTGCAGCCTTAATGGCCACCCGTGCGACGCTGGGACGAGCCGCTAGTTATATAATAAATTTATATAACAATTTCTTGTTTCTTGATACTACTACTATATTTGCTACTTAATAGGTATTATAAATTCTGAAATTATTTACACAATACATTTATTTTACCTGGGATGTTCAACTTCAAGATTTAGCTTTATACACGTTTTCAATCGGCTGCGTCGCCAGTTTCTTTTTCTTTGAACTTGGCTAGACACACTGCCACGTGTCTAGATTCGAATAGAGGGTAATCGTACCGGATACAGTCTGCCTAAGTCTAGATTTAATTTAGACGAAGGTGTCAGGTGGGAATATAAAAACCCGCGTAAACCTAAAATAAACCCTGTTTAGTGTTACTGAGGTTTTAGACTTACACAATTGTAAAACTGCTGAACGAGCGAGCTCTGTTTACATTGGATAATCTATTTGCTTATGTTGTTTAGTATAGAATACATATCGTGACCACTATATAGAGATCTCCCGTAAAATTTTACACTCCTTTGAATAGGTTCCAATAAGGGTATCGAAAGTGTAAATTTATTTCGAAGAGTCTAGAACAAAAGATTTGATAATAAAATTTAAATTTATAGTCATTGTTACTTGATGAAACTCTGTTAGCTTCTTAACTATAGAGTAAAATAGAAATTATTAGCAATCTTTTAAGATAGTATGGTAATATTTTTTTTATACCACTGAGGCGGCAAACAAGCATACGACCCACCTGATGGTAAGTGGTTATCGTAGCCTATGAACACCTGCAATACCAGAGGTATTACACGTGCGTTGCCGACTCTGAAGAAACCTCTTTACCCCCCTTTTGAAGAACCCCATGCTGTAGTCTCTTGAGAAAACCTCGGCAGGGAACTCATTCCACAACCTGAGTGTTCGTGGGAGGAAACATCTCTGAAACCGCGCAGTATGCGACCATTGAGGCTGTAGGACATGAGGATGAACTCCCTGTCGATGGCGAGCCGTACGATGGTAGAAAGTGGCTGTGGGCATCATATTGAACAATTCCTCTGAGCACAATCCATTGTACAGGCGGTAGAACACGCAGAGTGAGGCTTAGACTTGAGGGTTCGATACCGCTTGCAAGCCTGGGATCATCGACAATTCTCATAGCTCGTCGTTGCAACGAGTCGAATTATTAATATTTTTTAACTGAATTAAAAAAAAAAACAAGGAGTTTCTCGATTCTACCGCCGTCCGTGAGCACTCGCAACACTTGAGGTACCGACAGGTGTGCTGTCGGCCTTTTAACTTGACTTACTCCTAAACTCTTCATCCTTTTCTCTCGATACTTTCCTGCATACAATCAGTGGCAGATATCACCAACAAATTTATTCCCAAGGGGAGTTGACGTCAGGCAGGCGGCCGGTCGTAAATTTAGAAGCCAACGCCTTGTATGGATAAAAACATATTACACAGACCCCAAAATTCATATAATTAGGATAAAGGTAGGATAGGACAATAGATTATATAGATAGAGCATCGAGCCTCAGAAAACGGGTCAGTTAATTGTCAAATTTGCTCTCTTTTTTTTTTATCAGTGCTCTTACATATTTACTTGCGCACAAAATGTATTTTGACGTGTTGTTTAATAAAAAAATAATTGTTTACACATTAAAAAGATGCAAAAATTATGAGACAAAATAAATATAGGAGTTATAAAGGAATCGCTCGTAACTATTTGAAACGCAAAATAGTATGAAAAAAGTTGATCCGTTTTTCTCGAAGCATTCCTATGGAGGACACTATCTTTGTAATCGAAAGGCAATATATACAAAAATTAAGTCAAAATTTGAATTACTTCATTGATTGTAGTTAAAAAAAAAAGAATGTATGTAACAAAATAGAATAGATGTATTAAATAGACATGGGTAGTACCATGGACATAACAGAGTATACTGTTTCGCCCATGATACCCCCCATGCGTTGCCATTCCTGAGGACTCAGGTGTTATTCCTCTGTACCCTGTAAATTCACGCCATATCCTACCCTTCAAACCGAAACACAGCCATTCAAACACAACTGATTCACGGTTGAAACACGAATAGGACAGAGGTACCCAAGCAATCGACTTTTGTACAAAGTCTCCCTCTGGTAATGGAACGAATCTTATGAATATAAGGGTAAAACTCTTCGGACGCCACTATTAGCTTTTATCAAGCTACCTACTTGTATGGCCCTCGGTCTATTGACTGTCGATCCTTCCTTTACGCCTCCTATACGGGATGCCCATCCGTTACTTTAAATTTATTTACCGTAACTATCTCAATATTATGCACATAAACGGTAAATGTATTGAAAGTGGATTTAAGAATTTTTTTTTTAATAAATAACCCTTGAAATTGATTTTCGAACATGGCGTGTCATCCAACAATATTACTGATGATAATATTTTAAGACTTGACATGGATTATAATTTGCTATTTGTATGACGTAGTATCATCATCATTTCAGTCATTATCCGTCCACTGCTGGACATAAGTCTCCCCCATTGACTGCCATAAAGAACGGTACTGAGCCACCTGCATCCACTGACTCGCTGCAATACATTTCAGGTCGTCACTCCATCTAGTGGGGGGTCGTCTTACTCTGCGTTTGCCTGTACGGGATCGTCACTCAAGAACCTTCCCCATTGTATGACATATGAAATGTAATTATTATTAGCAATAATGTAATTGTTAATTTTATTTGATTGTTAATTCAATATTGGTTTGGTTTAAATTTGTTTTTTTTCTTTACTCTTAATTATCACAAATTTTAATCTTGCATCCTTATTTAATTCATACATTAAATTTGCATGCCTCCAATTTTAAGGCAATTAAACACATATGAAAACGTTCTGTCGCATGGCCTTTATTATGTTAAATATCTTTTTAATGCAAATAAATATTTCATTTCAAAAATTTTTTTTCAAACTCATCTTTCTTTTTAATGACGTGAGTCCAATTATAATTTTTTTAAACATAAAGTTTTTTAACAATTTTTGTTTTTACACAAAAATGGATAAGATTTTCAATTCATCTGTATTTTTATGTCAAGTAATTACCTCGTCAAATATGAGTCGATTCTGATAGTTATTTTTATAATCGATGGAATTTACCAGAGGGAGACTTTGTACAAAAACTTGGTTGTCGTTTGCTTGGGTACCTCTGTTGCATTCATGTTTCAACCGTAAAGCAGTTGTGTTTGCATGGCTGTGTTTCGGTTTGAAGGGTGGGATATGGCGTGAATTTACAGGGTACAGAGGAATAACATCCGAGTCCTCAGGAATGGCAACGCATGGGGGTTATCGTGGGCGAAACAGTATACTCTGTTATGTCCATGGTACTGCTCATGTCTATAGGCGACGGTTACCGCTTACCATCAGGTGGGCCGTCAGTTTGTTTGCCATTCAAAGTTGTATATAAAAAAAATATTCCAGAGTTAATTCCATATGATTTTGTGACGACTAAAGTTGTACTTTTTCTTTTCGAAACAAAATCTACAAGTATTCTATGTATATAAGTATTTCTATTTCGTATTTTAAACGTATATGTTTTTTATCCAATATGTCTAAAAAATATCTTGTTTTTCAACAATTAAAATATATATATATATATATATATATATATATATACTTATTACTTACAATTAATACCAAAAGATACCTGAATACCCAAAAGATTATACAGAAACCAAGTTGGACTTTATTTTTACCTCCCTTGAGGGGTAAGAGGCGTGTATTTCTAAGATAATTACAATTAGTTTCCCCTAATTACGTTTTGATTACCCTCCCAGGTTCCTCTGTTTCCTTTTCTGCCATTTTATTTAAACAATAAAGAGATCGTTTACGTTAACCGCAGTGAATATTTCCTAAGAAATATGTTGATAGCAGAACGATGTCACTGCTTACAATGAAAATAGAATCGAAAAGAAAATATGTAAAAAATATAATCTATCTATTATATATACATCTTACATCTATGTACTATAAATATCAAAAACAAGATCTTAAAAAAATATTTAAAGATATTTTTTTTTTGACATCACTGCCAACTGGTAAAGTACCTAGGAGATAAAAATCAAACATTATAAATTCAAATTCAAATTATCTTTGCTATCTTGCTTGGGTACCTCTGTCATATTCGTGTTTCAACCGTGAAGCAGTTGTGTTTGCATAGCTGTGTTTCGGTTTGAAAGGTGGGAATAGGCAGTGAATTTACAGGGTACAGAGGAATAACACCTGAGTCCTCAGGGATGGCAACACATGGGGGTATCATAGGCGAAACAGTATACTCTGTAATGTCCATGGTATTGTTCGTCTATGGGTGACGGTTACCACTTTCCATCAGGTGGGCCGTCAGCTTGTTAGTCATTCTAAGTTGCATAAAAAAATTGTAAAAATATTTACTTTAAAAGGAAATTGTGGCTTGCAGTGAGTATCATTGGTAACTGCTTTAGCATATAAAATATACATTATGCTTTAAACTTCCATAAGTATGATATATATACAATCAGTGAGAATTTTGAGAAATAGTTCGATTACTGAGAAGTGTGGAGTCCAGGCCACATAATTATGATTTATAGTTATTATATTATTATTTACCAAATTCTAAATTGACACGCATTTCTATCGTTTCCTTTTTGCTTTCCTTTACGGCATTAGTCTTCTAAATTCCTTTATACATATATTTATCGCCAATATACATATATTTTTAATTTCCATTCCTGGTTTCCTTTGTCACCAACAAGAACGGACAATTGGAAGACAGTATTAGTAATAAAGATTGAAAAAGGGATGTTGGGTTGATTTGGCCATTAGGAGAAGTTGGATGAATGAATAATTACGGGAGCTATATCGAACACGAATTAATGAAGACGCTGGCAGAGGTCGCCCTAGATAGAGGTATGTCGACCAAATAGGCGACATGTTGAAGAAGGGCCAAAAAAAAAAAAACCTGATGTTATAGGTGTCCATAGGCTACTGTAATCCCATTTACCTTTAAACGAGTCCTATGCTTGTATGCCAACCATAGTAGTATAAAAAAACCGTAACGCCGGTTATTTATGTAAAGAAGTAAAGAATGATTAATTTTTTTATACAATTTAGAATGGCAAACAAGCTGACGGCCCACCTGATGGAAAGTGGTAACCGTCGCCTATAGAGATGAGCAGTACCATGGACATAACAGAGTATACTGTTTCGCCCATGATACCCCCCATGCGTTGCCATTCCTGAGGACTCGGGTGTTATTCCTCTGTACCCAGTAATGTAAATGAACCGAAAGAAATCTGTTATCCCAAATGGACACAGGTATATTCGATATGTATGTATGTATGAATATTGTAATCGAAGAGGTACCACGGTTACGAAGAATCAAATTATAATCCCAAAAGTTGTATGAGGTATTATAGCACTTCTCACAGAATAGGTGTTAGAAGACACTAAGAGAGGCTACATCTTTACGTAAAGCATCTTTACTTGCAGCTTGCAGAACAAACTTGGGCCGCGAATCACCTATCGTCTGCATAACGCGCCTGTATGTACGATATTGTAAAAACCAAGCCTGAACAAGATATTCACAACGATAGTCACTCTGTGTTTATGGCTAAATTAAAATGTTGATGTACCTCGCCGTTACATTATATTTATTTATAATTTATAATAATTAAATTACAATTTCCATTATTTATATTATGTTATTATTCACATTGTTAATATTTTTACTTGTTTAATGACATTTAATAATTTAATTCATACTAAATGTTTATATATGTTGGTAATCCTATAAATAAATAAAAAAAATCTCTGCCACAGTGTCCATCACTGGTAAAAAAAAAGCTCGATACTGCAGAATATACATGCTTCAGACCAGTTATTTATATTAGTCTATAAGAGTGGCCTATGCTCAGTAATTAACTATATCATTTCTTAACTTCACGCTGTGTTCTAAATTGTAGATTCCAATGTACTTGCAACTTTAAAACTGCTATTAAACGATCTAATCTGACCTTAAAATAAACAAAAAGCTTTTCCTGTTGGTTCCTCTCCTTCCTTGGGGACATTTTACGCGTCACTTTACTTGAAAACTGTTGCAGGCTTTGTTTAAAATTTCTCCTTCTCCAAAATAAAATTGAGGGCAGAGTCCTCTCGTATTTAAGGTGACAAGTTGCTGTCACTTGTCTTTATGATATGCATTTATTTAATTATTTAAACTAGAATGTATAAATACATAAATAAGATTTGCACAGAATTACTTGTACTATGTACTCATGTACATTTCGTGTGAAATTCTATAATTAACTTTTAAACTTTCTCGCTGCATCTTTGTTTTATAAATGACGGGAATTAACAAGATCATTTTGGAAAACTATATTCATTTATTTATTTTACATTACACCAATTATAAAAAAAATATACTAGCAAAAGACAATAGCCACCTAGCAATGTTAGTTTTTTATATCAAAATAGATAGTACAAAATGAAATGAAATGTATCTATTTTGTAACACCAACGCCAAGTAATGTGAGGGGAGTTTAGGCAACGAAAATGTTTTATGATTATGAATATACAAAATACTATGTCGGTATCAGTTAGTATGATAATGCAGTAAAAAAACAAAATATCATTTTTTTAACGTATAAAAGAAAAAAAATAGAATATTTTTAACTTTACTATTTCACCTTACACCAAATTAAATACTCCGTCGACCAACTGTCCCCATTTGAATCAATTAATGCCCAACGGCCGGTCTAATTGCAAAGCAAAACTTCTAACAGGACTCTAATTTAGGACTTTTCGAATTCGTTTTTATATTTACAAACAAAGTCTAAGCAAAAACTTTTAGAACAACAAAACAGATTTCAGGTATACATAATTAAAGATCGCGATCCACAACCAAAAATTGACTTTAATCAGACAAAAGCAGTCATTTTGTTTAAAAAACCCAAGCAAATAAAATTTCTATATGTACTACCTTACTTTTACCAGAGGGAGACTTTGTACAAAAGTCGATTGCTTGGTCACATTCGTGCTTCTACCGTGAAGCAGTTGTGTTTGCATGGATGTGTTTCGGTTTGAAGGGTGGTATATGGCGTGAATTTACAGGGTACAGAGGAATAACACCTGAGTCCTCAGGAATGGCAACGCATGGGGGTATCATGGGCGAAACAGTACACTCTGTTATGACCATGGTACTGCTCATGTCTATAGGCGACGGTTACCACTTTCCATCAGGTAGGCCGTCAGCTTGTTTGCCATTCTAAGTTGCATAAAAAAAATCTGTATGTATACCGTTTCAGATTAAAAAAAAAACTTAGAAAGTTATAAAAAATTTGCAATTTTTTTAAGATGAGTAGCTAATATGTATTATTACATTTATATATTATAAATAAAGGTAAATAATACTATGTGATTTTAACTGTCCATCAAAAGTGGATGGATCACTGTATAAATTGCAGTGCCCCCCTATGGGGTGTCACGTGTGATTTATATGTTTACTTATTGTAATAACTAATTTGTATCATGAATAAAATCTTAATTGGTCTTAAACTGACGAAGTTAGGAGGTAAAAAACTTAAAAAAAAAATGCAACATAATTGGCAACCTCTTTCTTTTTGAAGGTAGTTGAAAAGCAAATTCATCAAGAACTTTGATTTCATAATAAGTTGAATGTGAATAGAAAATCGTTTTTTTTTTTATAATAGTTAGTATGGTATGTCCATGGTACTGCTCATGTCTATAGGCGACGGTTACAACTATCTATCAGGTGGACCGTCAGCTTGTTTGCCATTCTAAGTTGCATAAAAAAAGTATGGTAAACAAGCTGATGGCACACCTGATTGATAGAAAATGATAACTCTTGTCTATAGACATGAATAACATCTTGGATGTCACTTCGCGCATAATAACTTGTAAATTTAATTTATACTAGTCAATTACCAACTTAAATTAACTAGAGTTATTACATCAGACGTCTGCTGTCCACTGCTGAACATAGGCTCTTCTAAAAGGTGAGTTCTGCCATTAGTTGCCATGCTTGGCAGGTGAATTGGCAACTGCAGTTAGGCTTTGGTTACGTTTTAAGAGGTACGCTACTACTACTCATTTATTTTATTTATTTATTTATTTAATCTTTAATGTACAGTAAAACTCTATGTACATTTGGCGGACTTAACACCGGACGGTGTTCTCTATCAGTCAACCATTGGGCAAACCGAGAAATACGTAGGCGGTGCATTATTGAATAGAGAAATAAATAAAGCAATATTTGATAAATTCATATAATATAAACATACACATAATATAATAAATAAATAAATACATACATACAATAAATGCATATATAAATAAATACATAATATGTTAGTATATAAAACAAATAAAATAACTGCAATAGAAGAGCAAATAGTAATCTAAGTAACATAACATTTCTCGACCATTTAGTTCTCTTAGTTGCCGTATGGTCCCGGCAGGCCACCCTTTCCATTCTCATGGGTATCAAATGAGGCGACTAAATGGCGTTCCTCTTTTAAACTGTTAATTTTTTAAACCGCTACGGTTTTCAAATTGTAATTGTGACATACTACCTGGATCGCTGCACGTAATCTACATTCCCCCTTTACAGAGCGAGCTGCAACGAAATTGCGAGATTTCTATCTCGTAAATCTAGATTTTCTCCGCGTTAGATACCTGGGATTTAAATCAGTGGGGAAATATTAATTTTCTTCGTAGGTTGAGTTTTCATTGCAATTGCGTATGTTTTTTTTTTTTTTACAACACAGGGGGCAAACGAGCATGCTCATGAGTTGAACGGCCCATGATACACGGCATTGCAGGTGTGCTGCCGGCCTTTTAATCATGCTCTTTTCTTGAAGGTTATGTTGTTGTATCGGTTCGGAAATACTGCTGCTGGAAGTTGATTTCAAAGAGTGGTTGTGCGTGGAAGAAAGTGCCTTGAAAAACGCACGGTGGAGGACCGCCACTCGTCCAGATGGTTGGGATGAAAATGTATGTGAAATGAATTGATCAGTTAACGGATGATACAGTGATAATCATCACATCAGGCATTCATTAACTAATACTGAACATAAGCACTTCCCTTAAGAGATTTTGTCGTCCTACACTGCGTTTACCCGTACGCTTATCCGTTCTTCAAACTATGTGACCAGTCCATTGTCATTTCAGCTTCCTTATCCTTCGGGCTATGTCGGTTCTTTTGCGGATATCCTCGTTTCGAATTCTGTTGCTTCCATTGTGTATAAATGTTTGTTTAATGAACACTGGCCTGTTATTGTACCTATTATTGTTTTAAGGTGTTTCCAGCCTAGATATAATAAACGTTTTGATAGTTGTTTTATTCAATGTTGGCACGCCAATTTCGATTGTTTGTTCTAATACATTATTGAAAAAACAAATATTATCATAACAATTACCTTTTACGAGCTACACTTTCCCTTTCTTCTTAAAGCCATATGACTTACAGCTTGCAGGGATAGCTGCTGTGCACTATAAGCCACTACTTGTATTTTTCTCACGTGACTCATCGTTGGATCTATTTCTAATGTATATCTCTTATATTTATTCCCGTGTTTATCTTATATATTTATCACTGTTTTATATATTATTCTTATATATTTATACATAACATCTCTTGCATGCATGTGTCCGTGAGTTACGTATTTAAGGCCTACTGAAAAACAGTGTCGTAGCTTCAGATTCGAAACTGCGACATATGCTGAGTTAGGTCCTTTGCACAAACACTGCTACGTTCATTTTGTTTTTTATATATTTTTCTTTTTATTCTAAATTCAAAGTAAAATAGTAATGTTATTATATAATTTGTGTCATATTTATTAATTTATATGATTTTTCTTAAAGAGAGATTGTATCTAATGAATGATTTTATTTAAATAAAAGGTTTGTATAGTGTATGTGTAAAATAAATAAATAAATAATAAATATTAATTATGGAATGAAATTATATTTTTGAGGTAAACACAGTGGATAATACAAATCCTACGTTAGCTGGCATGATATTTGCAAATCGGAGCAAGATTAGCCGGGTTTAGGTGGTGATTGATGAATGAAATGCTACCAAACAAAAACCATCCACAGTTCCGACAGTAAATAATGGTAACAATTATTTCTAGAGATCTTTCTCTTCTTGAAAAGGTTTCATTTATTCGTACACTAGTTTTGATACCTGTCTCCGTCCGCGTAATTGACTGTTGTAAATGTTGACTGGCCGGAATGAAACAAAATATACAGTTTACATTTTTATTTATAACACAGGGGGCAAACGAGCATGCGGCTGAACTGATAGTAAATGACTACCGCTGCCCATGATTCACTTGTACCAGACGCATTGCAGATGTGCTGCAGGCTTTTTAAAAACGGAATATGCTCTTTTCTTGAAGGTTATGATGTCGTATCGGTTCGGAAATACTGCTGCTGGAAGTTGATTCGAAAGAGTGGTTGTGCGTGGAAGAAAGTGCCTTGAAGTCGAAATGCTCTAATTTTTCCGAGCATATTAGAATTAAACGAGGCAGGAAGCGAACCTATCCCTCTCGCTCGCATTTATTTAGTATGTTATCATTACTAATGAATGGATGAATGAACATTTATTTGCGGTCCGATATACATTGTTGATGCCACAGTGGTTTCAGCTGGCAACACTGTACTATGCCTTTTAACAGTAGGCATGCGAATGTTTCAACTTTAACACAAAACACGGGGAAATATTTACCACAATCCGTTCAGTTATTTATTATATGGGAAAAGACATATAAACAACTTTCGTTTTAGATTTATTAAACCATTTAGAAGTTATGATGGAACAAAGAAGCTCACGTACATGCACAAACCCAAAAAATATTATTTGGACAGTCCTGTAATTAACTAAATTCTGGCATACGTGCTCATTCATAAAAGTAGTGCAAATAATTATATTAAGAATTCACAGATAGTATGTATATATATATATTTCTAACACTCCTGAGGTTCTGGGACAGCTGGGAGAGAATGCTTTTAGCATTAAGTAAACATTTCCTGTTGTTAATTATAATTACAATTTCTCGTATGGTCCCGGCATAGAATAGGCCACCCTTTCCTTTCCTGTATATGTCGTAAGAAGCGACTTAGGTAGGGCGAGCGTTGGGCAGTGGCGTCCCTCTTAAAACATCTCCGAAGCATAACTGCGCTTGCTAATCCGCATGCTAAGCGTGGCAACTACTGGCAAAACTTTCCAATGGGAAGGAAACTTCCCGATGTTCAGTAGTGGACAGTTAAAAGCTTATACGATGATGATTAATGACTGTCAGTCATAATATCAATACAAATTTAAAATTATCTGGTAAAAAAATAAATTGAAAAGAGTAACTTTTGAATTTCTTGCGAATTCTTCTCAATAGATAAAAATACCCCGAATTTAGAAGTAAAATCATTATTATTTCAGCCGTTAACTGTCCACTTTTGGACATAAGCCTTCTGTAAAGGGGTGTCTTGCCAGTAGTTGTCACGCTTGGCAGGCGGGTTGGCAACCGCATCTAGGCTTTTAGAGATGTTTTAAGAGGAACGCTGTCCATCCCTCGCCTTCCCTTAGTCGACTCTTACGACACCCACGGGAAAGGAAGAGGTGGCTTATATCTATACCGGGACCAATTTTTTAGAGATGTTTTAAGGGGGACGCTGCTATCCATCTCTTGCCTTAATCAAAGTAAAATCATAAAAATGACAATTTTACTTGTAAACAAGTCTATATAAATAAAGAATACTTCTCTCCTATTCATCCGAGGAAGACTATTCACCAGAGGGAGACTTTGTACAAAAGTCGATTGCTTGGGTACCTCTGTCCCATTCGTGTTTCTACCGTGAAACAGTTGTGTTTGCATGGCTGTGTTTCGGTTTGAAGGATGGGATATGGCGTGAATTTACAGGGTACACAGGAATAACACCTAAGTCCTCAGGAATGGCAACGCATGGGGGGTATCATGGGCGAAACAGTATACTCTGTAATGTCCATGGTACTGCTCATGTCTATAGGCGACGGTTACCACTTTCCATCAGGTGGGCCGTTAGCTTGTTTGCCATTCTAAGTTGTATAAAAAAAATCCGAATATTAAAACACAATGTCGCCTCTATTTGTTTGAGATCTGTCAATCTAAGGATCTAAGATCTAAAGTAAATGGGGTTGGGCGTCGAAGACAGCTTGGGATGTACTACTGGATGGATTATCCAAATCTGGGAGTTACGATGAGGGAGACAGTGTTGGGTGTAATGCGTGTGTTAGAGGAAGACAGATGATTAATTTAATTAAGATCGTTTTTTATTGCTTGCCCATAGTAAGCCTCTAGCTAAGGAAGATTTACTGACGATATGTCTAAGATTTTTATAGTTGATCTAATAAAATATCGGTCCAATTTTTGATAAGATTTTGTTTCAGAAAAAATTCCGACTTCAATCGTGGCAAAGTTAGTTATTTGGAATCAAAAACTAAACCACTGTAACGATTCTGATGAAATTTCTATGGTACCAATTTGAAAGCGCTCGTATATCTTTTCTGAGAAAAAAAGAATTTTTCAAAGTGGTTTATAAATGAGGGAATTCCCAGATAAGCACCTATTCAACAACTTTATTGTAAACTAGCGGCCCGTCCCGGCTTCGCACGGGAGGACATTTTTAGAGCATTTTAAAAAGTGATTATTGTGACATAACGATAATAGTTGGGCACATAGTATCACTAAGTTTTTGTAGTTATTGATATTTTCTTCAATATTGTAGAACATACTTTTGTTCTATCACCAATAGTTTCTGCAGCGCCCGCGACGAAAAATATTTTATAGTATTTTTTTTTAACCTTGAGTTACGTTACTAAAGTTTTAATAAGGACCCCTAATCTTTTCTAGCAATAAATATAGCCTATGTTACTCAGGGTGAATGTAGCTTTCTAATGGTGAAAGAATTTTTGAAATCAGCAAAGTAATTTTTGAGTTTATTCATTACAAACCTCAGGAATGGCAACGCATGGGGGGTATCATGGGCGAAACAGTATACTCTGTTATATCCATGGTACTGCTCATGTCTATAGGCGACGGTTACCACTTTCCATCAGGTGGGCCGTCAGCTTGTTTGCCATTCTAAGTTGTATAAAAAAAACATACACAAAAAATACAAATCTTTCCTCTTTATAATATTAGTGTAGACGTAGATTACTATGTAAACAATTACTCACAGACTATTTACAGTGACCGTATCAATATTATCGCATCAAAATTATAGAAACGTATGTATTTGCTCGACTTAGCGAGCACCTCTTGCCCTCTGAAACCGCCACGACCTTAGATATTTTTTATTCCAAACGAAATGAGAATAAGCACGCTCCGTTGTTAGTTAACCAAATACGAGTATTTATACAGCGAGACGACTTTCACGAACTCAAATTATTTTCAATTAACCTTGCAATCTACCTTTAATATTGCTGCTTCACTGAGCTTCTGTGATGAAAATAGATTTTTATAATGGCATAATTTATTAGAACTTCTAAATAAATATGTAAACTAAATTAAATTTTATGAATAATGAAATAAGTATAGAAAATCCAATTAATTAAGAAGTAATGTATTTTACAGAATTTTATCCCGTTTTTGATGTGTCGTTTCTTTTACATACATACATATCTGTCACGTCTTTCTCCCATTCATTATCAGCCTTTAACTGTCTACTGCTAAGTATAAGCCTGCCCCTAGGAAGATTTTGCCAGTAGTTGCCACGCTTGGCATGCAGATTGGCAACTGCAGTTAGGCTTTGGAGATGTTTGGAAAGGGATGCTGCTGCCCATCCCACGCCCTCCCTTAATCGCTTTTTATGATTCCCACGGGAAAGGAATGGGTAGCCTATACCAGGATCACATGGTACTGTCTCCCATTAGGGTAAGTAATCGACGATAATGGAATGGTAACCCCGCTTGTGCTAACGGTATACACTGGCTAGGCACCAGTGAAGGATGATAGGTGAAAAAGAAAAATCAAGTCAGTTAGCCCATCGTGATGAATACATCTGGAGTTGCACGATGATTTCCAAGGAGAGCTACGTGGAGGTCAACCTGCCCGGGTATATTACTAGCAATGAGACTGGTAGTCCACTTTACTAACAATCCCTTCCCCTCCCATTAGGGTAGACAGATACAATGGAACGCTAAATGCTTCGATTCAAACAAACCTCTTTCACTTCCTCCACATTTATCAATCTTTTCATTACGGGATTACGGGTGCTTTTAATTTGGGCCCTCTTTGTTTCTTTTTATACACGCATTATTTCTTAATGAGTACTTCAGTGGACTCCAGTGAAGTACCAAAGAGTATAAATAAGAATATCTTTTATTGAAGTAAACTTAAATACAAGTATTTTTGAATAGTCGATTTTTTATGATTCGACTTCCTTTTGGAATACAATTTCGGCTAAAAAGCGGGCAAGAAATGCAACGACTGCTTGAAGTCAGAACAGTAAGTACATTATAATGAATTGACCAGGTATCTTCGGTTCCAAGAATTATTGCTTTAAGGAGTTACCGCGTGAAGGTTATCCTGAGGAGTATTGCTAGCGGAGTTGTGGTGAGCATGATTATGTTCACGTGGGAATGTGTTTTCCCTCGAAAAGGTCACACAATCCTCAGAATTTTGTCTAATATTCTTGTGAAATAAAAAAACCAATAGAGTCATTAATCCCCATTAATAACAATCTTCTCCCCCCCCCCCCCCCCCCCCGATACATATATTGTCTCATCCAACAAATATACTTGTTCTTAAATTATTAAATTAAGGACGCGACGCTTTCCTAAAATTTGGCCTTACATTTTTAATACTAGTTGAAATTATAGGTACAAGTACATTCTAGAAGAAATAATGGCTCGCAAAGTTTTTACGATCAGACGATTAAGTAGAAGCTAAGTTTGCTTTGACTAATGCCTCTTGCAAAATGACAAAATGCCTCCAAACCGTACTTTCAAGGTTTTTTCAATGTATATTTCCCCAATCGGTTGTAATCGATTTAGTCTTCTAAATTGCTAATACTAAGTCCTTATCTAATATTTTGGGTTTCATTTTGGTCGTATCATACGAGTAGTATTGTTAAATTTTATAAATAGTGACTTATCATCATTATTTCAGCCGTTAACTGTCCACTGCTGAACATAAGCCTTCCCCATACGGGAAGTTTTGCCAGGAATTGCCACGCTTGGCAGGCGGGTTGACAACCGCAGTTAGACCTTTGGGGATGTTTTAAGAGGGACGCTGCTGCCCATCCCTCGACCATAAGTTCCCTTAATAGCCTCTTACGACACCCACGGGAACGGAAAGGCTATTTTATGCCGAGACCGATACGACGAACATATTCACAAATATGCCAAACAGTATTTTTTTTATACTACTTAGAATGGCAAACAAGCTGACAGCCTACCTGATGGAAAGTGGTAACCGTCGCCTATAAACATGAGCAATACCATGGACATAACAGAGTAATAATAGCGTAAACAGCTAATTCACGCCATATCCCACCCTTCAAACCGAAACACAGACATGCAAATACAACTGCTTCACGGTAGAAACACGAATGGGACAGAGGTACTCAAGCAAACGACTATCGTACAAAGTCTCCCTCTAGTAATTCGTACTTACGAAAATTCTCAATTATAAATATGAAATTATCAATACTTTTTTCCATTTATATTGAAAGAGAAAAAGTCTGCATTCATCAGTCCCCAAACTAGGTCAGACCCGTAGCTTGAATCATATTATTTTTGTTATAAAATTATAAATTCAAGAGACTATTTGGAGCAGTGGAAATACTTCAATTTCCATTATTAATTTGTTTGTCGGAGACTGAATTTATTTTAAGAACTTACTGCTCCGTTTTGGTCCATTAAAATAATATTTTCAACTCTCTCGCCCTTATTAACGGATCCATATTACTCCTACTCATTTGACTTCAAAGTGAAAGTTTCCAATTCCACTCTTTCTTAATTATTAGGTGGCTACTAATTTTTACCCCTAACTTTACTCGAGAGATAAGCATATTGTAGTATATATATATATATATATATATATATTAGATGATATAATATATAGGAAAAAAGAATATAAAAATACTTACCGTTTGGAAAATATTTTTATTTATTTCTTTTACTAAGTTGAGTAGAATAAATAAAATATAGAGAGGTTGCTTATATAGAGCGTTCACTGTATTACAAATACGCTATATATATATATATAAAACACTCGAACTATTACAAATAGATATTCACCGAACGACTATCAGAAGGCGAGGCAATATTTTAAACTATACAACGCCAAGATTTAATAAATAACTTAATAAGAAACCTCTAAAGCGAAACAAGTATAAAAATAAAACGTGTAATTACATTGAAGTAACTTCTAACTTCCCAACCACAACTAGCGATTGTCTTTCAACTAATTTAAGCAAACAATCAAAGTCGCGTGCACACAGTAGGTGGCAACTTCATTAGTATAATGCATTTCCACTGGGTTGAGAATTGCTCGAAATATAATTAACTCTGTAATACTATTTTCAATGTCTCATGCAGCCTTGCAGATTGCATAACGATACGATGCTATAAATGCATTTTGCGTATACTATATAAGTTAATTATAATGGCATGATAAAAATTCCTTGGCCGGCAGCACACCTACAGTGCCGTGTTGTGGGTGATCATGGGCGGCGGTAGTCACTTACCGTCAGGTGAGCCGCATGCTCGTTTGCCCCCTGTGTTATAATATATATATATATATATATATATATATATATATATATATATATATATATATATATATATATATATATATATATATATATATATATATATATATATATATATATATATATATATATATATATATATATATATATATATATATATATATATATATATATATATATATATATATAGGACATAGGCCTACCCTATGATGGGGAGTTTGCTAGTAGTTACTATGCTTGACAGGTGGGTCGGTAACTATAGATAGGCTTTGGATGATATTTTAAAAGGGACGCTGTTACCCATCCATCGGATGTTAAGTTTCTTTAGTCGCCTCTTACGACACTCACAGGAAAGGAATAGGTAGTCTATTGTAAGCCGGGACCACAGCAATTTAGGGGGGAACGAATTGTTAGTAATTTGAACTACTACCATTGTTAACAATATACCCTCTCAGGTTGACTTCCACGTGGTTCCCCCTGGAAGTCATCGTGCTGAATTCCAGGTGTGTTCATCACGATGGGCTAACTGACCTGCCTTTTTATTCTCATCTATCATCCTTCACTGGTGCCCTGCCAGCGTATACCGTTAGCAAAGGTACCGTTACCATTCCATTAGCATTTATAAGAAAAATACCACAGCAATTTTATTAATATAATAAAATTATATTTTTATTATTTATCATTATTATATATATAAATAAGAGTACATATTGGATGTGTGGTCCCGGCATAGAATAGGCCAGCCCTTCTTATTCCGTGGGTATCGTAAGAGGCGACTAAGGGAAGGCGAAGGATAGACAGCAGCGTCCCTCTTAAAACATCTCTAAAGCCGAACTTCAGTTGCCAATCCGCCTGCCAAGCGTGGTAACGATTAGCAAAGGCTTATGTTTAGCAATGAACAGTTCAAAGCTGATATGATGACGATGAATAATACAGTGAACACTCTATATAAGCAACTCATTTGAACCACTTTCAATAAAAAATAAACCTATTAGGAAAACTTGCTTATAGAGGAAAAAAGGAGTATAAACATACTTACCGTTTGGAAAATATTTTCATTTATTTCTTTTACTAACTAAGCTGAGTAGAATAAATAAAATATAAAGAATGTTGCTTATAGAGAGGCTACTTTTATAAAGCGTTCACTGTATTACAAACACGCTTGATTACAAAAGTCTAAATTTGGAAATTCAATGTCCATATACAATATATGTACATAGTTTTTTTTTATTATTATTATTTTCTATGGAATTTTGCGGCTCACTTTTGACCACAACAGATTATCAGTATTTTGCTCTTTTTAGGGCAAAACAATAAACTGAGTTGTGACCATTTTGTGTTACTGTGGCATACGCATGAAGGGAAAAAGTTGTTACTTATTTTATGCATTTTGTTTTTTTCTTTTTGTACATGCATTTTTTTTATCTTTTTTCATTGTGCATTTATGTCTATTGTTGTTTGTGTGCTGTAAGTATTGGAAATAAATTATTTATATATCTATCTATCTATCTATCTATATAGAACAAAGAAACGCCATCAAACATCGGGTGTGCCACTTTAACAGGCCATAAAAATGTAATACCTTTATGATCACTACCGAACGTTGGAATGGGCCATGAAATATTGAATTATCGATCGCTCTCAATAATGTATTGTGTGTAAAATAAATTTCAACTTATAAATAAAAAATAAAAAAAAACCGGTGAAGTGTGAGTCGGACTCGCGCAATTAGGGTTCCGTACAATATTATCAGGTTTAAAAAGATTTTCTTTTTGTGAAATAAATACAAATTTACGGTTTTCGGTTTATTTTTCTTTATTTTTACAACTAGAATGAAGAAAAAAGAATGTCTATTCTTTCTTGACAAATTTCATGATTCTAAATCAACTGGAAATACTCTATATTTATTTTATTTATTAAATAATATGTCAAGATACATTGTATGCGTAAGTATATAGAACACTGATAAAGGAACGAGTCAGCTAATTTCACAATTTGTTGACAAAAAGTTGACACGTTTTTTAAACTCGATGCTGTATCGAATTAAAACTAAACTAAATTAAACGATTAAAGCGTTATAAAAGTTAGTATAGAAATAGTATAGAAGAATTGAGCGAAAGAAGTCGCGGGTAAAAGCTAGTATGCTCGTATAATAAACAAGAATAAATCTTACAACTTAAACATGTATCGGAATCAATGACAGTCGGACAGTGCATACGGCCAAGTTTCCCGCGATAAACTTACAATGTAAATTATACACCCAAGTGGCTGCAACTATCCAAGTAGTAAGGATGCTCGTACGTTACTGAAATGGACACGGTTACAGAATTTGCTTTCCACTTCCATTGAAAAGTTGGAACAAATGTTTTTAAAGCTGAACGCGCACTTATCTTTATTCAATATGAAAATAGAAACAAAGTTAAATTAACATTAAGGTGAAGTAAAAATAAGATAATAAATGCAGCTTAATGTAGAAATAGGTAGTTTTATACTAAAATTACAATGTACGAAATTGTTCACAAAAGAAATGAAAGAATGAAAGAATTTTTTTCGAACAATATGCGTGAATTTACTGGGTACAGAGGAATAACATCTGATTTCTCAGGAATGGCAACGCATGGGGAGGTATTATGAGCAAAACAGTATACCCTGTTATGTCCATGGTACTGCTCATGTCTATAGGCGACGGTTACCACTTTCCGTCAGGTGGGCCATCAGCCTGTTTGCCATTCGAAGTTGTATAAAAAAAAATTAAAAAAATATATTTAGAATTAAGAGACGAATATTCGCTAAATAGTATGATCTAATTTTACTTTCAAATTCGTTCGAAAACTTGCGTTATGACTTCTTCTTTAGCAATTCCACAAATCAATCATAGGTCTGTCAGCAACATTACAATCATAAAATTTCTCTCCTAAAGCGGCAAAGTGCGCGCTCACCTTAACTTCGAGTTTGTAAAATTTATAACACTTTGTTGTTTGTTGTTTCCGTTTTTATTTTTAAACTTTATAGTTTTCCGAAGTCAGATCTAGTTCAGTGCAAACTAAATAGGAAGATGTTCATTGCAATTGTTTTTAACAAAACGTTTTTTAAAACCAAGTTAAACTTTACCCATTAATGTAGAACTCAGTTTAATTAACGGCTAGAGTTCTTCTCATACATAGAATCTGTACCGAATGTTACATTTTCAGTATTTATAGATACAGTAATTATGGGAAAGGACAAACATGATAGGTTTATTAAATTTCCATTGCCTAGTTTTTTTTTTTTATATCACTGAGGTGGCAAACAAGCATACGGCCCATCTGATGGTAAGCGGTTACCGTAGCCTATGAACGCTTGCAATGCCAGGGGCATAACGCGCGCGTTGCCGACCCTGAAGAAACTTCTTGACCTCCGTTTTGAAAAACCCCATGCTGTAGTCTCTTGGGAAAACCTCAATAAATTTACTAAATATGTATATAGTAGTAACTATATACATATTTATATCACCAGAGGGAGACTTTAATGAATTAATTAATTAATGTAATTACTGTTTTTATGTTACTTTTAAATGTTGTGATGCCTTTTATTAATCATACGGTTTTTTTTTAATAGGTGAAGATGAAATGGTAACCCCGCCTGCGCTATCGGTATACGCTGGCGGGGCATCAGTGAGGGATGATAGGTGAGAATGAAGGCAGGCACAGTTAGCCCATCGTGACGAATTTCACAAGAATTAACCTCTATGGTTTCCAGGAGGAACAGCGTGGAGGTCAACCTGATAGGAAGTATTGCTAGCAATGGGGCTCTTAAATCTCGTTACTAACAATCCCTTTCCCCTTATTCATACGGTTACAAAAAGATAATTACTCCTCTTTTAACAAATCTGCTGTTGCATTTGAAAATCGCATTATTCCGGGTTCGTGTAAGTCGGAGTAGTGTATTATATATCAATGTATATTTAATAAACTTATTAAACACGCATTATTTAAAAAAATTTTTTTTATACATCTTATAATGGCAAACAAGCTGACGGCCCACCTGATGGAAAGTGGTAACCGTCGCCTATAGACATGAGCAGTACCATGGACATAACAGAGTATACTGTTTCGCCCATGATACCCCCCCATGCGTTGTTATTCCTCTGTACCCAGTAAATTTGCGCCTCATGCTTGAGGCGCCACAGCTGTTGCTACATATGTACAGCTCCAGCGAGATGTACCTATATAGCACTGATTTTCAGGCGGCCCCTTAACTCCTTTACGTTTAGCATGCGTGCGGGTCGCCAATACCTATTTCTCGGATGGGAGACTCAACACGCTTAACAACATTTATATCAGTAATAAAAAAAAAACTCTTGTACTCTTTCACAATAAAATTGTTGTAATAACCGGTCCAGATTCGGTATTTAAGGCATTTTGAAAGGTTTATTAACAATTTTTTTTTTAAATTTCAGTTTTACACAAAATAAAGGAACGGAACTTTCGAAATTCCATACAAAAAGTCATTCGAAATAGTCCGCACGGGAAAACAGGAAGAAAGGACGCTTTTTCCTTATTTAAAGAGAGTTCCCCAATGAAATTGGTTTCTTTCATTTCCATAGCAAAGTCATAGAACTGAATCTATTTCTGTATAAACCCAATTACTGGAGGTGGAGGTTTAGTTAGCGTAAAAGTCGCCAGTTTGGGTACCTCTGTCCCACTCGTGTTGCACGCTTGTATTACCGTTTGAAGTGTGGGATATGGGTGTGAAATGGCATAGAGGAAAGACATAAAAAGGAAAAACATAAACTCCTCAGGTTACCATGGGTATGTTAATAAGTAGCGGTTTCCACTTTCCATCAAGTAAGCAATCAGCTTATATGCCATTCTGGATACAATAAAAGAAATTAGTATTATAATTGTAGCTTATTTATTAATTAATTTATTCTTTATTGCACAATTAAACTTTGTACAAGTGGCGAGCTTAATGTCATATGGCATTCTCTACCAGCTAACCATTAGGTGAAAACAAAAAGCGTATGAAGGCCAGATGTGGTGAAAAATATGTGACATAATTATAGTAACATACTGAAATAATTATACATAATACATAAGAAATACACATATAATACATAAACGTTACTTATATATTTTTTTATGTAACTTAGAATGGCAACAAACTGACGGAATGTGGTAACCGTCGCCTATAGACATGAGCAGTACCATGGACATAACAGAGTATACTGTTTCGCCCATGATACCCCCCCATGCGTTACCAGTCCTAAGGACTCAGGTGTTATTTCTCTGTACTCTGTAAATTCACTGTCATATCTCACCCTTCATACCGAAACACAGCCATGCAAACACAACTGTTTCACGGTAGAAACACGAATGGAACAGAGGTGTCCAAGCAAACGACTTTTGTACAAAGTCTCCCTCTGGTTGCTGAATCATCAAATAATTAAATAGTCTTTTCTAGAAGTAATGAAGTAATTTAACATATAATAAATATTCAGTGATTTACCAGCTTCGGGAGCTACAAGTAAAAAATATTTTCTGAGTTTTTTGCTTCAATAGCTTTGAATGAAATATAGGATATTCCACTGCAATTTGCTGTTTCTTCTTTGTGCATTGTCTGAACAAGAATAATAAAGTCTAATGAGCTTACGATCAGTATTTTTTTTTTTTTTTTTTTTTTATTTTATTAAAGTTAACAAACAGTAATACAATATATAATTATAATAAGATTACATTTAAATGTGATTAATAGTATTACCAACAACGTTAACTACAGATTGCTATATAAAGAAAGAAAGTATACATGCAAATATTGCCGAGAAGTGGAGCTGACCATTATATCTATTAATTAAGTTAAATTATAAATAACATTGACACAACCACGTCACCGGTACAAATTATGCAAAACAACCAACAAAAAAAAAAAAAAAAAGTTATTTAACTATACACATGTATTTTATAATTTATTAATTATGTATTACTAAATAGGTTACTAATTGTTTAGCTACCATTTTTTTGAAAGTTAATGGTTTAGTAGCAAATATATCAATATTATAAAATTTGTCATTATATATTTTCAAAATTCTATTTATGGGTGAACGAATACCGGAATTGGTACGGTATCTGTTAATTGCAAACAATTCTTGTCTTCGTGAATTTCTCATTTGTGTACGCACTGGAACTTTATAATTTATCTGATTTGTTAATGAAATACAGTCATATTTACCCTGAATAATATCATACAGAATCATAATCTCTAGTTGTATGCGCCTTGATTTTAAGTCTTGCAAATTATATTTATACAATAATTGGTCATATGAACGACGGTTATGAGAAAATTTATATTGTAAACGTCGCAAAAATTTTTTCTGTACCATTTCAATTTTATCACAGTAAAACTTATAAATAGGATTCCATATAGTTACAGCATATTCCAATTGAGATCGAATAAGGTTTTTATATAAATATAAATAAGTAGTGGGTTTCTTAAAGTTATTCGTACATCTCATTACAAAACCATACATTCTGTATGCCTTAGCAACAATATTATCAATATGTGTATCAAGCACAAGTCTAGTATCCAATGTAAGACCTAAATCTTTAATTGTTTGTACATTATCAAGGACACAATTGCATAATGTATATGAAAAATTACTAATATTTCGTTTCCTTGTGAAGGTTATAGTTTTGCATTTATGCAAACTGAGAGTTAATTTATTAATTTTACAGTATGCAGTGAAACGGTTTAAATCTTCTTGAAAAAGTATATGATCGTTAGGAGTGTCGATTATATGATAAATTTTAAGATCGTCTGCATATAATAAAATTTTACAAAAATTAAAACATGTGTAAATATCATTTATAAATATAATAAATAGTAGGGGCCCTAGAATTGATCCTTGCGGCACTCCTGAACTTATAGGTACATTATTAGATTCATATCCATTAATAATAACTTTCTGGGTTCTGTTTGTGATATATGATTTAAACCATCGCCAAAGATTGCCTCGTATACCGTTATACGCAATTTTTTCTAAAAGACGTTTATGATCTATTGTATCAAAAGCTTTCCGGAAATCTGTATATACACTGTCTGTCTGTTTGTTTTTGTCTAGTGTGTCAAATAGATAACTCGTATATAATAGTAAGTTTGTACTTGTAGAACGACGTTCTACAAAACCATGTTGCTGGGGAATAATATTATTATGTATGATCGGATAGATAATATTATGAACTAGTCTCTCAAGAAGTTTTGATAGAGCCGGCAAGATTGAAATTGGGCGATAATTTTCAATATTTCTTTTACAACCACCCTTATGAATTGGCACTACACGTGCTGATTCGTATTCGTACAGGTATTCATTTCAGGTTTCAATATTTTTAAACAAACTCCATTGTTTATTCATTTTAATTCAGTTTATTTATACACAATATTTATGATTATATAAGTACAAATTGCCGTGTGGTCCCGGCATAGAATAAGCCACCCCTTCCGTTCCCGTGAGTGTCGTAAGAGTCGACTAAGGGAGGGCGAGGGATGGGCAGAAGCGTCCCTCTTAAAACATCTCTAAAGTCTGACGGAAGTTGCCAATCTGCCTGCCAAGCGTGACAACTACTGGGAAAACCACCCAAAGGGGAGGCTTATGTTCAGTGGACAGTCAAAGGCTAACCTGGCATCCATACATTAATACATCCATACATCTATACATCCATACATCTATACATCCATCCATCCATACATCCATACATCCATACATCCATACATCCATACATCCATACATCCATCCATCCATCCATCCATCCATCCATCCATCCATCCATCCATCCATCCATCCATCCATCCATCCATCCATCCATACATCCATACATCCACACATCCACACATCCATACATCCATACATCCATACATTAATACATCCATACATCCATACATACAAACTTTCGCGTTTATAATATTAGTAAGAATATGAACTGCAATAAGATTGAGTAACTATGTATAACAAGCAATTCATATATCAATAAAATTCGTTTTTCCAACAAAAGGGCACGGAGTTAATTTTTTAGAATTCTCCAATTTAGAATAGTTTTCAAAGCAATCGGTAATCTGTTAAACAATTTCTTCCTTTGAAATTGCGTTCCATGTATAACAACGTTTACATGGAACGCAATTTCGAGATCGTAATTACGTAGTTATGTGGGACGATCTCCTCCCCCCACCCCACATGTGATGGAGTGATGACCTCAGATGCTTTGCAGGGAGTCAGTGGATGCAGGTGGCTTGGAATTGTTCCTTATGGCAGTCTATGGGGGTGGCCTATGTCCAACAGTGGACGGATAATGGCTGAAACGAAGATGATGATATTTTTCGAAATTTTTATCCATACACACTTTCAAAACGAGTCATAGCTATTAAATTATTATTATGAGGGAAGGATTTTTTTTTATAAAGCTTTAGAATGGCAATCAAGCTGACAGCCCATCTGATGGGAAATGGTAACCATCGGCTACAAACATGAGCAGTACCATAAACATAACAGAGTATACTGTGTCGTCCATGATACGCCTCATGCGTTGCCATTCCTGAAGACTAAGGTGGTATGTCTCTGTACCCTATAATTTCAATGCCATATCCCACTCTTCAAACTGAAACGAAGCCATGTAAATACCGCTTCACGGCAGATACTATTTCTTTTAAATTATCGAGAATTTCTTAGAAAATATTAAAAAAAAAACAGGTCTACTTATTGTTCTCTCTCAATATATTTACCAAAACATTATATATAATATATTAAAATATGACGGAAAGTGGTAACCGTCGCCTATAGACATGAGTAAAACCATGGACATAACAGTATACTGTTTCGCTCATGATACCCCGCATGCGTTGCCATTCCTGAGGTCTCAGGTGTCATTCCTTTGTACTCTGTAAATCCACTGCCAATCCCACTCTTAAAACCGAAACACAGTCATGCAAACACAACTGCTTCACGGTAAAAATACGAATGGGACAGAGGTGTCCAAGAAATATATAAATCACAGATAGATAACACCAGATACGTAAAAAAAAATTGTTGTGTATCCAGTGATAAATAAATAAATAAATATGCAATTTCTTCAATCAATAAACTTTTTAATATCCTGTAAAACGGGAAAATAATGTCATCAACTTCATTACAGTCATTGTCCACTGTTAAACGTAGCCCGCCACCGTCGCGATGCAGGAAAATGATTTTTTTGTTATTCAATACAACTTCCTTGAAGATAGCAAATGCCAACGGAAATTAAATGTTTTGTAAACAACTCGAATGGAAATAATGTTATATAGGATAAATGAATAAAGGAAGAATGGACACGATTTTACAGATCGTTTAATTTTTCTCGTTACAGGTAAATAAATGTATTAGTGAAGTTGGGCAGAATGTCTGCAGCGATTGTCTAAAAACAATGTGATTCTTTCATACTGTTTTAAAATAGAAATTAAAGCTCTCTGCTATAGATGGTCGGCCTTTCTTCCTCAAATCTTATATGCACATAAATCCATGCGTTGGGTAACTAGGGTTGCCAAATCTCGAATGGATCGACCCGGAAGAATTTTGTTCAAGTATTTTATCGAGTTGGTTTATAAAAAAAAAAAAAACTTTAATTAATTTTTAAATTTATATTGATTTTCTTTTCGAGCAGCATTTAATATCTGTCGGTTTTTCATCACAAAACCATAAAAGTTTTAAATAAATAATCAAAGATTGTTAGTGTTTGTAACTCTCCTTTTACTAAAGCAATACTGATTTGGTTTCTTTCCTTGACCCATCATGTTGAATACGTGCTTACCGGAGTCCCCTAGACAATTCGGGAGGGTTGGCAACCCTCAAGAAGCAGCAGGCAAACGGCTATTGAAAATATTTTAAAACAACGTAAGCAATATACGGGGGCAGAGTTATTCGGGCAGATTTTTTCAAGCCTCTTGGCTGAGGATGATCCTCGATGATGTTCGATCGAATTAATTATCATCCATGTTCGCTTCCAATAAAACCTCGTCTATGCAAAGATATTCAAAGTATTCTGATTAACTTAAAAGCATGCAGTCGACTAGATCGATGGGGCCTGTGTAATAAATTTTGTATTCTTGCCGTTGATTAAATTTCTCTGAATCCAATCAAATTGAAATCCTTAAAGGCAACCTTCGCCTTTCTATATCTATATATATTTTTTTTATCTTATTTATATTTTTTCTAACTGGACAGATAAAGTGAAAATTTTGAAGCAATTTTGTATTTTTTTTTTGTTTTGTTTTAAAAGCGTAAGCAAATGACCAGAGGGAGACTGTACAAAAGTCGAGCACCTCTGTCCCATTCGTATTTCTACAGTGAAGCCTTTGCATCGCTGTGTTTCGGTTTAAAGGATTTGGCAGAGAATTTACAGGACAGAAAAATAACACCTGAGTCCTCAGGAATGGCAGCGCATGAGGGGTATCATGGGCGAAACAGTATATTCTGTTATGTCTATGGTACTGCTTATGTATATAGGCGACGGTTACCACTTTCCATCAGGTGGGCCGTCAGCTTGTTTGCCATTCTAAGTTGTATAAAAAGAAAAGGTATTCAACAGCAATTCACTGCTAAATTCTGTGTTAACTTTCATTTTGACCATATCATCTTTCACACAGTCCACCCATGTCTATTTAAGTCTTCCTCTGCCTCTACAGTCATACTTAATATCTTTCTTAAAACATGTCATATAAACTATTAGTTAGCTGTAGCCTGTTTGGGTCACTACAACATAAATGGCGAAAACATATTTTCTAATTTTCTCTTTTGTTTTATAAATTAAAAAAAAAGTGTAATTAATTTAATTCTATGAATTCATTTGTTAATTCACGTGTGTACATAGTTGTATATGTTATTATGTATTGTATATGAAATTACGAGATATGCAGTGATTATGCCATAGTTCATAAGAATAGAATAGAAACATTTATTGGCATACAATTACAATATAAAACATAAATAACATATACAAAAAGTGTCCCATACTCGGCAAAAGGAACCGGCTCAGCTGATGCTGTAAGTGTCCCGGCGCAATGTGAACAGCTGCACAGCGCTGGTTTTCAGCCAGTCCCTCTCTTAACAAAACATAACCAAAGTGTAGGGTACCACTGTAAATTGTAAAACGTAATAGAATGATAACGAATTAAAGGCACCACAGCATTTTACCATGGTGTTATTCATGTATATAGGCAATGGTTTAGAACTATATACTGTGTCGCCCGTGATATCCTTTATGTATAACCATTTTTGAGGACTAAGGTGTTATGCCTGTAATTTCATTGCCTTCAAACCGAAACACAGCCATGCAAACACAACTGCTTTACGGCTGAAACATATACAAACAATCAAACCTTTTCTCTTGGGGGGAAAGGGATTGTTAGCAATGGAGTTTGGCAGCCCTATTACTAGCAATTTGCCGTATCAGGTCGACCTCCACGTGGTTCCCCCTGGAAACCATCGTGAACAATTCTTGTTGAATTCGTCACGATGGGCTAACTGACCTGCTTCATCCTCACCTATCATCTTTCACTGGTGCCCCGCCGGTGTATACCGATAGCGCGGGTGGGGTTACCATTCCATTATCACCCATAAAAAAAAAAACTTTTCTCTTTATAATATTAGTATCTATAGTAAAAAATAATCCAAAAACAATTATTTTTATATATGTTCTCCTTTAACTAAAGGTTGTCTGTAAGAGATTGACCTAGCGATAAGACCGCCTTTTGTACCTTTATATGTATATTTTAATCTGTACTCCATGCTACTGTATTTCAGTTGAATTGTTTATATGTCATTGTTTATTTTTATGTTATGGTGCAATGAAGTGTTAAATGAATAAATACATATCTTTTTTTACATATCTATATGTATAAAATAAAGTTAAAACCGTCACGTAACACATGCAGGATCATGGTAACGTACCACTTCTGAAGTAAACTCCCAAATCCTAAAGTTGATAAAGTAATTTTCCCTGACATATAACACGCACTTTATCTTGCCACCTAATCCTTGTTCTAACAGACTAAGAAATGCGATATGGCATTATTCTCAAAGTTACTCGTTCAAAGATTGTATTTTACAGATAAACGTGCTGTCTGGAATTGTACTTACATCCATTTGGATGTTGTAATTTTAAGTCGTTTTAGATATAAACATTTATTCCTTTGGAATATCTACTGTTTAATCATCATTTTGGCATTGTTTTTAAAGGAATAAATTAAAAAAACCCGTGATGAAAAAAAAATTCGTTAGGTTAGGTTCCTACCCACTCCACTCCACTCCACTCCACTCCACTTACCTCATAAATCTAGCTAGGGCATTGATCAGATAAAAAATAATCTTTAAGTTTTTAGTTTTATATATATTACAAAGACATACAAAATACAGACAAAAAATATTTTATATATATGTATATAGATACACTCAGATTATACAGATAGATCGTCGAGTCTCAAAAACGGGTCAACTTTTTGTCAGCTAATTATCAAATTAGCTAATTTTTCCCCTTTATTTCTTTTACAATTTAAAACTCTCGCAGTTGAATATTTACCTTTTAATTGCTAATAATAATAATATGGAAGAATAAGTAAGCTGAAGTAGCAATGGGCTGGCCACATAGTTCTTCTGTGACGACTCCGTATAAACAAACGCAGTGTAGAACGACCTTTCACAAAATGGAGTGACGACCTCAAATGCATTACAGGAGTCAATGGATGTAGGTGGCTCAGAACCGTTCTTTATGGCAGTCTATGAAAAGGCCTGTGTTTAGCAGTAGACGGATAATGGCTGAGATGATGATGCTAATGACTTGATTATTATTGAAATTTAATTAAAATCTATATTGTATTGTAAAATCTTTATTGTATATCGTGTTTCAACCGTGAAGCAGTTGTGTTTGCATGGCTGTGTTTCGGTTTGAAGATGGGATATGGCGTGAATTTACTGGGTACAGAGGAATAACACCTGAGTCCTCAGGAATGGCAACGCATGGGGGTATCATGGGCGAAACAATATACTCTGTTATGTCCATGGTACTGCTCATGTCTATGGGCGACGGTTACCACTTTCCATCAGGTGGGCCATCAGCTTGTTTGCCATTCTCAGTAGTATAAAGAAAAAAAAAATATATTGGATACATTAAAAGATTTAATATACAATTGAGAACTTATCCCATAAACGGATCTCTTACAAGCAACTTTTGAAAATCCATTGAGTTTTTTATACAACATTGAGTTCCAAACAACCAAATATCTTCATAGAATTTTACATTTACAATGTTTGTGAGATAGGTCTATACGAATGTAACATTGTTTCATGGACTGTGACCAATAAATATTGAGCCAATTTTAGATTGGCATCCAGTTTGAACGAAGCGACAGTGCCGTCAAAGGTAGTTTATCCATTTTGATATTGAAATTCCTCTCTCTTTGTATACGTAGCTCAAAATAGTTATTTGTTTGGGCTAGAATAAAAAACAGTACTTAAGGTATTTTTAATCCCGATTTTATTACTTTTGTACTCACTTTTTTTATGTATAACTTTCTAAAAAATTTTACTGTTCACGTCTATAAGCGACAGTGACCACTGTCCATCAGGTGGGCCGTCAGCTTGTTTGCCATTCTAACTTGTATAAATAAAGAAGGTATTTAATTTGTTGGTACATTTTTGTAGCTGGAAGGGCGTGTGATTTATTGCTAACTGATAATTCGGTTTGTAACAAACTTTTTGGTACTTTGTATACAGTGACAGTACACGTAGGTGTTTTACCACATACACAAGTAATTAAAAAGGGATGAAGTAAGTATGTTCTAAACCTTATTGTGATAAGACCAAAATGGGCGCGAGTTCAGAAATTAACACGTAAAGTTAGGTCACGGAGTATTTTTTATTACAAGATATCTATCTTTGATCTTAATTCACCTGGTGATAAGTAACGATAAAGTCTAAGATGTAAAGGACTTACCCTGAACAGCCATGATTATTACCTGAAGAATCTCAGGTTATCTAACTATTTAAATTTTTTTCATGTAACTTATAATGGCAAACAAGCTAACGGCCCACCCGATGGAAAGTGGTAACCGTTGTCTATAGACATGAGCAGTACCATGGACATAACAGAGTATACTATTCTGTTCATGATACCCCACATGTATGCCATTCCTGAGGACTCAGGTGTTATTCCTCTGTACCCTGTAAATTCACTGTCATATCCCATCCTTCAAACCGAAAAACAGACATGCAAACACAACTGCTTCACGGTAGAAACACAAATGCAACAGAGGTGCCCAAGCAAACGACTTTTGTACAGTCTCCATCTGGTGACTTAATTGTGCCCTAGGTTCATACAGTATTAAATTACAGCAATAAACACCATTGTTTCAAACTATTAACATCCAATTACACTATAAAAAGCGCCAACAATTTAACATAATGAATTTAACCAAGTATCAAGCGTCAACTTTCCTGAACAATTTAGCTCTCGGACCTGACCAAGTACTGTTCACCGGTTGTAACAGATGTAAATTTATTATAACCGGTTTAAACCGGTTGAAATTAAACGTCACGCTTAAATGAAATTGTTAACGGTGAAATGTTGACCTGTTTTTATTGCATCGGGAAGCGTACCCAGCGATGGGGAAGTTATAAATTTTACGTTTAATTTTACACAATTAAATCCCTTTTAATACGTCGATAAAAAAATTCAAAAGTAATTTCTGTTTAAATACTGAGAAAAATATTTAAAAAAATAATTATATTTAAAAGAAAATAAAGCTTTATGGCAAATGCACGAGAAAATTTACCCTAAGATCACAGGTCCGACCTAGTTTGGGAACTGATGGTGATGCAGACTTTTTTCTCGTTCGAAATAAATTGTAAAAATTGTAAATTGTACTTTATGCAACTGTATCTCATTTGAATTTTTTAAATAACATCGTACATTTTTTGTTTGTGATGCAATAAAGAATTACTATTGAAAAAAAATGCAATAAAAGTTATCAAAATAAAAAAATAAAAATGCAATGATGTATTGATGTGAGAGATTGTACAAACTTCTACCAGAGGGAGACTTTTGTACAAAAGTCGATTGCTTAAAAGTCGAGGTACCCACCTCTATCCCATTCGTGTTTCAACCGTGAAGCAATTGTGTTTGCACGGCTGTGTTTCGGTTTGTAGGGTGGGATATGGCGTGAATTTACAGGGTACAGAGAAATAACACCTGAGTCCTCAGGAATGGCAACACGTGGGAGATATCATGGGCGAAACAGTATACTCTGTTATGTCCATGGTACTGCTCATGTCTATAGGCGACGGTTACCACTTTCCATCAGGTGGGCAGTCAGCTTGTTTGCCATTCTAAGTTACATAAAAAAAAACTATTAGCATATCTCACAGCCTGTATGTTGTTAAAGTGATATTCTGATGTTATTTTTTTTGGACAAAATAATTTCTTGTTTAGGATGCGATTAGTATTATGAGAAAAAACAATTCTTTTAAGAGTATCCGCTACTCAAAGAGTATTAAAAGAGCGTTATAAAACTAGTAATTGAAGCCTATTAGGCGAGGGTGTGACGGAAAGGAACCATTTCAATTAACTCATTTCGTACGACCGTGACTCACGCGATTTGGCTATCGTATTAATTCTCCGGCCCTGATCCGTTGTATTTCAAATTCCTATCCCAAAAACAGGAGTTATATTTGTTGTTGTCTAAATTTATTTATTTATTCATTAGTATAAATATGTGTACATGGCGGACTTAATGCTAAAAGCATTCTCTCCCAGTCAACTATAGGGAAGTGTCAGAATACTCGAATGCGGTACTACTAATTATTGATGTACACGTATACTAAAATTACATATATAAACGAATAAATATATATAAATAACAAATATACTTACACATATATGACATATACTATATTATACACGAAATTGAGAATAATATAAAGTACTTACTGCTCGGATAAAGTAAAAAAGTTTGAACGTTTTTTTTAAAAGACGATATAGTCGGTAGTTACACTTAATTTAACTTATTTAATATTCGTACATAAACATAAAAGTATTATATGCTGGAAATAATTAGAAAATTATTAGAATTTTTTTGAAACGTGCATGTGCATGCATCTTTTCTGTATTTAATCTTAAAATTAATGAAATAATATATATTTTACTAAAGTTTTTTGTTACTTAATTTTTTTATTTTATTAATTCTTAAAATTATCAAAATCTCAAATTTCACAGCACTTAATTACAAAGTAACTATATTTATATGAGTTACTTTACTGAACTGAATGTTATTTTGCGGAAATTGATATCACTTGTTAGTTGATTAGAATTATTTTGTTTAATTCCACTAACACGGTAGTGGAATTAAACAAAATAATTCTATTTAACAAAAACAAATTTATTGTTTTATTAATTTATTCTTTATTCTATTTTTAGTCTACATTTACATTGCAATGCATCTACAATATCACATCCAATTTTGAAACATTCAGGACTTTTTTGTTTATTTCATTATCAGACCATTTTATTTGTAACAAGGTAAAATAATACTGACACTGTGTAAAGGTATAAGTTCGTCTTGGAGAAAATTGAAAAACTTGTTCCACCGCAGGCCACGACTTGTTCTTCATAAATTGTACAGCAAGCATTCATCTCAGAGTTAATGGAAAAACAGTGTATGATGCTGTATAACTTTATGCAGCCAACTGTTATCCTAATATTATATATGTGAATGTGAGTGTTTGTTTGTGTGTTACTTTATAGCGCCTAAACGGAACCAATTGCAATAAAATTTGGTATACGTATATCAATAAATAGATAAATAGATAGATAGATACTCTTTATTGTTTCCTCCAAAAGATTACAATAGTAAACTTATTATAAATATAAACAATTACAAGAAATAATCACAATGAGAAAACAATGGGCGACCTTATTCTTAAAAGCGATCTCTTCCAGGCAACCTTTGGATGGAGAAGAGTTCAGGTCACGCGAATAAAGTAGTGAGTAAAAGCTAATATTTTTATAAATTCCATTGTGTTTGTTAGTAAGCCGTAGAGACGAGCGAAACAGTTGGCATATCTCATCACCGTCATCATTTCAGCTATTAAAAGTCCAATGCTGGACAGGCCTCCCAAACAGACTGACATAAGTAACGCTCACGTACCACTTGTATCCACTGAATCACTGCAATGTTTTGAGGTTGTCGCTCCATCTTGTGGGGGGTCGTTCTACACTGTATAGGATAGCCACCCTTTCTTCCTCATCGGTTGTCAATTCTTCGAGCTATCTGACCAGCCCATTGGCACTTCAGCTTGCTTATCCTTCGGGCTATGTCGGGTACAGAGGAATAACACCTGAGTCCTCAGGAATGGCAACGCATGGGGGGTATCATGGGTGAAACAGTATACTCTGTTATGTCCATGGTACTGCTCATGTCTATAGGCGACGGTTACCACTTTCCATCGGGTGGGCCGTCAGCTTGTTTTCCATTCTAAATTGTATAAAAAAAAAACTTCGGCTTACCTAACAAACGTAGATATATATAAAATATAAAAAATACTTCAATTTGTTTGAAAATGAAAGAGGTAATGCCAGTAAGTATTGTTATTATAAATTAATTAAGTGTATTACGAAAGTGATTAAACAAGTTTGAAAACTAAGCATCTCGCTACAAAATTAATTGAAGTAACTAAATTAATTTATTAAAGCTATTGATAATTGACTTTACCCTTTTGAAAACTTCATTTGTAGCTCTGCGATTTAACTTTTTTTTTTTAAATAATTTTGTATGAAAATTATTTTCGAATCTATTCTATTGACAAAAATTATTTAATTAAAAACATTTATGATGGATATTGTCGCCTGAGCATTATCAAGTGTAGCTTCTCATGGGAATATTTACGGCGTTTGGAGTTGAGACCCAGAGCCCATGGGTTTCCGAGTTCATAAATCCTTTCAAAAATGTTTCATGTCAGCTGGTACTTCTGAAAGCTAGAAGACTGGTCTATATTTTGACCGACGCGTCTCTATCACTATTCAGCGTGGAAATGCGCCCAGCCTCTTAGGTACCCTACCAGTCACACCAACGACCAGGCAGCGTTCTCAAAGAATTTTATACTTCATATGACAAACAAATGGAACTGGCCATATATTTTAATATTAAACTTAAAACAAAACATGTTAAACTTAAACAAATAATATTTAAGACATGTACAAAATAGATTTTTTTTATTTGATTTATTTTGCGAATATTTTACTGTTTATAATCGTTGTTTTTTCTAATTTTCACTCGATCTCAAAAACGAGGAGATAACAATACCGTTTTTAACCAACTTTTTCGATTTTTTATAAAATGTTAATATATGCTAGCCTACATTGCTTAAAACAATTAAACAGATGCCAAAATAGTATAAAGTGTCTTTTGTTAATAAATAAGACTATTTAATGAAAATAAACTCATTTCATTTAATTCCATTTTATTTAAAAAGCAGTTTCTCATTTCAAGACACGCTAATTCGATATAACACGACGTGGTATCAGAACAATAGTAATCTTAGTTTTACTTGAAAATTCATGATAACTAAGTCCCGGTTAATGTTAATTGAATGAGTTAATATGCCAGTAACTCGGTTACTACACAAACTTCACTTCCCCTCATCGCTTTAAACTCAAACAATGGCGCGATCGGAACTCAGCCAAACTCAGTTTTGGTACTAGTACCCTAACGCCGTAAGAATTCATGTGGAAAGGATGAAAGTTTCTGATATTCACATATGATTTAACTTTACACATCTCTTGTTTTATCCACTTTGATAAGGCACCTTATATATGTATATGTATATATATATATATATATACATATCCTTCCTAATATTATATATGTGAAAGTGAGTTTGTCTGTTACCTTACAGAACCTTATCGGCTTAACCAATCACTATGAAATTTGGTATATATTTACTATATGGGATGAAGGAAGATATATATTACTTTTTATCCCGGTTCATAAAAAGATCTGGATCTTAAAGTATGCCAACCTGCTGCTGATTTTCACTTTCTTCCACACACAACCACTCTTTGGAATCAACTTCCAACAGTAGTATTTCCGAACCGATACAACAACATAACCTTCAAGAAAAGAGCATATTCTTTTTTAAAAGGCCGGCAGCACACCTGTAATGCCGTTAGTGTCATGGGCGGCGGTAGTCACTTACCACCAGGTGAGCTGCATACTCGTTTGCGCCTGTGTTGTAAAAAAAAATCAAAAAATTTTGTATATTGTAAGGGTCTTTTATATGTATGGTATCATTAAATATTTTAAAATTCTTTGATTTCTAAAAAGCTACATTATTAGTGAGTGAAAGGTTAATGGACCGCTTGTAAGGTCGAAGGTCCGAATTTTTCGTCAAAATTTATTAAAATTAAAAGGGAAATTTGTGTCTCAAATATTATGTCCGTCGTCTTTCAGTCTTTTTTCCAAGTTCTTTTGTTTTTGTCCCAAGCTGTCAGTTCTAATTGTAGAATGTGAATGAGGCCGCAACAGTGAGTAACATAAGGTATATATTATTTTCAAATATTTTATCTATAAATGCGAAGCCGGGCTGAGTTGCTAGTAAAAAATAAATATATTGTAATTAAAAAAAAAATAATTCCGAACACATTTATTTTAAATACAAAAGAAATGATAATAACTTAAATAAATATTGTGTCTCAAAATAAAGTATCTTTAACTATAACAAAACAGTTATTTTGGTCTAAAAATTAAATCACTAAATTAATTTTGATACAATTTCTATGGATTTCTGTAAGTATACCCTTTAATTGTTAATAATAGATATAAAAATTTTGCATGCCAAGTTGGCTGAATGTTAAGGTTACACAAAATGTAATAATGTATAATATTACCTAAATTTACCACATTCATCGCAATAAATTTCATTTCGTTTCGTTTCATTTCGTTTCGTTTCATTTCGTTTCATTTCGTTTCATTTCGTTTCATTTCATTTCATTTAGTTTCATTTCGTTTCATTTCATTTCATTTCAGATGAAAAAAAATTTTGCAAATCAGTTTAAAACTGACGGAGTTTTTTTTTATGCGACTTAGTATAACGACTTAGAATGGTAAATAAGCTGATGGCCCACCTAATTGAAAGTGGTAACTGTCGCCTATAGACATGAGCAGTGCTATGGATATAATAGAGTACACTGTTTCACCCATGATATCCCCCATGCGTTGCCATTCTTATATTGTATTGTTTAACCCATGATATCCCCCCCATGAAATGCTATTAATCAGGTGTTATTCCTCTGTACCCTGTTAATTCACAGACACATCCCACCCTTCAAACTGAAATACAACCATGCAAACACAACTGCTTCATGGTAGAAACACGAATGGGATAGAGGTGGCCAAGTGAGGTAACAAACATAAAAAAAAACAATACAACCGTATTGAAAACAACCTTCTTTTTAAAGTCGGTTGAAAACAGAATTCCAGATAAACAAATGGACCAGATAACGTTACCAAAAGTAATTTGTCTGATACCGGAGTTTAACCACTCGAAACAGATAAATTGTATGTTCGATGCATAATTCATATTTTCGTGTTTACAAACAATTTGGTTACTTCTTGAAGTTGGCTTAACGCCATGAGGCGCGCTCGAATTCAGAATTATTGAAGACAGAGAAAAATTACTGTCTTGTGTAAAAGACAACCTTCTAAATTTGCCAGATAGTTTTGTACTAAATTTCTTTCAGCAGTAGCAATTCAGCTCTACTCGAATTTGTGTCGCCAAGTTTTTTTTATGCAACTTAGAATGGCAAACTCAGCTGATTGAAGGTAACCGTCACCTATAGACGCGAACGGTACTAAGGACATAATAGAGCACCTCCTCCCACCACTACCTTCATCAAAAAATCCTTCCGATCTCGGCAATTTTTAAACTGACTACTTATAACAGCAAAAAAATCTCTCTGCTGTTTTGATTAAAAAAGTTGTCAAACTGAGTCAGCCAAATGTCAGTTTAGCTAACTAAATGTTGACCTATTTTTGACACTCGATGTTCATAAACTAAACTCATAAATATATAACCACTTCGCTGCGTTTCCTGAACCGTGTTCTACATTTAAACATGCGAATATATTAACATCACGACATTTTACACAAATTGATTATTTATGAGGGTATGTTTAAATTAGGCATGGGTAATATCGTTACTCCTCCAATATCTATATGTTGAATTCCTCCCGACATTGTAGCGAAAAAGGCAATATCAAAATGGGCGACATTTCGATATCGCCCATACTAGTCGGCTATTTGTATTATTTTTTTCTTATGTAACGTGGAACAGCATCCAAGTTTACCGCCCATCTGTTGGAAAGTGGTACCCATCGCCTATGGACATAAACAGTACCATGAACATAACAGAGTATACTGTTTCGCCCATGATATCCCCCATGTGTTGTCATTCCTGAGAACTCAGGTGTTATTCCTCCACCCACCCAGTAAATTTACGCCATATCCCACCCTTCAAACCGAAACACAGCCATGCAAACACAACAGCTTCACGGTTGAACATAACAGAGTGTACTGTAGCCTTGATACTCTTTATGTGTGGCCACTCCTAATCATAATAATGTTCTTCACTTTTATATTATAATTTAGAAATTATATAATATTGAAATGAATCCCTTCTGATGAGAAATAGCAAATTTATCGTGTGGTCTCGGCATAGAATAGGCTACCCCTTCCATTCCCGTACGTGTCTTAAGAGGCGACTAAAAGAGGGCGAAGGATGAGCAGCAGTGTCCCTCTTAAAATATCTCCAAAGCCTAACTGCGCTTGTCAATCCGCCTTTTTTTATACAACTTAGAATGGCAAACAAGCTGACGGCCCACCTGATGGAAAGTGGTAACCGTCGTCTATAGACATGAGCAGTACCATGGACATAACAGAGTATACTGTTTCGCCCATGATACCCCCCATGTTTTGTCATTTTTGAGGACTCAGATGTTATTCCTCTGTACCCAGTAAATTTACGCCACGCCTGCTAAGCCTGTAGCAAGTAGGCTTCGATGGTATGGCCATGAGAAAGGATGTTAACTCCTCCGTAAAAACTGTAATGAATATCCCTACGGTACGCCGGGAAAAATCAAGACCTTCTTAAACATCGTGGTCCAATATCGAATGCCTTTAAAATGTCTTTTCATTCTCACCTATCATTCCAGATTGGTACCCCGCCAGCGTATACCGTTAGCGCTGACGATGTCCCATTCCATTATCATCCATTAAAAAAAAACGGGACAGAGCGTCCTGGCGCCGTTGTGCAAAAAGACTCTACTCCAAATAGTGCTGGGATTAAGATTATAAATTATTGGGCTGTAATATTGTTACTGCAATATTTTCTACTTCTTGTTTGAATGAAAATCACACGCGAGGTATTTTGAAACAATTAATATGCCGAATCTATATGAAGATTTACAAAACCTGGTCTAAATTCAACAATTTTCCTAGTCGTTAAAATGCTAAACGACCCTCAATCGAATTCCTTTCCTAACTTGAAATATAGGGTTCTTTTGTGCCAGGTAAGGGATAATGCCAGCGGTATTCGACATGCGTTGAAAAATGACGGTTCGGTATCTCAGATTGGAGGACAAGATCAACGAGTATGCAAATAAAACAATATATCAAGGATCCGGGGTCGGCGTGTATTATGTGAGGGATATCGTTGGAATTTGCTTTTTGAAGATGTTTATTGTGAACATTTGTCAGTGAGCAAGTTAACCCCGTACAAGTATTACTCTTGTAAGGGGGGAAATTCAGGAAGTTTTAATGTCTGACGGAATTGCTGTTCGGAGTTATGGGGCGAAAAATCACAGAGAGAGGGAAACATTAGTATTTGCATGAGATAATAGTATTGTATATTGCTCTGTCAAATATCTTATGTAAAGATACCTCATAGTGCCTTAATGGCTTAAGCAATCCTGTGAAATTTGGGATACATGTACTACATGGGAAGGAGAAGGATAGAGGCTACTTTTTATCCCAGTCAATGAATACGTCCTGTTCACGTGGAAAGAGTTGTAGATAAAACTAGTAATTTATATATATTTATATTTTCAGATTTTTATAGCTAAAATTCTTTATTTACCTATATATACATATTTATGCTGAATATGGAACTAGAGCCAAAAAAAATGTCTATATATGTATATTAATATTTAATATTAATATTTAATTTAAAATTAGAAGTTAACTGTCCACTGCTGAACATAAGCCTTCCCCATAAGGGGAGTTTTGCCAGTAGTTGCTACGCTTGGCAAGCGGATTGGCAACCGTATTTAGGCTTTTAGAGATGTTTTAAGAGGGACGCTGCTGCCCATCCCTCCACCATAAGCTATATATGTATATACATAACGGAAATTGTATGGGCTTACTATGTTTGTTATTTGCGACAATTGTTTCGACTTCATTCGGAAGTCTTTTTCAAAGGATGTACAGCGCTTTGCTTCGCTGCTTTTCGTCTTGCTTTGCCAGCTGCAGTTTGCAGAGGTCGTTGCGAGCGGAGATTGGGGCGGAGATAGCCGTAGTAAGAGATAATGGTGTTGTCGGAAACGAGCGACATTGTAGTTAACTATGGAGAACTCTTGACTTCCTGCTGTCGTCTTCTGAGCTATTCAACACAGTCCAGTACGCAAAAAAAAATGTTAAAAAGGGAATAAAAGTTTATATTCTTTTTGGTATTTTGGCTGTATCTTGGTATTATCCCATATGGTCGGTTTATAAGTTTTTTCCTTAGACCTTTCCCATATGTTAATATAAAAAAATCCTTTAACCACATTTATCTATTAACATTCTGTAACTGATACCCTTATGGCGGTCATCTATAACTCCATTAGATAAACATATGTGGACTAAACTTTTATACGTTTAAACATTCAATTATCCTATAACATTACTGATAAAGCAATTGCAAATATAAACCGACACACATTTCCAAACCCTCAAAGGGAAATCTCTATGAATGTTTTAAACCAATTGCACATACTGTGAACGTTTCCCGATAAGATCAGCCGTAAAAGTTAACTAGATCGGAAACAGGGCCGTGGTGGTTCTGTTATTTCACCCCAAAGTCACATACAGACACTTGCAGGTATCGTTTAGAGTACGCGGTCGCTTTGTCGTCTGTATGCATGCATGAGGAGATACGTGCAGTGATTTCAGTCGTAAACATATGCACGTACGCACTCACACACAAATATACGCACACACACATACGCACGCACAAATACACGCACGAACACACGAATACACGCACGCACGCACGCACGTACACGTGCCGATAAACAACGAGATGTTTTGTTGATATCTTTTATTACAAATATTTGAATTTACGTTGCGTAAATGTGTACTTAAACTTATCTATACTTTGCTACGTGATGTAAATAATTAAATAAATGATTAAAATTGTTTAGAAACCGTTATTATTTTGAAACAAATAAAATGCATTGTCGGACGACGAAATGTTTTGAAAACATATTATATTTAAGACATTCATATTTGAGTTTTGTACACGGATATATCTGTCAACAGTAAGATTTCGCTCCACAACAAAGCAGGAAAAACAATTCCCTTCAATCTCGACAAAATTAAATGTAAATATTATTGCAGCAAGGAATTACCAAAGCCAGTTCAGATATTGCATAACAACCAAAAATACAGGAGATGTAAAAACCTATTATACAATATTTTGATCACTGTAAAATAGCTCCATAAGAATTTACCATTCCATTATCACCCATAAAAAAAATTTTCTTTTTGAATAATTAAACAGTGGATAGAATGCAAATTATAATTTATAGTTTTTTAACACAAGTACCAATAATTAAATCAAAATTGTAAATCGTTCATGAACTATTTAAAATATTTCAATATTTCTGACTGATTACGTAAAAAGTTCTCCGCTAACGAAGCCAAACGTTAATCGTATTAAGCTGCTATTGAAAATTTATATTGTAATGGCCAAAATATTTTCGGAAAATTTCGAAGCTAAATTGTTTGTTTTAATAAATGTATTTTATATAGAAAATTTAGTTTTGATATCAGATCCTAGATGGCGCTCTTAATTAAGTAGAAGTCCCTATTAAGATTTTCTTGCGTTTGAGGACCTGCACTAAGAGACCATTTATTTAAATTGCCCAATATTCTTGACGTGTTTTATTGTTTATTATATGATTGATATTGCTGAGGAATACCAATATATTCCTTATTAACAGCAGTGATTATTTTATTTAACACCATCGGTAAAATTTTGACTCTCACTACCTATTTGTTAATATATATTTATAACATTACTTATTGATTCATACTAAATAAATATAAAACAAATTGAGACGTATATATCTTTTAGGCTTGTAATGGGAGCGAGATAGATGGAGAGGACTAAAGATTCTCATCACTGTAAAGTTATTTTACATTAATAATAATTTATACTAGATCTTATTTTATAGAAGCTTTCTAAGTGTAAATATTGATATATATATATATATATATATATATATATATATATATATATATATATATATATATATATATATATATATATATATATATATATAATTAGTTCGTATAAAAGTGTTCTGGAATGCGAGAAAGAGGAGTGGGGAGGCCATAAGCGCAGGACCCCTTCCTTATGTCCCTAACAATGCTTCAGTTTGTTTAGTCACGCCATCTGTGAAGTTACCTCTTAACGAAACCCCGTCGGCATGGAGCCCGCTTCCGTTGAAGAGCAGCGCGTCGTAATCAAGTTTCTCTCGAAACTCGGCAAGAATGGCCGTGAAATTTTTGGGATGATGCTGTGAAGGAACCAACCGTCCACAAGTGGCTAAAAAGATTCAGAGAGTGACGAGACAAAGTTCATACTTTTTTTCGATGTTCGGGGGATTGTCCATCAAGAATTCGTCCCTCCAGGCCAGACAGTTGATGGAAAATTCTACGTCGATGTGCTCAGACGCCTCAAAGCTCGTGTGGCACGAGTTCGTCCAGAATTGGCGCGAGAGGGGCGTTGGATTCTTCACCACGACAATGCCCCTGCCCACACCTCTCTTGTTGTCCGTGAGTTTTTGAGTAAAAATTCCATTACGGTGACCCACTTTATGATTTGGCCCCGTGTGACTTCTTCTTGTTCCCAAAAACCAAATTGGTACTTCGGGGGCGGCATTTGGGGGACATAAATGAGATAAAAAAAGCTACGACGGGGCAGCTGAGAAACCTACAACCAGAGGACTTTCATTATGTCACAGGGGGAGTACTTTGAAGGGGATAAAATTGATTTACCTGAATAATTGTAAAATAAAATTTTTAAAAAACTTTTATGTACTTTCCGGACAAATATATATATATATATATATATATATATATATATATATATATTTCTGTATGTACTCAAGTTTGTTTAGTTCTTTTATTTGAAAATTGTCACAATATTGTACACCTCTCTACCCGCTGACATTAATGCTCCTTTCCACTTTATGTTTGCCGTAAGAGAACTCTTTTATAGTTAAGCTCACCTTTGTACATTTGCTTACCTCTGTGTCATATTTTATATATTATCAGAGTATACAATAAAATATAAATAAAATAAATAAATTGTCCATTAAACCGGAACGTTTACAAACATGTATTGTTCAAGACAATGTGTTGAATGTTTCACGAGTGAATATTGGATTCTATAAATCTACCACTATCTTGTTACTGACAATAAGTTTTTATTGAAAATATTCGTGCTCGGTTTGCGAAAGAAATTGCGTTATTGATTGTCAGTATTAGTGTTCACAGTGTGTACACATCGTTCTGATATTATAAATGTGGGTATTTGTAAAAATGTTTGTTTATTTATATTGTTTATTTATTTATTTTTACACGTACACATCTTTACACTTTAGACTTAGTGTTCACAGTGTGTACACATCGTTCTGATATTATAAATGTGGGTATTTGTATAAATGTTTGTTTATTTATATTATTTATTTATTTTTACACACATACACACACATTTACACTTTATTGCAACAATATTAAAGGAATTGTTGAAGAATTTTCAATAACTTCAGTGAAATTTGCCCTATGGTCCCGGCATAAAATGGGCCACTCTTTCCATTTTCCGTGGATGTCGTAAAAGGCGACAAAGGGATCACGAGGGATGGGAAGCAACGTCCGTCTTAAAACGTCTCTAAAACCTATCTGCGGTTGCCATTCCGTGTACCAAGCGTGGCTACAACTGGAAAATGCCCTTAAGGGGAAAGCTTATGTTCAACAGTAGTAAATTAAAGGCTGAAATGATGATGAAGATAGTACAATACAAGTATAATTTAACTAGCTCTGTCACAGTTTAGCCCATGTAAATTGTTCCATTGGCCCGTTAAAACATTAGGTAATAATAAAATTAGTCAATATTCTAGTGTTGGCAGTCGCACGCATACTAATGTTAGCGGAATTAAACAAAATAATTCTAATGGAATAACCAGTGATATTAACTTTAACAAAATTATATTTATTTATTTATTTTAGACCAATACTATAACTTGGGCCCATAATACTTGTTTCGGTAAAATATTTAATTCACATCCATATAGTTGTTTACGTTAATAATAAAACCTCTTTTAGTAAAGTACAGTACTTAAATATACTGTTTGCATTATAAACAGTCATGTATTAATAATATTAAAATAACAAGAACGCATGAAGTTCCAAATGTACGTTGGTGCGTATTTGTGGTTTTCCTAAAAGCTTTTCTGATTTTCCGCATAATGACTGGCAGAATTAGGAGTGTCCTCATCAGTGGTGTCAGTTCATAATTTATAATGGCGGAATTCTAAGCGACTTAATGACCACTATATATAAATAACAGGTGTTAGTAACTAGTTCTCTTATAAAAGGTTATTTTTTTATGCAACTTAGAATGGAAAACAAGCTGATGGTCGACATGAAGTGAAGTGGTAACCGTCGCCTATAGACATGAGCAAGTACCTTGGACATAACAGAGTGTACTGTTTCGCCCATCTTACCCCCCATGCGGTGCCATTCCTGAGGACTCGGGTGTTGTTCCTCTGTACCATGTAAATTCACTGCCATATCTTACTCTTCAAACCGAAACACAGCCATGCAAACACACCAGCTTCACGGTAGAAACACGAATGGGACAGAGGTATCCAAGCAATCGGCTTTTGTACAAAGTCTCCCTCCTATTTGTAGGCGGATCAATGTTAATACAATAATCTGGAGAGCGTCTCTAATACAAAGCCTTTTACGCGGCGGCTTTGATTACGTATTAATACAATGCGCCGGTATGTGTTGTGGTTTGAACACTACTGTTATTGACATTACAGGGAAATTGCTAGCGAATGTTGTTTGATCACGCGGAACACATGCTTTTGCCTGACTTAGAATTTGTACTAAGAGAAAACGCGGCCACCGTACCGTTATTCCCACACAAATACTCCTCCAGACTATTTTGTTCTTTCCCTGGATAATAACACTAGAGTATAACTTTTTTCACCATGCATTTGTGTCTATTCCTGTTACACCTATATCGTCCTTCGAATGAATGATTGAGTATACTTTATTTGCATTATACAGTATTGGATTATATTGGATGGATATTGGAGCAAGACAATTTACAAACACAACGATACAATTGTATAAGTACAGTAAGGCGGTCTTATTGCTGAGAGCGATCTTTTCAAGACAACCTTAGGGTAATGGACTAATTGTTGTACAAGTAGGTATGATAGTGCTGTACAATTAAGAAAGTATCTTTTTTTAAACAACATCAAAAATAAAGTTCTCAACTCGGTTTTATGATTTTTTCTTTTTAACATTTCTCGCCAGTTAAAAAACAGTTTGATCCCATAAATTTTTTATCAAAATCGGTTCCAAAGTATGGATTTTAAATTAAAATAATTAATTTTGTCACTGACTTCAATAGTCAGTTTTTTGTGGAACACAATTTATTTATTTTTTTCAAATATTAATCTCAATGAATAATACAAATTTTCAAATACTACGAACCTTCATCAATTTTTATAGCTACAGTAAATCATTCACCCAACAAATTCGTTGAATTTAAAAAAGATATTAAAGACAAAGATGTATAACCAAAGGCCTTTTTGTATTGCTATTGAATATATAAAAAAGTTTGATCAGTTTTGAAAGGGAAAACAGAATACGAAATGACCATTTTGGTTATTTTTCGTTGGTATTTATTAAACTAAGATGTAGTTGTCTCTTTTTTTCAGGTCAGAGTACGGGGCGACACTTCCATTTTACGGGGGGATTCCCACAGTACCCTGTCACCCCCCACAAGGTGTATGGGTCTGCATAAAGCATTTTCCAGATGTTAAAAAAAAGGGATACAGGGCGACAGCGATAGATTTGCTAAGTACTTCTTCAAAAGTCCCGACCAATACATTTTCTCACAAGTTGCCAACGTGAATCTTTCTTCCATTTGTGTTTGAGCTATACGTAGATTTTTCTATTTTGGTTTGATAGAAATTATAAAACCCAAAGACATGTCTTTGGGTTTATCTTAGTTTTGGGAAATTATAACGCTTGAGGTATGTCGTAGGCATCACAATATATTGCCCAAAATGCTGTTCAATTGCCGTGTGGTCCCAGCATTGAGTGATCTACCTCTTCCTTCACCATGGGTGTCTTAGGAGACGACTACGGGAATTTCATTTAATAGTCGAGAGGTAGGCAGCCACGTTTCTCTTAAAACATCACCAATACCTTACTGCGGTTGCTAATCCGCCTGCCAAGCATGGCAACTACTAGCAAAACTCCCTTTATAGGAAAGGCCTATGTTCAACAGTGAATAGTTAAGGGCATGATAATAATGACTGCAGTTCAAGTATATAGGTTACCATTTCACATCAGGCTGGTCGTCAACTTAACATCTTTTTCAGTCTTTACCATCACCATCGTTATCACCAGCCTACAACAGGATTCTCCCAAGAAACACCACTCTTTATAATCCTGTGCTTTCTTCCTTGTACCATCTTTGAGGGTTACCCGTTTTGATGCATAAACATATCGTCATAGTCGTAGAATACTGACGGATCTGACAAAGATTACATATATAGATCCGTCAGTATTCTACCACTATGACGATAAATGCTTTCTTCTTTACACCATCTTGTTTGAGGGTTGTCAATCTTGATGCATAAACATAATTTTTACGAAAGATCCTTCATCTTTTAATAACAGGATAGAACATCTTTGTATGCCATTAATCCTCGTACGGTCCAATCAATAATAGTTACGAGCAAACAAAACATTTGCAATACAAACAAACTTTGTCCATAACAAGACAATCTAAATACAAATTACTTAGTACTTTTACCGTAAAAGTTCCACAATGAACGCAGGTACCGATCGCAGAACTAATCAAAGTGTTTACCTATAAAGGTAAATTGAACAAAAACTAGAATTGTAACCAAAAATAAGGAACACAAGTATATTTTTTTATAGTTGTGTTTTTTTTTTTTGATAGGTGAAAATGGTATGGTAACCCCGCCCGCGCTAACGGGATACGCTTGCGGAGCACTAGTGAAGGGTGATAGATGAGAATGAAAACAGGCCAGTTAGCCCATCATGATGGATTCACCAGGAATTAACCATGATAGTTTCCAGGGAGAACCGCGAGGAGGTTGACCTGGTTGGGTATATTGCTAGCAATAGGATTCTCAGTCTCCATTACTAACAATCCCTTTCCCTCCAATTTACAGTTATATATATATATATATATATATATATATATATATATATATATATATATATATATATATATATATATATATATATATATATGTGTGTGTGTGTGTGTATATATATATGTGTGTATATATATAATAGTATATAATGAGTAGGGATATATATGTTTATTTTACATTATTACATGTATCATATCTCTATATTAAGAAATAATAGAATTTCATCGTGCCTCCGATCAAACTGTTTATAATTACTCCTCTCCATCCAAAGGTTGCCTGGAAGAGATCGCTTTTAGTGATAAAGTCGCCCGTTGTTTTCTCATTGTGATTATATCTTGTAATTGTTTATATTTATAATAAGTTTACTATTGTAATCTTTTGGAGGAAACAATATATATATGGTAATTTACCGTTATTAATTAACCGACTTTATCTATCTATCTATATATATATATAGTCTTTATTACATATAATATAATGCATTTATAAATGTTGTGAGCAAGGGTAGACTTATCTCTGACAGAGATCTCTTCCAGTCAACCCAATGTAGTTAGAAAGCATGTCTTTGGCAGGCAGCATGTGTTCCTCAAAAAAAAAAACTCGACTTTTATTATAGTAAAACCAGATATTTTGATTTGGTAAAATATAGAATTTTGATATTTTGATATTTTTTACGAGACTAATCTGTAATTACTTAAATCTATAAGGAGGTCCTTTTAGAAAAAAAAAAATTGCCAAATCGGTTTACAAATGATAAAGTTATGAGGTGGAAAATATGTAAAAAAAACATCGGTATTGAGAACCTCCTTTTGTTTGAAGTTGGTTGAAAAATAAATAATTTTTCGAAAATTTTTTCTTTACGCAACTTAGAATGGCAAACAGGCTGACGGCTCACGTGATGAAAAGTGGTTACTGCTTCGCCCATGATACCCCCCCATGCGCTGCCATTCTTAAGGACTCAGGTGTTATTTCTCTGTACCCCGTAAATTCACTGCCATATCCCACCCTTCAAACCGAAACACAGCCATGCAAACAACTGCTTTATGGTAGAAACACGAATGGGACAGAGGTACCCAAGCAATCAACTTTTGTACAAAGTCTCACTCTGGTATACCGATTAACCGCAAACTGTTTAATAAATACCATGCATTTTGAATATTTTTTATTTCGAATTTATTTTACTTCGAATTTCCCTTTTCTAATATAACTATAGCATCCTTTGTTCTCTTAGTTGCCTTTTACGATATCCTACCTTTAAAAAAATGGGTGTAATTAATCTATATAAATAATCTATATAAATTAATAAACTATTATAAAAGAAAATAAGCTATATTAAAAGACGGTATCAAAGCAAATCATATTTGAAGGTATTCCAAAAAGTCTTTTATAAAATTAATTAAAGCATAAAATAACAAAATCATTTTATAACATTTAAACACGTTATTTCACCTTGTTACTTAACGTTTGAGCCTTTGACAAGTTTGAGGTCTCTCAGCGTAAAGGTTTCATGCATATTTTAAATTGGATACAAAATACAAAGGCTCTTTACACAACACTAACCCCATAACTGGAAAATTTAACAATGCAGCGGTTACATCACTAATGTTTAAAATCTTACGTTTGAGCCGAAAATAAACCACAAGAATGAAACAAGACAATTTTATTTACCGTTAGAAATATATAAGAATGCTATTTCTTCGATAAATAAGTCTTCTTTTAATGGTACGTCTTAATTGTCCTGCTAGCAGGTAAAGTATCAGGTTTTAGTTTAAACCTTAACGATAGATCTTATTTCTTCTCTTTGTGTACGAAACGAATTATGCTCTGTTCTAAATATATTCAATTTGTTCTTTAAAATATATTCGAAAATTCTTAATTTTTTATTTTCTAATTTTCTAATTTAACCTTACAATGTAATATGTTCATAGGTTAGGGTAACCACTTACCATCAGGTGGGCCGTATGGTTGTTTGCCACCTCAGTGGTATAAAAAAAATATCGCCCATACACTGAGTAGTAATGTATATTACATTATAGTAAATTTATTTATATTCACACAAATTCATTATTTATATAATTATATACAGCGTGTGGCAATAAATGGGCCATCAATTCCCTTCCCGTTTGTCGTAAGAGACGACTAAGAGAGGGCTAGGGCGTCCCTCTTAAAACATGTCTAAAAGTCTAACTGTAGTTGTCAACTTGTCTGCCAAGCGTGACAACTACTGGCAAAACTTCCCTTATGGGGAAGGCTTATAAGGCTTAAGGCCAGCAGTGTACAATTAATGGCTAAAATAATAAATTTAGTTAAACTTTTTGAAAAAAACAACAGCTCAATTTCTTGCCCATTCTTCTTGGCTGAAATTGCGTTTCGAATGGGCGGTAATGAAAAATAAAATGACTATTAAAAAATGCTTAAATCTAAGTTTACTTGAATAAATATATTTATTTCTCTTTTTCTCCTATTCAAGTATACATAGGTAAAATGTTGACTCATTAATATAACGCTTCTATCTATACAATTTAATTTTATCGATTATCGTCAAGGAGTCCCCATCTTTCGGATATCCAAATTCGTGGAATATGGACTTACCATGTTTATCGTTTCCGACAGTTGTTTCGAGACAACTTGACGCAATAGACTTGACTTGAAGCACTGATGTAAAGTATTATATTCACACTAAAGAAAATTTGCTGAATAAAAATTGAAAATTGTCGGATATGACAAACATAGCATATCATTAAAAATGCATATAAGTTTTAAATATATAAGGAAGTAAAAAATCATATTTAGATATAAAATCTCGGGATCCCCAATGACAAAGGTAACGAATCATTACATATGCAGCAATAATATATATATATATATATATATATATATATATATATATATATATATATATATATATATATATATATATATATATATATATATATATATATATATATATATATATATATATATGATAGATAGATAGATATTCTTTATTGTTTCCTCCAAAAGATTACAATAGCAAACTCATTATAGATACAAACAATTTCCATATAGAAAGTGGTAACCGTAGCCTATAGACATGAACAGTACCATGGACATAACAGAGTATACTATTTCGTCCATAATACCCCCATTTGTTGCCATTCCTGATAACTAAGGTGTCACGCCTCTGTACTCTGTAAATTCACTGCCATATCCCACCCTTCAAACCAAAACACAGCCAGGCAAACAACTGCTTCACGGTAGAAACACGAATGGGACAGAGGTGGCCAAGCAAACGACTTTTGTACAAAGTCTCCCTCTGCTAATGTTCAGCCCATTTGATTTACGATCTTACTTCGAGTATTAAGTAAAAAGTAATCATTAATTTATTACTGTTACGACCTTGAAATAAGTTAATGTTTTTTTTTATCCACCTTATTCCTTTAAAATTAACGCTTCAAAGTATTAGTATAGGCTTACTTTGTTCAGGACTTCACGAGAGCAAACTTTCGACTAATCCAATTTATTTCGCGCCGGATGTTACGGCATGAATATTGTACGTTCTGGAAATTAATTTTTTATTTTAAATACCACCTTTGTGAGAGATAATATTTTTTTTTATTAATGATAATGGAATGGTTACCAGCGTATACCGATAGCGCAGGCGGGGCACCAGTGATAGATGACAAATGGGGATGAAAGCAGCAGGTCTACCATGAGATGAAATTCCAAATTTTCGGGCTCAATTCCGTGTTTTTGTTTTTAACAAAATCGACGCTATAAATGGAGTTTAACATTTCATTTGTCATAAATCCTACCATAAAAGTAAAAAGAAACGATACTTTATTAGCATTTTTAAACGGTATGTATCAAGTAATTTTAACATCAAATTTTTGTTTCGTTCGAATCCGAAATTTCGGAAAACAATTCATGGTAGGCCCTCTGGTCAGTTAGTCCATCGTGACGAATTTTACAAGAATTGTTCACGATGGTTTCCAGGGGGAACCACGTGGAGGTCGAACTGATAGGGTATATTGTTAGTAATGAGGCTGTTGGGTCCCATTATTAACAACCCCTTACCCCCTGAGAAATAATATTATTCATACGTTACACGGTTAATTACCATAAAGACAACAATTACATTAAACTTTCCAATTGTACATATTTTTATTTAAAGATTTATGCAAAACCTTCAAAAGCTTCTTGAATGGCGACTTCATACGGGAAATCGCAGTGGGGGGGGGGGGGGGTAAGGGATTGTTAGTAATGGAGACTGAGAATCCTATTGCTAGCGATATACCCAACCAGGTCGACCTCCTTGCGGTTCTCCCTGGAAACTATCATGGTTAATTCCCGATGAATTCATCATGATGGGCTAACTGGCCTGTTTTCATTCTCATCTATCACCCTTCACTGGTGCTCCGCCAGCGTATCCCGTTAGCGCAGGCGGGGTTACCATACCATTTTCACCCATAAAAAAAAAATACAGGGATTACATAATATAATAATTTTAACGGCAGTATTCATTGAGCTATGATGAGGGGAATTTTTAGATGCAAACCTTATTCTTATTTTGACTTACTTTTCGAAATTTGTTTAACTTTCTAACATCGACTAAGATCTATGTGATCTTCTTAGAAGTGTTTTAATTGTTATAAAATGATTTCAAAAGAGAATAACTATTTAGTTGCTTTTTATTCCCAAAGAGGGTTGACGTCAGGCAGGTGGCCGGTCGTAAAACTAAAAACCAACTCTTTTTGTAATATGGACAAAATCATATTACGCCGACCCCAAATTATTGGGATAAGGGTAGGAAGATGATGATGAACTATTTAGTTGCTTGCATGAACTTCTCGATGAATAAAAACATTTGGAATTAGAGAAGTAACAATTTTAATAAGTAATTTGTTTAGAATTATTTTGTTTAATTCCTCTACCATTATTGTGTGACTGCCAACACTCGAAGATTGGCCACCACTATTACTACCAGAAGTTCTACAACCTTCCATGTTAGCCATTAAACTGCGACTGACATTTTATTCACGCACGTTTTGCAATAAGTATTTAGAGGTACCTAGTACCTCGTTTTAAGGAAATACTTATAAACAAAATAATTCTAATAAAAACCTGCTTTGATATGGACTGCCGTATGAATACATCTAGTTAAGTAAAAACTTTAATAAGACTATCTATATATATATATATCATTAAATAACATACAAAACAATCATTAAATATATAACTCTACTATGTGCAAAACTCAAGAATAGTTCTTCCAATTCGCCATTTTTTTTTAATATGTATTCGTCAAAGTATTTTTAAGGAGGGTTGTCTTTAGGCAGATGGCCAATTGTATTATTTTTTATATTATTTATTCATAAACTATAATTTGTATTTGAATGTCATATTATATTGGGTATAAAATTCATACAGCATATAAAAATATAAATTAAGCACAAGAACAAAAATTACAGTCAACTTAGAGTCGTCTCTTAACACAAACAATATAAATATTTAAATATACGATAGTAAGAATTCGTCAATTGAATACAGACGCCTCTCTAGCGATGGTGACTTCAATTTTGACGTAAAGATATTTAAATCATTCAGTGACTTTAATTCTTTAGGTATCTTATTAAATAACACCACCGCTTGATTTCATGGACAATGTTGTACTACGTATGTATGTAAAACTAAAAACCTTGGATAATATGTATAAAGACGTATTACGTCAACCCAAAAATTTATACAATTTGGATAAAGGTAGAAAGATGATGATCTATTCGTTGAAGTTTGAGGAAGTTTCGTATGAAGAGAAAAATTGGAAAAATTATACAGGAAAATGTAAAATCTAATTTTTCCTTTTTCCTATACAAACTGTTCTTAACAGTTTTTTTTTACTAAACTACCGTTTCTCGGATAGTGTATATAATAAAGATTTTACCATTCCAATATTTTTCATTTACTTTCTCGTTTTCGTTTACGTTTACGTTTCTTCAAATATGTTTTTTCGTAGAAATAAATATTAACTGTTATTTCCTTATATTTTATTTGTAAGTTATTCTGTATTTTGTTATAAACTTCCATGTCGATATGAGGAAACTAAACGCGAATTTCTTTTGCCAGTCGGCTACAGGATATTCTATATTTAATTCCTATAACATATAATATATACAGCCGTGTGGTCCCGGTACGGAATGGGCCATCCCTCCCTTTCCCGTGAGTACTACTACCAGTGAGTACCGTACACTTCCCCTTTCACCAGAGGGAGACTTTGTACAAAAGTCGATTGCTTAGGTACCTCTGTCCCATTCGTGTTTCTACCGTGAAGCAGTTGTGTTTGCATGGCTGTGTTTCGATTTGAAGGCGTGAATATTGTTATATGGCGTGAATTTACTGGTTACAGAGGAATAACACCTGTGTCCTCAGGAATGGCAACGCATGGGGGGTATCATGGGCGAAACAGTATACTCTGTTATGTCCATGGTACTGCTCATGTCTATAGGCGACGGTTACCACTTACCATCAGGTGGGCCGTCAGCTTGTTTGCCATTCTAAGTTGTATAAAAAAAAAGTATTGTAAGAGTCCTATCTATTTAAGAGCTGCGTTCTTGTCGGTGGAACTCTTGCTTCTTCCTACTACGATTTTCAGCGAGTTTCTTCATTTCACCTCTTGATATGACACGACACCAACTCTTTCCTTGATCTGCCTGTTGTAACTATGCCTTGGTCTCCTTCTTTCTCTCCTTCCTTCTATCTTAATTTCTATTATAATGTTCATAAGTTCGTCATGTCATGAGGTGACTAAAAGAACTTATTGGTGGGGGCATGTACAGCAGCGTCCCTGTTAAAATATTACCAAAGCCTAACTGCAATTGTCAATTCGTGATACCAAGCGTGGCAACTACTGGCAAAACCCCCCTTATGAGGGAGGCCTATGTTCAGCAGTGGACAGTTAAAAGATATATATTCATGATGATTATATATATATATATATATATATATATATATATATATATATATATATAGGTTTATTAAAGCTAGCATGATCGATAGAAATATACATAATTTAATGGGATAATCGCGTAAATGTATTTCTAACAGCTGTGTACCAGACAAAAAGTGCTTTATATTATTCCCAAATTCGTGTATAACATAGTATATATCACATATATGTGTATGTATATTTGTTATTCATGTATATTTATTCGTTTATATATGTAATTTTAGTATGTATGTATATCAATAATTACTAATACCGCATTCGAGTATTCTGACACTTCCCTATGGTTGACTGGGAGAGAATGCTTTTAGCATTAAGTCTGCCATGTACACATATTTGTACTAATGAATAAATAAATAAGTAAAAAGTGATTTATATGTTGACGGGGAGTACTAGAGAAAAAAATGAGTAAATGAGCCATAAAATTGAAAAATCTTTGCAGGTATGAAGAAATTACGTCGCTACGAATGTTCGAAGCAATTGCCTCCCCAGACGTCAGTACCAATCTGATCGCTGTAATTGAAATCAAGCTAAGCACCCGCGTCCTATGTGCAAATTAATCGTGCCATCGGAAGCAAGGAGTTCTTTTTTACATTAAGATATCATTCCGTATGGTGAGTGAGGGAGTCCGGAGGCCCATCCTATACCCATCCCCTTCCTTATCCTAAAATCCTTCCCCAACTCCGTCCCCCCATCTTTCAATACCATGGCAGTGGAATTTAAAAAAAATAACGTACCCCAGGGAGGTACCAGCAGCCATGTTGCTGGAGAATCCTCCCTCGAGCAACCACGCTCGGGCTGCCCTGCGTATTCTGGGGGGGGCAAAATTCCGCTCTATGGGACCAAGGGCAAACAGAGCAAGACTTCTGCGGCATCCCCTTTGCTCAATGTGAGCCTCTGTAATATTAGGGGAATTCATTCAAACCTGAACGCTGTCCACCACCACCTAGAAACGGCGCGGCCGGCATTGCTCTTCCTCACGGAGACACAGATATCCCCTCCTAACGAAACATCATACCTGACCTACCCGGGGTATAAGCTTGAACATTGTTTTGTTTCGCGTGCCGGTGTATGTGCGTATGTCAGAGAGGATATCTGCTGTCGACGCCTTGGGACTCTTGAAGGTACGGACCTGTCCATTCTATGGCTGCGCGTAGATTGCAATGACCATCCCCGCATCTATGCGTGCCTATACAGGTCCCACAGCGGTAACACTGAAACCGACCAACTAATTGAGCACGTCCAAATGGCTACAGATTCCCTGCTTGAGCAGATTCCTTCCGCTGAAGTCGTGATTGTTGGCGACTTTAATGCCCACCATGCCGAATGGCTTGGTTCGCGTACAACCGACTATGCGGGAAGATCTGTTCATGACTTTGCTTTGGCTTATGGTCTGACACAGCTTGTTTCCTCGCCTACGCGAATCCCTGATGTGTTGGATCATTCACCTTCACTGCTGGACCTTCTGCTGACCACCCACCCAGACAACTATGTGATCTCCGTCGAAGCCCCGCTTGGATCGTCGGATCACTGTTTGGTGCGGAGCGAAGTGCCTCTTACGAGTCCGACTCCACCTCGTTCTACGGGTAGACGTCGCATTTGGCACTACAGGTCGGCGGATTGGGATGAGATGCGGATTTTTTTCGCATCTTACCCATGGAGGCAGGTTTGCTTCACACTGGATGATCCCGACGCCATTGCCGATTCCATTGCTGATGTGGTGCTTCAGGGAATGGAATTATTTATTCCTAACTCTGGTGCCCGTCGGCGGGAAATCCCAGCCCTGGTATGGAGCCTCCTGTAGAACAGCATCTCGTCTGAAACAGGAGTGCTTCCTAACCTGGGCTAAAGGTGTGGCGTCGCGAGATCCTAACACCAGTGCTCTTAAAAAGAAGTATAACTCTGCCTCTAGGTCTTTCAAAAGAGTTATAGCCACAGCGAAGTCAGAGCATATTAGTAGAATTGGCAAGAGACTGGCTAGTTTGCCCTCTGGGACTCGAGCTTTCTGGTCTCTTGCCAAAGCTGCACAAGGGAATTTCTGTAAGTCATCTTTTCCACCTTTGCGCAGGGAGGATGACTCGTTGGCCCAGAACGCTAAAGAAAAGGCCGATCTTCTTGGATCCATCTTTGCGTCAAACTCGACATTGGATGACGGGGAGAAACCACCACCGACCATCACGTGTTGTAGGAGCTCTATGCCTGACATTAAATTCACGCATAGCTCAGTGCGTAGAGCACTTTTCTCTCTCGAAATCCATAAGTCGAGTGGGCCTGATGGTATTCCTCCAATTGTGCTTAGGACGTGCGCACCAGAGTTGGCTCCGGTTCTTACGCGTCTTTTTCGGCTTAGCTACTCATCGGGCATAGTCCCAAAGTTTTGGAAGACTGCTCTGGTGCATCCGATCCCTAAAAAGGGAGATCGCTCAGATCCAGCTAATTATAGGCCCATAGCTATCACTTCCTTATTCTTGAATGTTATGGAATCCATCATTAACCGTATATATGATCTGTGATATATGGCTTTCGACAGGGACGTTCGGCCGGTGATATTTGTTATTAACACACCGATATATATTTAGTTAGTCTGGATATTATATATGGCATAATTTTCAAAGCTACCTTCATTTGGGTTGCCTGCGAGACTGTGCATTTGGGTCGCCAGTTTTCTCAAGGAACGTAGCATTAAGGTCGTAGTCGACGGTATGCTCTGATTTAAAACCTTTGAATGCTGGTGTCCCGCAAGGCTGTGTACTATCTCCGACTCTGTTTCTTCTGCATATCAATGATATGTTACAGATAAGTAATATTCATTGCTATGCGGACGACAGTACAGGAGATACATTATATACCGGTCATGCAAAGATCTCGCGGGCACATACCGATGAGTGCCGGAATAGACTTGTGTCTGAAATCGAAACTTCACTCCATCAAGTTTCGATCTGGGGTGAACAAAATCTTGTCCAATTTAACCCCAAAAAGACATAAGTCTGCGCGTTTACCGCAAAAAAGACGCCGTTTGTCGTATCTCCTCACTTTCAGGGCACTTTTGATAAAAAGTCAAGTCTAGGAATTCTGGGCGTTGATATATCTTGCGACGTCCAGTTTTGCGGTCATCTGGAGGAGAAGGCTAAGATAAAAAAATAGGAGTGCTCAATAGGGTGAGACGATATTTCATGCCAGAACACCGCCTGAAATTATATAAAGCCCAAGTCAGGCCGCAATGGAAACTGTTCTCACCTGTGGGCAGGAGCGCCACAGTACCAACTCCTTCCGTTAGACCGCATTCAAAGTCGGGCGGCTCGAATTATCGATAGTCAACGCCTTACTGTCCGACTTGACCCATTGAAACTGCGCAGAGATGTTGCGTCTCTGTGCATCTTCTACCGAATTTATCATGGGGAGTGTTCTGAGGAATTGTTCGGATTGATACCTGCTGCTGATTTTCACCACCGTACAACCTGCCACAAACTAAAGTTTCATCCCAATCATCTGGACGAGTGGCGGTCTTCCACCGTGCGTTTTTCAAGGCACTTTCTTCCACGCACAACCATTCTTTGGAATCAACTTCCAGCAGCAGTATTTCCGAACCGATACGACAACATAACCTTCAAGAAAAGAGTATATTCCTTTTTAAAAGGCCGGCAGCATACCTGCAATGCCGCTGGTGTTGTGGGTGATCATGGGCGGCGGTAGTCACTTACCATCAGGTGAGCCGCATGCTCGTTTGCCCCCTGTGTTGTAAAAAAAAAAAAAAAAATCATCATCATCATCATCATCATATCAGTTTTAAACTGTCCACTGCTGAATATAAGCTTGCCCCTTTGAGGGGTTTTTTAATAGATGATAATGGAATGGTAACCCCGCCTGCGCTAACGGTTAACGCTGGCGGGGCACCAGTGATGGATGATAGGTGACGATGTAAGCAGGTCAGTTAGCCCATCGTGATGAATTTCACTACAATTAACCAACCTCTTAAAAAATCACCAAAGCCTGCGATTGCCAACTCGCTTGCAAAGCGTGGTTATCACCGATAAAACTGTCGTTATGGGGAAGGCCGATGTTCATCAGTGAACAGTTGACGGTTGACATATTTTTTTTTATCCAACTTAGAATGGCAAACAGGCTGAAGGCCCACCTGATGGAAAGTGGTAACCGTCGCCTATTGATATGAGCAGTACCGTGGACATAACAGAGTTTACTGTTTCGCACATGATACCCCCATACGTTGCCATTCCTGAGGACTCAGGTGATATTCCTCTGTACCCAGTAAATTCACGCCATATCCCACCCTTCAAACCGAAACACAGCCATGCAAACACAACTGCTTCACGGTTGAAACACGAATGGGACAGAGATAACCAAGCAATCGACTTTTGTACAAAGTCTCCCTCTGGTAAAATATAATAATATAATGATGAAGAGATAAATATATGTATGACAAGATTGATGAATGTGGAGAAGCGAAAGAGGTTTGTTTGAATCGAAGCATTTGGCGTTCCATTGTTTCTGCCTACCCTAATGGGAGACAGGCGTGACAGATATGTATGTATGTAAGTATGATAAATATAATGGCCTCGATCAAGGCTATTGGCAAGAATAATAACAATAATCATTATTATTAAAGGCTACAATGGCCTAATTTATATGTAACATGATCTTAGCCTAATGTCAGTACATCTTACAATAAAATAAATGAATAAAAGAAACAATAAACAAATTTGGTCACCGCTGGAGCATCTCATTTGAGATACCACAACAGTGACCTATGTAAGGGCAGTCCAACCTGCTTGCAATCATATTAAATCACTAGCGGCCCGTTCCGGCTTCGCACAGGTGGACAATTTTACAACATTTTACATTTTTATTTGTACCTACCTAGCTACCTATTTCATAGATGTGCCCGCCCCCACCTGCCCCTCTCCCGCACCGCTAAAATAGGTATGAATAACATGTACAACGCGACAGCGTTATTTTTTCTATTTCAATGACTTATTAAATTCGTAATATCTATTGAATGGAATAGCCGATTTGAACAATTCAAAAAGTAATCTACATAGATTGAAACAGTTTTGGAAACAGTATGATTTGTTTGAATAAGGATTTAAAAAGAAGTATGAATAACATGGTGTATTTTTTATCGGTATTTCTATCAACTTAAAATTTACAAAGATTTACAAAGTTTCACAACTTTAAAATGTAAAAAGTGGTTATTGTAACATAACGATAATAGTTGGACATATAGTATCTCGGAGTTTTTTGTAGTTATTGATATTTTCTTCAATATTGTAGAACATACTTTTGTTTTATCACCAATAGTTTCCGCAGCGCACGCGACGAAAGATATTTTATAGCATTTTTTTACACCTTGAGTTACGGTACTAAAGTTTTAGTAAGGACCTCTAATCTTTTCTAGCAATAAATATAGCCTATGTTACTCAGGGCGAATGTAGTTTTCTAATAGTAAAAGAATTTTTGAAATCGGCATAGTAGTTTTTGAGTTTATTCATTACAATGTTTGTAACACACAAAAATACAAATCTTTTCTCTTTATAATATTAATAATTAATTAATTAATAAGTGTACATGTAAATGTTGTTATTATTATTAATTCAATACTGGTGGCGTAACTATGATGAATGATAAGTGAAAATGAAGTCATGAGAGCTTAAAAATCTCATTGCAGATTAGGCTTTGCCACGTATAACCCGACAAAGTAATCTCGTCCATAAAAATTAAAGCTTTAATACGAGAAGGCTATTAAACTTGGCAGATTATGCAAAGTAAATCCTATTATTATTCATTTAAGGTTGGCTTTTTAACTTCATAAGTTCACGCTGTAAAATCCACGGCACATTGTATGTCTCCATTCCTTGTAATTCCATTGCCATATCAAACCCTTTAAACAGAAACAGCCATGCAAATACAGCTGCTTCACAGCAGAAATATGAGTGGGACAGAAGTACGCAGGGAGCCTAGCTCTTTTAAACAAAGTTTTCCCTCTAGTAAAATTATCCAAGGCCAAATATGATTTTTGACTTTTACCCAAATATCAAATATTGTTTCTCCAAATCCATACATTACAAACTTTTATCGATTTTCATTACCTTTCACTACTTCTACTTCCCTTTTTTTTATTCTATCTTCTTTTTAGCTACCTACATTCGCAAATTTTATATATCCCTTAATTGTAAGCCTTATCAATGACAAAAAATGTACCTAATTTTCTCCTAAGCCCATATCACTCTATTTCAAAATTTGCATTTCTCTAAAATTTTGCAACACTAAAATTGTTACCCAAAATTGCGAGCAAGATACCCAATCCGGCAACACTGTAATTACAACCTCAGTATTCAATGAGCCCCTAAATGCCCCTAAATAATCTTATATTATTACAATTTCGTAATAAAGTCGTCTAAATAAAAAAAAAAATCTTTCAGGTTCTTTACTATTTGAACAAAGACCAAGAATAGTCCTTTGTCTAAAATATTCATTTATTAGTTCAGCTAATTATTGAACCCATTATCTCGTCGCCATAATTTTATAAGATTTAATGTGGAAACATAAAAAGAGCCATCAAAAGCTCTCGCTTTTTAGTCTTCACTTCGTAGAATTATCAACAGTGTTTAACAAAATCTCGTGTCTTATTTAATGATATTAAAGTTAAATTTGCGGTAGGCTAATTAACAGGAGAACGGCAAATGACGATGTTAAACCTTTACTAATATTAAAAATGTGAAAATGAGTTTGTTTGTTACCTTGTAACGCTTTAAAAACTTAACCAATCACTATGGATTTTGATATGCATGATGAGATATATGGGATGAAGAAAGATATAGGTTAGTTTTTATTCCAGTTTTTGAACATGTTCATGCAAAAGAAGTTGCAGTTAAAAGCTAGTATTATCCATCATGTGAGGTTTTCAATCGCGAGACCTTTCAATAAAAAAGAAAATAATAAAAAAGTAATTTATAAATGATTTAAACATGAATAAATACAGAGATTTTAAACTCAATTGTGTTATCATAGAAATGCAGTGAAGTATTGTTCTCCAGAGGTGTAATCGTATTTATTCGATTTAATCTTCAATCAAGTATAAAATAAATAAATATACAATGGCTAAATAAATATCAATTTATTTATTCAATGTATTACTGTGGTACACGCACGGAAAAAAAAACTTTAATTCTTTTATGTATTTTCTTTTTTTAAATATATTTTTCTCTGTTTTCGTGCATGTCTATCTGTGTGTATGTGTGTGTGTGTGTGTGTGTGTGTGTGTGTGTGTGTGTGTGTGTGTGTGTGTGTGTGTGTGTGTGTGTATTTGTACTTATTTGTGTGTTCTAAGAGATGCAAATAAATTATGCATCAATCTATCCACTATGACTGTAATTCCTAATAGGGTAGTCAGAGGTATGTGTCGACCGCAACCCTTGTGGTGAACATAACACTCGATATAACACACATTTGCAGCCGTAATCCGGATTAATTTGGTTTGTGATCGAAGATTTGGATTACCGGATTATTTTCCTTTTCTCACACAACTTTACAAGTCTGGTTTCATGTCTAAATCCTTCACGATCCAAGCTTCATAACTCTGGAATATAGTGCTTGAAGATATCTGAGAACTTCTAAATATATTTTTATGTAAAAAAAAAGTTTATGCTCTCACCTTATGAACTTAATGTCACAGTAGTAGCTAGATATAGGATTTCATATTTTATATATGTTTTTATACATATTTTTATATTTTCCTTTATACGTTTTTGTTTTTTTATACAACTTAGAATGGCAAACAAGCTGACGGCCCACCTGATGTAAAGTGGTAACCGTCGCCTATAGACGTGAGCAGTACCATGGACATAACAGAGTATGTTTCGCTCATGTCACCCCTCATGCGTTGCCATTCCTGAGGACTCTGGTGTTATTCCTCTGTACCCAGTAAATTCACGCCATATCCCATCGTTCAAACCTAATAAACATAAAAAAATAATTATCATAAAATTGACAGAAAAGTTAACACAAGAATAGGTATTTATTATAAAAATAAAAAAAAAACATATAGAACACTACAAAAGTTCTTGTAAAAATAAATAAATAAATAACATTAATATGCATTTAACAAAAGTACAAATCCGCTATAAATAAATGGTCAAATTTTATATGTAAATTGCCATAAAATACGTACAATTAACATAAATTTTCTTGGTGGTCACAGCGTTGCATTGCAGTGTTTGTGTTTTAAATTATAACTAATTTCGGTGTCAGCGGTTCATGATATAGCAATGCAGTAGGCGTAAATAGCAATTTTCCTACACTAGCAAACATAATTTCCATTCTTTTGAAACATAAGTTATAATTACTGTTATTCTGTTATGAATAATAGCAGGGTTTTTTTTTATACAACTTAGAATGCCAAACAAGCTGACGGCCCACCTGATGGAAAGTGGTAACCGTCGCCTATAGACATGTGCAGTACCATGGACATAACAGAGTATACTGTTTCGCCCATGATACCCCCCATGCGTTGCCATTCCTGAGCACTCAGGTGTTATACCTCTATACACTGTAAATTCACATATCCCACCCTTCAAACCGAAACACAGCCATGCAAACACAACTGCTTCACGGTTGAAATACGAATGGGGCAGAGGTGTCTAAACAAAGAGATACATGTATAAACCATAGATAGATAATAGCAGCAATAATTTTTTTTTTACATTTATGGTGCAATAGAATTAAATAAATAAATAAATATGCAATTTCTTCAATCAGTATACTTTTTAAGAATCTGTATTTTTATATTTAATACGTACTTTATGCTACTGTATTTCACTTGAATTGTTTATATGTTTACCTTGATGTTTTTGTTGCAATCAAGAGTTAAATAAATAAATAAATACTTCAAAACTCACAGTTTCATTAGCATGAAAGACGACTCATAATTTCCAAGTAATCATGTTTAAGTGTTAATCACGTTATAATATTAAAATGGCTCTAAATTATCTGCGTACGAAACTCGACGAATTAAATTTCCCTTCCAAAGTTACAATGCTTCAACTTTAATATCGCCATGTTTACAGAGTTGAGAACAAATTTTAACTTTTCAATTACAACCGACCGTCGAAGAAGTACAATAATATTTTTTGAGAACGTAACTACGTACATTGAAGTGTAACATGCATTCAATTGGGGGGAAAGGGATTGTTAGTAATGGGGTCAAATAGCCCTATTACTAGCAATATACCCTGTCAAGTCGACCTCCACGTGGTTCCCCTGAAAACCATCGTGACTAATTCTAGTTTAATTCGTCAGGATGGGCTAACTGACCTACTTTCATCTTCATCTGTCATCTCTCACTGGTATCCCGCCAGTGTATACCAATAGCGCAGACGGGGTTACCATACCATTATCACCCATTAAAAAAAATGCATTCAATTATTCCATAACTATCTGTATCCCACAGTAACTATAATTACGGATTTAACTAGAATTAGTTTCCAGGGGGAACCACGTGGACCTGACTGGATCGACCGGACAGGACCTGATATTGCTAGTAATGGGGCTATTTGACCCCATTACTAACAATCCCTTTCCCCCTAATAAGAGTATTTGCATGGCAGTGTTTCGTTTGGAAGAGTGGCATATGGCAGTGAATTTACAGGGTACAGAGAATAATATCTGAGTCCTCAGGAATGGCAACTCATGGGGGGTATCATGGACGAAACAGTACACTTTGTTATGTCCATGGTACTTACTGCTCATGTCTATAGGCGACGGTTACCACTTTCCATCAGGTGGGCCGTCAGCTTGTTTGCCATTTTAAGTTGTATAAAAAACATATTCTAAAAATAAAAACATATCATAAAAACTAACAAATTGATTTTTTATTTTTATATAATTGTAAATGTCAATAATCTTTCTATAGCCAAGAGCTTTTTATTTATCTATCATACTTCCATTCAAGAAAATATTTGCAAATTGCCATGTTTACGATAGTTTTCGTGAACAAAACTCACGCATTTCGCCATTTTTTATGGGGCGGAAAATACAGCCATTAAAACATTTAACAGTTGTAAGTTTACTACGTGAGGGACGTAATTCTTTGACAGTTGTTAAAGAGAAGGAAAAACAGAAAGAAAGGCTAATGTAAATGTAAACATACATACATACATACATATCTGTCACGCCTGTCTCCCATTAGGGTAGGCAGAAACAATGGAACGCCAAATGCTTCGATTCAAACAAACCTCTTTCGCTTCTTCCACATTCATCAATCTTTTCATACACGCTCGCCGGTTACGGGTACTTTTAATTTGGCCCTTCTTCAGCACGTCGCCTATTTGGTCAACATACGTCCGTCTAGGGCGGCCCCTACCGACATCTCCATTTATTCTTGCTCGGTAAATCTCTTTCGTAATTCTTCTTTTATCCATCCTCTCCAAATGACCAAACCAACGCAACATTCCTTTTTCGATTTTTGTCACTACATCGTCTTTCAGTCCACACTTCTCTCTAATCATTAAATGTAAAATTAAATACAGTATATTGTTATTTTCTCTCACAAAATAACGTTTTTTTTATATATATTTAAATTTCTTAAACTTAAATCTATCATAAAAATATCATTACTATTAATAATTAATTAACTTATCAATAATTTACTAAAACGCCGCTTTTGAACTAAAAAAAATTTGCATAAATTCTTTCACCCAAAAATTCATATTTTAAAATCATAATGACATTATTCAATAGTTAAGTAAATAACGCCGTTGAACTAAATTTTAAATATCATATTTTATAAGAGAAAATATTTAACTCATTTACAATGACATTTAGCTCTCTAAATGAGATACATCTCTCACTGGTGCCCCGCCAGTGTATACCGATAGCGCAGGCTGGTCTCCATTTCATTTTCATCCATTAAAAAACAACCGCGAATGGCGTAGTCCCAAAGGTATCTATCGCGAAGAGTCAATTCCAACCAAGACTGGCCATTAGCTTGCTTGCCATTCTAAATTGTATAAAAAAAAAATATGTACCTTCCCTCTAAATAAATACAATATTAGTATCACATCTCTTTAGAGTTCTTTATAGTCCATTTGGGGCTCCAAATTAACAAAGTTGGAGACATTAATACACAGTTAAATAGAGTGTTGGGTGGAACAATTAGCGGCTAGCAATTAGACCAGATCCCCTATACACTGGCTTACTGTCTAGAAATAGAAACGGCCGCGTACAATGCTGTTTCAGAGATGTTTTCTTCCATGAACACTCAGCTTATAGAATGAGCTTCCTGCCGATGTTTTCCCAAGAGATTACAGCATGAAGTTCTTCAATAGGGAGGTAAAGAAGTGTTAGCATCTTTACATTTAGTATATCAATATTTTATTATATTTGTATCATAACATAACTGTTGTCAAGTGCCACCGTTGCTGATTTGATTTAACTTCAAAATTGTGATTTGTCATTTCCGGAATAATTATTTGTCCGCCAATAATAGTCAACATAAAAACTGGAAGTAACGACCAACAGTCGACAGTTGTTGATTGAGCGTTGACCAGTAAAGACGTATTATTTGGTAAGTCGCTTTAATACAAATGTATTTTAATTGCAAAGTTGTGAAACTGTTAATACATGAGTTGGACATGTAGGAGTTATAATGACACGAGTTTTATTTTATAACCACCGACCTCTTAAAGAGGTTTCTTCAGAGTTGGCAACGCGCGCGTAATACCCCTAGTATTACAGGTGTTCATAAGCTACAGTAACCACTTAATATCAGGTAGGCCGTATCTTTGATTGCCACCTCAGTTACCAGAGGGAGACTTTGTACAAAAGTCGATTGCTTGATACCTTGTCCCATTCGTGTTTACAGTTGTATTTGCATGGCTGTGTTTCGGTTTGAAGGGTGGGATAGTGAATTTACTGGGTACAGAGGAATAACACCTGAGTCCTCAGGAATAGCAACATGGGGGTTGTATCATCATGGAAATAACAGTGTACTCTGTTATCCTTGATATGTTACCACTTTCCATCAGGTGGGCCGTCAACTTGTTTGCCATTGCTAAGTTGTATAAAAAAAATATATGAAAATATGAATTTTTTTTTATGAATGAAACAAATTTTGTTATATTCTGTCTAGAACTATAGGGTATTTTATATAATGATTTACGATATATAGTTATAAATGTTATAATGGTAAAAACTTGGATATTTGAATATTTGATACCTCATCTCTCCTCGATACCTCGCTTCTGAACATAAGTCTTCTTCATGAGGAGTTTTATCAGCAGTTGTCATGCTTGGCAGGCGAGTTGGCAACCGCAATTAGGCTTTAAATGATGTTTTAAGAGGGACGCTGCTGCCCATCCCTGGCCCTCCCTTAGTCGCCACTTAAGACATCCACGGGAAAATAAGGGGAAGCCTATGCTATGCCAGGACCACATGGCGATTTGACACCTAATCAGCGTTCAATGCTTCAATGACTAAAACTGACTTGCATAAATTTTAGTAAATATATAAAATTGCAATATTCTAAATAAACTTAATTTCAATTAGATGATTATATTAATTCCATCATCGTCATGATATGATACGTTTAACTTTCCACTGCAGAACACAAGTCTCCCCTTTGGAGGGTATTGCCAGTAGTTGCCACGCTTGGCAGGCGGGTTGACAACCGCAGTTAGGTTTTTAGTAATGTTTTAATAGGAAATGCTGACTATCCCTCTATTATTAAGCTCCCTTTAGTTGCCTCTTACCACGAGAAAGGAAGGGGTAACCCATCCTATGCCGGGACCATACTACAAAATCTTCTTTATACTACTTACATTATCTTCATTCGAATCCAACCCCACTGTCAACATGCAGAAAATGCATTTAAGAATTAGCAATCTCAATCTAAAAACTTGGACTGAACTGCAAAATACCAACAAAGCTCGACGCGAACTAGCTGAGTGAAAGTTCAAATTAGTTTAATTTTAATTAAAACTATCCCTTAAGAGCTCGGTTGACGGTGTTCTGTACTCGGATATCGGTGGGGAGTTCCGTGGCACGTAACTTGTGAATGATATCGTCGTTGTGTATCGAAGTTTAGTTCGTCACTAAATAACGAATTCACCTATAGGGAGTTCGTGAACTTTAAAAAGATGTTATGCGATTATTGTTTACTTTAGCGGTTTACGTACCGATATCTCAAGTAGAGAGATCTTGTTTGAGTCCACTCCTATCGGGAGTTGGACAACATAAGGGCAATCTTTTATTCTTTCTTTATTCTTTATTTTACATCAATGTTTCCCAACGTGGTGCCCACGCCCCACAAGGGGGCAATTTGATAGTTAAGAAGGAGGGGGGGGGGGCAATTAAAAAATTGATTCGAAGTGATTTTAACCCTCCTGCTCCGGGCTATTTAAATGCAACGCTACGAGTAGACATCGATGCTAAATTTAACAAAAAAAGTAAATAAAAAAAAAATGCTGTAAATATTTATTAGGTAAAATTTAAATATTTATTATCAACTGATTAGAGTCGTCAAGTAAACTTTGTCGGGAAAAATTATGTATGGGGGTATAAAAATTTTAGAAATGATCAAGTGGGACATGACACAAAAAAGGTTGGGAAACACTGTTTTACACAGAAGGGTATTGCATCAGAATAATAATCATCATCATATCAGCCCTTAAGGGTCCACTGCTGAACAGAGGAGGCTTACTCCTCTCTGGGATCAGGTTATGGAATGAGCTCCCTGCCGAGGTTTTCCCAAGAGACTACAGCATGGGGTTCTACAAAAGGGGGTAAAGAGGTTTCTTCAGGGTCGGCAACGCGCGCGTAATACGTCTGGTATTGCAGGCGTTCATAGGCTACGGTAACCGCTTACCATCAGGTGGGCCGTATGCTTATTTGCCACCTCAGTGGTATAAAAAAAAAGATTTACCAGTAGTTACCACGCAAACGGATTGGGAATCGCAGTCAGGCTTTAGAGATGTTTTAATAGGGACACTGCTACAATGTTTCATTAAATTAATGTCATACTATAGTAAAATTCGTCTGTACATTTACGAATAGGTAGTTACCAACCTTAATACCTCTTGGGAGATATAAAACTAGAAACGTTCCCGCTATTCGATTCTTGGCCACAGTCAAATTGCTTAAATTAAGTCTCGTCCTTAGATCACTTTAAAACGAGTTCGTAACTTCAAAACTGCACCGTAGCTTAGCTGTCCTATTTTTGACCTAAACAGAATGTTTATACAAAGAAATTTTCTTTTGATCCCTTTGTAAATAAAGAGAACATCCCAATGCTTATGTGATCAAATTTGTTAATCACACAGATTACCCGTATAATGGAAACATTTGTACTCGATTCCTTTGTTTCAGGTATGCGTCCCTAAACAACGTTGTCCTGGCCTATTAAAAAAAATGTGACAGATTAAAACAGGGTAAATTGGTGTAATATTTTTCCCCGTTGCACAGTAATTGGGATTTTTAAATCCGCGGTAATCCATAATATCGTATGGAGAATTTTTATTGGACGCCCAGCTTTTGTGTGCTCATAGCCGAAATGCGTTTCAGAATTTTTTTTGAATAGTGAATCGTTGCATATTTTGATATCTCTATTTTTATATATTGTTGAATGATTATTTTATTTCGAATACACAATTTGTTTTTTAATTTATTTTTATACCGTTTATTTTGGTAGATTTTTAATACCAATTGCCAAGGAGAGATATATTCTTCTGGCTTCTTCTAAAAACTACTCCAGTTGGTAGGGGAATAGCTACCTTCTTATTTTTTTTTACAACACAGGGGGCAAACGAGCATGCGGCTCACCTGGTGGTAAGTGACTACCGCCGCCCATGATCACCCACAACACTAAAGGTATTGCAGGTGTGCTGCCGGCCTTTTAAAAAGGTCTTATATAGTCTTACTAGCGTTTACCCGCGACTTCGACGTTGTAACCAGAATATGTTTACTGATTCCTTTTTTTTAATGGATGATGATGGAATGATTACCCCGCCTGCGCTAACGGTATACACTGGCGGGGCATTAGTTACGGACAAAAGGTGAGGATGAAAAGACAGGTCAGTTAGCTCATCGTGATGAATGCACTCGGAATTCAGCACGATGGTTTTCCTAGGGGATAACTTGGAGCTCGACCTGGTTGGGTATATTGCTAGCAATGGGGCCCTTAGTCTCCGTTATTAACAATCCCTCCCCCCTATGTTTACTGATCAGATTAAAAACTTATGTTCACTCCACCAGTATTTATTATTTGATAGTGAATGTCAAGGAAGGAGTTGGTGTCGTGTCGTATCAAGAGGTGAAGAGACTCGCTGAAAATCGTAGTGAGTGGTAAGAGCTCCACCGACAAGAGCGCAGCTCTGAAATAGATAGATAGATAGATAGTGAATGTAATCCCTGACCTAGTATAATCCTAGTATATCATTTTAAAGTTTTCAAATATAAGTTATTATATTTAAAAAGTATAAAGATTTTTTAAGAATACCGGTATGGCATTTAGCTGGCCATTTATACAAGTAAAAAAAAAAAAAACAAAAATAAGAACGTACCTATTTCTGTTGAAAAAGAAAAAAGTTAATAATGAATCAAGTCAAAAGGAATTTACCATGTATGTATTGCTCTAACCTAGCAGCTATCTCGGCGAATTGGGACAGGGCAATAATATATAAAGCGAGCAGATGGGAAACGAAGGGTCGAGTCTGGCATAAATATTACAGGGAGCCTCTAGACTCTAGAACGAAAGTGAAATGTTAACAAGTGATTTTTCTCTTTAAATGTAATTTCGTATGAAATAACTTATTTTTTGTATATATAGTTATAAATTATAACTTATTTTTCGTTACATAATTTATTCGTTAACTACAAATAAACTTTAAATTAATTTGGCATTTAGGTCGATTACTTTTTTCAATCCATTGGCTATGAGGGAGACTTTGTACAAAAGTCGATTGCTTGGGTACCTCTGTCCCATTCGTGTTTCAACCGTGAAGCAGTTGTGTTTGTATGGCTGTGTTTCGATTTGAAGGATGGGATATGGCGAGAATTTACTGGGTACAGAGGAATAACACCTGAGTCCTCAGAAATGGCAACGCATGGGGGTTATCATGGGAGAAACAGTATACTCTGTTATATCCATGGTACTGCTCATGTCTATAGGTGACGTTACCACTTTCCATCAGGTGGGCCGTCATTTTCCTAAGTTGTATAAAAACTACACGCCGTCCGAACCTAATGTTTATAACATAATGTCTTATAACATAAGTATCAGTAAAATTTCAGTCATTATCTGTACAATTTGTAATATTAGTATAGATTAATATATTGAGCATAAAGGCTTTATAATATTTTACTTAGTTTATAGTTATATTGCTTAACTTAAAATGGTAAAGAAATGTCTGAATTTAACCGTCGCCTATAGACATGAGCAGTACCATAGACATAACAGAATATACTGTTTCGCCCATGATACCCCCCATGCGCTGTACAACTCAGGTGTTAAAACAATCACCCTTCAAACCGAAACACAGCATATAAATCTTCTTATACGATTTTTGACTTTAAATGTTATTACAGTGAATATAATTTGAATTGTATTACTGTAGTTGTGCCTAAATAAATAAATAAACAGTAAAGTAAAACATTTTCTATAATAATTTCACCTGAAGTTTCACTGATAACCAGATGGCAGGCGTTTACATTAAAACTAATTATTTCGAAGTGGTTTCCAACAGCAATTTGTAGCAGAAGGCTAATGAGATTCGTAACTCTATCGTAAAAGAAAGCTAGTATTATTTGCTTATAGTATTGTAATACCTACAATATTTTATATGAGAGAGTATTTTTTAGGACATCCCCAGACAAATAGTTTTAATGTTTGAACGCCCACGTTGTGGCAGAAAAAGATATGGGCTATAATTTGCCATTGATGTACAAACATTAGTAACACGTTGGTTATTCGAGAAAATAAATTCTAATACTAATAATAGAAAAGAAATTCTGTAATTTTATTACATTTGACTGATAACTTTATAAAGTTAAACTACAGTCACGTGGACTTAACCGAACTTTCTTACTGTTTATTTTATTATAAAATAAGTTGTGTACTTAGATGTTTTAGAGTGATCGATACAAAATAACACTCTGCTTGTCTTAATAGAATTATATTTGACAATTCCATTCGCTTCATCATCATTTCAGCCATGATTCGTCCACTTCTGGCTATAAGAAACAAGAGGGAGATTTTGTACAAAAGTCGATTGCTTGGGTACCTCTGTCGTAATCGTGTTTCTACCGTGAAGCAGTTGTGTTTGCATGGCTGTGTTTCGGTTTGAAGGGTGGGATATGGCGTGAATTTACAGGGTACAGAAGAATAACATCTGAGTCCTCAGGAATGGCAACGCATATGGAATATCATGGGCGAAACAGTATACTCTGTTATGTCCATGGTACTGTTCATGTCTATAGGCGACGGTTACCACTTACCATTAGGTGGGCCGTCAGCTTGTTTGCCATTCTAAGTTGTATAAAAAAAATAAGCCTTTCTCATAAGGGGAGTTTTGCCAGTGGTTGCCACGCTTGCCAGGCGAGTTGGCAATTGCAGTTAGGCCTTTAGATACGTTTTAAGAGGGACGCTGCTGCCTATCCCACGCTCTTCCTTAGACCCCTGTTATGACAGCCACGGGGAAGGAAAGGGTGGCCCGTTCTATACCAGGACAAACAAAGCGAGATTCTCTTTTATTTGTTATAATAACTTTATAATAACTTCGTAATTATTAAGGCATTACAGAACTCAGAAAGGAATTTGTACTTATTATATATTTAGATATTATTCTTGCTTCTGTTAAAATAGGGCTTAGTGATTTTAATTGTTTTGAACGTCGAATGACAGTATTATTAATGACGATTGAATTTTCCAGCGAGAAAGCATTTTCTTCAATATTCCGCTTGTTTCTTTTGACAAATATTTTAATCGTTTCATGAGATTGGCAGCAAAAATGTGTATGTACGAGCTATTTATTGTTTGGGATTAAATTGAAGTCAAGCAGAAAACAAGCAGTGGACAGCAGCAGTATGTTATGTACGACACGATACCAACATCTTCCTTGATCTGCCTGATGTAACTATGTCTCGGTCTCCCTCTTCCCCTTCTTCTTTCAATCTTATCTTGTATTATAATGTTTATAAGTTCGTCGTGTCGTATCAAGTGTCACAACATTTTACCTCTTCTGTCCTCAATAGTTCTAATAATTTGTCTTTTTTCCTTAACCCTAAGCAGGACCTCCTCATTGCACAAGTCGAGATATTTTCTCTTTTTATCGGTTATATTATTATTATTAAAGTTTTCAACTTTCATTCCAATTTAGAACAGTTGACACCGAAACTACATCGATAAATCTTAATCTATACGATGACAGTGCAGGCAAAACAGTAGTTCAAACCAACTGGTCAGAGCTTGTAATTTATACTATGCAAAACTACAATTTGAGTTGAAAGTTCGTTAAACTATGCTTAGAGCACAAAGATCGATGTTAGCTGAGGAAAGTTGAACCGCTAAAGTATAGGGGCGCATTGAGCGACCAACAAGAAGCTAAACTATAAATTATATAATGTATGAAAATGTACCCTTTGTAAATCATCTAGAAAAGTATCAGAGAAATTGTAGAGGCGGTATCGAGTCCTTAAATTTAAGGCAAGACTTTGCCTCCCTTTGTCTGTTCTACCGCTTGTATAACGGATTGTGTTCTGAGGAATTCTTTGGAATGATGTTTAGAGTCATCTTTCATCATCGCACTGCTCGCCATCGACAGAGAATTTATACTCACATGCTAGAACCTAAATAGTCATGTACAGTGCGGTTTCAAAGAAATTTGTTTCTGCGAACGCTCAGGCTGTGGAATGAGCTCCCTGCCGAGGTTTTTCCTAGAGACTACGGTATGAGGTTCTTCAAAAATGGTATATTAAGATTCTTTTAAGGTCAGCAACGCGCACGTGACACTCCTAGTGTGCCAGTATCAGTCAAAAACCTGTTACTTCTAACGTGAGAACTAAAGGAAGAAAACACCATTGATATATTTTTTTAAACTGTATTGACATGCTCGTTGTATGTGCATGGCCGTATGGTCTCGGCAAAAAATAGGCCACCCCTTCCTTTCTCGTGGGTGTCGTAAGAAGCGACTAAGAAGGGCGAGGGATAGATAGTAGCGTCCCTCTTAAAATATCTCTAAATGCCTAACTGCGGTTGCCAACCCCAAGAGTAGCAACTACTGGCAAAATTCCCCTTATGGAAAAGGCTTATGCCCAGCAGTGGACAGTTAACGGCTGAATTAATAACAATATTTGTTTATTGTATACATTATTGGAACAAGTTCTAAGCCCAGCCAGTTTTAAAAATATTTCGTTCTATCTTAAAGGAAAAAATCTTATACATATTTATAAAGAAACTACTGTCGACAGTCCGGTAATAATGCACAAGTTGCCGCCTTGTAAGTGCACTTTTATGCACAGTGGCGTGCACTTTGTTCCTTGTACCGACATCGACCAGATGTTACTTGTGAAAATTGAAAAAAATCATGTACATTTTACGCGGTCACTGCTCGTGAACTTATTGGTGTTGTAAAATTATTTTCTTTCTTTATGAAAAATATAGTACTGGGACAGAGGAAAGCAATATTTTAGATATTCTCAACCGACTTCAAAGAAAGGAGATTCCCATTTGGAGTCTATTTTTTTCTATATTTTTTTATAAACGATTTGAAAAAATTCTTCTCAGGTCTTCAGAGGTCTCAGAAAATCAATTCAGTAGTTTAGTTTTTAATTAAAAATAACTATTTTTAAATTCGAAATAGTTTTTTTGTGGTATAAAATTTATCGATAAAATACGATACGACTACAATTGACGACAATACTGCAGTAATTGAAAGATAAAAAATTAAAAGGTTGGAGCCGTAAATACGTGAATTTATACGAAACAAAATGGCAAACAGACGAATCATCGCCTTATGGATATGATATCATATTTATAAAATATACTATGTTTCCTTGGGTTTGGGAATTACAAAAATAAATGTAAAATTTATTTGTTAGAATATGGTACATCGATATTTAGTAATAAATAAAGTACTATCTATCATATTCTGATGTTTCCAGCGTACAATTTTTTTATACAACTTAGAATGGCAAACAAGCTGACGGCCCACCTGATGGAAAGTGGTAACCGTCGCCTATAGACATGAGCAGTACCATGGACATAACAGAGTATACTGTTTCGCCCATGATACCCCCAATGCGTTGCCATTCCTGAGGACTCGGGAATATTTAAATATATATAAATTATTACAATCAGTATGGATACATCCATTGCGGGAATAGGTCACACCTTGCTTTCCTGTGGGTGTCGTAAGCGGCAACTAAGGAAACTTAATTATCAAGGAATGGGCAGACGCATCCCTTTTCAAACATTACCAAACCCTAACTGCCAACCCGTCTGCCAAGCGTAGCAAGTACTGACGGAACCCCATCAAGAAGGAGGCAGTATGTTCAACAGTGGAGAGTTAACAGATGATAAACAGATGTGTACATCATAAATTTCTCGTCAGTTACCAAATTTTTTATTACATGACGTCAGATTTAGTAAATATTGTAATAAATATGAACATTAAATTTAGAAAAAATTGATAAATATGGAAATATGACAATAGGCGTAATATACTCTAGGAATATATATGTAGGATAGACTTTCAAGATGGGCCAGAAAAGGTAGTATTCACCAGAGGGAGACTTTGTACAAAAGTCGATTGCTTGGGTACCTCTGTCATTCGTGTTTCAACCGTGAAGCAGTTGTGTTTGCATGGCTGTGTTTCGGTTTGAAGGGTGGGATATGGCGTGAATTTACTGGGTACAGAGGCATAACACCTGAGTCCTCAGGAATGGCAACGCATTGGAGGTATCATGGGCGAAACAGTATAGTCTGTTATGTCCATAGCACTGCTCATGTCTATAGGCGACGCGACGGTTACCACTTTCCATCAGGTGGGCCGTCTACTTGAATGCCATTCTAAGTTGTATAATAAGTATAAAAATATAAGGTAGAAGACTAACTTCGTGAATACTCGTGTAGAAAAATAGTATTATGAGAATGTACATAACTTCGAAAGTTTGGTTTACTCTAATATTTGTTTCTTTTTCCAAAACATTTATAATAGAGATTTCGAAAAATACACAGCCAGCAAGAATAAAGGATGATTTACACATAAAAAAAAAAGAACAACCTTTTTAGACTCCAATAGATCCCTTTCCCTAAGGATCAAAAGGTTCCATCGGATCAAATTAGGTTGATGATATCTTTCTGTTATCCCACGTCAGGGACATAAGGCTTGTGGAAGGAATTTCTATTTATGACGGTCTTGCATGCAATAAGTACTAAATTTTTTTTTCAGCTAAAACTTAAAGATTTTCTATGTGATTCTAAACAGCTAAGTCTTCCTCTTCTACTTATTTGGCACATATATCTTGGAAATAATTACTGTCAAGTCATTTACTCTACATGCTTTACAATTTTGAAACTCGCTTCCTATTTTGAAGATGGTACAATCATTAAAATCTTTAGAAGTAGATATCATAAAATGTCATTCTGAAACTCCCGTTTCATTGAGTCAGTTGTGATTATTAATATAGTACTTCATTCTCGGCTAATTTGCCGGTTTTCTGAGACAACCCGTCATAAAAACCTTTATAAAAAGGGAAGCTGGGACTCGAGCCCCTTATATTGCATGTGTGTATACAAAAATGCATACATACATATATTACTTCATATACTACATATATTACATATACATTACTTTTATGCTTCATAGCTCTGTATGTGTATGTGTGTGTAGCGGTGTAATGTGGTGTATCTTGTAAGTTTAGTGTAATTATTGTATTTCCTAGTACTTTACATATTATGTTCGAAGAATGCATTGCTGCTTGTTTATATAATATACCTATATTGATGTTCGCATGTATATATATATATATATATATATATATATATATATATATACATATGTACATGTATGTAATCATTTATTGTGATATAATGTTTATTTTATTAGATGATAATGGAACGGTGCACCCGTCTGCACTATCAGTATACGCCGGTGGGGCACCAGTGAGGGATGATGGATGAGAATGAAATCAGGTCACGCAACTTAAGTAACTTAACACGATGAAGGCCCATCGTTACGAATTCAACAATAAATTAATCACGATAATTTCTAGCTGGAACCGCGTGGAGGTCGACCTGATAGGGTGTCGTCATCATCATCTTTCCATCCTTATCCCAATTATTATTTGGGGTCGGCGTAATATGTTTTTTAATTCATATTACAAAAAGATTTGGCTCATAGTTTTACTGACATCTCTAAGCCTGACGTCAACTCTCTTTAGGAATATTGATACATACAGACATACATTTTCTAGCAATTGTGTTGCCAATTCCCAATAAAATATAGATATAAAATATTGTTTATCTTTAGATAGATAGATACTCTTATTATAAATGTAAACAATTACAAGAAATATACACAGTGAGAAAACAAAATTTCATCGATTTAGCGACCTTATCGCTAAATGGATGAAAATTTTATTATATATATATATACACATATATATATATATATATATATATATATATATATATATATATATATATATATATATATATATATATATATATATATATATATATATATATATATATACATTCGTGCATTCAAATATCTCTATAAAATACCTACATAAACGCATAAAAATATATAAATACTGCTCACTCATACAATATATAAAACACAAATTTTACGTTTTAATACAAAAAAAAAGAACTTTCGCCAATTCCACATTCTTTAATCTGATCTTATAAACTGCTCCAGTTATAAGTACTTTTAATATTACCATTTCTAAACAGGCCCCCTCTTTCGTCGATATTCATCTAGGGCGGTGCCTATCAACATTTATACTCATTTATGATCGATAAATCTGTTTCATTTACAACCAGCTGAATGTTTTTAATATTTCTCGTCATATCTCCGTCATTTGCATGAAAAAACATTTCCTCCTGCACCGTGAAAAGTCGTTGAAAAACACTTAGAACATATAATAAAAATGTTAAATTATTTTTTCAAGTGTGTTTGAGACTCCGGAATGTCACAAAGTTTATGTCCTCGCAACGTTTTATTAGCGTAGGCTTGTAAAAAAAGAGAAGTCGGTATAAAACTCGTATATTTTGACTTTTGGATACGTTTGATAATTGGATTTTAATATATATATATATATATATATATATATATATATATATATATATATATATATATATATATATATATATATATATATATAATATTTTATTTTGAAAAAAATACAAATTTTAAAATGAGAAATAATTAAAATAGTATTTAGAGATTTAATTTATTATACATTTGCTTGTTAATGTCATCAAGTAAAGCACCATATGTGTATACAGCAGTACTTCGGCCATATTATCCGGAATGAAAATTGTATGGAACGTGTTGCGTAGAGATGTTTTCTCCCGCGAACACTCAGGTTGTGAAATGAGCTCCCTGTCGAGGTTTTCCCAAGAGACTACAGCATGGGGTTCTTCAAAAGGGGGGTAAAGAGGTTTCTTCAGGGTCGCAACGCACGTGTAATACCTCTGGTATTGCAGGTGTTCACAGGCTACGGTAACCACTTACCATCAGGTGGACCGTATGCTTGTTTGCCACCTCAGTGGTATAAAAAAAAGTCTAATTGTCCAAGGGTCGGCACAAGGCAAACGTTTTCGGGGTAGATCACCAACGCGATGGACTGACCTCATCAAAATGGCCACACAGCAGTCTATTGTGGAATGCTCTCGCTCGGCTGTGACCAGAAGTAGATGGAGACGCGTTGCGAGGACCTCGATCGCGAACGAGGGCCTCACCGACGATCCACTATCATCAGAAAAACCACGACCACTCTGTCAAGAGTGTACGACTGAAGAGAGATAGAGAGAGAGAGAGAGACAGCATTATATTAAACAATATTTAAGTAAATTATTTTATAATAACAATTAAAGCAAATAAACTTAGAAATATAAATATATGTAACTTGTTATAAAATAATTTTCCCTATAAACCAATTTACATCAGTGTTGACAAGTGTTTTTTAATGATAAGATCGGCTGTTCTTTAGGGTTGGCATTTCTATTTTTATATTTACGCGTGCGTGCGTGCGTGCGTGCGTGCATGCGTTCATGCGTGCGTGCGTGTGTGCGCGTGTGCGTGCGCGCGCGCGCGCGCGCGTTTGTGTGTGTGTGTGTGTGTGTGTGTGTGTGTGTTCTTAATATATTACTTTATTTTATTTTACTTTGAAAGAGAAACATACAAATAGTAAACACAGCCATAATATAAATCAGTGAAGTTTCCACAATAAACTAATCATATAAGTGAGAGCAGATGATTAATTAAAAAAAAAAAAACATATTGTAACTTTTCTTTTTTTTTATCCCTTTATGTATGTATGGTATTCACATTGGTCAACTAACTATATAAACTTCTGTCATTGTATTAAATATGTTACTCGTTGTCCATTTTCTTATAACACAAAAAAATGTAACTATAATTTCTTAATAACTGTTTGTGCCAAAAATAAATGAAGAAAGTGAAAACAGAAAGCATATACAGTGACACCTATAGCATACTTCACATTTGATGCCATTCCTGAAGACTAAAATATTATACTACTATACCGGGGTAGTTTCCTTTCCTATCTTTTTTTTATACAACTTAGAATGGCAAACAAGCTGACGGTCCACCTGATGGAAAGTGGTAACCGTCGCCTATAGACATGAGCAGTACCATGGACGTAACAGAGTATACTGTTTCGCTCGTGATACCCCTCATGCGTTGCCATTCCTGAGGACTCAGGTGTTATTCCTCCGTACCCAGTAAATTCACGCCATATCCCACCCATCAAACCGAAACCACAGCCATGCAAATACAACTGCTTCACGGTTGAAACACGAATGGGACAGAGGTACCCAAGCAATCGACTTTTGTACAAAGTCTCCCTCTGGTCTATCAAACTGAAATACATTCACGCGAGCACAGTTGCTTTTAAGTTGAAATTTTCTAGAAAATACCCACTTTATACAGTGCATGAGTACTATAAAATTATTTCAAGTAATGCTTTCTTGGAGCTAACATTTTCTCCAGTACTTTGCGGCTATTGCTTTAGTATTTCTGTCTTGCATCCACTACGGGTTCACCGCTCATAAATATTTAAAAATCCAAACCTATTTTTGCACTGCACTATTCTAAGACTGCAAATTTTCAGAGATATAAAAAATCATAACTTGCGACAACTAGCTGTTCTCACAAGCACTGTATTATTTATGTGAAATTAAATCTATCTTTTTATTAAAAGGAATAAATAGTTAATTAACATAAATTATTCATCGATATTTATATTTATATTATTAGGTATCGGATTAATTAACGGTTGCTCAACGACGGAAAAGACAATCCTGCAACTCTCAGCCGTTGTTCTTTGTACGCACCCCAACGCTGCATACGATTGCGTGCTAGTCGACTACTATCGGCACCGCCGGTTCGCACCTGTACTGCTCAGTTTGCTCCCACTTATCAGGCTATTTCTCTGCTCAATTCTCTGATTGCTCAGCAGCCAGATATTGATATATTTAATGACAAAATAGATATATTTATAAAATGTTGTACAAAATTTTTAAGTTTGTAAAATAAACCTATGGCTCACTACACGTTATGGGATACTGTAAGTGTGTTGAGTAATTTAGAAATAAATAAATATAGCTCCTTGAGCGGCGACTTCGTACGGCAAACGCAGTATAGAACGACCCCCCACTAGATGGAATGACGATCTCAAATGCATTGCGATTTCGCCCATGATACCTCCTCCCCCCCCTCCTGTTATCACAAAATCATAGTAACGAAAGTAAATTTACGAATTATAATGAGAGTAGCTCATAAATTATTTGCCGTACAAATTGCTTGGTAAGCGAATTAGGCGAGCCAGGTAGAGTTCGGCGTGTGAGCCAAACATTAGCCATCCAACATAACAATTAATGTAATTGCTTATTAATTGATACAAGTTGTAAATTATATTCATACACGAAATGTTTAATGAAAAACTTTACAATTGTCTTATTGAGAAATGAATGAATGAATGAATGAGTATACTTTATTTGCATTATACAATATAGGAAATAAGCATGACAATTTACAAACACAACGGTACAATTGTATAAGTACAGTAAGGCGGTTTTATTGCTAAGAGCGATCTTTTAATTAAAAAAGGATCTTTTGCAAAATATATATATATATAGTATATATAGTGTATATATATATATATATATATATATATATATACATATACATATCAATAGAATATATATTAATTATTATAGGCACAAGGAAAACAAACTGTCATAAAATAAATAATTATATAAATACATAAATAAAGAATGCCAATTTTTTAAATGAAGAAACAATCAGATAGAGAAAAGATAGTCTTTCAATTGTCGTTTGAAAGCATCAATGGATTTTGTACTTCTAATGACTACGTTTATATTCACTTGACTATTTTAATGTAAATCTTTAACAACAAGTTCAAAATGAAATATTTGCGCGCCACACGGTTTAATGCAGTATTTTCTTTAACATTTAATGCTTCTAATCTATTAACCTATATTCGAACAAATAAAGTTACCATTCATTCATTAAATAAAATGTCTTTTTTTATATTTTAAACTGCAATAAGTGTTATTTTACAGTGGTCCGTATTACTAGTTAATTGGTTAGATTCAGTTTATTTAATTCAACAGTTTATTTATTTAGGTATATATATATATATATATATATATATATATATATATATATATATATATATATATATATATATATATATATATATATATATATATATATATATATATATATATATATATATATATATATATATATATATAGGGGGCAAACGCTCCCTGCCTTATGCTCTGGGATCTCATAAAGAATTACGTCTATCAATCACGACTCGGCCTCGCCGACTTATATCATATATATACGCCTCTTTTCTTATATATAGAAAGGGATTCTAACTTTATTGAATTTTAAAATGTGTTATAAAGGATTGTTATAGGTTTACAAATGAGTGTCAATTTATTTCTACCAAAAGGTTTGTCAATTACCAGGTGACTCTTAAAGACTTTTTTTTACAACACAGGGGGCAAACGGATATGCGGCTCACCTGATGGTAAGTGACTACCGCCGCCCATGATCACCCACAACACCAGCGGCATTGCAGGTGTGCTGCCGGCCTTTATATACATATATATACGATTACATATGATATAATCAGTTATATATAAATTTAAGTTTGTCTAGTTTCTTTATTTGAAAATTGTCACAATATTGTACACCGCTCTCCCCGCTGACATTGACGCTCCTTTCCACTTTGGGTATTGCTGGAAGAGAACTCTATTAGAGATAAGCTTGCCTTTGTACATTTGGTTACCTCTGGCATATTTTTATGTATAATTAGTGTGTAAAAAAAGTATATATATAATATATAAATAAAATAAATAAATTTGTATGATAGATCGCTGCTCAGATCTTAGTATAGTAATCTTTCTGTGTCGAAAATGTGAAATTTTTGCAGTATTAATATGCCTGAGGATGCCTTGTTTAAAGACGAAGCACGTGTTACAAAATTTTGATTTCAAATCTAAACTGCTAAACCGTTTTTGATAAAATTTCTACAAGACCAGTCTGTAAGTATGTTCTTTCAGATAAAAAAAGAAATTTACAAATCGATCCACAACTTACGGAGTTATGAGGTGACAAACATAAAAATAAATACAACCGAATTGAACACTTCCTTATTTTTGGAGTCAGTCGAAAGTAGACGATAAATTAGTCTGTACGTAGTAGTAATTTATTGTACATTCATTTCCAGTTTGACACAAGGAAACAGAAATTGTATCGTGTCCATATTGAAAAATACTATGTTGCAGAACTCTGGGGAAATCGACGGCACAGTACTCATGGCTCTGGCGTTGCCCCTCTTAGATAAGTGGTTGTAAAGTCGAGTGCCTTCAATATATTAAATGCTTGACACTCTCCGAAGATTGAATGTTAAGTAAAACTAGAATAAAATACATATTACACATATATCGTTATCACTACATAGTATAAAACATTCGTGTTTCAACCGTGAAGCAGCTGTGTTTGCATGGCTGTGTTTCGGTTTGAAGGGTGGGATATGGCGTGAATTTACTGGGTACAGAGGAATAACACCTGAGTCCTCAGTAGCATAAAGTACAAATTAAAATAAAGATAAAAAAATAAAAAAATAAATAAATAAAAAAAAAGCAAAATATATAAAACAACAATTTCCTTTCACTCTTTTCCTTCATGCGTGTGCCATAGTAACACAAAATGGTCACAATTCTAGTTTATTGCTTTGCCCTCATAAAAAAAAAACACTGATATTCTGCACACAAACAATAAAAAGTTGCAGCGTTTCTCGTAAAACATCACTAAAAGCCTAACTGCGGGTACCAGTCCATCTGCCAAACTTGGCAACAGTTAACGGCTAAAATAATAATAATACGTAGCCGTCCTATTTTAAAGTCGGTTAAGATAGCAACGAAATTAAATTCAAAGTTCAGCAAAATATATCCTGCATTCGTATTGTTGGATGCAGTTGATAAAGTGGTTCATTTACTCTGTGCAGCATTTTTATTCTGACTTATTAAGCTTTTTTACACACGTACATCTGTTTGGTGTGTAAAAAATAGGTTTTAATTTTAATTAAACCTTTATTTATATTAATTGTTGGAAATATTCGGATTTAATATTAATAATAATATTTCTTTATTACAGATTACAAAGATCCATTTTTGTTAGTAACAGTTGACTTAAACTATGTTAGTAGAAAAAAAAATACAAAAATCATTTTATGGCCCCTATAATAATTTTGACCCACAATGAGAGGATCGGGCTATCGTATTTATTACACAATGCCCACAGAATGCTGTTACTGCTGTCAAAAGTCGGTATAAAAGACATGCGATCAATGCGTCTGATGGCATTCATCTGTCCATTGCTGCAAAGTTATAAAAATACTTAAATATATGATTAATTAAAAATAATTATATATGTAATAAAAATGTAAAAGTTTAGTTTAAATATTAAATATTTTATTATATTTTAATTTTCATGTTGAATGTAGAATTTACAATTACATATTGCTTCGTAATGATAATGTCGCCAATTACAATTCGATTTTTACAATTTTTTACCGTTTTTAAAAAAGGAGATTCTTTATTCGGTTGAATAAGGATTTTTTTTTTATATTAATGAATCTACATTCAGTTTGATATCATAGAAATATCATCAAAATCGCTTCACTAGTTTCGTTCTTTTGTTTTTTTTGCCATTATTCATGTCGATTTTATTGCGCAATAAAATCTACTTTACTTTATAACTGACAAAGTTTACTCCTGTATCGGTCCTGTATTATTTACTAGCTATATTCCGTAACTTTGTCAGCGTGTGTCAATGTATAAAGTATTCTATTTGTTAAGTTACGTTATAGCCTACCTTTGTATCAAATTTTAAACACATCCATTAAGTAGTTTTTGCGTGAAAGAGTAAAAAATAATAACATAGTTATAACCTATATCTGTCATTACTAGAAAAATTAAAATTGAATTTAAAAAATGTGTTATATTATATATACGTATTACGACATATGTAAAGTTTAGAGTACACCCACATACATTCACGCGACGGATGCACGCACGCACGCACACTCACGCATGCGCGCGCACACACACACACATACACACACACACACGCACGCACGCACGCACGCACGCACGCACACACACACACGCGCGCACACACACACACACACACACACACGCGCACACGCACAGAGAGAGAGAGAGAGAGATGTTAAATTAAATAGCGACACTACTGTATAATTATCACAACCACGACATTAATTTTACAAATATAATTGTATAATGTACTTGCGCTAAGTGCATTAAAACGACTTGCTCTTGCCAACTAAATATTTAACACAATAGGTACTTAGCTTGAAAGTGCACTTCAGGAGACAGGTCTGAAACTGAGTTGAAAACAGCCGAATAACTGTCTTATAAACTTTAAATTACACGACAAATTAACTTATCTCGTAAATTTAGCAAAGTTAAAACTATTTAATAAAAATTAAAAACTATTTTATTTCTGTAACAGGTACATTTACTCCGCAAACAAATGTACATACGCACCTACGAGCACACGCACGCACGCATGCACTTGCGCACGCACTCACGCACGCACGCACGCACGCACACACACACACACACACACACACACACACACACACACACACACACACACACACACACACACACACACACACACGCACGCAGGGCCAACTACTAAGTATCAATCCATGGTACTCTACTAGAGGGAGACTTTGTACAAAAGTTGTTTGTTTAGGCACCTTTATCTCATTCATGTTTCTACTGTGAAGAAGTAGTGTTTGCATGGCTGTGTTTTGGTTTGAAGGGTGGGATACGAGTATGGCAGTGAATTTACAGGGTACAGAGAAATAACACCTGAGTCCTCAGGAACGGCAACGCATGGGAGGTATCATGAGGGAAACAGTACACTCTGTTATGTCCATGGTACTGCTCATGTGTATAGGCGACGATTACCAATTTCCATCAGGTGAGCCATCAGCTTGTTTGCCATTCTAAGTTTCATAAAAAACCCAAACATAAATACACACGTGCGTGTGTACGCGAGTATAATAATGAAATAATTAATAATAATAATAATGATCATTTATTAATCTCACAACTTATTTAAGTACAATGAAATACTTAAAATAATACCATAGATATATCAAAGTTGTAAAGAACTGGTACCTGAACTGGGTATCCGAAGAAGCCGTATCACAAGTCACCCAAGGGAGGGGTCCTGGCATGAAACAGTTTATGGTAATACATATATTGGAGAACTCAAAAGTTGTTAGGCGTAATAGATACAAAAACAATACGTACACATACAAACACGTATACACACATAATTATATGATATTTAAATGTTTAAATAACAATCAGTCACAGGAATTATTTACTTAATTAATCCGTTTCGTACGACAATAACAGTAGACGCCTTTCTAAGTAATCAACAATGGGAGTGTGTGTTACAAATCATGATGAGTGGTGCAGCGCTGGGCTATGATTAAATTGCTTTGAGTCGTCTTAGAGTAGTGACGCTAGATGTTACCGCCGATATACAGGTGGTGGAATGACGATTACAAAAAATACATTTTGGACAAATATATATATATATATGCGCGCGTGTGCGTGCGTGCGTGCGTGCGTGCGTGCGTGTGTGTGTGTGTGTGTGTGTGTGTGTGTATGTGTGTGTGTGTGTGTGCGTGCGCGTGTGTCTGTGTGTGTACGCGTGTGTATGTATGCGTGTGCGTGTGTATGTCGTAAATTATAATTAGTTAGGGTCGTTTACAAACGTTCTTGCGTTTCGTAAACGATTGACGTTTGCTTATGTCTCACACTTTGTTTTGTCACGAGTGATTTTGAATAAAGGATTCACATTAAGTACTCGACGTTTTTGCAATTCAAATTCAGTAGGAATGCAATTTCAGCTGAGAAAAATGGGCAAGAAACACAGTTGTTGCTTTTTTAGCTAAAATGTATAGATTAAGTTTACAACAAAAGAAATTATTAATGGATAAAATGACTAACCGAAACTTTAAACTATAAAGAAAATAAAAAGCTACCAAACTACTAAATTTAATTTATATTTTAGTTTGTTACGCAATTTTGAAGTTATATGTTTTATTGGTTATGCTACTATTGAATACCACGGATACGAAGTATCAGGCAAGAAGCTAGTTCAAGAACGATAATAATTTTGAAGGACAAGAGGGAGACTTTGTACAAAAGTCGATTGCTTGGGTACCTCTGTCCCATTCGTGTTTCTACCGTGAAGCAGTTGTATTTGCATTGCTGTGTTTCGGTTTGAAGGATAGGATATGGCGTGAATTTACAGGGTACAGAGAAATAACATCCGAGTCCTCAGGAATGGCAACGCATGGGGGGTATCATGGGCGAAACAGTATACTCTGTTATGTCCATGGTACTGCTCATGTCTATAGGCGACGGTTAACACTTTCCATCAGGTGGGCCGTCAGCTTGTTTGCCTTATGTAATATAAAAAAAAATATAAAAATAAACTGCTAAATTCAATTTCGATTTATATTTCGATAAAACTAACTAACTAAGCTACTAACTAACTAACTACGGTTGCCAAAATAAATAACAATAAAAATAGTTTTTCTAAAATAAATATAGCTTAAGTTACTCCTTATTACATCAGCTACCTGCCAATAAAAGTCCCTTCAAAATCGGTCCAGCCATTTCAGAGATTAGCCGGAACAAACAGACAGACAGACAGTCAGACAAAAATTGTAAAAAAAGTTATTTTGGTGTATGTACCGTATACATTTATATGTATATGCAGTAAAAAATAATTATTTCAATATTACAAACAGACACTCCAATTTTTTTTATATGTGTAGATAATATTTTGTACAGGGTGGAAAGGGATTGTTAGCAATGGAGTTTGACAGCCCCATTGTTAGCAATATGCCTTATTAGGTCGACCTCCACGTGGTTCCCCCTGGAAACCATCGTGAACAATTCTTGTTTAATTCGTCACGATAGGGTAACTGACCTGCTTCATCCTCACCTATCATCCTTCACTGGTACCCCGCCGGTGTATATCGATAGCGCGGGTTACCATTCCATTATCATCCATTAAAATACTCTGTACATAATTATCATCTTAATATAGTGTCAATAACCTCCGACTCAAATTTCCCACTCATTCTTCTTCCTTTTATTCTAGATCCTTTACTGTTCAGGCAGTTCGTCTATGGAACTCACTACCTGCCTCTATTCGATGCGCTCAAACTCTTACTAGCTTCAAAACCTCTGTTAAATCTTACTACCTCTCACTTTAGTACTATTTTCCTGTGTTCTCTCTTCGTTTTCCTTCGTCATTTTTTCTCTGTTGTATGTGTGCTGTTAATTATGTGTATGTTATGTATATATTTAATTTTGTATATAAATAAACTATATATGTTTGTATATGATAATATTTATATAATAGTGCGCCACCACCCTTTGTTTTTATCAATGTTCACAAAGGTTGTCTGGAAGAGAACACATATCACTTCTCATTAATATTTACTGTATTTGTTATTTCTCTTTTTACTTGGTGCAATAAAGTGTAAATAAATAAATAAATAAATAAAAAATCTTAGCCATTATCGGTACACTGCTGAACACATACCTCCCCCGTAGACTGCCATAGCTCAAGGTCGTGAGCGTGTACTCGAGTACACAATACACGTATATAATTCGTGAAGACACCGTCGCGTCGCGTCTGTAGCCATAAAACGTATGTTTAGACGAATGTATCGTACAGTGCAATATTTCTGTACACAATAAAGGGAATCTCGGAGCGTGTAACATGAGCTTTGTCTTCATATTGTAACGTTAAAGGTACACTCCCCCCCCCCGGCACCCACTCCTCCATCCCCTCCATCTATTGTGATACGCAGCAATCATTTTAACACGTGCGAATCTTCACATCATGCAAATATGTTGTGTACGGTAGCCATTCCGGATTTAATATTTATTTATTTAATCTTTCATTTTACATAGTCGCTTAAGATTACGAGTACTTTAACGTACATATTATTACGTAATAATATAATAACCAGAGGGAGACTTTGTACAAAAGTCGATTGCTTGGCTACCTCTGTCTCATTCGTGTTTCAACCGTGAAGCAGTTGTGTTTGCATGGCTGTGTTTCGGTTTGAAGGGTGGGATATGGCGTGAGTTTACAGGGTACAGAGGAATAACACCTGAGTCCTCAGGAATGGCAACACATGGAGGGTATCACGGGCGAAACAGTATACTCTGTTATGTCCATGGTACTGCGCATGTCTATAGGCGACGGTTACCACTTTCCATCAGGTGGGCCGTCAGCTTGTTTGCCATTCTAAGTTGTATAAAAAAATATTCCTGTATACTAAGCTTAAATCTTGGATTGCAGGAACTTTACATCAATAAATACAACATATTTACATAATTTTATTTCATATTTCACTCATTGTATCAGCCGATAACTATCCTCTGCTATTGAGGGATTTTGCCAGTAATTGCCACGCTTGGTAAGCGAGTTGGCAACCGCAGTTAATTAGTTTAGTGAATTTTTAAGAGGGACACTGCTGCCCATCTCTGGTCCATTAAGTTATCTTAGTCGCCTCTTAAGACACCCACAGGAAAGGATAAGGTGAGCCATTCTATGCCGAAACCACACGGCCAATCGGCTTCTTACTTATATAATAAAACTGAAATTAGACAATAACTGTACATGGGAGATATTTGTGAAAAAAATAATGCGAAGGTTTGTAATAACGGTATTAGAAGCCAAAAATTTTTTTGAAATTTTTTCTGTCTGTATATTTGTTCCGACAGCAAAATCTACTAAACCACGTTGGATGCGGTTTTTTTGGTTAAGTTTCGCAAACGTAACTATTATTTCTTTATTTGTAATATAATATTACTACATAGTATAAAACAATGTCGCTGTCGCTGTCTGTCCGTCCCTATGTATGCTTAGATCTTTAAAACTACGCAACGGATTTTGCAGCGGTTTTTTTAGTAGATAGAGTGATTCAAGATGAAGGTTTATATATATAATACATGCATAATATTCCAGAGAAACACTGATAAATTTAGAGGTTTCTAATGTAATGTCGTAAATATATTATATTGCGCTTACATTGCAAACGCTGGCTGAACGCCACGAGATAAATTAAAATAATGCACTACAGTATTGTACACCTTAAAAAGGACAATAAAAAAGTCCGTGATGGTATATGTCTATCTCTTAAGGATAACTCACAATAACCATTTTTTTTGGAAAAAAATGGCTTATTTACGAAGTGATTTTAAGCAATACGGCATTAATTTTTATCCAATTAAGTACCTTAATTACATTATTCATTTAATATAGATCAATATGGGTCTTTACAGTATGTAATTTAAATGATTATTTCTAAAGATATTACAAATTTAAAATACGGGGACATAGCGGTGCAACATTGCACCCGTACGAAGCCGGGGCGGGTCGCTAGTGTAATTTATAAGAGACTTCGTACAAAAGTTGTCCGCTTGGGTACCTCTATTCCATTCGTGTTTTTTAAATACACATATCTACACACACAATACAATACAATACACAATTTAGTTTAAATATAAAAATGACTGTCATCATTGTGTTCTCTTGTATTTGATATTTTTATGTTATATTTAACGTGTGTATGTATGTGTATATATATATAATTATTTATAATTTATGTAAATATTTATTTAAATTTCTGTCTTGCACTACTACTGCCCACTCACTACTTCCTATGCCACTGTGTTAGGTTGACTGGAAGAAATCTCTTTTAGAGTTAAGTTCGCCTTTGCTAACATTGTTATTAACTTATTGTTGTTACTGTATGTTTTAGTGCAATAAAGAATATATATATATATATACATACATACATACATATATATATATATATATATATATATATATATATATATATATATATATATATGTATATATATATATATTATATATAACAGTTAATTATTTCATATCAAAATAAAAATACAAATAACAGTGAATTATTCTCACTACATTAAATTCTCATTACTGAAGTTAATTCTGAAACTGCAACACATTTCTTCATTAAGTACTTCAAGACATACGGGCTGCGTTTACTTTAAACTAAACATATAAGTACTAAAGCGTCGCCATAAAATATTTACATATAATATAAAGAAAATTTCCACAGTCTAGAAACTAATATAATTAAAGTTGTAAAGTAACTAGCTGACTCGGCAAACGTTGTTTTACCATATACATTATTTCTAGAACTATACATGAAAATATATCGCACTACAATTATTATATTCGATTGTCATCTTTCAAACCTATTGCGACATATAAAAATTACAATTAAACAACAGGGATTGATCGTAAAACCGTGAAAACTTGAATTTGTGTGTATTTTTCAATGCTAAATATAATAAAATAAAAATAAAAAAATTGTCAAAAAAATTAAAAAAAAATATATTTAGGGCTGGGTCACCCCTATCATTGAATGAAAAATAGATGTTGGCCGATTCTCAGACCTACCCACCCAATATGCACACAAAATTTCATAAAAATCGGTAAAGCCGTTTCGGAGGAGTTTGGTAACAAACATCGTGACACGAGAATTTTATATATTAGATTTATAAAATGTTCAGGCAAGCCGTTAATTCTGCCCGCAATACCTGCGACGCTGAGTCACAGCTACTATTGCGGGCAGAATTAATATTTACTATTAAGTTTAGTAGCAAAAAAAATCTTAATATTTCTACCATTATTATTATTTTTGTCCACTGCTGAATATAGGTCTCCTTTATAGACTGCTACAAGGAATGGTCCCGAGCCATCTGCATCCACCGACACCCTACAATGCGTTTGAGGTTTCCTGTCAACCACTACCAGAGGGAGATTTTGTACAAAAGTCGTTTGCATGGCTACCTCTGTCCCATTCGTGTTTCAACCGTGAAGCAGTTGAGTTTGCATGGCTGTGTTTCGGTTTGAAGGGTGGGATATGGCGTGAATTTACTGGGTACAGAGGAATAACATCTGAGTCCTTAGGAATTGCAACGCATGGGGGGTATCATGGGTGAAACAGTATACTCTGTTATGTCCATGGTACTGCTCATGTCTATAGGCAACGGTTACCACTTTCCATTAGGTGGGCCGTCAGCTTGTATGTCATTCTAAGTTGTATAAAAAAAAAAATCTAGTGGAGGTCTCCATATACTATCTTACCACATATTATTATAAACATATTTTTTACATTTAATAAGTAATCAAAATTAAACTATTCTTTTAACGATAACGTAACGTAATAACTTAGTATCAAGCCAGACGTTAAACTGTAGGTTTACTATGCACTTGCATTACTTAAGATATGAAGGTGTATACTTGAGTTTATTGTTTATTCAATAAAAAAACACTATAAAAAGAGTTTACTAAGTAAAATGTTTAAGAACATATCAATGGATACTTTAAACTGTAACGATATAGATTTTTTTTTGTTATCTATAAAGTAAAAGATATGTAATTAGCTTAAAATATATAGATACAGGATCAAGCCTGAAAAACGAGTCAACTTTTTGTCAGCTAATTGTCAAATTAGCTTACTCGTTTTTTTTTTATAAACGTTCTATATATTTACATTATAATATTTAGAGTATATCCCTTTTTAAAAGGCCGGCAGCACACCTACAATGCCGTAGGTGTTGTGGGTGATCATGGGCGGCGGTAGTCATTTACATGCTCCATGAACGAACGAACGAGCATGCGAGCGAGTCGCATGCTCGTTTGCCCCCTGTGTTGTAAAAAAAAAATTACGCACTGTATCTTGACGTATATATATTTAATTATTCAATAAATGAAATGAATGTTATTGTGCATTTAAAAAAGTGCAGAATTTAAAAGACAAAATAAATATAGGAGTTATAAAGGAATCGCTCATAACTGTTTATCACGTAAAATTGTATGAAAAAGTTGATATGCTTTTCTCGAAGCATTTGTATGGAAACACTCTATCTATATAATCTAAGGTAATAAGACAGTTTTGAAAAATAATTAGCAATATATAAAAAAATATAATTAGAGTCTATATAAAACCATTACATGTAGATACAGTAGGTTTTAGAATTTTTGTGTGTTTGTCTGTCTGCCTGTCTTTCACGCAAAAACTACTACACCGAATTATATGCGATTTTACATTAAATTTGTATTCCTTAAGATTGAACTCAAATCTGATGTATATTATATTTTAAACGTCACGCGTACGAAGTTAACACCGCCCGAAATTGTATTAAGTTCAAGTCAGGCCGCAGATGGAATACTGTTCTCACCTATGGGCAGGAGCGCCACTGAACCGATACGACAACATAACCTTCAAGAAAAGAGCATATTCCTTTTTAAAAGGCCGGCAGCACACCTGCAATGCCGCAGGTGTTGTGGGTGACCATGGGCGGCGGTAGTCACTTACCATCAGGTGAGCCGCATGCTCGTTTGCCCCCTGGGTTGTAAAAAAATATATGTAAATTTGTAGGAAACATATTGGTTGGTCGTATTCCTGGACCATCATCATCTCTGTTAGGTTATTCACTTAGGTTATTTTGGTTACGTATATTTTTAACAACAAGCAGAGTCCTTCTTAAAACATCACCAAAGATTACCACCAAACATCATTACCTTAGCGTGGCAACTTTTAGCAAAACATTCTAATAGGGGAGGACTTCTTCGACATTGAGGAGACTTCTATATCCAGCACTTGACAATTAACGCTTGATATCATCATTATTAGTATTTTTTTTTTATATATTGGATGAAAATGGAATGGCAACCCCGCCTGCGCTTACAGGATATGCTGGCGGAGCACCAGTGAAGGGTGATAGATGAGGATGAAAACAGGCCAGTTAGCCCATCATGATGAATTTATCTGGAATTAATCATGATAGTTTCCAGGGGGAACCGCGAGGAGGTCGACCTGGTTGGGTATATTGCTAGCAATGGGATTCTCAGTCTCCATTACTAACAATCACTTTTCCCCCCTTATTAGTATTTATAAATATAAATATATATATATATATATATATATATATATATATATATATATATATGTGTGTATATATATATATATATATATATATATATATATATATATATATATATATATATATATATATATATATATATATATATATATATACGGTTGTACGGTTAAATCAATTGACAAGTGCCAACAATTCTCACTAATCTAATCCCATTGTAATAAAACACAGCTTGTTTACAATATTGGAGTCCGTCAATATTATTTTCCTCCCACCTTAGTTTTAAAAAATAAAAGGTACCGACTGAACGGAGGCGTATGCGCGGACGCTTGCTCCCGTGCATTAAATGTAATTCGTGTATTTTTAACTGTATGTGCTCTAAAGGACCTGTTAGAATTTGTGTGCGTACATATACAATTTGAGGAAGAACTGCACCTACAAGAGAGAAAACTCACGAAGCCGATGCTAGGTTAGTCCTCCTCGACAGACAGAATCTTTCCCTTATATATTTTACCAGAGGGAGACTTTGTACAAAAGTTAATTGCTTGGTTACCTCTGTCCCATTCGTGTTTCTACCGTGAAGCAGTTGTGTTTGCATGACTGTGTTTCGGTTTGAAGGGTGGGATATGGCGTGAATTTACTGGGTATAGAGGAATAACATCTGAGTCCTCAGGAATGGCAACACATGGGGGGTATTATGGACGAAACAGTATACTTTGTTATGTCCATGGTACTGCTCATGTCTATAGACGACGGTTACCACTTTCCATCAGGTGGGCCGTCTGATTGTTTGACATTCTAAGTTGTATAAAAAAATACAAGTAAAATGCTTCCGGAAAGGAAGGGATGGGTTATTCTATGCTGGGACCAATATTGCCAAATATTCTAAACTAATATTATAAATAAATTATGTTTCACAAAAAAGAAAAGCCTTTTAATTGTGGCAAAACAGTTATTCTGATTTCAAAACTAAACAATTGAAACGATTTTGATAAAATTTCTATGGTGGTCCCATCTGTATATATAATATATTGTTTGAGATAAGAGAAGAATTTTCAAAAACGGTTTATAACCGATGAAGTTATAAGGTAACAAACGTAAAAGAAATAATACAACCGAATTGCGAACCTCCTTGTTTTTGAAGTCGGTTGAAAAATAAATCGAATTATGTATTGTATTTGTTCATGTCTCTTCAGATTAAGGCATTAAATATTATACGTGTTTGAAAGACTATCATGTTTTAACTCATAAAGTGTAGGAATTGCAGACAGCTTCGAAAATTTCAGTGGCTATTTTGTTTTTTATAAGGCAATAGTCTAGCAAGAATTATTGTCCTTAAATATTTAGTACCTACCCTTTTTTAGCTTAGTGTTGCCTAACAACGCCATCTATTGTCAAGTAGCTGTAATGCTGCTGTGTCGGTAAAGCAGTTAGTTGCGAGTCGATAAAGATTTAATGATGCTTTAACATTTATCTTTGTATCGAAACATCGCCAATAGGATTTTTTTTTTGTTTTTTTAGAAACTATACTTAGATACGAATTAGATGCGTTGATAAAGGGCACTCAGTAATAGTTTTGCTTGCAAAAGAAGGAACTTGAAAGAAAAAATAGGGGAAAATTATTATCTGGACTCGAACCGAGATCATCTGGTTTTAGGAGCACCCGATTTTCCACCTGAACTTTTATAATCTTATATAGATTGTGACGTAATTTACCCTAGTATTCTAATGATATTTTAGCAGTTTATTGTTTCTTGTAAAAATGTATAATACGACGTTTTCTAAAAATTAAACGTAGCTAGATCGATTAAACACACACACACACACACACACACACACACATACACACGCATACACATATATTGCACACATATTGCACACACATGACACCACGTGAAGGTCAACCTGACTGTGTACATTGCTAGCAATTATATTTATATATTTATATTACTATGTATGTATTTTTATTACATATTTGTATATTTATGTAATATTTGTTTAATGTATTCATGTATGTATATTTATTTAATCATAATGTGCAGTAGTTCTTTATTGTATGTGTTGTAATTTTTTTCACCGCATAATAAAATTTCTGTTTTGCCAAATGTTGACTGCGAGAGAATGCTATATAGCATTAAGTTCGCCTTTTGTACCAGACATTTTTTTGTAATGTGGTCAATGAAGAATTAATTGTAGAGAGGGCGCATTTATTTATTTATTTATAAATAAATGCGCCCTCTCTACAATTAACGGCTGATATGACGATGATACCTTTCATAAATCTTCACTGACGCCCCCTAGCGTAAAATTAATAGCACAAACAAGAGTACTACTCCATTCTCACTGATTAACCAAAATCCATAACATCCAGAGCCGATATTAATACGTCGCTTTAAAAGACCATTCTGTAAATTGTCCCCGGCAAAAATGAAGGCCTGTAGCATTCGTGAATAACGACGCATGTTTGCCATACTCGTATTTTGAATAGGAGTTCATAATGAAAATTGCTTCGGTGCAAAGCCCATTGCTAGATTGCGATGCAACTACCGATTCGATACGTGAGTCAACATTGTGCTTACTAAATTCAGTATTACGTTTACTCGACTACTGAGTAAGTGTAGTGAAAGTCAAATTGAGTATCAGTACTTACTCAGCATTTTCTCAGCAGTCACTTACTTATTTCCCCCATTCTCTTCTCCCTAGACAGTAATTTTTTTATACCACAAAGGTGGCAAATAATCATACAGTCCGTCTGATGGTAAACGGTCACTGTAGCTTGAATGTAATGCGAGAGAATTGTTAGTAATTCTACTAATATTAAACTAATTATTCCCCGCGGAATTGCCCGCGTTAATCAGTATATTAAGGATTGTTAGTAATAGGGACTATCGGCCATGTTGCTAGCAATATATCAGGTCGACCTCCACGTGGTTTCTTCTGAAAACCAGTGTTTAACTTTTATGGTAAATTTATCACTGTGGGATAACTGACATGTTTTTTCTCATCTGTCATCCCCGCTGGTGCCCTGCCTGCGATATTGGTATACGGAAATTGGGGATGGACTATTCTATGGCAAAGTGTTCTATGGCATGGCAACTACTGACTAAACTCCCCGTTATGGGGTGAAAGAGATTGCTAGTAATGGAGACCAAAAATTCCATTCCTAGCAATATATTCAGCCAGGTCGACCTCCTCGCGGTTCTCCCTGGAAACTATCATAGTTAATTCCTTGTGAATTCATCATGATGAGCTAACTGGCCTGTTTACATTCTCATCGATCACCCTTCACTGGGGCTCCGCCAGCGTATCTCGTTAGCGCGGGCGGGGTTACTATTCCATTTTTACCCATAAAAAAACCCTTTATGGGGTAGGCCCATGTTTAGCAATGGAAAGTTAACAGCTGATATGATGATAGCTACAATGTATATCACGTGTCGTACGATGAAGGCAGAACACGTGTGTAACATTGTGTAGCAGTGATTCCGTTACAGTTATCGGCATTCCTTTTTATAGTATACTATTGCTTATACTGAACCTTATTTCTCTAGTAATAAGATATATTTTACAACTTCATTTTCTAATCGTCGTGCGAGATATTAATTCATCTATATTTCATTATGACTCCCAATTGATAACCTTTATTGTTTACATAAGATTTATCTCTACTGTTATTAGGAACAGGAAAGTGAATGGAGTCTCCATTTACTTATTTGAAACATTATTTTATTATAAGAATTTTAATTATTAAATCAAATGTAAAAAAATCGTGTATGTATATATATATATATATATATATATATGTAATTTTAGTATTTATGTATATCAATAATTACTAGTACCGCATTCGAGTATTCTGACACTTCCCTATGGTTGAGTGGGAGAGAATGCTTTTAGCATTAAGTCCGCCATGTACATGTATATGTACTAATGAATAAATAAATAAATAAATTTTAAAATCACAATAAAATTATTTCACTTATTTATTTTACACTTTAATATACTTAATTAAAAAAATATATAAATACAGTAAATATTAATGAGAAGTGATACAAAAGGCGGCCTTATCGCTAAGTAAACTCTTTTAGATAATCTATGGGTAGAAGACATTAAGAAAAAGACAAAGGGTAGGTGGAGTTTTTAAGATGTTAAGGCTATTTACATCATAATCCTGTTAATATAATTGTTGTAGCACTTAAGGCTTCAAAAATGGTTTTGCTTGATCGATATTAGATAATGAAATGGCGCGTCTCTTTACTACATTGGTTTATTGCGAACTGAAGTAACAATCCCTTTTTACTGATACTTATATTATAAAACATAAGGTAGTAAACATTAGGTTAGGACGGCGTGTAGTGTGTTTTTTTATACAATTTAGAATGGTAAATAAGCTGACGAGCCCACCTGATGGAAAGTGGTAACGCCTATAGACATGAGCAGTACCATGGACATAACAGAGTATACTGTTTCGCCCATGATACCCCCCATGCGTTGCCATTCCTGAGGACTCGGGTGTTATTCCTCCGTACTCAGTAAATTCACGCCATATCCCATCCTTCAAACCGAAACACAGCCATGCGAACACAACTACTTTACGGTTGAAACACGAATGGAATAGAGGTACCCAAGCAATCGACTTTTGTACAAAGTCTCCCTCTGGTTTGTATGCATAAAGTATGGGTGTATGGTATATCTGTATGTATTGATGTGTGGACTGTATATTAAGATTACATAAATATATTCATTTTTTTATCTTTATGAACAATGTACCATAAATAGGCACAACAATAATAAATGCGAAAATTTATAACAATGGATGGATGAAAGTATGGATATTTATAACTCTTACACGCAAAAATTAGCAAACAAATTTGAATGAAATCTAGTACATGGACAGGCTATATCCTAATTGAGTACTTAGGATACTTTATGTATTAATGTATGCAAACAATTGCGGGATACAGCTAATTTATAATATGGCTTCTACTTTTGCCGCAATAATTAACAAGAATTTCATAAGACTTACTGTAAAGCGTTACAAACAAACAAACTGGAGTCGGATTATGAGAGAATTTATGCGTTTATATTTGTTTGCTATTTCAAGTAGTATAAATAAAATAAATGTGTATACCTCAAGACGGAAAGAAAAAAAGGTATTACGATAAATAAAGATGCTTTACATAAGGTCACTGTTTCTATCTATGTACTTTATGTAACTCTTTGGAAAAAAAAATATTTATTAATTAACAGATTTATAATTTACATATTTTTTGCTTTTGTAAGTGTGATAACAAATATATTAGTTTATTTAGTATCTAATTAAAAAAAAAATATCATCATATAAGTCTCTAACTGACCACAAGTCTCCCTCTCTGGGAGGAGGGGGGTTTGCCAGTAGTTGCCACGCTTGGTGGATGTATTGGCAACCGCAGTTAGCTTTTAGAAGCGTTTTAAGAAAGACGTTGCTACCCATCCCTCGCCCTCCCTTAGTCGCCTCTTACGACACCCACGGGAAAGGAAGGGGTGGCCTATTCTATACCGGGACCACACGGCAGCGACTAGTAACTAACGTCTTATAAATTATTATCCAATGAAAGTAAAGTTCGATAAATAAATAAGTAAATATTTTTTCAATGTATAAAGTTTTTAGTGTATTGAATAGAATAAGACAGCTCCACGTATTTGCAGTTCTTAGCGAGACTTTTTTTGTAACGTTAAGTTTACGATTCTATCAGTAGTTTAGAGTGCGTTGTGTCGAATCGCCGAGATGATAAATTTTATATAATAAATAGTTTCATAATAGTATTGATAAACAAAATAAAATACACAAAAAAAAAAAAAGATGGGAACCACAGAAAAAGTTGAAAATGTTAGACCGAGTGAGTAATTAAATTTAATTAATGTAATAAAATTTTGTAATATATTTTTTTTTTCTTAATCGTGAATTGAATTCTTTATTGCTGTAATTATGTTTTTATATCGATATAATGTTGCTCATAAAACTGTAATTAGATATTATCTGTACATGGGAGATATTCGAGATAAATGAGGAGTCGTAATAAAGAAAATAAATGTAATTTTTTCTCTTAAATACATATTATAGTATATTTAAGTAAAAATTTACTGTGTATTTAAGAAAAAAATATCTAAGTGTAATAGAAGCCAAATCAATAATTTTTAGAAATTTTGTCTTTTTGTCTTCGTTCCTGGATTACGTAGAATTACTGTACCAAATCGTTTAAGAGTTTTTGTTACACAGTTATATTCCTGAAAGTCAAGCTTAAAATCTGGTATATGTCTTATCATGAAACCCCATTTAGCAATGATCTTATTGCTTTTACTACTTCTGAAATTCATACGTAAGAAATAACGGATATGAAACTAATTTATTTTAAAAATTTATTCTTCAATGCTGACTTTGCATTTGGAAATTTCACGAGCAGCAGACTTTGTACAAAAGTTATTGGATTTGGTATCTCTGTCCCATTCGTGTTTCTGTCATGAAGCAGTTGTTTTCGCATCTCTATGTTTCGTTTGATTTACAAGGTACACACGCATAACCCTTTAATTCTATGGAATGGCATCACATGACGAGTATCATGGACGGAACAGTATACTCTGTTATGTCTATGCTACTGCTCATGCCTATAGGCGACGGTTACCACTTTTCATCAAGACCATCAGTTTGCCATTCTAAGTTGCATTAAAAGAATCTTAACCTATGAAAAAATTTAACCTATTACATCAGAATTTCCTAAATACATACATGCATACATGCATACATTATCTGTCACGCCTCTCTCCCATTAGGGAGATATTTCCTAAATATTTTCCAGTTTATAGTAACTGAAGGGTAACAGTTTTATATGCATAGATGTATGCTGACCCTTTAAAATCTATTACCGATATCCATAAAACAAGTGCGAAAGAAAGTTCGGGGTAAAGGAAATAAAATTTGCGGTCAGATGTACACGTTGGCGAATAGTTTCACGATAAAGGTCCGAGATACGTATACGCGAATACAAATCGCCTTACACACTTGGTTTTAGAGGATTTCGGAGTGAATATCTCTGAATCGGCTCGCCCTTAACAAATACAAGTGCAAATAAATCTGTCTAGTCTGAATAGAGTACTGAAATGACTTTAATTGAAATATAACTTAATGTGAAATTAGGTTCTTTTTTAATGGGTGATAATGGAATGTAACCCCACCTGCGCTATCGGTATACGCTGGCGGGGCACCAGTGAGCGATGATAGGTGACGATGAAAGCAGGCCAGTTAGCCCATCGTGACGAGTTCCACTAGAATTAACCACGATGGTTTCCAGGGGGAACTACTTGTATTATTTAACTACTTTTATCTTGGTTAGTAAACATATCTCGGTCACAGTTAGACGGACGAAGTCACAGGTAAAAGTTAGTTATTAATATTCTCTTCGTATCGATAATACAGTTATGCAGCCGTTATAACCTCGTTATGTTTTGTTATTTTCAGAGGGACTGGGCATCCGGCATTTGCAAACCCTTATGCTAAGCACTGGCATGATAATTTCCTTCTGCATGAGGGTTAACATGAGCATGGCTATTGTAGATATGACGGATCTCAGTAAAGAAGGGGTAAGTGATTCGTGTATCTAGTTTACTGGTATATATATATATATATATATATATATATATATATATATATATATATATATATAATATAATATATATATATATATATAATATAAGATAATATAATATTTTCCTAGAATCAATCACAATGGTTTCCAGAGGGAACTACGTGGAGGTCGACCTGATAGGATATATTGCTAGCAGTGAAACTATCAAACTCCATTGCCAACAATCTCTTTCGACCCGTTAAGTCCCGATGGTGTATTTACAATATATATTTCATAGGTTTTCAAATAATTGAAATATCATATGATACGCTAAGTCCAATATCACATCTGTTACGTTATTTTATATAAACTGTTACAAATAGTCTTAAATGAACACGTTTACTTAGTAACTATATATTTTTTATCATTTCCTGCTTTCTGTTCTACTTCCACACTATTGATTGTTACTAAGTGTAATTTTTCTGTAACCTACTTGTTTATCTCTCAACAAACTCACATTAATGTTTACATTATGAATGGAATTGACGTAATTTTAATACATAAGATTTAAGTAGTAAAATTGTATAATATGTACTGCTAATAGTCATTAAAATAAATAAATAAATTGTCGAATCAACGAACGAACATATGCATGAATTAATTTAATAAATACATGTAAATTAATTTAATAAATAAGTGGGATTTTTCCGACTCGTCTTAAGAAATCTATTGTTAAACCGCTATACAAAAAAGGAGATAAACAAGATATTAATAATTATAGACCCAGAACTCTTGTCTCCGTCATTTCTAAAATATTTGAAATAGTTATGTCAGATAGAATAAATAGTTTTGTTAATAAATTCGATCTACTATCAAATTACCAATTTGGATTCAGAAAATGTAAATCTACAATATTAGCTTGTTTTAATCTTATTAAAACCGTAACTGAAAACCTTAATGCTGGTAAGAAAATAGTATCTATATTTTTAGATATGAGTAAAGCGTTTGATTGTGTATCCCATAAAATATTATTAAATAAATTACAAAGCTACGGAATTCGAGGAAAAGCCCATGACTGGATTTCTAGCTATCTCTGTAACCGTCAGCAATGCGTTGAAATATCTAATGTTAATAAGTTTAATTTCAACTGAACTTATCACTCCCGATATTGCAGGAACGTTTCGGGGGTACCGCAGGGTAGTGTCTTAGGGCCATTGTTATTTTTGTTTTACATAAATGACCCGCCTACGGTCATTAATCAAAATTGTATTTTATTTGCGGATGATATTACACTTATAATGAAAGATGACAATAAAAACAAATCTAAATTTAAAAATGAACTTAATAATATGCTTTTAACTGTGATAAAATGGCTAGATGAGAATAATTTAAAGGTGAACTTATCCAAAACTTAATTAATAGAATTTTTGACATATAATAACTCAATTGACATTAGAGCTTCTGTAAACAATGACTATATAAATACTGTTGACAATACCGAGTTACTTGGTATAACAATAAATCGATATTGTAACTGGAAACCTCATATTGAAAAATTAAACACTGAACTAAATAAATTTGTGTTCGTATTAAATCGTTTGTGGAAAATTGCTGGCAAGGAATTAGCATTATTAGCATACCATGGTTATGTATCATCTCTTTTAAGATACGGTATAATACTGTGGGGTAATTCGGTTGACATTGACATTGTATTTAAGGCACAAAAAAAATGTATTAGAGCACTGTCTAATACACATTTCCGAGATAGTTGTAAACCATTATTTAGGATGAATAAAATACTGCCTTTGCCTTCTCTTTACCTGTTAGAAATGTGTATTTTTGTTAAGAAACACTCACAATTATTTAAGAAACAAACAGATATTATAAGCCGCAGTAACAGACATAAAAATAAATTATATGTACCTACACAACGACTAAATGTATTGAGTACTAACGCTTACTGCATGGCAATACGGATATATAATCATTTGCCTGAAAGTATCAGGAATTGTAATAATTTATCCTATTACAAAAAAAAATGCTCATCAAGCTATTTATGGATAAATGTTATTACTCAGTAAATGAGTTTTTAAATGATAAAATAATTATAAATGATGATTAGATATGTGTTCACCTTGTGTTATGTACATATTTAATGAATTTATATTACAATGATTTGACATGAATAGAGACCAAAAGTGACAAAATATTATTTCAAATGTTTATGTTATTATGATGAAATTATTTTAATGTTTTGTTTAATAAGTTTTTATATTTGCACGCCTACAGTGTGGCAGACTAAGATTGGCCTATTTTTCTTGTAAAGTAACACCTATAAAAATGTACCTTATTCCAGCAAATAAAGGATTTCATTTTCAATTTCAATTAAAATAAATAACAATGTTGACAGATGCAAATTTTTATTTTCTTCAAAACGTCAAGTATTTTTTCTTCAAATCGATACGATTTCCAAATATCTTTAAACCCTATTCACTTTCTTCCAAAAATTTCTCGAAGAATTTCATTTCTCCAAAAGTACCCGAACAGAAAAATGAGTGTTTTGTTATATATACAACTTAGAATGGCAAACAAGCTGACGGCCCACCTGATAGAAAGTGGTAACCGTCGCCTACGAGGTCTGTCCGGAAAGTTCGTATAAAAGTGGTCTGGAATGCGAGAAAGAGGAGTGGGGAGGCCAGGTAAGCGCAGGACCCCTTCCTTATGTCCCTAACAATGCTTCAAACTGGCTTGTCACGCCATCTGTGAAGTTACCTCTTAACGAAACCCCGTCGGCATGGAGCCCGCTTCCGTTGAAGAGCAGCGCGTCGTAATCAAGTTTCTCTCGAAACTCGGCAAGAATGGCCGTGAAATTTTTGCCGATCTAATTCGATAAGACATCCGGGGAACCACGAACAAAAAAATCAAGAAAATCCCGCTCAAATGTCAAGACAATGTTGATTGTTTTTTTCGATGTTCGGGGGATTGTCCATCAAGAATTCGTCCCTCCAGGCCAGACAGTTGATGGAAAATTCTACGTCGATGTGCTCAGACGCCTCAAAGCTCGTGTGGCACGAGTTCGTCCAGAATTGGCGCGAGAGGGGCGTTGGATTCTTCACCACGACAATGCCCCTGCCCACACCTCTCTTGTTGTCCGTGAGTTTTTGAGTAAAAATTCCATTACGGTGACCGAACACCCCCCCTATTCGCCGGATTTGGCCCCGTGTGACTTCTTCTTGTTCCCAAAAACCAAATTGGTACTTCGGGGGCGGCATTTGGGGGACATAAATGAGATAAAAAAAGCTACGACGGGGCAGCTGAGAAACCTACAACCAGAGGACTTTCAAGGAGCCTTCTCACAGTGGAAACGGCGTTGGCACAAGTGCATTATGTCACAGGGGGAGTACTTTGAAGGGGATAAAATTGATTTACCTGAATAATTGTAAAATAAAATTTTTAAAAAACTTTTATACGTACTTTCCGGACAAACCTCGTATAGACATGAGCAGTGCCATGGACATAACAGAGTAAACTGTTACGCCCATGATACCTCCCATGCGTTGCCATTCCTGAGGACTCAGGTGTTATTCCTCTGTACCCTGTAAATTCACGCCATATCCCACCCTTCAAACCGAAACACAGTCATGCAAACACATCTGCTTCACGGTTGAAACACGAATGGGACAGAGGTACCCAAGCAATCGACTTTTGTACAGTCTCACTCTGGTAATGAATTGTGATTCCCAACATTGCGAAAATATGGATATATTTTCGCAATGTTGGGTAATCTGACTCTGTAAATTAATACGCAGATAGTTTGAATTTATTCGTGAGTCATCGACTACACTTACTTATTAGTAAAACAATATCATAGTCGATGGCCGACTGTGACAGAAAGAGAGAACTTTGGTACACCGTGCTAGACTATTTGTTCACTCGTTCAATAATAAATTGTAACGAATACGATATTAGGTCATTGTGAGTGAAAAACATTGTTATCATTTATCACAATTCATATCACAGTGTTAATAGACTGTTATTTCGCCTAATGAAAATTAGTTTAATATGACAAACAATTCCCATGCCTAACAGTATAGCAAAATGTTATTTAAACTTATGCTCACTGTTACGAGCAGTGTTGATAATATGGAGTAATGTGTAGACGAGCCGGGGTTATAGATCTTGAGAATAGTTCCAAGTTATGGCCGCAGACATTATACACTGTCTCGTTACAGAAGCAGCTAGTTGTTTATCACATATAATAATATTAGAGTTAACAAAGTTTAACGCTTCACCCCACCCCGGAGACAACTGTCCAAATTAATTTCAGTTGTAATAAAAAGTTAGATATCTAGACATCTGCTCACTTTGTAAACTGAAATTAACTAAATTTACTAAATCAGGATCTTTACTAGTATTGTTTCTAATTTGGAATTGTGTGCGTGTGCGTGTGCGTGTGCGTGTGCGTGTGCGTGTGCGTGTGCGTGTGCATGTGCGTGTGCGTGTGCGTGTGCATGTGCGTGTGCGTGTGCGTGTGCGTGTGTGTATGTGTGTGTGTGTGTGTGTGTGTAAGAGAGAGAAAGAAAATATACTTCATTGTATTGAACAGCAATTTTTCTATAGCAGCCCTAATCGCGTTCATCTTCGGCTATAGGCTCCTCTCCAAGATACTCTGCTTGTTCATTCCTTGTCACTTCCATCCACTCAGTCCCAGCTTGTTGGCAAATGTCATCTGACCATGTTTTAGGTGGTCAATCCCTACCGCGAGTATTAGTAAAGATTATTAAAGTATTGCCGTGTGATTCCGGCATAGAATAGGCCACCCCTTCCTTTCCCGTGGGTGTCGTAAGAGATGACTAAGGGAGGGCGAGGAATGGACAGCAGCGTCCCTCTTCAAACATCTCCAAAGCCTAACTACGACTGCCAAATCCGCCTGCTAAACATGGCAACTTCTACCAAATCTATCCCTCTTATTAGAGAGGCTTATGTTTAGTAGTGGAAAATTAAAAGCTGATATGATGATGATGATTAGATTATTAGTAATACTTTAGCATTCTTCTTACCAAACAGTTATGGTTCGCCTTCGATATATGAGTGTTCCAATGACCTGATGCCTCCATCACCCTTTTATCATCGTACCTCTCGCCATAGAGCTAGAGTTTACATGCAATTTTTGAGTGCATGGCACACTACCATTGTCCGTCCATCCCGTTCGTTTCTACCTCGTACATCTATGTTGTTGAATGAGTTCCCTTCTGCAGTTATCCCCTTACATGGGGTATTTCGAAAAACGTGTTTACAAACATTTAAAAAGCCAGCAACGCAACAGCAAAGAAACTCCCCCCGTATTGCAAGTGTTTATAAGGGACGGTAACTTTCCCTCAGGTAGACCGACTGCTTGTTCTATCTGAAAAAAAATAGCCTATATCCTCCCTGGAAACCATCGTGCTGAATTCCTAGTGTATTAATCACAAGTGAACTATTTTTATTATGCAATTTCGAATGGCAAATAAGCTGACGGCCCACCTGATGGAAAGTGATAACTGTCGCCTATAAACATAAGCAGTACCATAGACAACAGAGTATACTGATTCGCCCGTGATACCCCCCATGCGTTGTCATTCCTGAAGACTCAGGTGTTATTTCTCTGTACCCTGTAAATTTACTGTCATATCTCACCCTTCAAACCGAAACACATCCATGCAAACACAACTGTTTCACGATAGAAACACGAGTGGGACAGAGGCACCTATATAGAGGCAAATGACTTTTATACAAGGTCTCCCTCTGGAAGATATACTATTCAATATGGGCTGCCTTTTCATCCTTACCTATCATCTCTCACTAGTGCCCCTATAATCGCATATATTTCATTTATAAAAAATAACCTTGAACACTGAATTTAAATAGTTCGTTTCTATTATACATAGAAAATAAATAAATATATGTAAATATAAAACTATATAAATAATTATATATACAATACTCACCCTCTTTAAAAGGTCTGAAACCTTCTCCAAAAATTTTCTATCGACTCCATCAACTGCTTAACCTGTAAATCGTAAAATCCACATTGATAACTCACCGCCCATCAATCCGCATCAGAAAGGTTATCTCAAAAGTCATGCTCTCAGTACCCACTTAATGATGAAGCCCAAATTCTTTACCCATATCGACTGCAAACCTTGGCATATAGTTAGTTTCTAATAGAGACCTGGGCCTCTAGACAAGACAAGTGGCAAGCGAATTCATCCATGGAATCGCCATCGCTAGCGAGTCCGTGAGATAGAATGAGATTGCAATGCCGGGTGGCTCATTCCAACTCACGGACTCGTTGGCGATGTCGATTCCATTGACAAATTCGCTTGCCATTTGTCTACAGGGGGCCTACCATGAAATGTTTTCCGTATTTTCAGAGCCGAACGAAACACAAATTTGATGTTAAAATTACATAATGTTTACCGTTTAAAAACATTAAGAATATTAAAATATTATTCTTTTGGACATTTATGGTAGGATTTATGACGAACGATATGTTGAGCTCCATTTACTGTGCCAATTTAGGTATGAATGAAAACACGAAATTATGTCCGTAACTTCGGAATATCATTTCGTGGTAGGCTTCCAGGGCCTGACTGGGAATCGAACTACGTATTGCATATATTTTTTATACACAAAATCGAACAAAGCATTACGAGCAGATTTGATAAGAAAAAATCTTTTATTTACAACGTCCGTATTAACCTTTGACTTGTTAAATTTGATAATAAAGTTTGTTTAATTTGTTGAATACCTATTTAATTTAATTGTCAAAATATGTATGAAATTATAATTTTTTTTATTATACATATTATTGTACAGATATAGATGTGTACATGATAAAAATTAAAAAAAGAATGCATTATTTTATTACTAAATATATACAGGGATGTAATGATTTATTTTTTATTTTTTATACAACTTAGAATGGCAAACAAGCTGACGATCCACCTGATGGAAAGTAGTAACCGTCGCCTATAGACATGAGAACTACCATGGACATAACAGAGTATACTGTTTCACCCATGATACACCCCATGCGTTGCCATTCCTGAGAACTCAGGTGTTATTCCTCTGTACCCAGTAAAATGTAGCGATGAAATGATTATATAGAAAAAAAAGTAAATATGTTGTTTTGTTCGTGGTACTATTCCTGTTTACAGACGCTGCTTTCATTTTTATATTATGTTTACTACTTCAAGTTACATAAAAAAGAAATAGGTACATATGTATATAGCTTAGTTATAAAAACAGGAATTTAGATAATACTCAGTTCTCGCCAATTGCTAGTTGCTAACAGAGATTAGAATAAATATTTTCTTCAATAACCGATTACGTGGTTTTTTTTTGTTGTTTAAAAACCACAATTAGTTGATAATGTGGTCGGAAGAACTGGCACAATGTTTGACAAAGTTTGAAATTAATTGAGTTCTCACTTCGAATTTATTTTTTCGAACTTCTTCAATAAAAGAGTTTATTTTTATTGTTTTAGCTTTTTTCTTCTTTAAATATGTGTATCTTTATTTTTGGCGTGGTTTTTTACAAACATTGCAATGATAGTCGGCTGTTTTATTTAAAATATTCTGTAACCATACGACCGAGTCTAAAATGTTAATAGTTTATCTGGAATTTTATATTCTCATGCAATTTCTGGAATTGTTATCTTCTTGAAATTGTTAATTTATTTATGAATTGATAAGTGACATGTAATAAAGAGTTCGGTTAATTAAAGTAGCAGTAAAACTGCGGAAGGAAAGATTTCATCCGAACAACTTTTCAACTTTAATGACACATGAAGATTTAAACCGTCTTAAAAAAAATGCTCACTTTTTCAATTTAAACCGAGCAGTAAGTACTTTATATTATTCTCAATTTCGTGTATAATATAGTATATGTCATATATGTGTAAGTATATTTGTTATTCATATATATATTTATTCGTTTATATATGTAGTTTTAGTATGTATGTATATCAATAATTACTAGTACCGCATTCGAGTATTCTGACACTTCCCTATAGTTGACTGGGAGGGAATGCTTTTAGCATTAAGTCCGCCATATACACATATATGTACTAATGAATAAATAAATTAAAAATAGGATTTATTTTACGAGAATCGAAATCATTACTACAAAATACATATAAAAATACATGCACCCCAAACAGTAATATGTTCAAGGCATTCTATATCTCACATACTTATAGAAAATTTCCACTCGACTCTGATAAACAGCTATTAGTAGATATTAGGGTCATTTCGATAACAATAATAAATACACCATTATTGCAATTTATTTCTGAGTTATTATTTTCGTATTTATTTATTTATTTATAAATATTTTACTGAACTAGGTGTTATCTTGCGGAAGTTCATATCATTTATTTGATTAGAAATCAGTTATTTGTTTAGAATTATTTTGTTTAATTCCGCTACCATTAGTATGTGTTTGACTGACAACAATCAAAGAATCACCATCATCGTTACTACCAGAACTTTATCTACAACCTTCCATATTAGTTCTCAATCTCCGACTGCCATTACGTCCACGCATGTTTTGCAACGCATATTTTGTCTCTAAACTAATTTCACCTCTATTTATTTATTATATGCTCATTTTTAATATTTATCATCGTGAAACATCTCAAAATTCATATCACTGGATAGGAATTTTAAAATGTTTTTTGCAGCGATCTTTTTTATCTCCTCAGTTTATAAAGTTGGTTAGATTAGATTTGTTTATTTGCCAGAACATTGTTTTTTTACAGATATTGATCCATTGTGATGTACAAATGTTCGCCTTATAGTCTAAATGGTGGTGAAATTTCATTTAATTTGTGGTTGTAGCCCATTCATACATAAACGATATATGTATCTCCTTTCGGAAACAATCTTTATATCCTGAGGAAATAAAAAACAGCGCTTTTAACAATAATCTTTCAATAATAATAATAATAACCTCGTGAAAGCCGAAGATGAGAAAAAGAGAAAATATCTCGACCTGGCTCACGAGGTGACCGAAATGTGGGGGGTGATGTCCATCGAAATCATTCCAATTGTTTTGTCGGTGAACGGTCTTATCCCAACCAGTCTGGAACAACATCTCAGACTGTTGGGATTCCGAGGCAACTGACTCCCGGGAAAGATGTAGAAAGCGGTGCTCTTAGATTCTGTCCGCATTGTACGCCGGTTTCTCTCCCTGGGGCCCTGAACGCCGGCCGACTGTGCTTCTGCCGGGGTTAGTTTGCCATCTCCTCTCCTTAAGAGGGGAGATGTGAATTTTTTAGAAATTTAATAATATAAATATTACGTAGTTTTATAATATAGTATTTATACCCAGCAGTGGGACTTAAGTTTAGTTCCTCGATTTATTAACGAACTACCCACCGATGTACGGGATAATATTACTATTAGCAACATCAAATGTAAATATAAAACGATACTTCTTAGATTATTAGATCTAACATTATTAGATTTCAGTAATGCTTTTAATACCGTCGATTTCGACATTTTGTTGCAACTGATGACTTCTCTCAACATATCTCCAACGGCAATTGAATGGTTTCGTAGTTACCTGGTTGGACGTCGGCAGCGTATTCGTATCAACGACTCTTTGTCATCTTGGTGCAGTACATCTGCGGGCGTGCCCCAGGGTGGCGTCTTATCTCCTCTTTTATTTGCCTTATTTATCAACAATATCACGTCTCAGCTTCGGTCTTCCTACCATCTTTATGCAGACGACCTTCAAATTTACTGCCGGGCTCCTCTTATTAATATTTCTGTTGCAGTAAATACAATAAACGAAGACCTTGAACGTATATCTGTCTGGAGCAAATCCTATGGTCTTGCTGTAAATCCGACCAAGACCCAGGTTATAATCATAGGTAGCCCTAGTTACATTTCCAGAATGGCTTTGAATGACCTTCCTTCTGTAGTTTTTAATGGAATGAAGTTAAACTACAGCGACCGCGTTAAAAATCTCGGCATTTGTTTTGTCACTGAAGAGCAGTTAAATAAACTTGAGCGTCTTCAAAATTTATGTATACGGTTCATATTTGGACTTCGCAAATATGACCATGTATCCCAATATCGTACACGGCTCAAGTGGCTCTCTATCCGCCTTCGTCGTAACTGGCACATCCTTTCCCTTCTTTACTCAATTCTCTTTAATCCAGTTACACCTCATTATTTAAAAGAACGTTTTATGTTTCTTGGAGAGAGCAATTCTAATTCTTATTCTTTACGTAGTACTGACAACCTCCAACTCATAATTCCTACCCATTCTTCCTCTTTCTACTCCAAATCCTTTTCCGTGCAAGCAGTTCGTTTGTGGAACTCACTCCCTACCTCTATACGGTGCGCTCAATCGTTGCCCATTTTTAAAAACTTAGTTAAAGCCCACTACCTATCCTTATAATCACTTAGTCCTACGTATTTCCAGTTTTATGTGTGTTATATATATGTGTATTAATATGGTATATTTGTATGTATTTATGCGTATATATGTATATGTATGTATATATATTTATATGTGTATGTGTATGTATATATAGATAGATAGATAGATAGATACTCTTTATTGTTTCCTCCAAAAGATTACAATAGTAAACTTATTATAAATATAAATAATTACAAGAAATAATCACAATGAGAAAACAATGGGCGACCTTATCGCTAAGAGCGATCTCTTCCAGGCAACCTTTGGATGGAGAGGAGTAATTATAAACAGTTTGGTGGGAGGCACGATGAAAAATTTTGTTAGTTCTAAATATGGGAGATGTGATACATATAATAATATAAATATTATCCCTACTCATTATTATATTTATATACATACACCTATATATGTATATGTTTGGTTGTATGTGTTTATTTATGTATGTATATGTATATGACTATGCTGTCACAAATATTATTTTTTACAAATCTATCTTTTTTAACGCGCCACCTACCTACTTATGCTTATACTTATCCTTTCTACCCAAAGGTTGTCTGGAAGAGATTGCTTAGCAATAAGACCGCCTTTTGTACTACACTATACGTATTGAAAATTGTTTTAACAAATCATGTTATGTTGGTGCAATAAAGTGTTAAATAAAATAAATAAATAAATAATACTTCTTGCATGGTTTTAATACAATTTAAATAATTTAAATATAAACCTACGTGATTTCTGAATGCTAATGTAACATAATTTCTGTAACACTGTTTTTTGTGATAATAAATAAAAAAGAAAAATTTTAAAAAGTAAATAAATTTTGGTTACAGAGCTACGATTGGTCCTCTAGAATAAAAACCATGATTTTATCCTCCTTCTTCTGGGGGTATGTGATACTGCAGATCCCGAGTGGAGAGTTGGCGAAGAGGTTTGGTGGGAAAAGACTGATCCTTATATCAGTAACAATTAACTCTATCGTGTCAGCATTGTTGCCAAAAGCACCCAGTATAGTAAGTATTCAAAGAATCTTTTTCATATAAATAACCATCTGGACGAGTGGCGGTCCTCCACCGTGCGTTTTTCAAGACACTTTCTTCCACGCACAACCATTCTTTGGAATCAACTTCCAGCAGCAGGATTTCCGAACCGATACGACAACATAACCTTCAAGAAAAGAGCATATTACTTTTTAAAAGGCCGGCAGCTCACCTGCAATGCCGCTGGTGTTGTGGGTGATCATGGGCGGCGGTAGTCACTTACCATCAGGTGAGCCGCATGCTCGTTTACCCCCTGTGTTGTAAAAAAAAAAAACTAAAGAAAAAGTTGTGTGGTCCCGGTATAGAATGGGCAACCCCTTCCTTTCCCATGAGCGTTGTAAGAGGCGACTAAGGGACCTTAATGTTTGAGAATAGGCAGCAGCGTTCCTCTTAAAATATTAACAAAGACCATCTTAAACAAAAACAAACAACAAAGTCTAACTGCGTTTGCCAACCCATCTGCTAAGTATGGCAAATATCAGCAAAACCCCTCAGTAGGGGGAGGCCTACTTTTAGCAATGGACAGTTAACAGCGCTAGTTTCCGGAATTGTGATTTATTAGTCATGTCCTGTACTGATATTAAATATTTTAACTTACCTTAAAAGCCATGCACACACACACACACACACACACACACACACACACACAGAGAGAGAGAGAGTGAGTGAGAGAGGGGGGGGGGGTGAGAGGGAGGGGGAGGGTGAGAGAGAAATACGCACACGTACACACGCATTCATCTATGCATGCACGCATGCGCGCATACACAAATACATACAAAAACACACGCACACACATTTGAGTGTGCGCGCGCATACACACGCGCACACACCAATTTCAGTACTTGATTTTATTTTAATAACTTTGTAACTCCTGTTCGCAGGGTGGCTGGCAGCTTGTATGCGCCTGTCGTATGCTGCAAGGGCTCACCCAAGCCTTCACGTACCCTTGCATGCATCATCTTATTAGTCAGTGGATCCCAATTGAGGAGAAAGGATTACTGGGCACCATCATTTATTCAGGTACTACTTGTAACCCCTGTATATTAGGCGTAAATTAAGACAAAAAAATTTTTGAAGAATTACTATTCTGAACTGGTTCTGATAACTTTGTGTATATATATATGTGTGTGTGTGTATGTATGTATTTTAATATACAGATATGTGAGTATTTTGCAAGTAAGTATATAAGTTAGTTTGTATTTAGGCAAACACATTTATTATTTCTTAATAGAAACAACTATACTGTTTCTACTTCTTATAATATTCACACTGCCCGCTGGTAATTAATGCTCCTCTCCACTCAGGGTTTGCTGGAAGAGAACTCTTACAGAGTTAAGCTCGCCTGTTGTACATCTTTACTTGGAATAAGTTATAATAATGCAATTTTTATATATTATAGAAATATAAATAAATAAATAAAGACTTGGTTACGATTTCGTTTCTTGTAAATGTGAGTTCGTTTCTTGTAATGGAATAAAATGAACGATTATTATCATTTGTAGGTGGGCAACTAGGCATCGCTCTGCAGCTGATAGCATCAGGGTTTATTGCAACAGCGTGGGGCTGGCAAGCAATATTCTACGTGAACGCCACCATCGCCGCTATATGGGCCTTGGCGTACTTGTTTTTAGGTTCAGATTCCCCTGAAACATCCAAGATCATATCGCAGGAGGAAGTACTGTATATACAGAGGTCGTTGGGAAGAGTCGGCCAGCAGGAGGTAGTTAGATATTAGTTGATTTTTTATTTTTACTATTTGTACAAAAGTTGCTTGGGTACCTCTGTACCCTTCGTGTTACTACTGTGACGCAGTCGTGTTTGCACGGCTATGTTTCGGTTTGAAGGGTGGGATATGACAGTGAATTTACAGGGTACAGAGGAATAATAACTGATTTCTCAGGAATGGCAACGCATGAGGGGTATCATGGGCGAAACAGTACACTCTGTTATGTCTATAGTACTGCTCATGTCTATAGGCGACGGTTACCACTTTCCATCAGTGGGTGGTTGTTTGCCATTCTAAGTTGTATAAAAAAAATATATAAAGAGGAAAAAAATTATTTTTACATATGTTTATTTCATCATTTTCTAACTCTTAGCCTAATTGTATACATTAAGAGTTATGTATTTTTGTGAAATATTATAGTATATTTGTTTGTAATGGATAAATTAAAAATTAGCTTTTGTGATTTTGTACGCGTAAATTTTAGAAATCACAAAATTATACCTCAAACCTATAGAAAGAGAAATATAAAAACTACATACAATTTGGTGTAGCATTTTTAGCGTGACACTGAAAAAAATTTAAAAAATATATTATTTTGACTTACATTGCTTTTATAAAGACAGCTCCGACTTATTCCAGAATTACACATAAACTACTGCACCGAATTGGATGCGGTTTTCACAGCTGTATTCTTGAAAGTCTATTTTAAAAACTGGTTATACATTTTATCTTAATACACAATCTAGAATTGGTAAATTTTGTTGATTTTCATAATTCTGAAATCCACACCTACGATGTAACGGGCAATAAGATAGTTAAATATAATAATATTAATTAAAATATCAAATTAACTTGTTTTATATTATTTTATTTCCAAATAAATACTCAAAATTTCTTTAAATACGAATAATTATTCTTTTTTTACAGAGATTTCCAACACCTTGGCTGAAAATCATTACCTCGTTACCGTTCTGGGCCGTGATAGTTGCCCACTGTGGGCAAAATTGGGGATTTTTCACTCTCATGACGGAAATGCCCACCTACATGAGTAAAGTACTGCAATTCGATTTGAAAAGCGTAAGTTTCGTACATACATACATACATGTCACACCTATCTCCCATTAGGGTAGGCAGAAACAATGGAACGCCAAATGCATCGATTCAAACAGACCTCTTTCGCTATATCAATATTAATATCCCCATAAAACTGAAGGGGGTTGGTGCTGTAGCCCCTTAACACAGGTTAATATATTAATCTATTTAGGAGCCCAGTTCTAAAACCACAAATACTGTACCCTTATAAAACTATAATATTATCTATAAAAAAAAAAAATGGATTACTTATTTTAAATATTTTCAAAATTTGCACAATCCTTGCTAGTATTATAAATATGAAAGTGAGTTTGTTGTCTTATAGCGTCTTAATTATTTAACCGATCATTATGTAATTTAGAGAGGTGCAGTGCCTACTTTATACCCGGGTCAGTAAACATCTAGTCAAGAATAAGGGAATAAGGCATAATTCATAATTACTTAACAACAGTACAGCCTGCCCACCAACCGTGGCAACTACTGGCAAAACTCTCCTTATTGGACAATGAACTGCTGATATATTTATAGTAAAATAATAAATACAGCCTACACACTTCTAGTACTATTTGTACAAAGAGGCGGCCTTTAACATCAAAAGTTTCTAGATATCACAAAAGTCTGGTGACGTAAGTCCTGGACGGGGCATTACGTGCTCCCCGATGCACGAAGCGTATAAAATTTATGTATCCAACTCAAACCCTGAACGAAATGGTCATTGACCTCCCACTTCCAATTTGACTGCTCAGTGGACTGATTATAAGAACCTAAAGGGATCCGAATATTGATGTTTTATTGATAAAAAAAAAGGCCTTTCAACGCCTAACAGGAGAGAAGCAGCTCCTGTAAATAAATATTGTAAATAAATTACAACTAGCTATTTGTTGTTTCTTGAGCGTGGATTTCGGAAGTGGGAGATCAAATTAAATATATCGCTTCTAGATCGTGTGTCAGGATAAATCGTTTATCAAATTTTAAATTAGATTTTCGTGAGTACAAATGTGAAAACAGTATCTTATGTTGTGCAGTTGTTTTTGCGTGATGCCGGATCATAGATACAGACAGATAAACAGACACAATTTCTATACATTTTTTGGCTTCAATTTATTTATTTATTAATTAGTACAAATATGTGTACATGGCGGACTTAATGCTAAAAGCATTCTCTCCCAGTCAACCATAGAGAAGTGTCAGAATACTAATAATACAGAATAATATTCTATTGTTCTCATATTATTTTTTATTAAATACCTCCCGTGTACAGATATCGTTTAGTTGAAATTTCATAGTATTTGTAAGATATTTTAGTTGCTAACTCAATCGAATCACGATTGACTGCGGTCCGGGTATCCTAAGATAAAATTGAGATTTTATCTTAGAATCCCCGGACGCCAGACTTAAGTTCAAGCCTAAACCTCTAAATCCATATAATTATTAAAAAATGTGAAGAAAAAAAAAAGACAATTGTGGCAAATTTGAATTGATTAAAAAACTAACGTACTGAGTCGTATTAAAAAAAAAAAATTCTGTACAACTTAGAATGGCAAACAAGCTGACGGTCCACCTGATGGAAAGTGGTAACCGTCGCCTATAGACATGAGCCCATGGACATAACAGAGTGTACTGTTTCGCCCATGATACCCCCCATGCGTTGCCATTCCTGAGGACTCGGGTGTTATTCCTCTGTACCCAGTAAATTCACGCCATATCCCACCCTTCAAACCGAAACACAGCCATACAAACACAACTGCTTCTAATCTTCTAAAAATCTATGAAACCTATCTGAAAGTATATCTTATTAGATAAAAGAAATAGTTTCCCAAATCGGTTTATTACAAATACAGTTATGAGGCAAGAAACATAAAAAAAATCCCACCACATTGAGAACCTCTACCTTTTTTGATGTAGGTTAAAAATTACTGCTATTGAAAAAAAAAATAACATGTTTCTATTTGGAAATATTTTAAATATATAAGTCTGAATTTGGGAACTGGATTATCTATGACTGATTACATTGCTTTTGCGATGTAACTCACCCGCAACCCGGAATTTTTCAACCTGTTAATAATTTAACATTTTGCTCCCTTAAAACTGACGTAACGTAAAACAGCCCTTCCCTTAAGCAATGTAACATTTTAAGGGAAAAGAGTGTTTTTTTCCTAACTGACCCAGTTAGGTAAAAACAATGAAATAAGTGGGTATTTCACTGAATCATCATTTGGACAATTTTTTTTATACACTAGATTTTTGCATGCTGCTTTGTATGCGTAGATTTTAGAAGGAGAAAAACTCACTGCTTCTAGATGATATCCTATCAAAATAAAACATACACCAGTTTTAAGGCAGACCTTGAATGAATGAGTATACTTTATTTGCATTATATTGTACAATATAGGGAACAAGCAATACAATTAATAAATATAACGATACAATTGTATAAGTACAGTTTTTTTTTGTTTTTGATGGGTGAAAATGGTATGGTAAATAATAATATAAAGCACTTACTGCTCTGATAAAGTAAGAAAGTGGGCGTGAACGCTTTTTTTGAAAGACGGTTTATATATTCGTATAAACAAAAATGAATCACTAAACGTGTTGCTAAGCGCAAATCTCTATAGCAGCTGAATCAATTCGGCTAATTTTTCCATTCCAAATATTCGTTGAAGTCCGAAGGAGATTCTTGTGAAGAGATAAATTGGAAAAATTACTCGATAGAACGTAAAAAAAAACATTTTTCTTTTCGCCGTACGAACTTTGTTTAGCTGCCAATACAAACATATCGCACGCTTAATAATAAAGAGAAATAACTCAAAAATTTGAAATGTTGGGAAATTACGTTTTAAGTTTTGCAAGTTTGACTCGTTGCACTAAATATGAAAAAAAGGTAAAAAATTGTCATATTTCTCAAAATAAAAGAAATTAATCTAAAAGTAGAGATATCGACCTTCAATTTGGTATAGCAATTACCATTTTACAATATTGGAAACCCCGAAAAAAACTGAAAAGAAAAAAAAGCCTGCGACTTATTTCAGTTTATTACAAAAACAAAGTAATCAAACACATATAAGCTATGGCACTTAACTAAATAGTTCTCTTTTATTTTAAAAGAAAAATTAAATCATTGGTAGCTATGAGTGTTATTTCTCTTTTGATCTATAAGTATACGACTACTGAAATTTATATCAAAATATTTTCTTTTTTTATTTATGCTACTTTTAAAAACATAAATTTAATCTGAAATAAATTCTGTATTCACAGAATTATTTAGTAAAATGTTATAAAAAAAAACAGTGAAAAACAAAACTACGACTTGGCTTGGATACTATTTAATCAACATAAACTTTCAGTCTTGAAGTTTTGCACCTATAGACTAACAAACTAGTAACAAAAAATATGAAAATAACATAAGTAGGAACTTCTAGCATAAACTAAAACAGCCTTGTTTAATACACATTGAGTAAGGTAGAGATCATCACGTTAATCTTAATACTTAAATATAATAATCATCATCATGTTCAATAAATCAAATAAAATGAGCCTTAGTGAAATTAGGACTACACAAATAACGTACTAAGGTACTTTTTATTTAACCTATACTTTGGAATAATTGAGATCTAGAGCTTAAAACAAAATCGACTTCTAAAACAAACAAAAAAATAAAAAACTCTAATAATCAAAAACTTAAAAAAAAATCCCTTTTATATCGTAGTACTTAATAATATAAAATCACTATGAAAAATTAGTATAGGTTTTAACTTAATCAGACAAAGTAGTATTGTTGAAGTTTTGATAATAATATGGAGGAATAAGACCTTTATTGAGAAGTTCCCGTAAGTCTTTCTTCTTATTATCACTTAACTCTTGCTTTTCAGTATATGCTTTTTCAAGAGAGATTAAATTAATGGGTGGCATCTTCTTTCGTTTGTTCCTTATATCGATTTCCTGACAGGTCTTTTGTTCGTAAGATGTTTTGTAGTAAGTTGTAAATGGATTCTCCTTAGAAACTTTTATCTGTTTTATGTCATTCCAGTTTACTGATACTCTTCCTGTATTGACATTAAAATTGTGTCAATATACTGCCTTGAAGAACATAATGCGGCTCAATCCGAGGAATGGAATCTATATGCTTCCTTATATTACTATAATTCCTTATTCAATTGCCTGTGGTTCCCATGCTTTCCTCGAAGGTCTCCTTGCACTATTCCAGTACTATCTTTTTTATGTTGGATTGTATGTATCATGCGGTCAGTCACATCTAGAGTACTTTTGAAAAATAATTTGCAGACTCTAATCCTGACATTCTTTGAGGTTAAGTAGTAGGCCTTGTTTGGAGCTCTTGGCTTTTCTGCATTTGTGTTTATTCATTTTATGCATTTCTGCATACTTGGGCATCAGGTCAACCATAGACTAATTGATAAAAGCTCTTTGCTCACCTAAATCACCTAATTTCCAGAAATTACGAAATATCTTATATCTTTCCTCAGTGCTAATATTTTGAAAACATTTTAAGTGGCATTTCTCTTCACATGGTATTTTAAGACAACGGCTTGGCATCGTCTTTTTAGTTTTAGAAAGGGATACATATTTTTCTCCAAGATTTCTCAATTGTTTTGCCTTATTTTGTTTCCATTTTTGTAGACACTGGGTTCGTTTACGACCTTTTTGCTCAATCTCAACTTCAGGCTCGGAATCTGAAGAACTAGAGGTTGCCGGGACTAATTTAAACCTCCTTCTACAGCTTTCAGTAAGTTGATCTTCGGAAACAAATGTTGGATCTGCGACATCGTCATCTACATCACTCTCATCAGTGTATATTGGAGATATTGTCCCCAAATTGTTATTAAGGCAGCATCTACGCTTATGTAAGGCAGAATTAATTGCAAGTTGTAGCTGCAAAGAAATGAAAGGGCAAATAAATAAAAAAACTTAGAGAAATATAATAAAAGATAAATAAGTCGAAAATAAACTGAAAATTACTTTGTCTCTGCTGTATTTTAACTGATCTGTCATCGGCGTATTCTCAATAATGTCGTCTTGGCTCGATTCTACAGAAGAAACATTCGCAATCTGGTTAGGTCTAAGTACTTAGAAATAAACAGAACTTCCTTCTGTTCGTCCAGATTTGTTGGATGACGTTAAACTGTCTGAATTTGAAGAGGATCCAAACAAATTTGAAGAAGAAATCAAACTGGTAGATGAACGACGCGCAGTATTTGCGACTGTCTTCTCGTCTTCTATGCACGACTGATTATCATAATCAGGTACAAGGTTCAAAGGAAAACATTTTTGACTTTTTGTTATAGAAAGAGGCTGGTCATATTTGGTACTAATATTGCTCTTAATTTCAACCGAAATTGGTTTTTGTAAAAAATAAATAATCATTAAAACGGATCTCCTTTGTTTTCATACAAACTTGTGAAACTAATTAAAATAATAATTGAAAATGTAACATAGTACTCACTTCTAAATAACTTAATATCATATCAAAGTTTTCGTTCGAATGATTAATATTTTCTTTGTTTAACGAGGTATTATCTTGATCTTGTGAATTCTGAAACAACCGTTGATTAGGTTTCCGCTTACCTATGTTTGCAAACAGTAATAAGGAAGGACACAGTAAGTGCCTTACCAATAAATCTGAATCAATGTCCAACACTTGACACTAATTCTTCCTCATTTTCGATTGCTGGGATATTTAGTAGACCTAAAATCTTTCGGCCTCTTGAAAACATTTTCGCATAGTCGCAGAGCCTAGATAATCAGAAAAAGCAATAACTTACAATAACATCAATTAAATTTACTTTGCTATTAATAATAAACTGAGATAAAAACAAAAATTTAACCCAACTCTTACCACATTTTGATAATAAACTGAAATAGGTTTTAATGTTACAAAAAATACGATAGAATTTTAAAAATAAACTGAAATAACTCAAGTTACTTCTTAAACCACTGAAACAATTTAAAACTAAACTGAAATAAGTACAGATTATGCATTTGACAATACCACAATTTTAAATATTAAATAGAATTAAATTGAAATATTGCATTTTATTATTAAAAAAATATGAATAATATACTCACGTTTTAATTGTAAACAGCAATATTCTACTTTACGCCACAAAAACGTACGTCTACTTTTTACTAAGATTGATTCATCACTAAATGCATCGCTTTTTGACAGACAACATTGCCAACCCGTTTGGAATGAAAGAGGCGATCGATCTTTTATCTCCGTCTTATTCATGAAAATTGAAAGGCTGTCGAACTCTACCTATTCTTTTTGCATTATTATTATGTTTTATTACAAAAACTAGATTTTCCCAATTTTTGAGTTATTTCTATTTATTATTAAGCGTGCGATATATCAAATATTGATGTCAAACACTTTATTTGACAGTACTACATCTGGCCATTGAACTAGATATAAATAAATATTAATTTAGTTTCCTTTGTATTCACCAAATTTTTTTTTTCTATTATTTATTAACTAGTTTTTACTCGCGACGTCGTCCGCCTGACCGAGATAGGTTCGCTGATCGAGATAAAAAGTGGACAATGACCGTCTTCGTCTCATATAGCACGTATATATGTTTTTGTATTTGTTGCTTCTCTGTTTCACATTGTTTCACTAAAAATGTAAAACAACAGCATATGCAAGAGGGCACTAACTCTTGAAACACAGTTTTTTTCATACCTACCTCGGGAGTTAGGGACTTCCAACTATATTGTAAAAAAGAATTTCGTAGTGACTTCTTCAACAGTTAAGAGGCTAAGTAACAAATGAACAAAGAAACAAAATCACTTTCGTATAATATTTGATGGATTAGCCTTTTAACCCTAGAAGCCCTAGAATCTATCTCGGAGGTACACAAAGCCTAATCATACGCTTCGGAGGCGTACATTATAAATTTCAACCTGTGAGCCAAAATATACGTATTTATGTCCCAAGTTTTAAAGGTGTGAATGTAAATGTGAAAAAGACTCCATTTTCCGAGCTTAGCCTCTCACTTGGGCCATTGTGCGTATAAATCGTGGCTAGTGCAGCCAACCTAGCTCCGCCCAGAAGCGCAGAAGCTTCCTGGGTTCTTCACAGGCCTCACGGAGCGACCTCACCGTTCCGAGGATTTAAAAAAAAGGTACATGTAAGGGTGGAATGTTTTCCGTAATAAAACGCAGTTTTATCGAAGTTGATAGAAATCAGTGAAATCCTAATCCTGATCTTCGATAGGACAACCCATTAAAAATGTGGTAAAGATTCCCTTTACACCACGTATATTGCAACAATTCAGAATTAATTGTTTCGTGATATAATTGCGTACGTGAGTACGGGCGAGCAATCAGAGCAATCGTTTGTTAAACCCCCAATAATTGATTGTCGGCCATTACGCCATACGCAACACAGTGCGTACACACGCTAATACGAAAAACCTGGTAAGTGCAAGTCATCAAAGCAATTAGTGTTCCGTAATAAAAACAAATAAACAGGAAGCGTTTGTTTGAGGAAATTAGATATATGGAATTACTAGTATTGTCTCGTGGCTTTGGCCACGTAAATCAGTAAGTACACAAAGTATTTAATGTGCTAAATTAGGATACAACCTAACTGTATAGGAAATTTAATTCGAATCCTTTTAGAAGTTTTTGTGTGAAAGAGTAATAAACATTGTATATATTCTTTATTGCATTAAAATATGCAATAACAATAAGTTAATAACAATGTTAGCAAAGGCGAACTTATCTCTAAAAGAGATTTCTTCCAGTCAACCTAACGCAGTGACATAGGAAGTAGTGAGTGGGCAGTAGGAGTGCTAAAAAGAAATTAAAATAAATATTTACATAAATTACAAATCATTATATTTACTCATCTATCGTTAAAAACTTTCATGAAATAACTAATAAATTAACAAGATGTACATTAAAAACATGAAAGGCAATAACATTTGCGTTGGATGTTTCTGAAAGAATATTATTTGAAATATGTAACAATCTTATTTTTTTTAGAAATGTCTGAAAATCAATGTGAATTCGTTAAAAATATGATATATATATATATATATATAATTATAAATATGAAAAATTTTATTGTTTTTTTTGTAAAATGGATAAACTCAAAAACTACTTAATATAAGTTAATATAAGCTATATATTTTTTTCGAAATTTTATCTATATTGTATCGTAAAATCTTTATTGTACAAAATTCATACTGAATATATTAAAAGATTTAATATACAATGATGGACTGATCCTACAAAGGGATCTCTTTCAGTGAACCTTTAAGAAGCTGAAAGAAAATTGTAGAATGTACGTACTTATGTAGAAGAACCTAAAATAATAAATAAATAAATATAATGAATAAATAATAAAAATGATGGTAATTGACGAGAAAACTTGAAAGTTACCGTATTTACAATCATAATTATGCAAAAAAAAAAAATTAAAATGGACGAATTTATTTTAGTTATTAACAAAGATACAAAGATTTCTTTTTATTAATATAAGATTTTTCTATCTTTAGCTTTTAAAAGTAGAAAATATAAAAGAAATCATGCATCATTATAACTGTCCATTGCTGAATATTGAGGACAGAAGGGGAAAAATGTTAGGACACTTGATACGACACGACGAACTTATGAACATTATAATAGAAGGTAAGATAGAAGGAAGAAGGGGGAGAGGGAGACCGAGACATAGTTACATCAGGCAGATCAAGGATGGAGTTGGTGTCGTGTCGTATCAAGAGGTGAAGAGACTCGCTGAAAATCGTAGTGAGTGGCAAGAGCTCCACCGACAAGAGCGCAGCTCTTAAATGGATAGATAAATAGATTGCTGAATATAGGTATCATGAACAAACTGCGACAAGGAATATTCCTCAAACCATTTGCATCCAACTCCCTGAAATGTTGAGGTCATTGAAAAAGCATTTATTTTTTTTATCATTTTTACATTAGATTTCAATACATATTAAAATATATTTTACTAGAGGGAGACTTTGTACAAAAGTCGTCTATTTAGGTACCTCTGTCTCATTTGTGTTTCTGTCATGAAGCAGTTGTTTACATGGCTGTATTTTAGTTTGAAGTGCAAGATATGGCAATGAAATTACAGTGTACCGTGGTAAAACATCTTAGCCCTCAGGAATGGCATCGAATAATCCTTCATTCGATATCCTCGTGGTATACTCTGTTATGTCCATGGTACTGTTCACATGAAAAGGCCATCACCTTGTTCACCATCTAAGTTGCATAAAATAAAAAAATAAATATACATAGACAGAAGCAGAATTAAAAAAAAATTAAAAAGTTGTAGACAAGTCTATTTTAATAAAGATTATTTCTATTCTATGCTATTCTATATGTGGAAATATATATATTTTTTTTTTATGAGTGAAAATGGTATGGTAACCCCGCCTGCGCTAACGGGATACGCTGGCGGAGCACCAGTGAAGGGTGATAGATGAGAATGAAAACAGGCTAGTTAGCCCATCATGATAAATTCATCAGGAATTAACCATGATAGTTTCCAGGGGGAACCGCGAGGAGGTCGACCTGGTTGGGTATATTGCTAGCAATGGGATTCTCTGTCTCCATTACTAACAATCCCTTTCCCCCATGTGGAAATATTACTTACACTTTTATTTAGCACTCGGGTATAAAATGGACTTAATTTTGTAAAAAGGACTCATAAAAGTTTAAAAAATAAGGTAAAATGGCTCCAAAATGGTGTAGAAAATTTTTGGCGCCAATGTTCCTTCTGCTAAACTACGTTCAAATATTTAATTCTAAAAACGGTAATGAGTATTCTGCGTGTTAAGAGGTTTTTGCACGTGTATGTAGGCCTCTAATTTTGATATAGCATTTTGTTGGCCCTTCCGCTCAATATCCAACGAAGGTCAACATATAAAATTCCGTTTTGAAATCGTACTGTATTTCAGCGAGATCCACATTTATGTATTTTTTTTTTTGCAACAATTTTTCTCTTAAAATAAGTAAAATGTTTCATTACAAGACAAATCTTGTTAGTCAATCATGTACGGGCTTTTAATGACCATGCAAATTTTAGACGTAGTACATTTAAGTTAATATGGTAAACTTATAGAAAATAAGTTATAATATTTATTTTATACATGCAATAATGTTTCAATTACTAAAAAAATGGTCAGTCGTATTCATGATCCGTACCCGACCCAAAGGTCCCCATGACACTTGCGGCATTTCCGCTTTGGATTGCCAGAGATATCCTTTGAGCCAGACACGAACCGGAACGGCGATCATGGCCCCCTTATATATATGTTACTAGAGATTTAAAAGCGTAACTGTAGAGTTACCTGTGGACTCTTCTCAACAGATAAACAATTTTTGAATTCCGAAATCCTGCAGTAAATTATAAAATGACGATTTAAAAGTGCTTGTAAACAAGTTTATTTACAAGATAATTTGAATTTGAGCAAATGTTCTTTTAAAGCAGATTCTTTTGTTTTCCAGAATGGCGTATTGTCATCATTACCTTACATTGCGATGACTCTACTGAGTTTCCCCTGCGGTTCTGTAGCTGACCTGCTTATAAGGAGGAAATGGATGACTCTTGTCAATACAAGGAGACTCTTCAACACAATAGGTGAGCTTTAGACAAAATATCTATATGTATCTATATCTATTTTCCATCAGGTGGGTCGTCAACTTGTTTGTCATTCTAAGTTGCATGATAAAAAAAGTAAGGATTTAATATTGTTTCTAATTGTTCAGGCTTTTGGGGCCCAGCGTTAGCGCTCGTCGGTCTATCGTTCGCTCCGCGCGACAACGTGGTGATTCCAGTGGTAATGCTTATAATATCTGTTGGCATCAACGCTGGACACTTCACTGGATATTTGGTGAGTTGTATATCATCATCATCATCTATATTATCATAATTATCACCATCATCACGTTGTCATAAAAAATGTATAATTTTAACCCGCGTTCTAATAATATTAATTTTTATTCTATACTAAAATTAACTTACGAACTTCTTGATTTTATAATTATAAGGTTATTTATTTAATTTCAAAACGATTCAAGAAATGCAGCGTAATCTATAAATATTCCACTTACTTAGGGCTTAAGTAATTGCCATCATAGTCATCTTCGTCATCGTTGTCGTCGTTGTCATCACTGTCATCACTATCATCACTGTCAACACTATCATTCATTATTATCACTGTCATCAGTAATCATCACTGTCATTACTATAATAACTGTCATCGCTGTCATCGCTGTCATCACTGTCGTCACTATCGTCACTGTCATCACTATCATTCACTATTAACACTGTCATCACTATCATTCATTATTATCACTGTCATCACTAATCATCACTGTCATCACTATAATAACTGTCATCGCTGTTAGCACTGTCGTCACTGTCGTCATTGTCATCACTATTATAACTGTCATCACTATCATTCATCATTATCACTGTCATCACTAATCATTACTGTCATTACTATAATAACTGTCATCGCTGTCATCGCTATCATCACTGTCGTCACTGTCATCACTATTATCACTGTCATCACTATCATTCACTATTAACACTGTCATCACTATCATTAATTATTATCACTGTCATCACTAATCATCACTGTCATCACTATAATAACTGTCATCGCTGTCAGCACTGTCGTCACTGTCGTCACTGTCATCACTATTATCACTGTCATCACTATCATCACTGTCATCACTATAGTCACTGTCATCGCTGTCATCGCTGTCAGTACTGTCGTCAGTATCATCACTGTCGTCACTGTCATCACTATTTCACTGTCATCACTATCATCACTATAATCACTGTCATCACTATAATCACTGTCATCGCTGTCATCACTATCAGTACTGTCGTCAGTGTCGTCACTGTCGTCACTGTCATCACTATTATCACTGTCATCACTATCATCACTATAATCACTATCATCACTATAATCACTGTCATCACTGTCATCGCTATCAGTACTGTCGTCAGTGTCGTCACTGTCGTCACTGTCATCACTATCATCACTATCATCACTGTCATCACTATAATCACTGTCGTCACTATAATCACTGTCATCACTATAATCACTGTCATCACTATCATCACTGTCATCACTGTCATCACTATAATCACTATCATCGCTGTCATCGCTGTCAGCACTGTCGTCACTGTCGTCACTGTCATCACTATTATCACTATAATCACTATCATCACTTGTCACAAATTTTACATCAATTCTGAATTGTAGCAATTTTTCTGTGCAGCTATCTATGCCATCGGACTACGATTCCCTCTGAACATATCTTTGGAAAAGTTATAGCTTAGGGTACAGCAAATTTTTCTATATATTTTTTTTAGCGCTCAATTCAAATAGGTTATCTCATCCGTTAAAATAATAAATGGCTTATCTCTTGCAGTTGGCACACACAGATTTGGCGCCAAACTTCAGTGCAAATTTAATGTCAATAACAAACTTCCTGGCCAACATAATATCTATCATCGCGCCCCTTGTTTGCGGAGTCATTGTTAATGATGAGGTAAGTTATTCATTTTTTTTTAATATTCATTTCATCATCATCATCATCATATCAGTCGTTAACTGTCCACTGTTGAATATAAGCCTCCCCCTTGGGAGGTTTTGCCAGTGGTTGGCACATTTGGCAGACAGGTTAGCTATTACAGTTAGGCTTTGGAGATGTTTCAAGAAGGACACTGCTGCCCATCCCTCGACCATCAAGTTCCCTTAGTCGCCTCTTAATATACCCACGTGTAATGAAGAAACTTTTTAATGGTTGATAATGGAATGGTAACTGCGCTAACGGTATACGCTGGCTGGGCACCAGTGACGGATGATAGATGAGAATGGAAAGGCAGGTCAATTAGCCCATCGTGATAAATACACCTGGAATTCAGCACAGTGATTTCCAAGGGGGACAACGTGGAGGTCGACCTGACAGAGTGTATTGCTAGTAATGGGACTGGTAGTCCGCATTACTTACAGCCCCTTGCCCCCCTACCCCCCAAGGTAAGAAAGGGGTGGCCTCTAAGTTGGGACCACATGGCAATGGCAGTGTTAATTTTATTAATGTCAAACTGATGTCTTAAGTAACTGTTAGGATACAACAATAAACTTAAAGGGTACAGAAGTGTAACACCTTAGTCCTCAGAATGGTATCATGGGCACATAGCATACCAAAGAATACTGTATGCAACCATGTACATAACAGATTATGTCCATGGCATGCCACAGTCTTAATCAAAATTCGCATGGGCATAGCCGTGGAAAACAGCTAGTACCTATTCAATAACTTTCAAACGACATATGCTAATGGTGCATGTTTTTTTTAATAGACCGATCCAACGGAATGGCGGAAAGCCTTCTTCGTCGCTGTCGGTGTTTACTTCTTCTCCAATTTGTTCTTCATTCGATACATCACGTCGGACAAACAGCCCTGGAATGAACCGAAACCAAATCGTTCGTTCGTTTGTTGGTAATTATATACCAATTTAACTTTATTTTTTATTTTTTACTTATTTTTACTACAGGGAGACTTTGAACAAAAGTCGTTTGCTTGGATACCTTTATCCCATTCGTGTTTCTACCGTGAAGCAGTTGTGTTTACATGGCTGTGTTTCGGTTTGAAGAGTGGGCAATACATTATATTATATTATATTATATTGGCATTGAATTTACAGGGTACAGAGGAATAACATTTGAGTCCTCAGGAATGGCAGCGCATGGGGGGTATCATGGGCGAAACAGTATACACTGCTTATGTCTATAGGCGACGGTTACCACTTTCCATCAGGAGAGCCGTCAGCTTGTTTGCCAGTTTAAATTACATAAAAAAATACACTGATTGTCATTTAATCTATTTACTTCTTTTACTCCATTTTATAATATTTATTAGAAAAAAAACAAAGTATTTCAAAATAGAATTGAATTATATAAAAAAAAATAACTTTATAATAATAGATGTATTTATTGAAAGGTCCTTTTACGTACAGTACTGTAATATGAGACTATAACTGTAATATTATTATTATTAAAATAAATGAAGAAAAAAACACACATTAAAAAACAACATTAAAATCGGTTTTAGAAATCAGCGTTGAACGAATTTCGAACGAATATACCTTTTGATTTTCATTTTTTTTTACACTAATATTGAGTTTTTATATAATTGGTTAACGATGGATCCAATTTTTAATTTAATAATATCTCTCCTTTTAAGGTCCTCATTAAAGAGCATCTTCCATTATATAATTCTTATTTTTATTTCGTACAAAATCTTTCTGTCAACATCACAGAACTTTGCTCTTAATGCTTTTTGTGAAATGTTACGAAATATCATATTTACGGAATAAACAATTTTGATAACAAACAAACACGGCAAAGAGGGCAAAATTTCAAATCATTGAAAATGAAATTTGGGTCGTTGTAAAATTTGAAAGCTTATTAGAAAGCATCAATGGAAGTATCTAAGAGCTTAATTACCCATGATTAGGTAGCCATTTTGAATTTGATACTTTTTTTTTCAGAACCTGTGAGAAGAAGCATTGGTAGCGGAATTCAAATCCAATGAATATTGTGACGTAAATAAATTTAATTATTTTTAAATAACAATAAATATTTTTTATAAATTAAAATACATATTTATATAAAACTGAAGCTTTTATTTTTATCCTAACCTAGTGTTATTGGGAGGAAAGGGATTGCTAGTAATGGAGACTGAGAATCATATTGCTAGCAATATACCCAACCAGGTCGACCTCCTCGCGGTTCTCCCTGGAAACTATCATGGTTAATTCCTGATGAATTCGTCATGGTGGGCTAACTGGCCTGTTTTAATTCTCATCTATCACCCTTCACTGGTGCTCCGCCAGCGTATCCCGTTAGCGCAGGCGGGGTTACCATGCCATTTTCACCTATCAAAAAAAAAACCTAGTGTAATTTTAGAAGAATACCGTCGCGGTATTGTAAATTATTATGATTTTGAAAATACATTTAAAATACGTAATTCTGTATAGTTCTAATTTCCTAGTACGTGAAGGGAAATTAACTGAATAGGTAAGTAGCACACAAGTAACAACAGACAGTCACTTTCCATCAGGTGAGCCGCATGCTCGTTTGCCCCCTGTGTTGTAAAAGAAAAAAATGGAAATATACACGCCTTATGTATGAAACATATTTTGTAATGTGGTCAACAAAGATATATATGTATATATATTCTTTATTGCACTAAAACATACAGTAACAACAATAAGTTAATAACAATGTTAGCAAAGGCGAACTTATCTCTAAAAGAAATTTCTTCCAGTCAACCTAACACAGTGGCATAGGAAGTAACTTAACCGATTTAAATGCAATTTTCCAATAAAGTGTTACGGTTTACTCTACTTAACATTTAGTGTTTGTTTTATTTTAATCGGTTCTTAAAAATAAAAAACAAGTTATATCAATTTGAAGAATCACAAATAAAATAACTTATGTACAGTTAAATTGGCTTAAACTTCTTTTATGTTATGTATTGATTTTCGAAAATTATGTCTTCTTATGCGAAGCCAGATCTCTAGTATATAATATTTGTATTACGAATTTTATCGATTCCAATTTCAAAAACATCGTTGCAATTGGCAAGAATACAATAACACAGTACACAATACGAAAAAGCTGCAGTAACACGTTGCTTTTTCAAGTGATCTCGTTGCCTCGCTGGTGTTCCTCGGCTGGGTCGCATTTTAAAAGCGTCTTAAACTTTCATAAGAGTGTTTGTACGCCATCAGATCGAATAAATATTGTTGTTTACTGCTTCCAATCGACAAGCGGAGGTTCCTTTGTATTCATGAGATATATTGTGTCCATTTATTTAGTATTTATTGACCAGATTACAAAAAAATGTTTGATACAAAAGGCGGACTTACACGTAATTCTGTATAGCATTCTCTCCCAGTCAAGCTTTGGCAAAACAGAAATGTAATTATGCGATGAAAAATATAAAAAATTGTTATAGATAAATAGTCATAGAGGTATCTATTTTTTTTTATTATTATTTCTAACTATAACTGTCTACTGCTGGACATAAGCCTTTCCCATAAGGGGAGTATTTTTTTTTAGGGTGAAAATGATATGGTAACGGTAACTCCGCCTGCGCTAATGGTACAAAGTCCCTCTCAAATAAGAGGTTTCTTCCAGCAAACCACTTACATGAATACATTGAACAAATACTAACATATATAAACATATATCATAAAAACATACATACATATGTACACGATAATATATTTTACTACCAATAAAGTAGTGATAGAAATCAGAGGTGATGATGAAGATGATCTACTTTCGCAGCTTCTGCATAAAAGATTCATGGACTTTTAAAAAACAAATTAGACACTTCGTCTTATGTCAATGGGAACTCTTCAAAGGATGCTGACGATTTAAAGTATACACAAATAAATACTTCAAAAATATTCTACTATTTTTCCTTTGACACGTTTCAGAATGGTTGTTTCAGATTTTTCCATTCTATCATTGTATAGTACGACCACCCAATATTTCTAGATGTGACCGTTAGGCATCTCTCCCTTAATCAGTATTCCATTCTCGTGCAATATTAAAGCCACGTTTCCATTATGGCTCCATATGCAACGGTACCTCACACGTGGTAATAAAGAGCACTGTTTATAAAATTCTCACAGAAAAGTAAATTCTGTTAGGAGAGCATTCTATTATTATTATATTATTGTTTTTGGTATAGTGATTATTAGTGTCTTATGGAACATGAAATAGTAAAGCTGACGGCCCGCCTGATGGGAAGTGGTAACAATCGCTTATAAGGTAGACCAACGTTATGAGTATCACAGAATATGTACCTTATAATGACCATGGTATTTTTTTATGGGCGAAAATGGTATGGTAACCCCGCCTGCATTACCGGTATACGCTTGCGGAGCACCAGTAAAGGGTGATAGATGAGAATGAAAACAGGCCAGTTAGCCCATCATGATGAAGTCATCAGGAATTAACCATAATAATTTCCAGGAAGAACCGAGAGGAGGTCGACCTGGTTGGGTATATTGCTAGCAATGGGATTCTCAGTCTCCATTACTAACACTTTCTTTCCCCCCTGACCATGGTATTTCATGCCTTACAATTTGTAAGGACTATGGTGTTATGAGTATAGTGTGTCGCCCATAATACCCTTCGTTGCCATTCTTGAAGACTAAGGTTATGCTTCTGTGCTTTGTAATTTCATTACCACATACTACCCTTCAAACCGAAGCTATGCAAACACAACTGCTACATGTTAGATACACGAGTGGGACAGAGATCTTCAACGACAATAATCCAAAAAGCAAAGGATTTTTGTACAAAGTCTCCGTCTGGTTTAATTTTGCTTCTGGTTAATTTTATCAGATTTTCGATTATAACTAAAAATTACCCAGCATAAAAGTAAATAAAAATTAGATTAGATAACACGTTTTTATTTTAGTCTAATATGCCTAAAAGCTATTCTGCCTAGTACTAAAATATTTCTGAACTAGAAGGTCAAAATACCTACTTGTTATAGTGTGGGCTGCTTAGTTTACCTACCAAGCAAACCCTGGTGTTAGTGTTCTCTCATGAACTGCCTTTCGGCCGCTGACATGGTTCATGTTATGACAACCACTACCATCAGAGATATTAATGACCGAGATCACCTACGTAGGTTGATAGGTAAGTAACTATTTATTTATTTTGTAGTTTTCAGTGCACATAAAATAAAACCGTTTAACTTAAAAGTTTTTTTACCGATTTTTATTTACTCTTATGACATTTCACTTAGATTAGTAGTTTAATTTTGAAATTTTGAGTAAGTATTCTTTTTGGTTCACCATAAAAGTTTTTTTTTTTTTTTTTTTTAATTATTTCGATTGTAATATGTATATATAAAGGATAATAAACCAAGGATATATAAAACTATTCTAAATTTAAAATCGATAGAATTAGTAGTTGCTGGGTTTTAGCGCTGTTACAGTCGGACAGACCCGCAAAGTTTCACTATATAGGTTTCTTTGTACCTTACCATAGGGAGACTTGTACAAAAGTCATTTGCTTTGGCATCTCTGTTCCATCCGTGTTTCTACCGTGAAGTTGTGTTTCCATGACTGTGTTTCAGTTTGAAGGGTAGGATATGGCAGTGAATTTACTGGGTACAGAGGAATAATACCTGAGTCCTCAGGAATGGCAACGCATGGGGGGTATCATGAACGAAACAGTATACTTTGTTACGACCATGGTACTACTCATGTCTATAGGCGACGGTTACTACTTTCAATCAGGTGAGCTATCAGCTTGTTTGCCATTCTAAGTTGCATACAATAAAAAAAAAACCTTTTTGATGCAGAACCTTAGAACTCGGTTGTTAACTAGTTGATATGTTGTATCTAATCTTATTATATTACCACACGGATAAATAGGTCCAGACATGTTTAAACATCTATTTACACATTAACGTAACGTACATTCAATGAAGCGGATAAGACCGCAGGCGGACTGTAGCGAACCCACTAATGGATTTGGGTCCCTAAATGAAAACAAATGGAAACCCCAATTTTTTATGCAACAAAATAGGACAGCACGAAGCAATGCCGTCTGCTTAAAGCCTGTATATGGAGAGTCTCCCGAGGGAGATAATAACGCTTTCACCGATGTGAGACCTTATTTTATTATTGAAATGCAATTAATTTTCACCAGACTACGGCAAATCTGAAGGGAACGCTATATTTTTTAGCAGTTTATGTGATTTTCTGGTCATGTACTATAGCAATATTGTTTTTGGAAATATTGTTAATTTTTTTATATATTTTTTTTTTATGCAACTTAGAATGGTAAACAAGCTGACGGCGCATCTGATGGAAAATGGTAACCGTCGCCTATAAACATGAGCAGTACCATGGACATAACAGAGTATACTGTTTCGCCCATGATACTCCCCATTCCTGAGGATTCAGGTATTTTTAAACGGTTTTATTTAGCTCGACCTGTACGGTATTTATTTATTTGGGTCAAAATTAGAAATTGGAATTTAAGCACCTTCCCGTTGTCAGATTGATCTGAAATTTGGTACACACATTTAATTTAGATGACAATACAATATAATAAAATCAATAACATTATAAATCTAAGATGGCCGCCGATACAAAATGGCGGATTACATATTTTTCCTTAACCCCCGCAATATGGGTATCAAATGAAAGGGCTACACTAGTAAAACACGATGATTATGTCAAAATTTAAAATTCAAGATCGACGCCGTTCCAATATGGCGGACTAGGTACATATTTTTCCACAACCACCACAATATGGGTATCAAATAATAGGACTACACTGAGACACCCAGACACTAGACACTTGGACACTAGACACTCAGACGCTAGACCCTCAGACACTCAGACACTCGGATACAAGACACTCAGACACTAGACTCTCAGACACTTGACACTCAGACACCCAGACGTTAGACACTCAGACACTAGACACTCGACACTCGACACTCGACACTCAGACACTAAACACCAGACACAAGACACTCAGACACTCGACACTCGACGTCACTCGACACTAGACACTCGACACTCAACACTCAACACTCGACACTTGACACTCGACACTCGACACTCGACACTCGACACTTAGACACTAGACACTCAGACACCCAGACACTCGACACTCGACACTCAGATACTAAACACTAGACACTAGACACTCAGACATCCAGACACTAGACACTCAGACACTGGACACTCGGATACAAGACACTCAGACACTAGGCTCTCAGACACTTGACACTCAGACACCCAGACACTAGACACTCTGACACTCGATACTCGACACTCAGACACTAAACACCAGACACTAGACACTCAGACACTCGACACTCGACGTCACTCGACACTCGACACTCGACACTCGACACTCGACACCCGACACTCGACACTTGACACTCGACACTCAGACACTAAACACTAGACACTAGACACTCAGACACTCGACACTCAGAGACTAGACACTCAACACTCGACACTCGACACTCAAATACTAAACACTAGACACTAGACACTCCGACACTCGGATATAAGACACTCAGACGCTAGACTCTCAGACACTTGACACTCAGACACCCAGACACCCAGACACTAGACACTCAGACACTAGACACTCAGACACTAGACACTAGACACTCGAAACTCGACACTCGATACTTGACACTCGACACTCGACACTAGACACTCAGACGCTAGACCCTCAGACACTAGACACTCAGACACTCAGACCCTAGACACACAAACACTAGACACTCGGATACAAGACACTCAGACACTAGACACTCGGACACTAGACACTCAGACACTAGACACTCGACACTCGACACTCGACACTCAGACACTAAACACCAGACACAAGACACTCAGACACTCGACACTCGACGTCACTCGACACTAGACACTCGACACTCAACACTCGACACTTGACACTCGACACTCGACACTCGACACTCGACACTCGACACTCGACACTTAGACACTAGACACTCAGACACCCAGACACTAGACACTCAGACACTAGACCCTCGGATACAAGACACTCAAACACTAGACTCTCAGACACTAGACACTCTGACACTAGACACTAGACACTCGACACTCGATACTCGACACTCGACACTCGACACTTGACACTCGACACTCGACACTCGACACTAGACACTCAGACACTCAGAGACTCAGAGACTCAGACACTAGACACTCAGACACTAGACACTAGACACTAGACACTAGACACTCGACACTCGACACTCGACAGTCGACACTCGTCACTCGACACTCAGACACTAAACACTAGACACTAGACACTAGACACTCAGACACTCGACACTCAGACACTAGACACTCGACACGCGACACTCGACACTCGACACTCGACACTCGACACTCGACACTCAGATACTAAACACTAGACACTAGACACTCAGACACTGGACACTCGAATACAAGACACTCAGACACTAGACACTCGGACACTAGACGCTCAGACACTAGACACTCGACACTAGACACTAGACACTCAGACACTAGACACTAGACACTCAGACACTCAGACACTAGACTCTCTGACACTTGACAATCCGAAACCCAGACACTAGACACTCTGACACTAGACACTCGACACTCGATACTAGACACTCAGACACTCAGAGACTCAGAGACTCAGACACTAGACACTCAGACACTAGACACTAGACACTAGACACTAGACACTAGACACTAGACACTCGACACTCGACACTCGACAGTCGACACTCGTCACTCGACACTCAGACACTAAACACTAAACACTAGACACTAGACACTAGACACTCAGACACTCGACACTCAGACACTAGACACTCGACACTCGACACTCGACACTCGACACTCGACACTCAGATACTAAACACTAGACACTAGACACTCAGACACTGGACACTCGAATACAAGACACTCAGACACTAGACACTCGGACACTAGACGCTCAGACACTAGACACTCGACACTAGACACTAGACACTCAGACACCCAGACACTAGACACTCAGACACTAGACCCTCGGATACAAGACACTCAGACTCAGGGGCCCCTCTGAAATCATACCTATAGCAGAGCATATCTTATACTTTGGTAGATCATGAGCTCGGCGTTCGCTGGTGAAGCCGTAACGGCTGGTTATTGATGGTCAAAACCTCCAGTTACGATTATAGTAAGTCGATTCAGCGGACCCTGGACTCCGGAGCTATGAGGTTTCGGATGCGACCGGGATAAACCGCTAGGATGATGGTGATGACGATTATAATAAGTCGATGCAATCCACACTTAGTATAGTAGAAAGTAATACAGAAATAGTTAATGGGCCCCACGTTTTTATTTTAGTCTAATATGCCTAAAAGCTATTCTGCCTAGTACTAAAATATTTCTGAACTAGAAAGTCAAAATACCTACTTGTTATAGTGTGGGCTGCTTAGTTTACCTACCAAGCAAACCCTGGTGTTAGTGTTCTCTCATGAACTGCCTTTCGGCCGCTCACATTATTCATGTTATGACAACCACTACCATCAGAGATATTAATGACCGAGATCACCTACGTAGGTTGATAGGTAAGTAACTATTTATTTATTTTGTAGTTTTCAGTGCACATAAAATAAAACCGTTTAACTTAAAAGTTTTTTTACCAATTTTTATTTCTCTGTACCCTGTAAATTCACTATCATATCCCTCCTGCCACTCTTCAAACCAAAACACAGCTATGTAAACACAACTGCTTCACGGTAGAAACACGAATGAGACAGAGGTTCCCAATCAAACGACTTTGGTACAAAGTCTTCTTCTGGTAATCTGTCTATATACGTATATAACGGAAAACTTTGTATCTTCTACCGCCTGTATAATGGATAATGTTCTGAAGAACTCTTCAATATATCTACAGGCACGTTTCACCATCATACTGCCCGTCGTCGTCAGGAAATCCATCTTCATACCTTAGAACCAGAATGGTCACGCACAATGCGGTTCAGAGGAGTTTCCTCCCGCGAACACTCAGGTTGTAGAATGATCTTCCTGCCAAGGCTTTCCTTAGGGACTGCAATATGGGAGTTTTTCAAAAAGGGCGTATGAAGGTTTCTTAAGGATTGACAACGCGCGTGTGACATCCCTGGTGTTACAGGCTACATCTATAGGCTATGGTAACCCCGTTTACCATTAGACGGACCGTATGCTTGTTTGCCACCATAGTAGAATATATCTTAAAAAAAATTAACAAACTTACCGTGTCTGTCGTTTCCAACAGTTGGTCCGACTTCATCCGGAAGTCTTCTTCAGGAGGCGTACAGCGCTTCGCGCCACAGCGTCTCGTCTCGCACTGCGGGCCCAGCATTGGTATTTAAATTGTAGTCAATTTAATAGAGTTTAATAAAAAGATAAGTAAATTTTTAAAAACAAGTGCTCAGAGGAATTGTTCAATATGATGCCCACAGCCACTTTCTACCATCGATAGGGAGTTCATACTCATGTCCTACAGCATCAATGGTCGCGTACTGCGCGGTTTCAGAACTGTTTCCTCCCACGAATACTCAGGTTGTGGAATGAGCTCCCTGCCGAGGTTTTCCCAAGAGACTACAGCATAGGGTTCTTCAAAAGGGGGGTAAAGAGGTTTCTTCAGGGTCGGCAACGCACGCGTAATGCCTCTGGTATTGCAGGTGTTCATAGGCTACGGTAACCGCTTACCATCAGGTGGGCCGTATGCTTGTTTGCCACCTCAGTGGTATAAAAAAAAAAAAAACAACCAATAAACACTTTCTGAATCAAATTAGTAACAAATCAAAACAACTTCTCTAATACGTAAATACTTACTCGTACTTCTTAGCCGTAAAAATGTCAAACGTGACATTTTATGAAAGAGACAAAACACTTCAATTATTTGGTCGAGTTGCACTCATACGTTTATGATTTAATCCATCTGACAAAATGTATTTACATCCTTAACCCTTAAACCTTAAATTTAAATTTCCACTGCTGAGCAATAGTATTTTCTCGTAACAGACTTAAATTTTACTGATTCATTAATTAAAGGAGTGTATGCCCGAAGAATAGCAAAATCCAACGCTCTTTTCATCCACTAAAGAAATTTGGACGTTCAGGATTAATTCAACTGTTTATCACTAGATGGCGTTGAATAAAATTAGAACTCGCTATAAAAACATTGGTACACAAAATAATTTTTTTTTTTGTTAAAAAATCATCCAATTATCTTTTTTCTGTATTATCTATTTTATTTCTTTATCTTTCTGCGTTGATTATGTAGACAAATATGTACAAATACAAATATGCAATGTAGGTAATTTGTTTTTTTTATGGCTTATAATGGAATGGCAACCCCGACTCCTCTATGGGTATTATACACTACATATATGGCGGGGCACTAGTGAGGGATGATAGGTGACGATGAAAGCAGATCAGTTAGTTCACCATGACGAATTCCAAATAGAATTTACCACGATGGTTTCCAGAGGGAACCGCGTGAGGTATTTAAATTCATTCACCAATCAATTCTCTTTCAGTCTAAAACATTTATTTTTTCATAACAGAATGGGCAAACGAGCATGCAACTCACATGATGGTAAGTGACTACTGCCACCTATGGTCACCCACAACACCAACGGCATTGCAGGTGTACTGCCGGCCTTTTAAAAAGGAATATGCTCTTTTCTTGAAGGTTATAATGTCGTATCGGTTCGGAAATACTGCTGCTGGAAGTTGATTCTAAAGAGTGGTTGTACGTCGAAGAAAGTGCCTTGAAATTTTAAAAATAGAGAAAACGTATTCTGGAAATATAATACAGCGTAAATATCTTTTTCTATATAGAGGTTCTAAGAATTTGAAAAATATATACCCTAGTGCATTCTCTTGTTGGCACGTATATTTCCATATTTCCTCTGCGAACTATCCCGTGGGATTTATGCCTGCAACGTGACTGCACTAGTGCTAATGAAAGTCTACTATATGTGATAAATATTACGTATTTCATAAGTGTTTATTTATTTATTTATAGGAACACCAACAGCATATTGCATTATAACTTATAGGTATAACAAACATTAAATATAATACAATATTAATGCACACGCCTATTATAGGTGTTCACAACATTCACTTTAACATAGGTATACAGTGCGAGAAAATTAAGTAAATAATAAAAATAAAAATTGGTAAAAAAACTTTTAAGTTAAACGGTTTTATTTTATGTGCACTGAAAACTACAAAATAAATAAATAGTTACTTACCTATCAACCTACGTAGGTGATCTCGGTCATTAATATCTCTGATGGTAGTGGTTGTCATAACATGAACCATGTGAGCGGCCGAAAGGCAGTTCATGAGAGAACACTAACACCAGGGTTTGCTTGGTATAAGCAGCCCACACTATAACAAGTAGGTATTTTGACCTTAGAGTTCATAAATATTTTAGTACTAGGCAGAATAGCTTTTAGGCATATTAGACTAAAATAAAAACGTGGGGCCCATTAACTATTTATGTATTAATTTCTACTATACTAAGTGTGGATTGCATCGACTTATTATAATCGTCATCATCATCATCCTATCGCATCCGAAACCTCATATCCAGAGTCCAGGGTCCGCTGAATCGACTTACTATAATCGTAACTGGAGGTTTTGACCATCAATAACCAGCCGTTACGGCTTCACCAGCGAACGCCGAGCTCATGATCTACCAAAGTATAAGATATGCTCTGCTATAGGTATGATTTCAGAGGGGCCCCACGTTTTTATTTTAGTCTAATATGCCTAAAAGCTATTCTGCCTAGTACTAAAATATTTCTGAACTAGAAAGTCAAAATACCTACTTGTTATAGTGTGGGCTGCTTAGTTTACCTACCAAGCAAACCCTGGTGTTAGTGTTCTCTCATGAACTGCCTTTCGGCCGCTCACATGGTTCATGTTATGACAACCACTACCATCAGAGATATTAATGACCGAAATCACCTACGTAGGTTGATAGGTAAGTAACTATTTATTTATTTTGTAGTTTTCAGTGCACATAAAATAAAACCGTTTAACTTAAAAGTTTTTTTACCAATTTTTATTTTCTTGTTTTTAGTATTTAGTGAAATTGTTTACTGAATATTCCTCATTCTATTTAATTCATTCAATGCATCATTATTACATGGTTTCTTACCTGATAATTTAGTACAATATAATTCCTCAATACATAGCCCTTCCAGAGACTTGACTCGACTTAGAGCCACGTATGCTTATCCTTCCTCAAACCATTTTGAGCCCAAATATACTACTGCATGGTCGACGGTGCTGCCCTGCATTTTATGGACGGTGAATACCCATGACAAAACTAAGGGCAACATCCTTTTTTCAGCCGTACCATAATTGAATTTTGCTGGAAACTGTATGGCTTTAGGGTAAATAACGTGCATGCCGTCTGTGCCAAAGTCAATTAAAACTGATGATATATCTGTTTCGTACATTTGGGTTCGACGGAACTGAGGCCAAAAAGGTATCTGAGTGTCAAGTGTCTGAGAGTCTAGTGTCTGAGTGTCTTGTATCCGAGTGTCCAGTGTCTAGTGTCTAGTGTTTAGTATCTGAGTGTCGAGTGTCTAGTGTCTGAGTGTCGAGTGTCTGAGTGTCTAGTGTTTAGTGTCTGAGTGTCGAGTGTCGAGTGTCGAGTGTCTAGTGTCTAGTGTCTAGTGTCTAGTGTCTAGTGTCAGAGTGTCTAGTGTCGAGTGTCGAGTGTCTAGTGTCAGAGTGTCTAGTGTCTGAGTGTCTAGTGTGTCTGAGTGTCTAGTGTCTGAGTGTCTAGTGTCCGAGTGTCTAGTGTCTGAGTGTCTAGTGTCTGAGTGTCTAGTGTCAGTGTGTCTAGTGTCTGAGTGTTTAGTATCTGAGTGTCGAGTGTCGAGTGTCGAGTGTCAAGTGTCGAGTGGCGAATATGTCAGAGTGTCTAGTGTCTGGGTGTCTGAGTGTCAAGTGTCTGAGAGTCTAGTGTCTGAGTGTCTTGTATCCGAGGGTCTAGTGTCTGAGTGTCTAGTGTCTGGGTGTCTGAGTGTCTAGTGTCTAGTGTCGAGTGTCTAGTGTCTGAGCGTCTAGTGTCCGAGTGTCTAGTGTCTGAGTGTCTTGTATTCGAGTGTCCAGTGTCTGAGTGTCTAGTGTCTAGTGTTTAGTATCTGAGTGTCGAGTGTCGAGTGTCGAGTGTCGAGTGTCGAGTGTCTAGTGTCTGAGTGTCGAGTGTCTGAGTGTCTAGTGTCTAGTGTCTAGTGTCTAGTGTTTAGTGTCTGAGTGTCGAGTGTCGAGTGTCGAGTGTCGAGTGTCGAGTGTCTAGTGTCTGAGTGTCTAGTGTCTAGTGTCTAGTGTCTAGTGTCTATGTCTAGTGTCTGAGTGTCTAGTGTCTGAGTCTCTATAGTGTCTGAGTGTCTAGTGTCGAGTGTCGAGTGTCGAGTGTCAATATCTTGTTTCTAGTATATAGAGTGTCTAGTGTCTAGTGTCAGAGTGTCTAGTGTCTGAGAGTCTAGTGTCTGAGTGTCTTGTATCCGAGTGTCTAGTGTCTGAGTGTCTAGTGTCTGGGTGTCTGAGTGTCTAGTGTCTAAGTGTCGAGTGTCGAGTGTCGAGTGTCGAGTGTCGAGTGTCGAGTGTCGAGTGTCGAGTGACGTCGAGTGTCGAGTGTCTGAGTGTCTTGTGTCTGGTGTTGAGTGTCTGAGTGTCGAGTGTCGAGTGAGTGTCGAGTGTCGAGTGTCTAGTGTCTCAGTGTCTAGTGTTTGAGTGTCTAGTGTCTGGGTGTCTGGTGTCTATTGTCTAAGTGTCGAGTGTCGAGTGTCGAGTGTCGAGTGTCGAGTGTCGAGTGTCAAGTGTCGAGTTTCGAGTGTCTAGTGTCTGAGTGTCTAGTGTCTGAGTAGTGTCTGGGTGTCTAATGTCAAGTGTCTGAGAGTCTAGCGTCTAGTGTCTATATGTGTCTATAGTGTTTAGTATAGTGTAGTGTCGAGTGTTATAGTCTCTGAGTGTCGAGTGTCTGAGTGTCTAGTGTCTGGTGTAGAGTTACGAGAGACGTCGAGTGTCGAGTGTCTGAGTGTCGAGTGTCTGAGTGTCTGAGTGTCGAGTGTCGAGTGTCTAGTGTCGAGTGTCTGAGTGTCTAGTGTATAGTGTCTGAGTGTCTGAGTGTCTAGTGTCTGGAGTGTCTAGTGTCTAGTGTTTAGTATCTGAGAGTCTAGTGTCGAGTGTAGATTGTCTATTGATTAGTGTCTAGTGTCTAGTGTATGACGTCGAGTGTCGAGTGTCGAGTGTCTGAGTGTCTTGTGTGGTGTTTAGTGTCTGAGTGTATAGTGTCGAGTGTCTAGTGTAGTGTCTAATATATGTCTGAGATATATATATATATATATATAGTGTCTATATATATATATCATATATTATTTGATACCCATATAAATATATAGTATATTGGAACGGCGTCGATCTTGAATTTTAAATTTTGACATAATCATCGTGTTTTACTAGTATAAGGAAAAATATGTAATCCGCCATATATATATATATATATATATATATATATATATATATATATATATATATATATATATATATATATATATATATATATATATATATATATATATATATATATATATATATATATATATATATATATATATATATATATCAGATATCAGATATATATTTATGGGAAATACAGTCTGAAATATTATATTATCAATATAAATATGTGTGTTGGCGTATGAATGGAATATACCGCGTTGGTTGGAGCGTGTTTGTGAATATCAGTTGACAGGTCGTGGAATTTATTAGTTCGGATTTGTAAATATATATTGTACATGTTTATTTCATAACCACTTGTAAACATTATTATTTCCTTTCCCATAAAGTAAGTTAATTAAATTTTACATACATACCTATTTCATCTCTTTCTAGGACCAGTCCATGTTCATGTCCGTACGGCCAGCCGCATACATACGCAACATAACAGTGATGTTTTATAAAAAAACTAAATAGTTAATATTTTGTAGTCTTAAGCCATTTTATTGTAATTATTTAAATAAAAAAAAGTTTAACAATTTTCTATTTATTTTTTATAAAAGTCATTAGATCAGAAATTTAAACAAGACAAACATCTTCAAGTACATTTTAGATTTATCATCGATTTTTGTAAAATCTTTTCCTTTCTATTCTTAATACTTAATACACTACTTATAAATATTTTGTTCAACAATACAAGAGACCAGGATATTTTCGTATTAACTAAACAATTGACAGTCGCCAACCAAGTTATTAGATCGTTCACCTTGGACTGTATCCTTTTGTGAAAATCAGGCCATCAACAGGATAATAGGTGAAAACGTGATTATTTTACGAAAAGGAAACCTCACTTCCTTCATACGTGACAATGTATTGAGGTAAATGAAATGTCCATTATGTTCCTTTGACACATTCCCTTCGGTGCGTTTTAATAAAAAAAGATGGCGGGCTCGCGATGTTTTCGCGCCATTAGCGTTAAACTATTTGCCGCCAAAACATTACTCTGTATTGGTGCATTGTATCATGTTTTTTAAATATTACTTTTTTTTATTACGTCGACTGCAGGAAACAGTTGTAAACATTCTTCTTTGAAGTATTCGAATCTGACTGTTTGTTTGTTTACAACATAAATCCATAAAGTTTAATTAATATTATCTTGATACATCGTCTAGAAGTGTATTAATATTGTTTATGGTGCAATAAAGAATTAAATATAATTTATTTATTTAACTCTTTATTGCACCATAAACAAAAATATACAACGACAAGTGAATAATTCAAGTGAACAGTGAATTACAGTAACATAAATACAGATTGAAATATACACATAAAGGTACAAATGGCGGTCTTATCGCTAGGGGAATCTCTTACAGACAACCATTGGTTACAAGATAACACATAGAAGTGGGAAGGTGACGCAAGAGTGAATTAATAATTTTTCGTGCATAAAATATAAAATCTTATAATGCACAAAAATATCAAATACATATAATTTATTAAACTACTTACTATATATATATATATATATATGTGTGTGTGTGTGTGTGTGTGTATATATATGTATATATAATGGGATTTGATTTATATTTACTCTGTTTTCCCATTTCCGAAACCCACGTGTGCGAAGTCAGTCAGAAGGCAGAGAGCTAGCGTACAATAAATTTGAATGTTTTTTTTTTTTCTAAATTGATCCAATTATGAAAACGGCGTACTTTAGAATAGTCTTAAGTGGGGTCATTATTTTTCATGATAAAAAATTATTGTCATAATTTTCTTTAATTTCCTTTATCATATCTTAGCTACCTAGTAATATTTGTCTAACGTTTAATAAATGGCAAATATTAAAAAAAATATATGTATATGTACAAATTGGAATTTATTACATCAACTGGTGCGTTGTTGATTAAGATGTTCTTTTTCCTTATAATTTGTCTAATATTTTCCTTTCGTCGAGCTCTAGAGGTGTCCATACACGCTACGATTCGTTTAAAGGTGAACACGTGCCACAAAACGTGCGTGGACGAAATGACAGTCGGAGATTGAAGACTAATATGAAAGGTTGTAGAACCTCTGGTAGTAATCATCATATCATCATTTCAGCCATAATCTGTCCATTACTGGACATAAGCCTTCCCCATAGACTGCCATAAAAAACAGTCCTGATATACCTGCATCCACTGACTCCTTGCAGCGCATTTCAGGTCGTCACTCTATGTAGTAGAGGGTCATTCTACACTGTGTTTTCCCATATGCAATCGCCACTCAAGAACCTTTCTTCAACCATCGGTTGTCGGTTCTTCGAGCTATGTGACCAGCCCATTGCCACTTTAGCTTGCTTATCTTTCGGGCTATGTCGATTACTTTGGTTCTTTTGCGGTCTGGTATTATTTGGTAACAATAATGATGGTCAATCTTCGAGTGTTGGCAGTCGCACACATACTTATGGCAGCGGTATTAAACAAAATATTTTTTTATTTTATTTTAATTCAATAGGTACACATTACAGTGAATTAACATGGTTACATTAATTTATACAGTACAATAATGTTTTGTTCATGCTAACCCTCCAAAAATATGTGTACACAGCATGATCAAAACATAAATACACAGCTAAACAAGTCTGTGAACACAATATAATTTATACAACAAAAAATTATTTAACTTATACATTAACAATTATAAAGGTAAATATACAAATACATGGATAATCATATACATATATATATACATATGCATACACATACATATATACATACATATATATACACTCTCTCACACACACACACACACACACACACACACACACACACACACACACACACACACACACACACACACACACACACACATACATACACACACACATACACATGCACACATACCACAGTGTACATATTATTTTTTTTATTAATTCATATTCTAATTAAATAACCAATGATATAGACTTCCGCAAGATAACACCTAGTTCAGTAAGATATTGTCTTACACCATCGATTCGTGGTTTCGATTAAATTGAAACTATGAGTCGTAAGAATAAATCGTACCATATATAGACTCTTTAGGTTACGTTTTCCTTGTACATTTTACTTAAGATTCGTAACTTAGATGGAAGTCTAGTCTGGTTGTTAGACAGGTCTATCAACTAAGGATATTATGAAACATAGTACTAGAACATCAAGGAAATATCATTTTTAGTTTTATAATATAATTATTAGTTTTTTTTTTTTATCGGTGAAAATGGTATGGTAACCCCGCCTGCGCTAACGGGATACGCTGGCGGAGCACCAGTGAAGGGTGATCGATGAGAATGAAAACAGGCCAGTTAGCCCATCATGGTGAATTCATCAGGAATTAACCAGGAGCTCGACCTGGTTGGGTATATTGCTAGCAATGGGATTCTCAGTATTCATTACTAACAATCCCTTTCCCCCCTAATATATAATTATAAGTTGAGTGTCGTGGTCTGAAAGGTATATTGCCTTAAATATAGAGTTCAAAGATTACAATATTGAATCTGGCTGAAACCAGAGGGAGACTATGTACAAAAGTCGTTTGCTTGGCCACCTCTGTCCCATTCGTGTTTCTACCGTGAAGCAGTTGTATTGCATGGCTGTGTTTTGATTGACGGGTGGGATATAGCAGTGAATTTACAGGGTACAGAGGAATAACACCTGAGTCATCAGGAATGGTAAAGCATAGGAGGTGTCGTCATGGGCAAAACAGTATACTCTGTTATGTCCATGGTACTGCTTATGTTTACTGGCGACGGTTACTACTTTCCATCAGGTGGGCCGTCAGCTTGTTTTCCATTCTAAGTTGCATAAAAAAAATTGTGTCAGTTGAAATTTCCAGTTATTTTCCGGTGATGGAAAACACCGATAACAAACTAATTTTAATTAGACACGTGCAAAGAAAAAGTGAATGTGCTAAGTAAAGTATTTCGTGTGAATGTGATTGGTTTTACTCGTAAGTATAGAGGGAGACGGAATAAAGAGATGGATGGACCGTGTGAATGATGATGAAATGAAATGAAATGAATGATGATACGGTCAAAAAGGACGTGACTAGTGAGATGACTCTAATTAGAGATCAATGGAGGGAAGGGATTATTAGTAATAGAGACTAAGTGCCCAATTGCAATATATCCAACCAGGGCGGTCTCTGCGTGATCCCTCCCTGAAAACCATCCTGAATTCCAGCTGTATACATTACGATGGGCTAACTAACCTGTCTTTTCATCTATATTAATCATCTGTCTCTGGTGCCCATTTCGGTATATACCACACAGGCGGGGTTTACAATTTCATTATCATCCATTATAAAAAAAATAGAGATCTATGGAAGAAGAAAACATATTATAGCAGAAAGAAAATAAATTTTAATCACAAATTTCATTTAAATTTTTGGTTCAAACTTTACAGTCGAGGAATTTAAGTTGCGAGTCGATGTTGTCATTCGGATGAACCATTCGCATTCTCTCTTACATGAAATGGTCCTTCGGGCCGGATGAAAGCAACTGCGGCGTACGTTCAAAGCGAATAGATGCGTGCTTCATTAACAAAGCAATAGAGGTTCGTGTGGGACATGAAGTCTTATACTAAAAGCATTTAAACAGTACGGAAAATTTTACTAAGCGTTTCAAGTGCTCATCACTTGAGTACGTGATTCGATTGTATACGAGTCGATTGAGTGTACTTAACTTAATTATTGCGAGATATTTATACGCCATGGGCGTTATAAGAGACAATTTAGCTTATATATTGTTTATACGTTTTGCGAGGTTAAATTTGTTTCGACTAACCTCTTCCCCGCGGCTGCGTTCATGCGGAACCTCAATCTCTAATTTCAGTAGGAATTCCCACAAATTTCCATTTCCATAGGAATTTTGTGAAAATCTTCCGTAATAGATGTTTATAAACCACAATTAATGTTGTTGTGATAAATTTCAACAATGTATGGTAAGAAATTTGTAAAGTTTCTGATTATTTCAGTATGATATTTTTGTAATGTGTTACTTGTATATAGATTTGTAATAATAACAACAATTCTCCTACATTCTTCACGACTCTGGAACGCGCTTCCTGGTGCCATTAAGAGACTACACACTAAACCGTCTTTCAAAAAAAGCATTCATGCTCACTTTTTATCTTTATCCGAGCAGTAAGTGCTTTATATTATTCTCAATTTCTTGTATAATATAGTATATATCATATATATATGTTTAAGTATATTTGTTATTCATATATATTTATTCATTTATATATGTAATTTTAGTATGTATGTATATCAATAATTAGTAGTACCGCATTCGAGTATTCTGACACTTCCCTATGGTTGACTGGGAGAGAATGCTTTTAGCATCAAGTCCACCATGTACACATATATGTACTAATGAATAAATAAATAAAATAAAATAAATAACCATATATAATATATAAAAAGTCCATTTTATGATAATTGTTCGTGCTAATCTCCAATATCACTCTCTTTTGTATTGTTTGTTTCAGTTTTAAAAATAGGACAGTTTTTATCCCGATAAAAACTTTGTTTGGTTTTGGAATCGACATCGCTACCGAGTCCGTGACTTGGAATGAGATAGGAACGCGGGGTGACTCATTCCAACTTACGGACTCGGTAGCGATGTCGATTCCATTGACAAAATTCGCTTGCCACTTGTCTAGAGGCTCAAAGGGTCTACCATGAAGTATTTTACGAAATTTCGGGGACGAACGTTTTGATGTTGAACGAAATTTGATGTTAAAATTACATAATACATGCTGATTAAAATTATTGAAAATGTTAAAATATCGTTCCTTTGGACTATTAGAATAGGATTTATGATGAACGAAATGTTAAGCTTCATTTATTGGGTCGATTTTGATACGAACAAAAACACGAAGTTGAGCCCGAAATTTCGGAATTTCATTTCATGGTAGACCACCAGAGCAACCTTTACCAATACCAATGATTGACGACGGCTTCGTTCGTACCGACTCATACGTCAACAATTACTAACGAATGAAATTAATAACCTAACGTTTTTTTTAATGGGTTGGAAATGGAATGGTAACCCCGCCTGCGCTGTCGGTATACGCTGACGGGACACCAGTGATAGATCATGGGTGAAGATGAAAGCAGGTCAGTTAGTCGTGAAGAAATCATAAAGGATTAACCACAATGGTCGGTGGGAAAAGGGATTGTTAGTAATGGAGACTAAAAATCCCATTACTAGCAATATTGGGTATACCAATATACCCAACCAGGTCGACCTCCTCGTGATTCCCCCAGGAAACTATCATGGTTAATTCCTGATAAATTCATCATGATGAGCTAACTGGCCTGTTTTCATTCTCACCTATCACCCTTCACTGGTGCTCCGCCAGCATATCCCGTTAGCGCAGGCGGGGTTACCATACCATTTTCATCCATAAAAAAAACATAATGGTTTCTAGGAGGAACCGCGTGGAGGTCGACATGATAGGGTGTATTGTTAGCAATGAGCTGTAAGAACCCATTACTAACAATCCCTTTCCCCCAGCCGAATGATATTAGTAGTCGTACGACATTAGTAATCGAATAATTTGAAAATCAATCGAATAAACCGAACGAATTTTTCAGTCGAAGAGATTAATCGTCGAATTATTGAAGTCACGCATCGATACTCTCAAAATCATAAAGTTAAATCAAGCCTGCATACTTAATCTCCATAATAAATTAAGTTAATTAACATACAAGATGGAAATCGTGTATTTGCAAGTGACAAAAAATACACGATATTAAAATAACGATTGCAATTGTAATATTTTATTATATTAATAATATTATTATGAACTCGCAAGTTTTATTTATTAGACATTTAATGAGTCTTTAAATCCATACTTCACCTACAGTGAAGGATAATGTATGATTATCCATCTTTCATCATCATATCAGCCTTTAACTGTCCACTGATGGACATAAGCCTCTCCCTTTGGAGGTTTTGTCGGTAGGTGCCTCGCTTGTGAGGCGGATTGGCAACCACGGTTAGACTTTGGAGACGTTTTAAGAGAGACGCTGCTGCCCATTCCTCGCCCTCCCTTAGTCGCCTCTTGCGACACTCACGGGAAAGGAAGGCGTGGCCTATTCTATACCGGGATCATACGACCAATTATTAATTGTAATTTATTTTAATTTCTATTTTTTTTTTTGTAAATATGATTCAGTGTAGTGTTGCTAGACTTGATTCGTCTTCCAATTGTTTCTTTCTTTAAAAATATATATTAAATTAGAGATAATTTATCGAATGTTCAAATTGTAATAAATTTATATATTTATAGTGTATGTATTTATGTAATATTTTATTATATGTTTTAATATTTTATTTAACTGTATATATGTTTATGTATTAATAGTTGCAGCACTTCAGCTGTCTGCTAACGAAATGCTTTCTCACTGTATTGGGTTGACTGGAAGAGATCTCTGTTAGAGATAAGTCCACCCTTGCTCACAATATTTATAAATACATTATTTTATATGTAATTTACAAGTGCAATAAAAATATATATAAATAAATATAGATCGTAGGATAACATAGAATATTGGTATTATTATAAATAATTAGAAAACTTCTGCACGATAAATGAAAATAACTGTACTTACTGTAATAACTCTAACAATATATACTGTATATTATACAGTACAGTATTTTTTTGTTTTAATGTTAGTTAGTGTGGAAACCCAGGACACTTAGAAGGACATTAAACCAAAAGAGTTTTAATATTAAAATAATTAAACACTACATACTTTCTGGTCGCTTGCTAAAGCCCCCCAAGGAAATTTTTGTCATTCCTCTTTGCCACCACTTTGGAAACCGGTTGGTAACTTGGCCTATAGAGCTAAGAGAAATCTCTTTGCATCTAACTCGACTATAGACGAAATAAATTCTGTACCACCAACATCTTGTGTTGCGGAAGCTGTTTGCCGAAAATTGTCATATCAGTAAAAGTGACACTATTTAAAAAAACTTTATTATTATTATTATTAGTGCTCTTCTTTTATTTTTGAAAGTTGTTGTGCCATATACTGCAATCCAATATCTTGCTTCTTATATTTTTAATTATTTTTAGCAGTATTCTTCTATCGTCTCTAAGTCCACATTTGTTACATTTTCTTTCTATTGTATTCTTGTTTTTTATAAGACCGTCCGAATACGTATGGGGGAAACTTTAGGGTCGTTTACACACATACGTCATCTGTAAAGTATCAGGTGTGTAGGCAACAGTAAATTTGAGTGTGTGAACTTGTTTTCTGCCCCCGGGGTACGGAAAGGATTAAAAAGTTTCACATGACGTTTTGTACTTGCAAACAACTTGTTTTAAAGTTACTTTTGTCTCAAAGTTTCTTATTGTTAAATTTCCAAGGGTATATTAAGCGACTCCAGAAAGGTTGACGTTGTTTAAAATTTGTCTGTGTCTTTTTTTTTTATATCTGTCGGACAATATCGTTGTAAATTCTGAACAATGGGGTTACTCTTATAATAAATTTCAATAGATCGATGCTCAAATTGAGACTCTTCACGCTTTCGAATTGCAGTACTAACGACATAATGGTTCCATATTGTTTTAATAGATGCTTATTAGTGTAACTTGCCAATGCAAACTGTTGCAATAAGATCCCAATTCTAACCTAATTTCTAACTGTAGTTTCATGAGTCCAGTATAAAATTGTCATTGGCAATAGATTGGATTGGTTGGTACTGATATTAGATTCAAGAGTAGATCAGCAGATTTTCATTTGTTTTGTTTAATTTTAATTTGACCTTTGTGGTATAGAAATAGAAAAGTAATTTTACACCACCATTAAATTTCTATTGATATTTCTCGTGGACCAGCAGTTCGGTATAGTTCCATTTTGAGTGTTCCTTATTTCGCCGTTGTGTACACTTAGTTATTTTGGTGTACTCGTATACATTGTTTCTTCAGCCGCCTCTTACAATACCTGGCGAGATACTCTGTTAAAAAGTCTTTAGGCGACGGTTACCATTTCCATTGGACCGTCAGTCTTGTTATCTTTCTAAGTTTATAAAAAAAAAAGATAAAAAGAACATAACACATTGTATTCTCAGTCTATTATCCATTACGGCGGACTACATTTTATTGTAGTTATTTATAATGGCTTTTCTCAGCAATGTCGACTCACCCTCATATCCTTCAGCCTAAATGGTCGCGTACAACGCTATTTCAGAGATGTTTTCTCCCACAAACAGATTATGGAATGAGCTCTCTGCCAAGGATTTTCCAAGAGACTACAGCATGAGGTTTTTCAAAAGGAGGGTAAAGAGGTTTCTTCAGGGTCGGCAACGCATGCGTAATACCCCTGGTATTGCAGGCGTTCATAGGCTATAGTAACCGCTTACCATCAGGTGGGCTGTATGTTTATTTGTCACCTCAGTGGTACAAAATAAATAGATGTCGGGGTTAGCCGTGTAGTTTCGGACTCAGTAGAAGCCCTTATTCATGAACGGACTGTATTTTGATCACTTCATATCTAACTTTTACTTTAAAACATGCCAAGTAAACAAGTTAAACCATAGAACATAGCTACTGAATTCGATAGAGCGTATCCGACACGGATAATGAGTGCATACTTGATAGCACATTTTTATTTTTAAACTTGTTTCGCCTATATAATTGGCGGTATTTCAATTGTTATAAAATTTGGATTAATATCGATTTTTATTCATTTTTGAGGGATAAGTACTGAAACATAATAACTAAGTGAGAAAGGGATTGTTAGTAATGGTGTCTAACTGAATCATCGTGGGCAATACACCCTATTAGGTCGATCTCCACGCAGTTCCCCCTGGAAACCATCGTGGTTAATTCTAGTGGAATTCATCAAGATGGGATAACTGACCTGCTTTCATCGACACCTGTCATCCCTCACTGGTACCCTGCCAGCGTAAACCGATAGCGAAGGCGGGATTACCGTTTCATAATCACCCATTAAAAAAAATTGCGAGACTTTGTACAAAATCGTTTTCTTGGCCACCTTTGTCCCATTCGTGTTTCTACCGTGAAGCAGTTGTGTTTGCATGTCTGTGTTTCGGTTTAAAGGGTGGCAGAAGGGATATGGCAGTGAATTTACAGGGTACAAAGGAATAACACTTGAGTCTTTAGGAATGGCAACGCATGGGTTATCATGAGTGAAATTAGGTATCATGAGTGAAACAGAAACTGTTATGTCCATGGTACTGCTCATATCTATAGGCGACGGTTACCACCTAATATCAGGTGGGCCGTCAGCTTGTTTGCCATTCTAAGTTGTAAAAAAAAAAACATTGCAATAACTACGTTTATACTTGTTTGTTAAATTGTAGCGCCACGATTGGCCTTTGTGTTTATATAATCAGTCATTCATTTTATCATTTATATTAATAAATGTGTATCGATTTTTGATAAATAATATTAAAGTAATAAATAACGTATACGATAATAAAGATTAGTGTTTTTCAATTCATAATATTTGTTTGATATCATTGTCACAATAAGAAATGAGGAGGCACAGAGAAATACTTAGTCAATAAATATATTTACTGATAGAATTTCGAAAGGAATCATTAAAATGTAAGTGTTTTATTTTATTGTAATTTTAACATTTTTTTTTTACATACTTTACAATGGAGACATTAAGAAGATCTGACACATAACTAAAGTACTTAAATAATTATGTACATATGTGTATATCTTGTAATTGTTTATATTTCTAATAAGTTTACTATTGTAATCTTTTGGAGGAAACAGTAAAGAGTACCTATCTATCTACTGGTATCTACGATTCATATGGCACGAATAGAGGGTCCCTCGTTCGCGCCTCTTACAGGATAGTCCGTCAAACTGCGCGGAAAAATTGTTTCTTATCTGAGTGAATATTCCGCTGTGTGTAATATACTTTATCTAAAATCATTTTCCGATACAAAAAATGAAGGACGTCTTTTTTTCTAAGCTCTTATAAAAAATAACCTTTTATGTACCGGTGTATATTATTTTTTGTTTGTTACACGAATAATATGTTAGGGTAATCAGTTTTAGGGAAAGGGATTATTAGTAATGCGGACTATCTCAATCAGCGGACTATTGCAATATACGCTATCAGGTCGATCTCCTCGTGGTCTCCCCTGGAAATCAACGTGCTGAATTTTAGGTGTATCAAGATCGTTATCGCAGCCGGGGTTACCATTACATTATCATCCAATAAAAAATAAGTCTTTGCATGTTAAAAGATTCTCTTGTGTATAAATTCATGAAAATACTATGATAAAAATGAATTATATAATATATACACATACCTATGTGTTTATGACTATTTCTACACACTACTTTTTTACTACTTTAATTTTGACAGATGAAGTGCATCATAGCAGAGGTTTTTCAGTATAATTTGAAATCGTAGGCTATATTTATTGATTTTATTTTATTGTTATACGGACTTAAGTGTATTTATTATTATAACTTTATTATAAATTTATTATTCTAAAAACTTGTGAAGAAGAAATTTTTTGTTTTTTATTCAACTTACTTTTTTATGTTTAATTTATATCACTAATAATTGCAATCGAATGGCTTTGTTGCATTCGCATTTATTATTGGATCATGCTGTGGCAAGTTTACCTGGTCAATACATTACATGTACTTGCATGTTATAGTTTAATTTTGTATTTGTAAACTTCTATTATGTACGCCCAAAAAAATAAAATAAAATATATAATTTTTTTATCCACAAAATTAAACAAATTGTACACACAGCAGCCGTAGCGATGTTCAAGTGCATTGTCACACATATATAAACGGTTTATATTCAACAAACGCTCTGTCAATGGCCGGTGCTCGGGCCGATATTTCCTCATCCCACCTTGATGACCATTAATTATTGACGCTACTCGAAAAAAAAAAGGATCATCGAATACCGCGACTAAATAAGTGATCAGTGCTGTGTTGTGATCGAAATGGTGGAAAACATGTGTGAGGAGCCCGTCGCGAAACCTGGTAAATTATTTTAATTAAACAGTATACTCTGTTAAGTTCATGGTACTGCTCATGTCTATAGGCGAAGGTTACCACTTTCCATCAGGTGGGCCGTTAGTTTGTTTGCTATTCTAGGTTGCATAAAAAATGTAAATTTTAGAAGGCATGACATCGCAGCCCTCTAGAGTGACAGACACCATGGGTGTCACTGATTGTCATGGCCATGGTGCTATTAGTGTCTATAGATGCTGATGACTGCTTTTCCTCAAGTGATCATCAGAATAATTTTCATTATGAATTTAAATTAAAACTCCACGATGAAGTAGAAACAATTATTGTAATATTATTTCGTTTAAAATTCAATTTAAAGCATTACTATTTAATAAGTATTATTATTATGTAGATGAGTATTTTAATGATAATAAATTAATTATTGATGACGATTTTTGAGCAAAAGTTTTAAATTATTATATGTATAACTAATATATTATATATACACATATATTACACACACAAACACACGCACACACACGCGCACACACACACACACACACACACGCACACACGCACACACGCACACACACACACACACACACACACACACACACGCACAAACATATATATTACATATATTGATTATACAAATTACAAAGTAAATATAATTAAGAAAGGAAAAATATTTGAATTGTATTTGAGTCTAAACGAACTGTAATTTTAATTTATAGTATTTGTAATGTCGTTATGTAGTATCTATCCTATACAAAATATTTTGTGTTTTCGATAAATAAATAATAAATTGTCGGAAATGGTAAATATATTAAATTCATAAAATTTCCGCTGTGCATGTATGTATATAGACATAGTTAAAAAATGAACATAAGTTTTTATTCGATTCGGTTCCATTTATTTACGTAAATGTCAGGCGATTTATTATAAATTGCCAACTGTTATTTATATGTTTTTTATTTATAAAATATTCAGGTATTTTTTGATTGAAAAAGGTGTTTATAGAATAAAATTTGGCGTTCGTTAAAATAGTAAACAATAGTACATTTCATAAATACACTTTTAAAGCCATACATTTATTTACGTATGCTATAAAAGTATATTAAAAATTTACGTCTATTATTTCGATATTTTGAACAAAAATGAAAACGCTTTGTTTTATATGCTGTAAAATATATTTTTTGAATAAAAAATGAATTTTATCTGTTAAATATGAGTCTTTTCTCATTCTAGTATCATGATTTAGGGAGATACGTACTTTTTACTTTCCATTTTTTTTTTCTTATCAGCCGTTATTCTTATTTTCTTTCCTTCGTATTTTAAAGGCTATAGTGACCGTTTATCATCAGACGAGCTGTATGCTTGTTTGCCATCTTTATAGTATATCAAATAAATATTTCTTAACAATTTACATAGTGTTAAAACAAAGTCGGACTTACATATGTTACGATGTTTTCTTTCTTTCTAATAACGGTGATATAAAAAAAATTAGTGGGCCAAAAATTTGTGAATCATTTGATTTGAGAAATTATAAAGTCGAATTTTAAATACTCCATCACGTTCTCTCGTTAGAACATAACTTTCAACGCCCTTCATAACCAGTTCGTACTGGAATAAACAGTTAGTTCGATGCTTCATTGCGACTGCCATTACTTTCAAATATATGTTAGGTACGTTCTGTATATTATGGTGACCTTTGCAGTGCAGTGGTTAACGTTTCTTTGAATAAGAATTTAGAGATTTTAAATTCAATTCTCTGTCGAGTAAATTTAGGAATTGAATGTTTTTATACGAAATCGGGTTTGGTACTCTGGGCGCACCTAAATTTTCGTTGTCTTTCTCATTATATAGAATGTCTTGCTTTGATAGAGGATCGGCCTCTGGTTTCATTTGTAACAATATAAAAATTAAGATTACGTTTCATAGAAAAAAATAGACTTCAGTTGTTGGAAGTTGCCAATTATTTTGATTTAAATACTACTGAACAGCGGGTCTACCATGAAATGAAATTCCGAAATTTCGGACTCAATTTCGTGTTTTTGTTTATACCAAAATTGGACCAATAAATGGAGTTTAACATTTCGTTCGTCATACATCCTATCATAAAATTCCAAAAGAACAATATTTTAATATTTTTAATATTTCCAAAAGGCGTGTATTATGTAATTTTAACATCAAATTTGTGTTTCGTTTGGCTCCGAAATTTCGGAAAACATTTCATGGTAGGCACTCAGATTTTAGTAAAATTTCTATGGCACTAGTCTTTCAGATGAAAAAAGAATTTTTCAAATCGGTTTACAATTGACGAAGTTATAAGTTTACAAATGTAAAAAAATGCAACCGAATACTTCTTTTTATTTGAAGTCGACTGGAAAAATTAGAGATCGAGAGAGAATGGAAAGGTGATTTGATTATATAAACTCATTTGTTAATTTACGTGTGTCATAAATGATTCAAATAAAGTGTTTATCTGTCTATCTATCTATATTCTGTTTATCAATCAAACATACTTATTTTTCTTATTATTGTACGAGTATATATTATTAGATTGAGAGTAAAAGGTATACCTCAATCTCAATATAAGTGTATACAGAGGGAGATTGTCCAAAGTCGTTTGCTTGGGTACCTCTGTCCCATTCGTGTTTCAACCGTAAAGCAGTTGTGTTTGTTAGCTGTGTTTCGGTTTGAAGGATGGGATATGGCGTAAATTTACAGGGTGCAGAGGAATAACACCTGAGTCTTCAAGAATGGCACCGCATGGGGGGTATCATGTGCAAAACAGTATACTCTGTTATGTCCATAGTACTACTCATGTCTATAGGCGACGGTTACCACTTTCCATCAGGTGGGCCGTCAGCTTGTTTGCCATTTTAAGTAGTATAAAAAAAATTTGGTAGGAAATGATGTAAAAAACTATTGATGGGGTAGCCAATACGTAGAAAAAACTCGGACAAATAATTTTTTTCTACTTCATCTTATATCCAATGACTCCTTTTTAACAATCATATTCAGATAGTATCTTGGGTGAAAATTGACGTTCTGAGGAGTAATCCGCTGATAACTTTGTGAACCTCTTCAGTTTTAGTATTCAGATTTAATACAAGCCATCGTCTAAGTGTTATAGCTTATTGTACTATAATAGCAGTGGTTTTCTAAGTCATTTGTATGGTTGATAAGGCGCTGTTTATTTCTCTATTCTTCTTTTTATCTCTTCATTAGCAGTGCTGATTTACAGATAGACAGATATGTAAATAAGAAATATATACACGCAAAACAATGTGGCTGTTATCGTACACTACCCTACTTTTGTAATTTTTTATGGTTCCAATAAATACATTTTAAATTTTTTTTTTTAATAAAGTCAACTACCTGGTTCTCATAATACGAGCTCTGGAACAATGGGACCAATTCTGAGACAATATTTCTCTAAATCTATCTCTTAACTTTATTTTATTTAATAATTTTGCAAAATTATTGTTTTATGAACGAATATAAACTTAAATTATAATAATTTTAAGTTAAATCTATTAAAAAATTAGTTCATATTGGTCTTTAGAATAAATATTTAGCTGTCATATCAAATTGACATTTCAATTTTAGAGATAGATTAATACAAATGACGCGTCAGAATGGACCCTTTTTTGTACTGTCAAAAAACAGACAGCAAAAATAAAGTTTAAAAAATAAAGAAGCCTATATAATAATTTAGGTCTTTATCTATCTATACAATAGATATCATTCAAAGCTAGAGTCTTTATACAAAAGTCGTTTGTTTGGATATTAGTATCCTACTCGTAATTCTGCCGCGGAGTAGCTGCGCTGCGCACACGCACCTCAAAAACGTTCCCTCTATGTACGCTCCTAAACTCTTTCACTTTTTATTAAACGTCAATCATCCGTCACTGTCGCACGATACGTTTCGTTACATTACATGCCCTTTGAAATTTATAAATTTTTAGTTACAATTTAAAATTTTATAATCATTAATTTCCTTACATATGTACATATGTATATTGTAGTATTCAGAATGTAGGGCATTTATGACAAAACTCTTAGGTTATTAGTATGATTGTTTGTTATTATGGTTTTTATAGTGAAAACAAATAAATAAATAAAATAAATACAAGTAATAAATAAGGTGGCCAAAATTGAATAAAAAAAAATTATTTTTTATTTTGTCCATCAAGTTTAGAAATTATGAACACAGTACCAACAGTGAAGTTCAAGTGTAACATTGCTTATATAAAACAGTTTATAAACAACGCTCTCTTACTATTATGGCCGGCGCACGCGCCGCCACTTCCTTACCGCTCACCTTGGCCATAATAAATATTTATACTAGACAGAATAACCGTAATGATATTTATATATATAATTAACGACCTTTCATACTTTAATATAATAAATATCAATAAAAATATAAATTGATTATTAATTTAATAATAAATGAAAAATATAATTAAAAGTGTACATTTATGCAAATGAATATTATATAAATATAATTTATAAATGAATGAAATAAATAATTTTATTTAAATAACGAATTTAATTAAATTAAAAAAAGAAACAACTGTGTGAAGTGTTAAGTCTGTGATTGTGATTATGGCGAATTTTAGAAATGATACACCATCTCCAAAACCGGGTAAGTTATGGCAACATAGATAATTAAATGTTTTATTTACTAGTAACACTCTTTGTGTTTGGTGTGTGAATGCGTTTTGTAAATAACTTGTTATAATCTTAAAAAAAAAATATTATAACATTTAACATATTAATTTTTAATACTACAACAAACGTTACTGCATGATTCGAAATGAGTTTAATATTAGTTAAATATATATTGTAAGGTTAAATTGAAAAGTAAACCGTTAAAATTTCTTACAAATATATTGTAAAGAACAAGATAAATAGTCCAAGACAATTTGCAAAGAAACTTATTTTTATTGACAATTTTAATTTATACCTAAATTTTAGTCGTGCGGTCCCGGCATAGAATAGGCCATCCCTTTCTTTCTCGTGGGTGTCTTAAGAGGATAGACTAGTGATAGGCAGCAGCGTCCCTCTTAAAACACCTCCAAACCCTAACTGCGGTTACCAATCCGCCTGCAAAGCGTGGCAACTTCTGGAAAAATCCCCTAAGGGGGAGGCTTATGTTCAACAGTGGACAGTTAAAGGCTGGTATGATGATATCTGAATTTAAACTTAAAACATTATTAAAGCTGCAAGCAACACCTAGTAGATAGATAGATACTCTTCATTGCTTTCTCCATAAGTTTGGCTAATAATTGACATAAAAAGACGTCATTGTCACAACAAAGTAACTTTAAGTAAATTCTATTATACAATATAGAATTTATTTATATATATTGAAAACTAGTTCAAAATTGAGGACGAATCTAATGGCATAATATAGTCACAAAAAAAAAATTAATGTATGGAAAACGTCTTCCTGATTTGAACGTATTTAAAACTAATCCTTGTATATTATATTATAAGGTTAATTATTGTTAATCATATTTATTATTAATAGGGAAAACCAAGTTTTCAACGAATTACTTGCATTCACCGCATCATATTACAATTATATTCCGTTTTTCCTCTTTAGTGAGTTATTAAATTCAATTAATAGTTAACTAATAACGCTACCACGTTAACTAACAACTTATTTTTCTAACTAAATGATACAGTTAAAGCAATAAGTTAAAATAACAACGGGAAATGGTTTTTAATAGACCTCCATGAGGATGGTATCTTCAATTGGTCTGTATATTTTTTTAAGTATTATATATGTTTCACGATATTTTCTTCAATTCTAAACTAATGTTATGGTCAAATTTCGACCACGGGTCGACCACTAGTTCATTTATTTATGCTATAAATATAAAACAAAAGCCGAAAAAAAATTATCTTTATTGTTTATTTATTTATTTATTCATTCATTAGTACAAATATGTGTACATGGCGGACTTAATGCTAAAAGCATTCTCTCCCAGTCAACTATAGGGAAGTGTCAAAATACTCGAATGCGGTACTAGTAATTATTGATATACGTACATACTAAAATTACATATATAAACGAATTAATATATATACATAACAAATATAATATTGTTGTTGGTACGTTATAATCAAGATTAAAAATATTTAAAATATTAATTAATTGAGCAAAAAACATTAACATATAGAATAGTTAAAGTTATGTCTGGCAAACAAAAAAAACTTCAATTGTGACTAAACCAGTTATTTTAATTTACGAGTAAAAACTAGACTACTAAACTCATTTTGATAAAATTTCTATTTGTATACTATCAATTTGTAAGCATATCCTTTCATAAAAAAAAAAAAACATCGTACAACCCGCCATAAACTAAAATTTCATCCCAACAATCTGGACGAGTGGCGATCCTCCACCGTGCGTTTTTCTAGGCACTTTCTTCCACGCACAACCACTCTTTGGAATCAAATTCCAGCAGCAGTATTTCCGAATCGATACGACAACATAACCATCAAGAAAAGAGCATATTCCTTTATAAAAGGCCGACAGTACACCTGTAATGCCGCTGGTGTTGTGGGTGATCATGGGCGGCGGTGGTCACTTACCACCAGGTGAGCCGCATGCTCGTTTGCCCCCTGTGTTGTAAAATCTAAATCATCGTAAAACTGACAGAATTATAAGGTAACAAATATAAAAATATAAACCCGAATCGAAAACCTGGTTTCTAAAATTGATTGAAAAATTAATATACGATTCAATAATGGGATTATAGGATTTAATTGATGTTGCGTTGTAAGGATTTTTGCCGCAAATAAGTTCAGATAACCCACTTCTAACTGTCTAATATGATATATATGGTATACATATTATGTCTTGTGTTCTAATAATTGCAGCTTCGGTGTCATGGTATTTATGACGCTACCATGGGACCTATGAGAATACCAGCGTTACCAACAGTGGGTAATATGCACGCTCTTGGTGTCTTAGTACTGAAATTAGTCACTCTCTTTCTCTTTTCTAATTAATATAATTTTCTCTTATGAATGAATGAATGAGTATACTTTATTTGCATTATACAATATAGGAAATAAGCAAGACAATTTACAAACACAACGATACAATTGTATAAGTACAGTAAGGCGGTCTTATTGCTGAGAGCAATGTTTTCAAGACAACCTTAAGGTAATGGACTTATTGTTGTACAAGTAGGTATGAGTATGTTAATCTTATTGCTTAATTTTTTCTTCAATTCAATAAAGCACCGCCTACTTATTTCTCTGTTTGTCCAATGGTTGACTGGTAGAGAAGACCAGAGGGAGACTTTGTACAAAAATCGATTGCTTGTGTACCTCTGTCCCATTCGTGTTTCTACCGTGAAGCAGTTGTGTTTGCATGGCTGTGTTTCGGTTTGAAGGGTGGGATATGGCGTGAATTTACAGGGTACAGAGGAATAACACCTGAGTCATCAAGAATGATAACGCATGGGGAGTATCATGGGCGAAACAGTATACTCTATTATGTCCATGGTACTGCTCATGTCTATAGGCGACGGTTACCACTTTACATCAGGTGGGCCGTCAGCTTGTTTGCCATTCTAAGTTGTATAAAAAAAAACCGCCTACGTGATGGTAAGTGATTACCGTAGCCTATGAATACTTGCAATACCAGGGGTATACAGAAGAAACCTCTTTACTCCCCCCCCTTTTGAAGAATCAAAAGGGGGGGGGGTAAAGAGGTTTCTTCTGAAAGAGGTTCCTCATGCTGTAGTCTCCTACATTACCTTATTATAATCTCATTATCTTAGTTTTTCTTCGAGATTGAATCGCATGATCTCTAATTACGATGATTGTGTCGTCACAATGACGATTGCGTTAACTACTGTTTTATATTCAAGATCATTTCTCTCATTGATTGTTACTGTACAACTAAATCATCTACTTCACCAGTTAATTCTATTCTCACGGAAAATCTTACAATAAATTATGCGGCCATTACTAAGAAAACTATTACTAACAAGTTGAATTCTCAATAGTAATTGTCAGTAAAAAAAATTTTTCTCAAACATGCTTGGAAATGTGAGCATTATTTTGACAATCTTCTTCGAGATAAATCAAAATTGCCGTACTGATCAGATACATGCGGGCAGCGGCCGGAAAAAGTTGTATGAAAATCCATATCAGTCGTGGTTTGCGGCCAGATAAATTACTATGTAAACTCATATCTGTCCTGTAATTTAAAAATGGAATGACCTTTTACTTCGAAACATGGCTACCAAGGAGGTAACTAATAAAAGGTTTTATTTAAATTTCGAACTGGCTTGCAAATAGAATGCTGTTTATTGAAAAAAAAAAAAAAACAAAGGAACAATATGGCGCGTGAAAAATTATGATTGTACGTTATTCGTCATTGAACTTAAAAAGTAAAATTGTGTTTTTGATTTCCGCGCATTGTTTGAGAAAAGTATTATACAAGCCTTGGCCACAACTAGGCATTGATGGACTCACGTATGTGTGCCTTGGCTGCGCCTCGGCCCACATTTGTACGTTCGTCCATCAATGCCTCAGTTGCAGTGGCCGCTGCAGTAATGTACTATTTTATACAACTTAAAATAGCGAACAAGCTAATGGCCCGCCTGATGGAATGTGATGATCATCGTACATAATGTTATTAACTGTCCACTGCTAAACATAAGCTTTCTCTTTGAGGGGTTTTGACAGTAGTTGCCACGTTTGGCAGGGGGATTGGCAACCGCAGACGCTTTGAAGATGTTTTAAAAGAGACGCTCATCCATTGCATTCCCTTTATTATGACATCCTCGGGAAAGGAAGGGATGGCCTGTTCTATCCTGGGACCATACGACAGTACAGTACTCATGGGGGGAAAGGGATTGTTAGTAATGGAGACTGAGAATCCCATTACTAGTAACATACCCAACCAGATCAACCTTCTCGCGGTTCCCCCTGGAAACTATCATGGTTAATTCCTGATAAATTCACCATGATGGGCTAACTGGCCTGTTTTCATTCTCATCTATCACCTTTCACTGGTGCTTCGCCAGCGTATCCCGTTAGCGCAGGCGGGGTTACCATACCATTTTCACCCAGCAAAAAAAAAGTACAGTACTCGTGTGAACGAAGTAGCAGGCACAGCTAGTATATAACATATTATTGAAACGCTCCGACTTCGCTCAAGTAGATAAATATAATGAAAAATTAGTATTTTATATTAACTTTAAGGGGCAAATTTTGAGAGCTACGAAAATTAATAATGCGGGTCAACACATAACATTAGTCCTCAGGAATGGGGGTTATCGTGGGCGAAACTGTAGACTCTGTTATTTCCATGGTACTGCTCATATCTATAGGCGACGGTTACCACTTTCCATTAGGTGGGCCGTCAGCTTGTTTGCCATTCTAATTTGCGTAAAAAAAAGTCCATTATAAACTGTCAAACAATGAAATCTTTTCCCTTTATCTCTCTCGATTATAGTATAAATTCTCGATAATGTGGTATCGCTGTATGAAAGGCATGTATGATTTTGGCTTTTTCTATACAAACAGAATGTAATACAACAATGCCTTCCGCGTCCGTGGTCGCCTTAACTATAAGGCTTACCTTGGACGACGAGTTTGGCCACCCATTATAATCTAGAAAGTTGAATATACACTAGACGGTAGATAACAAGTAGCAATTAAATTTGCAAAACAAGAACTGCGAAATATTTACTATTGGAGTAAATGAACTCGTACCATGAACTGTAAATAGTATTCTTGAAATCCTTTCATCATCATCATCAGGGAAAGGGAAACATATTTAAAAATATTAAATAATAATAAATTTGTTGCTTTGTGCATAAGTGAATTAGTAAGTAGTATTTTTTTTATACTACTTAGATTGGCAAACAAGCTGACGGTCCACCTGATGGAAATTGGTAACCGTCGCCTATAGACATGAGCAGTACCATGGACATAACAGAGTATACTGTTTCGCCCATGATACCCCCCATGCGTTACCATTCTTGAGGACTCAGTTGTTATTCCTCTGTACCTTGTAAATGCCATATCCCACCCTTCAAACCGAAACACAAGCATCCAAACACATGTTAAAAAATAAAAATCCCATATTAAACGTAGATTAAAAAAAAAAGGCATCATTACATTAGCCATTAACTGTCCACTGCTTAACATAGGCCTCCCTCATAAGGGGGGGTTTGCTAGTAATTACCACGCTTGGCAGGCGAGATGGCAACCGCAGTGAGGTTTTTGGTTTTAAGAGGCACGCTGCTGACTTGACCATTAAGTTCCTTTATTCGGTTCTTACGACACCTACGGGAAAGGAAGGGGTATCCAATTCTATGTTAGGACCACACAGCAATAACATAGTCCTAGGGAATGGTGACATTTAAGAGATACCACAAATATTACAATATATTCTGTAATATCCAGGCAATTTTCTTTGTCTATAGACAGTTATTAATTTCTATCAGGTATCAGGCCCCTAGACAAGTGGCAAACGAATCCATCGATGGAATCGTTATCGAAAGCGATTTCATGAGTTGAAATGAGATATCCGATGTTGCTATCTCATTCTATCTCAGGGGACTCGCTAGTGATGTCGTTTCTATTGATGAATTCGCTTGTCACTAGTCTAGAGCGTTAGGTATCTATGCACAACGGAAATTTTATGAACTTATTTATCTTTATATGAACATCGTTAAAATGAATATAAGTTTTTAAAATAATAGAGTATAAAGTCGATTATTGCTTATTCATCGTTTTAAGTATTATAAAAAAAGTTTAAATTTAAAAATCATTAGAAATAATTATAATAAAATTTTGTCACGATTGAATTCTTGTTTATCTTTCTTTTTTTTAAATCAGTCGCAATATTCGGCATTCTAAATTCTAATATTTAATGAATCGCGCCATCTATTGGTGTATGTTATTCTTTTTAAAATGGAAAAAGAATAGCAACATTACTAATTAAATAAAAATTTTTACTCTTTGACGCAAAAACTACTGAACGGATTTAAATTTGAAATTTGATACACGGATAGGTGTATCAAATTTCAAATTTCTATATATATATATATAAATATCTTTTAACTCGGTACATAGAGTGCTATCCTATATATTTACAGAGACATGTAGACGAAATGGCAAGATATAATTGTAAAATAAAATATAAGAAAAAAAAATTAAATCCTACTTGTTTCCAACTACACATTTTTTTCGCAGCCAAAGTTTTCCTGTCATTGTCAAATAAAATAAAAATAAAAAAAAAAAATATATCTAAACCTGTTTCCAACTACACATTTTTTTCGCAGCCAAAGTTTTCCTGTCAATGTCAAAAAAAATAAAATATTAAAAAAAAATCTAAACCTGTTTCCAACAAAACATAATTTAACGCTGCCATATAAAAAGTCACACATAGTCCACAAATCATTGCGAAGGCTTTTTGTTCCTGTTCGGTGAGCGTAATTGCAACAAATCAGTGGACGGCCGCGCCACGCGTGGCCGAGCGGCAGATCCGTTCCCTGGCGCTGTATTTGACGGTTGCGGATTTATTTATTACTAGCATTTTGCCCACAACTTCGTTCGCTTAGATTTCAGAAATAGGAAAACCAATTAAATAGACAATTCCAAATGGAATATCAAGATGAAACTTAAACCAATTTTTAAGTAAGACCTTCAGGAATACAAGTGTGTGAACCGCATCTAATTTGGTGGTTTTTACACGATGCTAGAACACATTTATAGATAGATAAAATTTATAAAAAAAAATTGTTTTTTTATTCAACTTAGAATGTCCAATAAGCTATCGACCCGCCTAATAGTGAGTGGTAACCGTCGCCTATAGAGATGAGCAGTACCATGGACATAACAGGGTATACTGTTTCGCCCATGATACTCTCCACGCGTTGCCATTCCTGAGTACTCAGGTGTTATTCCTCTGTACCCTGTAAATTCACTGTCATATTCCACCCTTCGTACCGAAACACAACGAATGTTTTGACATCCATTGGTCTTACTCATATTATTTTTCCTTAAATATCTTCCAAAAACAAATACAGATATTGTCTAAGTCATCATCATCATCGCATTAGCTGTCTACTATTCACTGCTAAACACAGGCCTTCCCCAAAGTTTCCCGTAGTCACCACACTTGGCAGGCGCTTTGGCAACCGCAATTAGACTTTTAGAGATGTTTTAAGAGGGACGCTGCTGCTCCTGTCTCTCGACCATTAAGTTCCTTCAGTCGCCTCTTATGAGACCCACGGGAAAGTAAGGCCTATTCTATTTCAGGACCACACGGCCGGGAGTAATGTGGAAAAAATATAACTAGACGGAAATTTTATTATACTAATTAGTGAAATTAGGCCAATTTCGTAAAGGAGGTCGGATTCAAATTTATCGGAATATCAAAGTCAGAGGAGCTAATATTTTTGACGTTTATACATATATGTTCGGATATTTGGCGTTTGTTGCCAAAGTAACTTGCTGGTTTTTAATAAATAGTGTATCTTTAAATTTACAATAATTATGATATATCTTATATATAAAATTTTCGTGTCACGGTGTTTGTTACCAAACTCCTCCGAAACGGCTTTAACAATTTTTATGAAATTTTGTGTGCATATTGGGTGGGTCTGAGAATCGGCCAAAATCTATTTTTCATACTCTTCAATGATAAGGATGACCTACACCCAAATTTTTCTTTTTATTTTTTGACAATTTTTTTATTTTTATTTTATTATGATTTAGAATTTAAAAATACATACAAATCCAAATTTTCATGCTTTAACAATCAACCACTATTTTTTAATCGCGATTTTTATATTCCGCAATATGGTTGCAAGATGGCAATCGAATATAATAATTGTAGTACGATATATTTTCATATATAGTTCTCGAAATAATGTATATGGTAAAACAACGTTTGCCGAGTCAGCTAGTAACATATAAAGAGTATAAAAATAGCGTTCATAAACATTTTAAAACAAATTGAACAGTCGAGTTTTTAAACAACATTTAAAATCAGGAAATTACTATATGGTCTGTATTTTTGTTTCGTGATTGCCTCGCCATATTTTAAGCTTCTGTAATCCCTTTTAAAATTGCTAGTTTTTATTTACATATTGGTTGATTTTATTTGCCGGAGCAAAATCTATGCAAAAAAAGGTATCTTTATATACTATAAAATTAATATAAACTCAACGTAGGACTCTTAATACTAACGACTGCAAAAAAAATAACAAAATAGCTTTAGAAATCTAACACTATCATATATAAAAAAAAAACAAATATCAAAATTGAATAAATTTACTTTATTTTTAGGTAAAACACAAATCCAATACGTTTTAAACTAACTTGAATATATTAAATTAAAGAATTACTCAGTTATTATTTATTGATTTTTCTGCAGCTGTGATATATTATTTAAATTCATCATCATCATCATCATCATCATGTGATCCTTTAACTGTCTACTGTTGAACATAAACCTCCCCCTTGGGAGGTTTTGCCAATAGTTACCATGCTTTGCAGACGGATTGGCAACCGCAGTTAGGCTTTAGAGATGTTTAAGAGGGAAACAGTATACTCTGTTATGTCCATGGTACTGCTTATGTCTATAGGCGACGGTTACTACTTTCCATCAGATGGGCCGTCAGCTTGTTTGCCATTTTAAGTTGCATATAAAAACGCTGCTGCCCATCCCACGTCCTCCCTTAGTCGCCTCTTATGACACCCACGGGAAAGGAAGAAGTGGCCTATTGTATGCCGGGAATACACGGCAATTATTTATATTAAAATTATCTTTATTAAAAAGACGTGTTTACAAGCTCTTTTAAATTGTCTTATTTTATAAATCTACTACAGGGTTCGAAATATTGTTATCTACTGAGAAGAACCCCCGAGAAACTGAACAATTACTCTTTCCAATTTATTTATGATAAAATAATTTTAAATTTAAGATAATTAGCTAGATTTAGTTCTATATGTATTTAGTATTTAATCTATCTATATATATGTAGTATTCAATCAGTAAAATTTTTGTCTGTCTGCCTGTCTGTATGTTCGTTATAGAAACAAAAACTACTCGACGGATTTTAACGAAACTTGGTACAATTATTCTTCATACTCCTGGGCAGGTTATAGTATAGTACTTTTCATGATACTACGATCAATAGAAGCAGAGCAGTGAAAGGAAATGTTGGGAAAACGGGAGAAGTTACTCCATTTTTAAGCTTCCGTCGCGTGTGCAGCTTTAATGGCCACTTTTAAAAATGTGAAAATTTCCACCCGTGCGACGCCGGGACGGGCCGCTAGTGTGAAATAAATAAGTACAGTAATATTATACAAAAAATACAGTTTCTTTATTTATTTATTATTCTTTGTTTAAATTTTGTATTTTCTCAAATGAGTATTTTAATTGAAATAATAATTACAAAGTTTAATATAACATTTAAAAGAACATTTGTTACGTATTGCTTTTAGTTATTGAATTCCTTTCAGGTCAGGTTAATTAAGGTCATCTATTTATTCATTTATTAATTAATTTATTTATAATACGTAGAATGGCAAACGAGCTGGCATCCCACCTGACGGGTAGCGATAACCGCCATCTATTGGCGTTTACATGATAAAACTGTTCATCATTATTGTTTCCCTATTATATCCTACGTAACTTCGTACCACCTCTGGAAATATTTAAATAAAATGTAATCCTTACTGTACTAATATAATAAATGTGAAAACGTGTTTGTTTGTCCGGGCGTATTACGAATTTTGACTATACGAGTACGTCAAGTAATATTCACAATGGAAAAGGATATGCGTTCAAATTGTATATTTGTTAATTAATATTGTCCTGTCACGTGAAAGAATCGTGGGCGTGAAGTAGTATGTATGTATGTATGTATTATAGCTGTGTTTCTTGCTAGATCTTCTTAGCAGAAATTACATTACGAACTGGGCGGTAGATTAAAGAAAATGACCATTCAAAACAGTTTACTTTAATATATTTTTTTAATTCTTTTATTATAATAAAATTGTAACTAAAAAATTAAAATTAAAAGTTGATAATGTTACAAAGAAGATATTTAAGAAAAAATGTTATGAGATAATATATATATATATATATATATATATATATATATATATATATATATATATATATATATATATATAATATAGATATTGACAATATCGGAGATATATATATATATATATATATATATATATATATATATATATATATATATATATATATATATATATATATCCAAAATCCATACGTACAAAGACGTTGGCAAAGACTAGTATTTCATATGACCCCAATTGTGTCAATTTCATTAAGCCTAATTCAATCCGACATGGCAAGCTCCAGACTTACCGAAGTCTCTTAGATTTATTAGGTTAGTATACGATACTTAGTATTATAGAGAGCTAGTTTGTGACAAACAGACATAATTATATTATTACTTATAACATTACATTTATTTATTTATAGGAACACCAACAGCATATTGCATTATAACATATAGGTATAACAAACATTAAATATAATACAATATTAATGCACACGCCTATTAAAGGTATTCACAGCGTTTACTTTAACATTATATGTGTTATATATCAACCACTTAATTATACCTACTGTATTTGTAAAAGGGTAAGCTGGACAGAAAAACTAACGAATGAGGAAGTCCTGAAGAGAGTGAACGAGAAAAGAACATTAATTAAAATAATAGAGAATAGAAGAGGCAAAATGCTGGGACACCTTATACGACGTGACGATTTTTAAAGAGCATTACTATAGTATACAAAGAAAAATAGAGAGCAAAAGAGGAAGAGGAAGACCGAGGAATAACTACATGAGACAGATAGAGGAAACACTGGATGTCATGTCGTATAGGGAGATCAAGAATATGGCCTGGGATAGAGCTGGCTGGAGGAAGATGCATGAATTAGTTGCACCGACAAGAGGAAACTCTTAAAAGAAAAGAGAGAGATTTGTAAAAAAATATATATATAATAATATAGTAAAGAACTAAGTATGTATATTTTGTTTAAATGAAAATACATCGGCGACTTCAATATTTCACTGAACTAGATGTTATTTAGCGTAAGTTCATGCCACTGATTAGTCACTTTAGAATTATTTTGTTTAATTCCGCCATCGTTAGTTCGTGTGCGACTGCCAACATTTGAACATTGATTACTATTATTATCAGTAAAAGTTCTACAACCTTCTATATTAGTTATCAGTCTCCGACCGTCATCCCGTCCACGCACACATTGCTCGGCGCCTAAACTTCGGCAGTTTAGTTTAAAGCGCTCAATATTTTTTTTTCAAAATACTTTTAATTTAATTTACCCGTTGCAAATAATAAAATACAATGCGTCATGAATACTAGATGTGTATTCATTCGTTTAACAGGATTTTATGACAGAACAAGCAGTAAAGTTGGGATCAGCCACAAATCTGATGTTTCGCGGACGAGAAATGACAAACGACGTAAAACGTTTACAACCATTTTTTTTTCTTTTCTTCACTTGCCAACATATACTCGATACGCACAATTTATTTTTGATAAAAAAGCTAACCTGTGAGTAGGGTTGTCATCTCTAAAATTTGGCATTTACAAGACGCGTGAAAATCCCGGATTTTAGAGCCCAAAATCCGGACTTATCAAAAGGTTTTTTAAACATAGTCAGTGTAACAAAAAAAAGTTGAAAATGTCATAAATCATCTTTTATCGTCATTTTAAATGTATTTAACAAAATATAATCTTACTACAGTTTGTTACAGATTGTTTTAATGATCAATTATATTTTTTTTATTTCTAAAATAAAACACAAATTATTAAGTATACTCTGTTATGAAAACAAAACCTTATTAATTATCCCCGCTCGGACGATCTCCGGATACCCTCTAAACTAGGACAAATCCGGGAAAACCCGGACGGATGGCAACCCTACCTGTGAGCGAATTTTGCAAAAGTTTGCTTGAATACTTCTAACCCACGCGTGTTTCTGACGCCAAACAGCTGTGCTTGCGTGGCTCAATTTCTTCGAAGGATGGAATATGATAGCAATATTATAGGATACGAATTCATAATAGTTAAATTCTTAGAAATAGTAACGCCTGAAGCGTACCATAAGCCTTACTATGACTGTATTATTATATTTACATTTTGAATATTTTATTAGATTATTTTACCGGACTTTGTACAAAAGCCGATTGCTTGGGTACCTCTGTCTCATTCGTGTTTCAACCGTGAAGCAGTTGTGTTTGCATGGCTGTGTTTCGGTTTGAAGGGTGGGATATGGCGTGAATTTACTGGGTACAGAGGAATAACACCTGAGTCCTTAGGAATGGCAACGCATGGGGGGTATTATGGGCGAAACAGTATACTCTGTTATATCCATGATACTGCTCATGTCTATAGGCGACGGTTACCACTTTCCATCAGGTGGCCCGTCAGCTTGTTTGCCATTCTAAGTTGTATAAAAAAAAAAGATTAGGTGTCATTTTGCGAAGGTCCATATCACTGGTTATTCGATTAGAATTATTTTGTTTAATTCCGCTATCGTTAGTATGTATGGAACTGCCAACACTTGAGGATTGACTTCTATTAGTAAAGGACTCTCGATATGGTTATCCTTTAAAAGTGGCAAAAAGTAGAAGAAATTCGCTTCAGTTTAAAATTTTCAATTTAAAATATTATACGATTTAAGTTCCGTATAGTCCCAGCATAGAATAAGCCACCCCTTCCTTTCGTGTTAGTGTCGTTAGAGGCGACTAAGGGAGGGCGAGGGATGGGCAGCAGTGTCTCTCTTAAAACATCTTCAAAGCGTAACTGAGGTTGCCAATCCGCCAACCAAGCTCGGAAATTACTGGCAAAACCTTCCTAGACGGAGGCTTATGTTCAGCAGTGAACGATTAAAAGCTGATGTGATGATGATGGTGATGGTGATGATGGTGATGATGTAAGTTAAAGTATTAACTAATAAATTTTACAAATAACCCAACCCCGGAAAATTATAGAGCTCCTTTCCTTTTTAAATACAGATGGATTATTTTCGTTCGACGTGCAACATTATGTGTTCGAAGGTCAAGGTTAATTCAAGGTTACACATTAAGCTGACAAAGACGTATGGCCTCGAAATTGCTCCGGTGAAGAACTGCATGTCTCTATATTTGATATCTATCTACGTATCGCTGATGTATTATACTCATTAATCTGCTTTCTGTCTTCGCGTTAAATTCCCTATGGGTTAGGTTGAGGGAATTAATCTATGGTATAACAATGTTCAAGGCCTTCTCCACCGACTTAAAATTGAAGGGGGTTTCTCAATTGGGTTACTTTATTTATTATTTTTTTCCGTTATTTTATATTTCCATCAGTTATAAATCTATTTGTCGTCCTCCGTGGCGCAGCGGTCAACACGCCTGCCTGCGACGTGGAGGCCCCGGGTTCGATCCCCGGCCAGGTCATGATGGAAAACGATCTTTTCCTGATTGGCCTGCGTCTTGGATGTTTATCTATATACGTATCTATTATAAATATAGTATCGTTGAGTTAGTATCCCATAACACAAGTCTCGAACTTACTTTGGGGCTAGCTCAATCTGTGTGACTTTGTCCGTATATATTTATTTATTATTTATTTATTTGGAAAATTAATAGTTTTTTAATCTGAAATTACGTACAGTTTAGTCCCATAGAAATTTTTATCAAAAAAGGTAAGTGGTTACTGAGGATAGAAAAAATATTACAAAGCTATTTGAACTGTCTGTTTAGATGTATAGGAAGCCATTTCGTTATAAAGTTTTATGCCTGAAGGTAGATAATTATAAATTATTAATGATATTTTTCTTTTATTTGCTGTTCTAATTTATCATGATAAGAATTATAGTTGTATATTATATATATAAATATATGTATGTATATATTATAGTATGTGTTTGTAACAATATTTATACATACTTAAATAGTAAATGCACCGCCTACTTAATTTTCTGCTCGCCTCGTGGTTGACTGGTAGAGAACGCCATTAGGTGTTAAGACCGCCATATTTACACTTACTTATATAATTGTGAGTTAAATTATATATATAAATAATTTGCATTTATTACAGCACACAAGTAACAATTGACATAGATAGACATAGATACACAAACAAAGAGATAAAAAGGATACAAACAAACAAATACCAAAACAAAACAAAAAACAAAATAACTGAAACAGTATACTCTGTTATGGCCTTGGTACTGCTCATGTTTATATTTATATCAGCTTGGTTGCCATTCTAAGTTGCATAAAATAAAACATATACAAAAAAAAAAAAAAAACAAAATATATATAGAAGTATTATAAGTCTTTATCTAAAGAAGTCAGCAGCGCGATCTTAACCTATTAATTAATTAAAAAAAAAGTTGAATAATACTCGCATTAGTTCTGATCATCGTCAATAAATCGGCCATGACGTTTTTTGTTGACTGATTGGGTTCAATGACAACTAAGTATTCGATATGGGCACACTAAACAAACATCGAACACGTCTGGAAGGATAAAAACCTACTTTGCGCTAATCGTAATAGGATTCATTTTGTATTACACGCTGCGACAGTGCAATAATACCGAAGCTTACCGAAGTATGACATCGTTTTATGTTATCAACTATCATCGTCATATCAGCCTTTACTGTCCACTGACCATAAGGCTCCCCCTTGGGAGGGGGGGGGTTGCCAATAGTTACCAGACTTGGCAGGCGGATTAGCAATCGCAGTTAGGCTTTGTAGTTTTTTAAGAGGGACGCTGCTCCCCCTATATCCCTCGTCCTCCTTAGTAGCCTCTTACGACACCCACGAGAAAGGAAGGGGTGGCCTGCGGCCTGTGTCGGGACCACACGGCAATATGTTATCAATTTTCAGAAACATTTGGTTCCGGCTTGGAATATGACAAACATAAAAAAATACAACGTGATTGACAACCTTTTTTTTAAATAATTTGAAAATAATTTTTTTTTATATCACTGTGGTGGCAAACAAGCATACGGCCCACCTAATGGTAAGCGGTTACCGTAGCCTACGAACGCCTGCAATACCAGAGATATGACGCGCGCGTTGCCGACCCTGAAGAAACCTCTTTACCCCCCTTTTGAAGAACCCAATGCCGAGGGTCTCTCGGGAAAACCTCGGCAGGGAGCTCATTCCATAACCTGTGTATTCGTGGGAGAAAACATCTCTGACACCGCGTTGTACGCGACCATTTAGGCTGCAGGGTAAGAGAGTGAACTCCCTGTCGATGGCGAGCCTTACGATGATAGAAAGTGGCCCTAGGCATCATATTGAGGAATTAGGCATCATATTGGTAGAACACGCAGAGTGAGGCAAAATCTCTCCTAAGACTTAAAGGTTCGATACCGCTTGCAAGCCTCGGATCATCGACAATTCTCATAGCTCGTCGTTGCACTGAGTCGAAGGGTTTAAGTTGGTATCTAGGTGCTAGATATTCTAAACTTGAATTATTCACTTGCCATTGTATATTTTTGTTTATGGTGCAATAAAGAGTTAAATAACATAAATAAATAATAAACATTGTACCGTCACGCTTGTATGTTACAGAATCGTTTCGTAACAAAAAAATCGGTATAAAATTTATAATATTGAAATTGAATAAAAAAATACTATAGTGACATCATCACCATCATTATTACGAAAATAAATAACAATTTTCTCGAGCATCATATGAAATAGGGATGTTCACTTATCACTGATGAATCGAATTTATTCGATGTTTGCCATTCGATTATTGAATTGATTCAACGTTTTGAGAAATAATTTTAACGCATGGTAGACATCATGAGCGAAACAATATACTCTGTTATGTTCATTGTATTGCTCATGTCTTCAGGCGACGATTACCACTTTCCATCAGGTGGGCTGTCTGCTTGTTTGCCATTCTAAGTTTCATAAAAAAAAAAATTAACAAATAGTGACATCTGTGAGTGAGCAGCTGGAGAAATAACGTTTAAAATTATTTATTGTTGCGGTTGGCTATACTGATCTGACCGTAGTATACGTATTTAAAATATAAATATTATTTTTTTAGATTTAATCTACATATAATCTGTCGACTATGTAGTTTTATTAAATGAAATAAAGAACACTCATAGAAAATCACTATTGTTATACTACAAGTATAGCTTTGTTACTCTGACCTTCGATTCTACATTTACACATGCAAAGTCATGATCATTTCAGCCATTATCCGTCCACTGCTAGTGATAAGCCTTTCCCATAGACTACCATAAGGAACGGTCCTGAGCCACCCACATCCACTGACTCCCTGCAATGCATTTGAAATCACTCCATGTAATTGGGTACATTGCGTTTGCTCTTACGGAGTCGCTACTCAAGAAACTTTCTTTCAATTAAGGACAATACGAAATGAAGGACAGAAAAATTCTGTCTTCGACTGCAAAAAGGTAATATTAAACTTTTGTCGGTCAGTATTCGATATTGAAAAAATATTGGTGATTTTCAAGCGATATATCACAAAACATGATCGATCGATGCTCGGATATAATGTTTTATATCGAATATAAATACCGATATATTTTGTAAGTGGACACCACTAATATGAAATGGTTGCAATTAGAGACAATAGTAATACCCTTCATAATAATACGTACATTATCAAAATGATTTTCATTTCCGCAAATAGTAACTATTAACTATTTAATATAAACCTACGTGATTTCCAAATGCCAATAGAACATGTTATTTGTAATTTTGAATTTTATAATAATAAATAAAAAAAAAATTGTAAAAAACATCATAAGATTTGTTTGATGACCTTGATAGTGTAGTTCTTGAATAAGAAGGAGATTCTCGATTCGATTATATTTTTTTTATGTTTCTTACCTTATAAATCCGTCAGTTGTAAACCGATTTGGAAAACTTTTTTTTTACTTACTTATGTACTAGTTTGATTTTTAAAATAAAATAACTTATTTTGCTAAATTTAAATTATTTTTTGTGAAATACAATCTTAAATTAATAGATTTGAAAAGATAAATATAGCATTGAAATAATAACCAAGACCTAGTTATACAACGTTCTCAGAAATAACAATTCATGAGGTGTACCGTAGGTGTCACAGTGTATATTCTGTGATACTCGTAGGTATCTCTATGTAATACTTCCTACAGTATTTAACATTATTATTCATTATTTTAAACTATCTATTTTTAGAAGTTACCGACCTTTATTTCATTAAAAAAATGCGATAAGTAGGCGTAATAATTATTCATAACAATCTCTGTAACAAATATTGGATTTATTAAAAAACAGAAAAACGTTTTCCCAAAACTTTAGAAGGCTGCACACCCTTCAAATAGGAACACAGTCATGCGAGAGTAGCTGCTTCATGCCATAAGTGTATGTGGCAAGAAGTGGTACGAATCAAGTCCAGTATTTCTATTTCGTAATAGAAACACTAATACGAACAGTAATGCTTGCGCGTGACCTCGCGCGCAGCTGCCGCGCTGTATCGTTCAAGTTCGCGGTCAAGTTCATGTTAATTCATTTTTTTTAATACTATAATCAATATATAAAATATATATATATATATAGGGGAAAGTGGTCACCATTCGTACGCGGGCCACATTTGTACAGTTAGGATTACAGAAAAACTAAAATGCACACAAAAATGTCTTCGCTTGTGTAAATAGACATACTGACCGCCATGTTGCTAGCGGAGTGTTGCACCGGTCGCACTACGGTGTATCAGCTAATAAGACGTAACGTGTTTACGTGTGTGGTAAGTAAATTTTTTCCCTAAGTTTAGTTCGTAATTATAAGTAGAATGAAAAAACGGTGATGAATGATTAATGTTAACATGTTTATTTCAAGCGTTTATTATAACCCTTTAACCTTTTTAACATAATAGTTTCAGACTTTTTTTATAACAAACTGCAATATATTTTTTTTTTTGCGTGAAAATGGAATGGTAACCCCGCCTGCGCTAACAGGATACGCTGGCGGAGTAACAACGATGGGTGATCGATGAGAATCAAAACAGGCCAGTTAGCCCATCATGATGAATTCATCAGGAATTAACCATGATAGTTTCCAGGAGGAACCGCGAGGAGGTCGACCTGGTTGGGAATATTGCTAGCAATGGGATTCTTGGTCTCCATTACTCACAATCCCTTTCCCCCAACTGCAATATATTTCTTACACTTAGGTACATAAACTAGATAAATTTGACAATTAATCATAATTTAAAAAATAAAATCTAAAAAGTGTACGATTATATATATATATATATATATATATATATATATATATATATATATATATATATATATATATATATATATAATGCTGCTAATGTTTTCAAGTCTCTGTTTGTTTTATCTACTATCACATATTCTGCATTCAAAATTCAATTAGTATGTTTTTAATCAATTGGTACTAATCTTTTAAAGAGAGGTTAGGGGGGGAGGCGGGGGAGGGATTATTAGTAAAAATGAAACCTAGCTAGATGGATTAAAGATATTAGATAGATAGAATTATTATTGTAATAATATCACATCCGCATCACGGTAAATACATTACTATGACCGTTTCACTGTTCCTATGACGGTAAGGTCGCCAGAACTGGTTTCAGTTATTCGACATTCAGAAAATAATAATTAACTCTAGACCATATGTATATAGATAGAGCATTCACTATCAAAATACTCCAAAAAACGTTCATTAATAGTTTGTGAATATGTGATCCCGGTATAGAATGGGCCGATCCTTCCATTCTCGTGAGTGTCGTAAGAGGCGACTAAGGGAACTTAATCATGAATAGTTGTCAATCTTGGCACCCCACCTGCCAAGAGTGACAACTATTTTTTCTAATGGATGATAATGAAATTGTAAGTATTTTTTTATAATCAGTTAAGTTTTTTAGTTCATCCATTACAAACAAACAATCAAATATTTCCTTTTTACAGTACTGTCCGGACTTGACCCACTGAAACTGCGCAGAGATGTTGCATCTCTGTGCATCTTCTACCGAATTTATCATGGGGAGTGTTCTGAGGAATTGTTCGGATTGATACCTGCTGCTGATTTTCACCACCGTACAACCCGCCACAAATTAGTTTCATCCCAGTCATCTGGACAAGTGGCGGTCTTCCACCGTGCGTTTTTCAAGGCACTTTCTTCCACGCACAACCATTCTTTGGAATCAACTTCCAGCAGCAATATTTCCGAACCGATACGACAACATAATCTTCAAGAAAAGAGTATATTCCTTTTTAAAAGGCCGGCAGCATACCTGTTATGCCGTTAGTGTTATGGGTGATCATGGGCGGCGGTAGTCACTTACCATCAGGTGAGCCGCAAGACACGGTGATTTACAAATATAGATCAGTGAGCCAATTTTACGGACACAAACATATATATTAATAATTATATAATAGAGAGCGCTAAAAATATATGCCTATCAGCTTATTATATTATTGTTAAGTGTTTATATAAGTATGTACTTGAGTCGACATGAAGGGCAGTCCACAGGAGCACTTGGCCTATTTTCAATACGCGCCTATCTTAATTTGATAAAATTACACTCAAGATCCATTCAAGGTCCATAAATACATTTTATCCTACATTTATTTTATTTATTAAATGTTGTGTATAATTTAATTTTATTAATTGTATAAATATAAAAATTAATATTGATATATATTGATTATACATCTTCATGGGAATTTTACCAGAGGGAGACTTTGTACAAAAGTCGTCTGCTTGGGTACCTCTGTCCCATTCATGTTTCAACCGTAAAGGATTTGGGTTTGCATGGCTGTGTTTCGGTTTGAAGGGTGGGATATGGATTGAATTTATAGGTTACAGCGGAATAACATCTGAGTTTTTAGGAATGGCAACGCATGGGGGGTGTCATGGGCGAAACAGTATACTCTGTTATGTCCATGGTACTGCTTATGTCTATAGGCGACGATTACCATTTTCCATCAGATGGGCCGTCAGCTTGGTTGCCATTCTAAGTTGTATAAAAAAACCGTCCGTATATAAAAAAAAAATTGTAAACAACAAAAAAGATTTTTTTACTCTGTTTGTTTTTATGAATACATGTATATATATTTTTTTAATATGTAGCAGAATTACGTAAATTTGTTTAATTATGTTGAAATATTACGATCTATTTTGTAGTGTGTGTACCAGCATAGAATAGGCCACCCCATCCTTCCCCATGGGTGTTGTAAGAGGTGACTATAGGAACTTAGTAGTCGATGGATAGCCAGCAGCGTCCATCTTGAAACATCACCAATATCTTCTTCGATTAAATATATTTCTTTCTTTCTTTCTTTCAATATCTAACTGCGGTTACCAACTCGCTTGACAACAACTGGCAAAAACTATTGGCAAAAACTATATGGGAAAGGTTTATGTTTAGCAGTGGACAGTTAATAGCTAATATATTGATGATGATAATTACGGTCTAATTTTAAAAATTTAAACTCAAATACATAAAATGAATTTTAATACGATTCATATAAAGTGGTAATTTTAACTCTTAGGAGTGATCATACACGTGTCAGCTTCGTTTACAACTGTGCAAATAAAAGTAGGTGTATTCTGGTAGTAAAATCAAAAAGTGTAACCATTCGTTAAATAAACTGTTGCTATATGTAAAAGTTTCTAACACGGAAATAAAATGGGCAGGAAAAACTTTTTATATTACATTATCCAATCATATAAATAAAAGAAATAAGGTGGACGCTGCTGCCAATCCCTCAACCAGTAAGTAAATTAATAATTTACCCTAAAATCATTATCGCTCCTCTCTTCGATAATCAAGTAGAAATAAAACTATTTCTCTGTTTACACATCTTATTAACACGGAAACTCTTTGGATCTTTCTCTAAATCTTTGTTATCCGAAAGTAAATTACATTTAAATACCAGCAAGTCCTATATTTTACACGTGTCTACAGTCTTATAGGAAAAAAATTACACCCGAATTGTCACACTAATAACATACATTTCAACATTAATTCTACTTTCATGCCTCTATTGCCATACTCGTGTACGTGTAATGCAATCAAACGGAATAAAAGGGCTTATTCGAAAATAATAAAAAAAGACTGAGCTATATTTTAGAACGGTTAATAAAAAATAAGCGATCTAAAAAACCGACACGAGCCAGTTTAGATTCGATGTCTTCCGAATTACACCAGTTAAATCTCGATCCGTGTTCGCAGAGGCGTGATGTAAGCCCGAATTTTACAATGGGAAATGAAAAAATAACCATTGAGCGATCTGTCTGTACATCAATCAAAATAGAACGACTTTTTTTTATATAAAAGTAACAAAAGATGGATGTTTTAAAAATATTTCGCGTAAGAAACGTGAAAATTAGTCTTTTGCTTATAACCTGTTGGTACTTTGATGGTTTAAATAGACATTATGGGAATCGGTATACCCATAAGTGTGTATTGTTTTCGTTGTTTGAAGGATGAGATACGGCAGTGAATTTACAGGGTACAGAGGAATAACACCTTAGTCCTCAGGAATAGTAACGTATGAGGGACATCATGGGCGAAACAGTACACTCTGTTATGTTCATGGTACTGCCCATGTCTATAGGCGACGGTTACCAGTTTCTTCAAGTAGGCCGTCAGCTTGTTTGCCATTCTAAGTTGCATAAAGAGAAAAATAATTTTTATTTTAGATGAAAAAGGACAATTCTATTTTTTATCCCAACCAATCAATAAAACTATAACAGTCATGCGGTTAAAACTAGTAAGAAATAGACAATAAAACAAATTCGAATATATTGTACTGATTTAAGTGTTATTTTGCGGAAATTCATATCATGGGTTTTTTTTTTATTAGAATTATTTTGTTTAATTCCGCTAACATTAGTATGTGTGCGACTGCCAACACTTGAAGATTGACCATCATTAATATTACCAGAAGTTGTACAACATTCATGAACATTTCATACACTTCATATTAACAGATTGCTATTCGGAGTCTAGCGTTAACCATTCGGCATCCAAACTGAAAAGTTTCGCAAAGCTTTTCTATAGACATAGCAACAGCTATCTATTAATTTACCTGAAGATGCCTCGTTTAGAGGCGAAACATGCATCGCAAAACCTGAGTGGACGAAATGGTAGTCGAAGATTTATGATTGATTAGTATTAAGCTAGAAAAACTTGATATGTACAAAAGAAAAATGGGGTATTTACATTTTCTCGGGCAATTCTACGAATTCTCTTTATAAGAGTCTACCAGGGGGAAACTTTGCAGAAAAGTCGTTTGCTTGGGCATCTCTGTCCTATTTGTGTTTCTACCGTGCATAAAAAAATATAAGATCCATCCTCAGACTTCGACAAATATTTGAAAAATGAAATGTTAGATGAAATGGTCGAGCTATTCTCTAGTTTACCGCTTAAAGATTTATTTTTATGTATATAAAAAAGAAATCTATCGACATAACATGAAAATAGTATCTAACCTGCATTAAAAGAAGAGACAAAATTAGTCCAACATTGAGATATTAATGGGTTATTAAATTAAATGATCGAAGTATCGGACGAGTGCGGCCCTAGCAAACGCTATCATTTCTAAAGGAAGGCTTTTGTTTCACAGCCGTGTCGTTATTTTTAACGATACAGGCTTTCGGATCGTATATTACTAGTCTACGTCGGGAGATAAGGGTGGGGGTTAGATTTTATTATGGATTATGGAGGCTTTTTTTCTAGATATATAATACTGTTCTATTTTGTTGCGAGATTCAAAAGACATTTATAAGAGAAATTATTACGAGTATACTTAATAGGTTTTTATAATGTATTTTTATGGCCGTATAGTCTCGGCATAGAATAGGCCACCCCATCCTTTCTCGTGGGTGTCATAAGAGCCGACTAAAGAAGGGCGAAGGATGGGTAGCAGCGTCCCTCTTTAAACATCTCTAAAGCCTTTTTGCCAGTAGTTGCCAAACGTGGCAACTACTGGCAAAACCTCCCAAAGGGGAGGCTTATGTTCAGCAGTGGACAGTTAAAGGCATATCAATGATTATAATGATGATGAATGTATTATTTTAAATCTGTTGAAGATTTTGCAAGAGAAGCAACAATTATTGTGAAGTATGTATAGGTCAGCCGTGTGGTCCCACCATAGAATGGTCCACACCTTCCTTTCCTGTGAATGTCGTAAGAGGCGACTAAGGAAAGTAAAGGATCGACACCAGCAGTGTTCCTCTTAATATTTCACCAAAGTCTAATTACGACTGCCAACCTCCTGCCAAATGTACCAACTATGTTCAATAGTAAACAGTCGACGGCCTACTATGTACTAATCTAAGAACTCTAGTGTATGAACCATCTATACAGGTACAAAATTTTGATACAAATCCATTCACTTATTTTGACATAACTGAGTAACAAACATCCAATTTTTTTTTTTAATTTTCACAATAAAAAAAAAACTTAATTTTCAATTTTATGGGTCATCGATTTATACATCAGTGCCAATAAAAAAAAAAAAAAAAAAACATTTTGACGCATGGCGACCGAATTATATAAACAATGGTCTATAAAAAAAAACTCGTTATGGACACAAAGGTATCAGCTATATACGTGCCAGGAAGTTGTATGTGTTATTCAATTGTAAAATAAACACACATACAATAATGTACCTACATACACATATACCGAAAAGTGATTTTTTTTTTATACCACTTAGAATGACAAACAAGCTGACGGCCCACCTGATGGAAAGTGGTAACCATCGCCTATAGACATGAGCAGTACCATGGACATAACAGAGTATACTGTTTCGCCCATGATACCCCGCATGCGTTACCATTCCTGAGGACTCAGATATTATTCCTCTGTACCCAGTAAATTCACGCCATATCATAGTGTCATATACCATTTCTTGTATCTCATCATCATCATATCAGATGATATCCATCCACTGCCCATAGATTGCCATAAAGAACGGCCATGTGGTCCCGGGATTGAATAGGCCACCCCATAGGCCATCCATTCTATGGCTGCGCGTAGATTGCAATGACCATCCCCGCATCTATGCGTGCCTATACAGGTCCCACAGCGGTAACACTGAAACCGACCAACTAATTGAGCACGTCCAAATGGCTACAGATTCCCTGCTTGAGCAGATTCCTTCCGCTGAAGTCGTGATTGTTGGCGACTTTAATGCCCACCATGCCGAATGGCTTGGTTCGCGTACAACCGACTATGCGGGAAGATCTGTTCATGACTTTGCTTTGGCTTATGGTCTGACACAGCTTGTTTCCTCGCCTACGCGAATCCCTGATGTGTTGGACCATTCACCTTCACTGCTGGACCTTCTGCTGACCACCCACCCAGACAACTATGTGATCTCCGTCGAAGCCCCGCTTGGATCGTCGGATCACTGTTTGGTGCGGAGCGAAGTGCCTCTTACGAGTCCGACTCCACCTCGTTCTACGGGTAGACGTCGCATTTGGCACTACAGGTCGGCAGATTGGGATGAGATGCGGATTTTTTTCGCATCTTACCCATGGGGGCGGGTTTGCTTCACACTGGATGATCCCGACGCCATTGCCGATTCCATTGCTGATGTGGTGCTTCAGGGAATGGAATTATTTATTCCTAACTCTGTGGTGCCCGTCGGCGGGAAATCCCAGCCCTGGTATGGAGCCTCCTGTAGAACAGCATCTCGTCTGAAACAGGAGTGCTTCCTAACCTGGGCTAAAGGTGTGGCGTCGCGAGATCCTAACACCAGTGCTCTTAAAAAGAAGTATAACTCTGCCTCTAGGTCCTTCAAAAGAGTTATAGCCACAGCGAAGTCAGAGCATATTAGTAGAATTGGCAAGAGATTGGCTAGTTTGCCCTCTGGGACTCGAGCTTTCTGGTCTCTTGCCAAAGCTGCACAAGGGAATTTCTGTAAGTCATCTTTTCCACCTTTGCGCAGGGAGGATGACTCGTTGGCCCAGAACGCTAAAGAAAAGGCCGATCTTCTTGGATCCATCTTTGCGTCAAAATCGACATTGGATGACGGGGAGAAAACACCACCGACCATCACGTGTTGTAGGAGCTCTATGCCTGACATTAAATTCACGCATAGCTCAGTGCGTAGAGCACTTTTCTCCCTCGAAATCCATAAGTCGAGTGGGCCTGATGGTATTCCTCCAATTGTGCTTAGGACGTGCGCACCAGAGTTGGCTCCGGTTCTTACGCGTCTTTTTCGGCTTAGCTACTCATCGGGCATAGTCCCAAAGTTTTGGAAGACTGCTCTGGTGCATCCGATCCCTAAAAAGGAGATCGCTCAGATCCAGCTAACTATAGGCCCATAGCTATCACTTCCTTATTCTCGAAGGTTATGGAATCCATCATTAACCGTCAACTGCTCCGGTACCTAGAAGAGCACCGGCTGATCTGTGATCGCCAGTACGGCTTTCGACAGGGACGTTCGGCCGGTGATCTTTTAGCTTACTTAACACACCGATGGGCAGTGGCAATCGAGAGTAAGGGAGAGGCCTTAGCAGTTAGTCTGGATATTGCGAAGGCCTTTGATCGGGTGTGGCATAGAGCGCTGCTTTCAAAGCTACCTTCATTTGGGTTGCCTGCGAGACTGTGCATTTGGGTCGCCAGTTTTCTCAAGGAACGTAGCATTAAGGTCGTAGTCGACGGTGCATGCTCTGATTTAAAACCTTTGAATGCTGGTGTCCCGCAAGGCTGTGTACTATCTCCGACTCAGTTTCTTCTGCATATCAATGATATGTTACAGATAAGTAATATTCATTGCTATGCGGACGACAGTACAGGAGATACATTATATACCGGTCATGCAAAGATCTCGCGGGCACATACCGATGAGTGCCGGAATAGACTTGTGTCTGAAATCGAAACTTCACTCCATCAAGTTTCGATCTGGGGTGAACAAAATCTTGTCCAATTTAACCCCAAAAAGACACAAGTCTGCGCGTTTACCGCAAAAAAGACGCCGTTTGTCGTATCTCCTCACTTTCAGGGCACTTCCCTTGATAAAAAGTCAAGTCTAGGAATTCTGGGCGTTGATATATCTTGCGACGTCCAGTTTTGCGGTCATCTAGAGGAGAAGGCTAAGATAGCTTCTAAAAAGTTAGGAGTGCTCAATAGGGTGAGACGATATTTCATGCCAGAACACCGCCTGAAATTATATAAAGCCCAAGTCAGGCCGCATATGGAATACTGTTCTCACCTGTGGGCAGGAGCGCCACAGTACCAACTCCTTCCGTTAGACCGCATTCAAAGTCGGGCGGCTCGAATTATCGATAGTCAACGCCTTACTGTCCGACTTGACCCATTGAAACTGCGCAGAGATGTTGCGTCTCTGTGCATCTTCTACCGAATTTATCATGGGGAGTGTTCTGAGGAATTGTTCGGATTGATACCTGCTGCTGATTTTCACCACCGTACAACCCGCCACAAACTAAAGTTTCATCCCAATCATCTGGACGAGTGGCGGTCTTCCACCGTGCGTTTTTCAAGGCACTTTCTTCCACGCACAACCATTCTTTGGAATCAACTTCCAGCAGCAGTATTTCCGAACCGATACGACAACATAACCTTCAAGAAAAGAGTATATTCCTTTTTAAAAGGCCGGCAGCACACCTGCAATGCCGCTGGTGTTGTGGGTGATCATGGGCGGCGGTAGTCACTTACCATCAGGTGAGCCGCATGCTCGTTTGCCCCCTGTGTTGTAAAAAAAAAAAAAAATCCTTTTCCGTGGCTGTTATAAAATTCGACTAAGGGAGGGTGAAAGATAGGTAGCAGCTTCTAAAAACATCTCTAAAGCCTAAATGCGGTTGCCAATCCGCCTGCCAAACGTGGCAACTACTGGCAAAACCTATCAAAGAGGAGGCTTGTGTCCAGCAGTGGACAGTAAAGGCTGATATGATTATATTACCCACCTTTAGTGCCAATGACCTGAATTTTATCCTACAATTTTTTTTTTCGATAAAACTAGAACCAATTACACGGTGATGTTTTTTCTTTTTATTTTACCACGTCAACTCCAATATAGTGACTTATTAGAGTAACTTCTATGTTATTGATTGCATCGTCAATTGTTGTTGGCTTTCTCCAATAACCTGTCTATCGCGAGATAACACGGATATATCTATAGATAGAAATATATATTGCCCAAATATAAAACAGGAATGGGTTATATTAATTGTAAGCTGGTAGATAAATAGGGCAGCTAAATAAATTAATATGTATATGACACCAGAGAGAGACTTTCCACAAAAGATGTTTCATTGGGCACCTCTGTCCCATTCGTGTTTTTACCGTGAAGCAGTTGTGTTTGCATGGCTGTGTTTTAATTTGAAGGGTGGGATATGGCAGTTAAATAACAGGGTACAGAGGAATAACACCTTAGTCCTCAGGAATGGCTACGCTTGGGGGGTATCATGGGCGAAACAGTATACTCTGTTACGTCCATGGAACTGCTCATGCCTATAGGCGACGATTACCACTTTCCATCAGGTGGGATGTCAACTTGTTTGCCATCCTAATAATATATATATATATATATATATATATATATATATATATATATATATATATATATATATATATATATATATATATATATATATAAATTTTTACCTATTTCCCTATTTCTGAAACACCGCATATTTAAATAAATTTGTATTTAAACATATTATTCAACTTTCCTTTTCATCTTTCCAGACAGCACCTTCGGCATGCGTCACGTGATCGCGTTCCTTCTATTCCTCGCGATCACGGTGTCGTACGCTACCCGGGTCAGCATGAGTGTCGCTATCGTCGCCATGACCAGCCCCAATGATTATGAATATCCGGTGAGCTTTAATTTTAACCCATAATTGCTACATTCTAATATCCTACTGCTGGTAGATTAACCCATAAATGGACAAAGTATAAATATAGAGGGAGACTTTGTACAAAAATCGATTGCTTGGGTACCTCTGTCCCATTCGTGTTTCTACCGTGAAGCAGTTGTGTTTGCATGGCTGTGTTTCGGTTTGAAGGGTGGGATATGGCGTGAATTTACAGGCCACAGAGGAATAACACATGAGTCCTTAGGAATGGCAACGCATAGGAGGTATCATGAGCGAAACAGTATACTGTGTTATATCCATGGTATTGCTCATTTTTGTACAAAGTCTCCATCTGGTAAAATGATTTCAAATATAACTATTGTTATAAGGTATTTCTGAAGTGTTCTGTTTTTACTTTTCGAAGAACAAAATCCTAAACGATTAAAAATCATAGTCTTCGGTAACGTCGACGTTTATATTCCAAAATATTATCACCAACATCGAATATTATATACTTAGAGGCTCCCTGAGATGTCTCAAGTGGTACATTCGCTTTAAAACGACGACTGGAGCGGGTATCACGTGTAAATGTCATGGGAGTCTAAATGGAGTCGTTAGATACGTGCACCGTGTTGGAACGCTGTAAATGACTCTTAAATGTCTTGACAAAATCCTACCGCAAGGAGCAAACTTCCATTTCCACCTGAGGTATTACGTTCCGCGAGTAATTCCGCATTCGTCTTATGACATCTCGCACCATTAATTTGTTGTTCCATGGCTTTTCCTGTGGATTTTTATTTCACATTCGATATACTTTGAACATTTTATGAGCGAGATATTTTCTGAGTCTGCTATATCTGATTTCTGTTACAAGTGTCCTGGTCTCGACTGGTGATAAAGATGGATATAAAATCTCGTTCAAAAACAGTGCAAACTTATAATCAACTACGATGTAAGAGAAGATACATATATGAGAAGATAATCTTTTACTTATCGCTTGAAAACATCAATGGATATTGGCATCATTAATTCCTGTGAAATGCTACTAGATGGCGTTATTTATTGAAAAACGTTATAACAGTTTTATCGGTTCTACTGAAATGTGTATTATTGCAAAGTGGAAATAACGTATTAACCTTGGTACTTTCATTTTCGTTATCTATTCACCTACATACTTGTAGATATTATGCAGAAGAGTTTTATTTTTATAAAATGTAATTTACATAATGTAAATTGTTTTTGTATTGAGGTGAGCAGGAACTCCTTTATTTACTTACGTATTTTAAATTTCCATGTAACTTAATTAAAATAGATTTAGGTTTTTCAATGACGTACCATATCTGTTACTTTTAAAAGCAACGATAATATTATTTCTATTGATTACATTATGTTTATCTTCCCGTGTGGTTCCAGCATAGAATAGGCCACCCCTTCCTTTCCCTTGAGTGTCGTAAGAGGCGACTAAGGGAGGGCGAAGGATAGATAGCAGCTTCTTAAAATATTTCCAAAACCTAACTGCGGTTGCCAATAGGCCTGCCAAGCGTAGCAACTACTGGTAAAACCCCTCAAGGGGGAGGCTTATGTTCAGCAGTGGACAGTTAAAGCATGATATGATGATGATGATTTTAAAAATTAAACTTACAATTTAATTACAGAGCGAAATTTTTATTCTTAGAATCAATATGAATTTAATTTCTAATAGGTTTAAATTCAAATTATTATAAATTTAATTTATGACTCGATTATTTGATAAAAAAAAATATAGACAATTTGAGATAAAAAACTTTCTCTTTCGGCTACAAATTCACGATTTTGTCATGACCACGACGTGGTGCAATCCACGTCGAAACGTCGGCAATAAAGAAGCAGGTATGTAAGTACTATTTATCTGTAAAGGTTATTTCATCGCCTCAAGTCTCAATTGTGTATTTAAAATATGTATAAACAATGCAAAAGTTTAAAATTAACTATTTTTTTTTTATTCCAGGTATTCGATTGGGAGAAGAGCATTCAAGATACGATCCTCTCATCCTTCTTCTGGGGATACATCGTGCTACAGGTCCCTGCTGGGATGCTGGCAGGGAGATTCGGTGGCAATTTCCTGATCCTCGGTGGTATGGTGTGCACGGGAATCGTAAATTTGTTGGTGCCAGTCGCTGCAGTTCATGTGAGTATGCGTATCTTTGACCTACATCAAATAAAGTAGGTTCTATGTTCGACTGCATATTTTTTTTACATATTTCCGTCAATTGTGGACCGGTTTTTTTTTTCTAATACAATAAAACAAAGTCGCTGTACAATACTTGCATATAATCATTAAATTACTGAACGCAACTGTCATGTGACAGTTTTTTTTTATACAACTTAGAATGGCAAACAAGCTGACGGCCCACCTTATGGCAAGTGGTAACCGTCGCCTATAGACATGAGCAGTACCATGGACATGACAGAGTGTTGCTAACACAGTTGCTAAGTGTCAACACCGGTCAGATTATATATTTTAATTACTACTCTATGTTTGGTTGTTGTTGTCGTACAGTCATGCAGCTATATGCCGACTAATTATGTAAAACCGTGTATTTCTATAAATACAATAAAAGGTTACACCAGGAACACAAGATTTCGTTATTTAACCTTTTTTATGTGGCTATGCTACAGCGCTTGAAATAGTCCACGCGTTCCTGAGAAAAGGGGTCTTAACCGACGGACTTACGGACTATAAGGGTTCAGTTTTTTTCCTTTGGAGATACGAAACCCTAAAAACACGAGAACTTGATTTTACCTTTTTGATTTCCGCAAATTCCTTGCGGAATCAAAAAGGAGAAATCATTTTAGAGTTGTTATTTTTACATTTATTTTTTGTAACGTTAAGAATGGTTTTTTTTTTGTCACTTAATCATTTGCTCTCGTTTATTTATTGTACAAGTTTATTGTGCAAACTTCACTGATTTATGTTATTTCTGTATTTATTATTTATGTGTTTGAAACACATGTATATTTGAATGTATGAATTGTATGTTTCCCTATTGAATGACAAATATGCATTGTGTTAGTCAATCACGCACGAGCTTTTAACGACCATGTAATTTTAGATATAGTACATTTAAATTAATACACACAATGTTAACAGAAATTTAAAAGAGTAACTGTTGAGTTTCTTGCAGGCACGTTCTTTTTTTATTTTTTTATGATGCTGTCATTGTGAAGTGCGATAATTTATTCAGAGTTTATTCTTCTCGGTTTTGGTTGTAATTTTTTGTGTATTTGTTGTAATGTTTTATGTATTTATTGTAATGTTTTATGTATGTGTTGTAATGTATTATGTATTTGTTGGTAAGCGTGTTGAGTCTCCCATCCGAGAAATAGGTATTAGCGATCCGCACGCATGCTAAAGGTAAAGAAGTTAAGGGGCCGCCTGAAAATCAGCGCTATATAGGTACATCTCGCTGGAGCTGTACATATATAGCAATAGCTGAGGCGGCTCCTATTACCAGCAACATTACTTGTTTTTTTTTCCTTTTTGTTGTTTTAATTTCTTAGTAAAGGTAATGAATGTCATCTATCTATCTATCTATCTATCTATCTTCACAACTGATAACAACTTTCCGAACCCTGCAGTAGAGTAAAAAGAAATGACAATTTAAAAGTGCTTGTTAACAATATTTCAATAAGGATCATTTGAATATTTAAATTAAATATATAGTCAAAAGGATAAACAAGCTGATATGATAAAAGGCTGGTCACATAGCTCGAAGAACCGACAACTAATGGGGATGACAGGTTATTGAGTGGCGACTCCGTACGCGCAAACGCAATGTAGGATGACCTGGGGGGTTTGGATGAAGTGACAACCTGAAATGCATTGCAGGGAGTCAGTGGATGTAGGTGGCTCAGGACAGTTTCTTATGGCAGTCTATAGGGCAGGCTGATGTCCAGCAGTGGACGGATAATGGTTGAATAAAATAAATACCGCATAAAACATTTTGCAAATGTACTAAATCACCGAAAGATATTGAGGTAGTGAATAATAAAAACATTCCGGTTGAAATTATCGCGGGGAATGCGTCGTTGTGCCGCCGCGAGCGATTGAAACAAAGTACTGTAATTTGTTTAAACGGCCTGTTAAGAAGCATACCGGCCGAAATAAAATATTTTTTTTCTTTTTTACGTAACTGTAGATTTTTTTTTCCGACAGACGTGGTAAACACTGATCAAGTAATCACTACGTTTAGAGTCGCCACTGCTCTTATGTTGACGATGCTGGAATAGGTTTTTTTTATGCAACCAAGAATAGCAAACAAACTGACGGTTTGCCTGATGGAAAGTGGCAATCATCGCCTATAGATACAAAAAGTAACATGGATATAAAAGAGTATACTGCGTCGCGTATGATATCATGCGTTGCCATTCCTGAGGACTAAGATGTTATGCTTCTGTTATTAATTAATAAATAATTATTACATTTATGATTATCATTACCTTAGAATGGCAAACAAGCTGACGGTCCACCTGATGGAAAGCGGTAACCGTCGTCTATAGACATGAGCAGTACCATGGACATAACAGAGTATACTGTTTCGCCCATGACACCCCATATGCGTTACCATTTCTGAGGACTTAGGTGTTATTACTCTGTATCCTGTAAATTTTATCTATCCATGCGAAGCCAGGCTGGATTACTAGTTAGAGATGAAATAATAAATTATCTCTGACTTACATACACATATTAAGCATAGTATTCAAGTAAGGCTTTCGTATTTGATTGATACAAACAGAATTTTAGAGAGAGAGATCGCTCTTACATATTAATTCAGCCTACATACACAATTTTGTATAAAATCTCCCGCTGGTAATAAATCCTTACTAAATATTACAGAATATATAATAATATTTTATTAAATAGTAATATTATAAAAAATAAAGTAGATGTTATTTAGTCTAGATATTATAGATTTATAACTGAATTTAAACAAAAATAGATCAGACAAAAGAAAACAGTAAGCGTTATTGAAATAGGCCTTTCTAAGCTGAATTTATTATTACTATGATTTGTATGTTTTATAACGACCTAGGTAATAATTTATTTATTTATTTTTTATACAATTAAGAATGGCAAACATGTTGATGGTCCACCTGATGGAAAGTGGTAACCGTCGCCTATATACATGAGCAGTATCATGGACGTAACAGAGTATACTGTTTTGCCTATGATACCCCCCATGCATTCCCATTCCTAAGGACTCAGGTGTTAATCCTCCGTACCCAGTAATTTCACGCCATTTGAATTCACGCCCACCCTTCAAACCGAAGCACAGCAATGCTAACACAACTGCTTTACGGTTGAAACACGAATGGAACAGAAGAAAATCGCCAATCTTATTGTCGCCTATGGACATAACAGAGTATACTGTTTCGCTCATGATACCCCGCATGCTATTCCTGAGGACTTAGGTGTTATTCCTCTGTACCCTGTAAATTTATTGAATGTACATTAAATAAATTTATTCACACTTTATTGCACTATTTAAAAAGCAATAAATACAGTGAATTTTATTGGTACAATAGACGGCCTTATCGATAAGCAATCTCTTCCAGACCACCTTTGGGTAGGGGACATTGAGATAAAAGACAAAGCGTAGGTAGCGCACTGTTTTATATATACTAATTTATTAATATACAAACTACTAATACATACAAACATTTTTGTATACATCTAAACTTCCCGTGGGTGGTGTTCTCTTTTAATTGATATTTATATGTTGTATTTAACATATAAATATATATATATATATATATATATATATATATATATATATATATATATATATATATATATATATATATATATATATATATATATATATATATATATATATATATATATCTTATTTATGTAGATTTATATTTATATGTAGCACCAGAGGGAGACTTTATACAAAAGTCGATTGCTTGGGTACTTCTGTCCCATTCGTGTTTCAACCGTAAAGCAATTGTGTTTGCATGGCTGTGAAGGGTGGGATATGGCGTGAATTTACTGGGTACGGAGGAATAACACCTGAGTCCTCAGGAATGGCAACGCATGGGGGGTATCATGGGTGAAACGATATACTCTGTTATGTCCATGGTACTGCTCATGTCTATAGGCGACGGTTACTACTTTCCATCAGGTGGGCCGTCAGTTTGTTTGCCATGCTAAGTTGTATAAAAAAAATGTATGTATTAATATTGTATCTTTCAAATGTATATAATGATTTGTAATTTATGTAAATAAATACTCACTACTTCCTATGCCACTGTGTTAGGTTGACTGGAAGAAATCTCTTTTAGAGATAAGTTCGCCTTTGCTAACATTGTTATTAACTTATTACCACTTACCATCAGGTGGACCGTCAGCTTGTTTGCCATTCTAAGTTGTATAAAAAAAAATTTGAACTACAGTATCAGAAATAATATTCCTTCTGAAATTCTTAATTTTATCTGTTCCACATGATCAAGCCAATAAATTATCCCATATTTATATATATATATATATATATATATAAAGAAAAAATAAAAGATTTAATCTGAAATGGAACATCGTCTTTCCATGCCTCACAGGCGAAATCTTGAAGACGAATTACGTAGATCCCACATTTGGAATCTTTATTACTGGCCCCATTTCTCAAGCAGCACCGCTAAGAGATAGGCCGACGTAATTTGTAGACTTGACTCGGTTTACTACTTGGATAATATTTTTAAGTTATTGGTAATCATTTAGATAAAATTGTTCAACGTCTTGAAGTTTGGAATGATAGAAAGTTCCTTTTCATTGTCCGTTTAATTTTTCCACTTAAAAATTTCTTAATTCGAAGCCTCGTTTGATTTGGCTCAATGATTACCTCGCTGACAGATTGAATTAGGATTCTCAATACGTTATCACGTTCTCATAACTCAGTTGATCGTGTGGTCCCAGCATAGAATAGGCCACCACTTCCTTTCCTGTGAATATCATAAGAAGCGACTAAGGAAGGGCGAGACATAGGCAGCAACGTACCTCGTAAAACATGTCCAAAGCCTAACTGCGGTTACCAATTCGCCTGCCAAGCTTGGCAACTACTAGAAAAACTCCTCAAGAGGGAGTTTTATATTCAGCAGTGAGTAGTTGAAGGCTGATATGATGATGATGAATTAAAGAATAAATTAAAAAAGAAATAAGATTGTGTTCCACGAAATACCAACTTTAATTATAGTAAAACTGATCACTCTTTACGGTAAAATCTATTCGGTTGTTTAGTTTTTAAGTCAATTAAAAACTAAACAACCGAATAGATTTTGATAAAATTTCTATAAATATAACATATTGGTTAGTATATCTTGTAATCTATTTATAAACGTAATGAGAAATTACCAGAGGGAGACAAGAAGCAATCGACTTTTGTACAAACAAAAGTCGATTGCTTGGGTACCTCTGTCCCATTCGTGTTTCTACCGTGAAGCAGTTGTGTTAAAGCCATGCAGGCTGTGTTTCGATTTGAAGGGTGGGATATGGCGTGAATTTACTGGGTACAGAGGAATAACACCTGAGTCCTCAGGAATGGTAACGCATAGGGAGTATCATGGGCGAAACAGTATGCTCTGTTATGTCCATGGTACTGCTACTACTGCTAGGCGACGGTTACTACTTTCCATCAGGTGGGCCGTCAGCTTCTTTGCCATTCTAAGTTGTATAAAAAAAAAACGAACTCACTGTGTTTTTGTCGTTTCCGACATTTTTTTTCGACTTCATTCGGAAGTCTTCTTCAGGGACGTTTGGCGCTTTGCATCACAGCGTCTCGCCTCGCATTGCAAATTTGGAAATAATAAAAACGTAATGAGTTTATTATTTTCCCGTTATAGAGATAGATAGATAGATGCTCTTTATTGTTTCCTCCAAAAGATTACAATAGTAAACTTATTATAAATACAAAAAATTACAAGAAATAATCACAATTAGGAAAAAATATATAAGTATAATATCAGATAAAAAACTAACATAAGTTTTAATACATTCTGTCAGACAAAAAATAATTATAAATTAATTTATAATTAAATAATTAACCGACAGAGTTATTAGGAAAAAAACTTAAAAAAAATATTACCAAATTGATTGAAATTCTTCTTCCTTTTGAAGGCGGGAAAGAGTCAATTAAATTGAAAAAACTTCTTTTGAAAGTTGTTTCAAAATTTAGGTAATTTTCAAGCGTCTTTCTTTTCTTGCAAATGTCCCCGTTTCTTCATTTACAGGGTAACTGGATAGCAGTGTGTGCGTGCCGTATTGCCATGGGGCTGACACAGGGCCTCCTGTATCCCTGTGTACATGGTTTTCTAGGACACTGGGCACCAGAAGCTGAGAGGAGCCGACTGGGAACATTCGTGTATGCTGGTAAGCAAAACCTTGATTCAATGAATTCTTTCGAAGTGTATTTAGATTTTTTAAAGAACTTAATGGTTGAAAATGGACAGCAGCGCTTCTTTTAAAACACAACCAAAGCCAACTCGCCTGCCAAACGTGGCAACTACTAGCCAAACCCCTCAAAGAGGAGGTCTATGTTCAACAGTGGATATTTTTTTTTATAAATAATAACAGAATGGTAATCCCGCCTGCGCTAACGGTATACAATGACGAAATACCAGTGAGGAATGATAGGTGAAAATGGGAAAGCAGGTCAGTTGGCTCATCGTGATGAATAGATCTGAAATTCAGCACGATGGTTTCCAGGGGGAACCAGATGGAAATCGACCTGACGGGGTGTATTGCTAGCAATGGGACTGGCAGCCAGCATTACTAACAATCCCTTCCCCCCAGCAGTGGATAGTTAAAAGCTGAAATGGTAATGATGTAATTGGAGAAACAACAAAACCAAATACACGTTACGTAAACTGTCTATTTGAAAGAGGCTTATGTTAATCAGTGAACAGTTACAGGCTGATAAGTTGATAATCATGATGATAAGGGGAGAAAGAGATTGTTAGCAATGGAGTTTGACAGCCCCATTGCTAGCAATATTCCTCATTAGGCCGACCTTCACGCGATTTCCCTGGCAACTATCGTGAACAATTCTTGTTGAATTCGACACGATGGGCTAACTGACCTGCTTCATCCTCACCTATCATCCTTCACTGGTGCTCCACCGGTGTATGCCGATGGCGCGGGTGGGGTTACCATTCCATTATCATCCATTAAAAAAAAAATCAGGATGGTAGTAGATGCTAAGAAAGAAATTACTGAAATTCGTACGGGAACGGATAAAAGATATTTTACAGAGGAAGAATTAGTATCTAGTATATATAACATGCAAACACACAAACACAAAGACGGTTATAAATTGCGAATTAAAACTTTGATATGTACGTCGTGTAATAAGAGATATCCCTCAAAAGGACGTTTTAACTGGAATGTCCTTTTGTTGGATTAATATGTCAGGTAATGATCTCTTCTGAATACCCATGTCACTTTAGTTCATTAAAAATTAAAATATATTATCCAAATTACAGTATTTTTAAAGGAACTTCGAATGGCGAGCAAGCATTTTTTCTTTCTTTTTCATACAACTTAGAATGGCAAACAAGCTGACGGCCCACCTGATGGAAAGTGGTAACCGTCGCCTAACAGTAGTAGCAGTGACAGTAGTAGAGTACCAATTTTCATTAATCAGAACAGCTTACCAGAGTCAAAAGCTTTGTACAAAAGTCGTTTGCTTGGATACCTCTGTCCCATTCGTGTTTCTACCGTGAAGCAGTTGTGTTTGCATGTCTGTGTTTCGGTTTGAAGGGTGGGATATGGTGTGAATTTACTGGGCATAGAGGAATAACACCCGAGTCCTCAGGAATGGCAACGCATGTACTCTGTTATGTCCATGGTACTGCTCATGTCTATAGGCGACTGTTATCACTTTCCATCAAGTGGACCGTTAGCTTGTTTGCCAAAATAAGTTGTATAAAAAAAAATGTATGTAAAATTATGCAAAAATATATTTATTCCAATAGAATACTTTACAGGCAAATTAAATTAGGAACTTGAACAATAACTCAAACATTGCCGTACTATTGTACAATAAAGTTGTGTAAGCGGACGTCCTTTCATTTCAACTGAATAGATTTTCATAATTTTTGCCGAAGTTTTAATGTCATAAAATCATAGTTCAGAATGTTAGTAACTACCGACTTGGCCGGAGTTCTATGATTTGCTTAAAGTTATATCAACTCGCTTCCTTTGCAGAGATAAGTTAGTGAATTCGAGGTTGGATTGCAAAACAAAAGAAGACCAAAGTCTTATCTTCTTCTTTCTTTCTTTCCATCAAATTATATTGGAATGAAAACATATTTTGCAAATAGAAAAATAAAAGCAACAATAGAGCTATAATTCAAATTATGGATAAAATACGTTTTCAAATAAAATATACTGGTAATGACACTTGATGCAAAGTGGTAACCGTCGTCTATAGACATGAGCAGTACCATGGACATAACAGAGTATATTGTTTCGCCCATGATACCCCCCATGCGTTGCCATTCCTGAGGACTCAGGTGTTATTCCTCTGTACCCTGTAAATTCACGCCATATCCCACCCTTCAAACCGAAACACAGCTATGCAAACACAACTGCTTCACGGTTGAAACACGAATGGGACAGAGGTGTCAAGCAATCGACTTTTGTACAAAGTCTCCCAGTGTATTGCTGGCAATGCTAACAATACTAACAATCCCTTTCCCCTCCTTGAAATAGATTTGTTAAACTTTTAGTTTTTCTGAATAAGGAAATAAATCTTTATTATATGTAAGTGTGTTTCAAATATATTTATTTTCAGGTGCTCAATTAGGAACAATAATTGAAATGATGACGTCCAGTTTGCTATCGGCCAGCCGGTGGGGTTGGCCTTCGGTGTTCTACGTGGCTGGTATCAGCTGCATCGCCTGGTCAGCAGCGTGGGTGGTGCTCGGCTCATCCACACCTGGTACCAGCAGGTGGATATCGAAAGAGGAGAGGAAGTACATAGAAACGAATGCTGCCTCAAATGACATTGAATCGCACAAGGTACATTCACAGTTTTCAAATTGTAATATAAAGAAAGAAAGAAAGAAAGCGAGAAAGAAAGAAAGAAAAATATTTACTTGGCACATACCAATAACAATTACAACTAAAACATAAACAATTATAAACTTAAAGAAAATGGACATACAAAAATAAACTTATACCTAATTAGAAATTATGGGGGGAAAGGGATTGTTAGTAATGGGATTCTCAGTCTGAGAATCCGATTGCTAGCAATATATCCAACCAGGTCGACTTCATCGCGGTTCTTCCTGTAAACTATCATGGTTAATTCCTGATGAATTCATCATGATGGGCTAACTGGCCTGTTTTCATTCTCATCTATCACCCTTCACTGGTGCTCCGCCAGCGTATCCCGTTAGCGCAGGCGGGGTTACCATACCATTTTCACCCATAAAAAAAAATTTGAAATTATGCGACCAAACTTGTGTCACCACTCAGCTAAGTTTTTAGGCATTCATACGTAACGCCTAAACATTGTTTGATTTTTTATAAAATAATTATTAAATTAATTATAATCGATAATAAATTTCTTGATGATTTTTTTTTATCAATATAATCTAAGACTACTACATAATTTATGGCTACCGCCATAGGCCTGAGGACCTGATACGGTGTATTGCTAGCAATGGGTCAGTTAGATTTCATTACTAACAATCCCCCCCCCCCCTCCACCTACTACTTGACTTATTAATGATTAATAGTTTATTAATAATTTACTATTATTAATTATTTTTTTTTTATAAATTGAATATACTTTAAAAAATATTTATTATCAACCAACTTCAAAAAAAGGAGGTCGTATTTTTGTTATGTTTGTTAACACATTTAATTATTGCATTTCAGAAATTATCTACTCCGTGGAAGGGAATTTGGACATCATTACCCTTCTGGGCTATACTGATTGCTCATTGTGGCCAAAGTTTAGGGTTCTGGACCCTTCTCACCGAACTTCCCTCATATATGAGTAATGTGCTTAAAGTCAATATTAAAGATGTGAGTATCGATTTGAAACAATTGTTCGCATTAAGAGAAATACAATTAAGGACTTAATAATAAAATTAAATACATTATAATTAGGTTTTTTTTTAATGGATGACAGTGGACTGGTAACTCCACCTGCGCTAACGGTATACGCTGGTGGAGAACCAGTGAGAGATGATAAGGTGAGATTAAAAGACAGATCAGACTATCATGATGAGTACACCTGGAATTCAATGTGATGGTATCCAGGAGGGACCATGTGGAGGTCGACCTGACAGGGTATATTGCTACCAATGGGACTGATAGTCTGCATTACTAACGATTCTTTCCCCCCTATTATAATTAGGTCATGATAAATTATATTAATGATGAAAATTTACTAGAGGGAGACTTTGTACAAAAGTCGATTGCTTGGGTACCTCTGTCCCATTTGTGTTTCTACCGTGATGCAGTTGTGTTTGCACGGCTGTGTTTTGGTTTGGGTGAAATATGGCAGTGAATTTACAGGGTACAGAGGAATAACACCTGAGTTCTCAGGAATTAACTCAAGCAACGCATGGGGGGTATCATTGGCGACACAGTTAACTCTGTTATGTCCATGGTACTGCTCATGTCTATAGGTGACGGTTACCACTTTCTATCAGGTGGGCCGTCAGCTTGTTTGCCATTCTAAGTTGTATAAAAAAAGATTGTTACATCATAGTAACAATAACAAATATAATTTATTTCGACCATCAAGGGTCATACTCATTTCTGGATCATTTTAATATATTTTACATATTTTTTTTTTTTTTTTTACAGAATGGGCTATTATCCGCCTTGCCGTACCTAGCGATGTATCTTTTAAGCTTTATATTCAGTTGGCTTGCTGATTTTCTTGTCAACAGAAATATCATTAGTAAAGTGACTTCCAGGAAGATTTTTAACACAATCGGTAAGCAATTGTTGTTTTATACCATAATTATTTTACTGTATAAGTTCAATAGTTAAACGATTGTGGTTTAAGTAATCTGTAAGTTTATGTATAACTACACAGTAATTATATTTTTAACAAATTTTTGAAAATGAACCTAGAAAATTTCATTGTAAAGTTATTATACCTATTGTACCACACAATACCTATACAAATATACTCTTGTACATAAACGAATTGGAAAGAGTAACTGTTAAGCTTCTTGCGGGTTCTTTACAGCAGATAACAATACTTCGAAGCTAGCAGTGGATTCATAAAAATTGTCTATTTAAAAAAGCTTGTATACAAGTCCATTTTGAAAGAAGATTATTTTTTGAATATACTTTATTTGCATTATACAATATAGCGGAAAAACAGGACAATTTACAAACACAACGATACAATTGTATAAGTACAGTAAGGCGGTCTTATTGCTGAGAGCGATCTTTTCAAGACAACCTTAGGGTAATGGACTAATTGTTGTACAAGTAGGTTTTTTTTTATGCAACTGAGGATGGCAAATAAGCTGACGGCCCACCTGATGGAAAGTGGTAACCGTCGCCTATAGACATGAGCAGTACTATGGACATAACAGACTATACTGTTTCGCCCATGATACCCCCCATGCGTTGCCATTCCTGAGGACTCAGGTGTTATTCCTCCGTACCCAGTAAATTCACGCCATATCAAAGCGAAACACAGCGATGCAAACACAACTGCTTTACGGTTGAAATACGAATGGGACAGAGGTACCCAAGCAATCGACTTTTGTACAAAGTCTCCCTCTGGTATTATATAATTAAGAAAATTAACAGAATAAAACATTAAGGAAAAGAATTATAAGTTTATTTCTATTCTATTCTGCAGAAATTTGTTTACAATAAACTTGAATGCAAGTTTTAAATACGACGAACATTTTTAGCATTATGTTTGTACTATTTTTTTTAATGGATGATAATGGAATGGTAACCCCACCCGCGCTATCGGTATACACCGGCGGGGCACCAGTGAAAAATTATAGGTGAGTATGAAGCAGGTCAGTTAGCCCATCGTGACAAATTCAACAAGAATTGTTCACGATGGTTTCCAGGGGGAACCATGTGGAGGTTGACCTAATAAGGCATATTGCTAGCAATGGGGCTGTCAAACTCCATTGCTAACAATCCCTTTCCCCCCATGTTTGTTCTGTTAATTGCTAATGATTAATAAATAGTAAGTTGACAGTGGCGTGAGATAATAATACCTAGATGATATATAATAGCCGTGTGGTCCCGGCATAGAATAGGCCACATCTTCCTTTCGCGTGGGTGTCGTAAGAGGCGACTAAGGAGAGCGAGAGATGGGCAGCAGCGTCCCTCTCAAAATATCCCTAAGCCTAACTGCGTTTGCCAACCCGCCCGCTAAACGTGGTAATTATTGGCAAAATCTCCCAAGGGGGAGGCTTATCCGTAATGCTACAAGAAATTAAAAGAGGTCATCCTTTCTGAATGAGATATCTCTTGGTGTAAAGGTTGCCTGAAAGAGATTGCAGGTAGTGATAAAGCTGTAAATTTTTTAATAATTACAGTTTCTCTAAATTTTTAGACAGTACAATATTACGAAATCAAAAATGTATTTATTCACGTAAGTGCAGGCAAAGCCGTTTCAAATTTTAATTGCTTTTATTACTCGTATTTACAAAATTCAATAAAACTTTTTCCAGCATTCTGGGGTCCAGCAGTAGCGCTACTAGTCTTATCGTATCTACCACCAGGCCATCTAGCGTTGGCTGTCGTCATACTTACGATCACCGTGGGTCTGAACGGCGCACATTACGTCGGATTTATGGTGAGTTGACATCCAACTTTTAGGCAAACTCTTTCTCTAACATGATACCTCTGGTAACTTTGGCCAAATCACTGTTTAGGCCAAAGTTACCAGAGGTTAGTACCGAGGCTAACAAAAAAGGAGTACAGTAACAAAACGGCAAATTAAATGGAATAAAATCTTTCACTTTCTTTCATCTTTTAGTTTCTTTGTCTCATCTACTAGTTTTTTTTTTTTATTAGTGATAATGGAATGGTAGCCCCACCCGCGCTATCGGTATACATCAGCGGGGCACCAGTGAATAATGATAGGTGAGGATAAAGCAGGTCAGTTAGTCCATCGTAACGAATTCAATAAGAATTGTTCACGATGGTTTGATGGGGGAACCACGTGGAGATCGACCTTATAAGGCATATTGCTAGCAATGGGGCTGTCCAACTCCATTGCTAACAATCCCTTTCTTCCCTCATCTACCTGTTGCTTCAGATTGTAATCATACTGTTTCTGTATGCTAGTGAATTTACTTAGAAATGTGAATTAAAATCCAGGGTAGGTAACGAGCAAGTGAAAAGTTAAGGGCCCATCTTTGAAAGTTTATAATCTTCACCCATAAATTAAATGAATGACACCATTTCAATACAGAATATGCTGTAACACCGCACCGATCGCTATCGACAGGAAATTCATCCTTACATACTTGAACCTAAATGGTCACATACAGTGCTATTACGGAGCGATGGACTGTGATGAGGTGATGAAATGATGTAGACGATGTAGACACGGAATTTAGTAGCGAAAAAAAATGTATTAAACAGCAAGCAAGGAACAGAACAGAACAATATGATATATGTCAAAAAATATAAAATTGAAATTACAAATAATAAGAACATTCTAAAAGTAAATGTATATAAAAAAGTATAATAACGTCTAAAGAGTTTGCACCGGCCGGTCGCCAATAAGTGCATTTTCAGAGAAATTTTCTTCTGTGAACGCTCTGGCTGTAGAATGGGGTTTGCTTTCCTTTTTTTTTTGATGGCTGAAAATGGTATGGTACCCCGCCTGCGCTAACGGGATACGCTGGCGGAGCACCAGTTAAGGGTGATAGATGAGAATGAAAACAGGCCAGTTAGCCCATCATGATGAATTCATCAGGAATTAACCATGATAGTTTCCAGGGGAACCGCGCGAGGACGTCGACCTGGTTAGGTATATTGCTAGCAATGGGATTCTCAGTCTCCATTACTAACAATCCCTTTCCCCTCGAATGGGGTTTGCTTGTAGTAACCACGGTTGGCACGAGAGTTAGCAACCATAGTTAACAATATCGTATTGAAATTTAACTATAATTTTTTGCCGATTACTTTATTTGCGTGGATTGTAGAATGAGTATGAATACCAAGATACAATATACATCAAATTTTAAATTAGACCTATAGAAACGGAATAATGAAAACTGCATCCAATTTGATGCAGTGGTTTTTGCATGATATCGAAATATATACAGACAGATAGAGAAAATTTTAAAAGATTGGTTTGGCTTTTATTGCTCTTAAAAAGTCCTCTCGCATAAATTTTTCAGACATACAAATATCGTTTATTTACATGCATACATACATACATATATGTCACGCCTGTCTCCCATTAGGGTAGGCAGAAACAATGGAACGCCAAATGCTTCGATTCAAACAAACCTCTTTCGCTTCTTCCACATTCATCAATATTTTCATACACGCTCGCCGGTTACGGGTACTTTTAATTTGGCCCTTCTTCAGCACGTCGCCTATTTGGTCAACATACGTCCGTCTAGGGCGGCCCCTACCGACATCTCCATTCATTCTTGCTCGATAAATCTCTTTCGTAATTCTTCTTTCATCCATCCTCTCCAAATGACCAAACCAACGCAACATTCCTTTTTCGATTTTTGCCACTATATCGTCTTTCAGTCCACACTTCTCTCTAATCTCACTGTTTCTTACAATTTTCGTTTATTTACAATTTTATGATATTACTAAGATATGATATATTGTAATATGTAGTTATATTTATAAGAGAGAAGATTCAGACGAATCAATTTATTTAACTTGTCAAACTTTGTAATTGGCTATCATTGTTTACGGAAACAATATTGCAAGCTAATTGATAAATTTTAAAAGTTGAACATTCTGATTGCAAGGCACAAGATTTTGAAACTTTCCGCTATAAATAAGTAAATTTAATGTGAAATTTATAAATGGAAACGAACAAATCAGAATTTGGAATAAAATGGAAAATTTAATCTAATCTATTACGAGTATTAAATAGAGGAGGGATTTTATTTTTTAATTGTAATAAATAAACTCAGGAAGGACCAAAAAAAGTCTTTCATCTGCAGAAAGCTATTAACACGGATTTTATTTATCTACCTCTACAAATCCGGTCGTTAGTTTTTTTTTTTTTAATAATTGGATTTACAATTTCAAATTATATTTTAAAACTTGCTTATTAACATAGAATAGTATTTTAAATTGTTTAATTATCTTCAACGCCTTAGTAAAGTTTTTCTATTGCTTCTAATTTTGACTTAATAGGTTTTTAACCAATTTCAAAAGAAGCTTCTCAATTGATTATTTTTTTTATGTTTGTTACCTTATAACTCCGTCAGTTGTAAACCGATTTGGAAAACGCATTTTATTTTTTGTTTCAAAGAATGTAGTAACAATTGAGCCCTAAAGACATTTTATCAAAATCAGTTTAGTTCTTTAGTATTTAAAATCAAAATAACTAGATTTGTTACAATTAAGGTTGGTTTTTTTTTGAGACTCTATCTGTAATTATTTGTTTCACAAACTAGATGAATTTATATGTCAATTCTTATACATCTATCGTTTAATCCATTTTCGTAAGACGTCTCATGTAAGCAACCTCATTTTAATAACTCCTGGCTCTTGTCTCAGCTAGAGCTATCCATCCAATAGTCCAAGCCTACTTCACTATACTCTTTACATTTTCATACCATCGTAACGTATTCTTTTTAACCGATCTCAATAAAGTAAGAATTTGTAAGTTCCACTGAATATTTTACTCTTTTTTGTATAGACTGCTGTCTTTTATTTGTGTCTGCGTCCGTATGAGTAGATTCACTGTTCGGAACAAAAAATAGCCATTGCTCCTCATCATCCTATATAGTACGTAAAAAAACCCATCGTGATAAATTCACCAATCTATCGGCCACGATGGTTTCCAGGGGGAACTGCGAGGAGGTTGCTAATCCCCATTACTAGCAGTCTCTTTTTCCTCCATTACTCTGTTTAAATTCAGTTAAAATTGTATATTAATTTTGCAGCTGTCACATCTGGACCTATCGCCTAATTTCGCCAGTACACTAATGGGTATAACGAACGCAGTGGCTGGCATTTTTTCCATTATGGCTCCTCTGAGTGTCTCCGCTGTAGTGCGAGATCAGGTAAGGATAAAAGTGGTTCTATAAATTGTAGTGCATTTTAACTATCATTACCATCTGGAACAGTGGCAGTCTTCCACTGTGCTTTTTTCAAGACACTCTCATCCACGCACAACCACTCTTTGGAATCGACTTCCAGCAGCAGTATTTCCGAATCGATACTACATTATAACCTTTAAGAAAAAAATATATTCCTTTTAGAAAGGCCAGCAATACACCTGCAATGCCTTTGATGTTGTGTCATGGGCGATGGTAGTCAATAACCATCAGGTGGGCAGTCAGCTTGTTTGCCGTTCTAAGTTGCATAAAAACAAATTGAGAGATATATTAGGATTGTAAATCGAACTGGCATATAAGGAACTGAGAGTATCCTGTATACTACAGCGAATTATACTGATATAGAATTAATTAAATTAATTAAATTGATTAGCTTGATCTAATTGTTTTTTTTTAATTCCCAGACGGAAGCATCGGAATGGCGGAAGGTATTCTTTATATCAATATCAATGTACTTCCTCGGCAACTTGTTCTATATATTGTTCATCACTGGCGACGTACAGAAATGGAACGAGCCAGCGTATGATGATGATGAAGGTAAGTTTGAAATCAATTTAAATGGAGGTGGTGGGAGAAGGGAGGGGGATGAGTTTACTGGCTTAATAAAAACCTTACCTGTAGCTAATATAATGGGCATACACAATGTATTTTATTCATATTTCTTTATATTATTATTAAGGAATTTCGCGACTGGCTCTTGGTCACAACATAATTTGCACACAGCAACATTTGCAAACCAAATACCTCTAAGCAACCAGAGGGTGACTTTGTACAAAATTCGTTTGCTTGGGTACCTCATGTTTCAACCGTAAAGCAGTTGTGTTTGCATGGCTGTGTTTCGGTTTGTAGGGTGGGATATGGCGTGAATTTACTGAGTACAGAGGAATAACACCTGAGTTCTCAGGAATGGCAACGCATGGGGGATATCATGGGCGAAACAGTATACTCTGTTATGTCCATGGTACTGCTTATGTCTATAGGCGACGGTTACCACTTTCCATCAGGTGGGCCTGTCAGCTTGTTTGCCATTCTAAGTTGTATAAAAAAAGCAATATCTGCTGGCCAAATACGAGGTAGAGGTATTTGACTTCTGAGACACGGCCAATTTATCACACAATTATATTCTTTATCTAGGGAATTTTCACACAAAGAGCTAAATTACGTATGTTATTCGGCTAATGTCTCTCATTAATGACCGTCTCTGGCTTTACTAATGATGAAGGTAATGATAAAAGACAGCACTGAATTCGATTCTGTCCCTAAGGAAACAGTATAAACATCTTATTTAGTGAAAAAACAATGCTTGATGTAGGTAGCTAATTTGTTGTGTATTTATATTAACATAGTTAATAAATACTTTAACAAGAGGTCGTATAATTTAAGTTTATTAATTAAATATATTAAATACGAGGTCTGTCCGGAAAGTTCGTATAAAAGTGTTCTGGAATGCGAGAAAGAGGAGTGGGGAGGCCAGGTAAGCGCAGGACCCCTTCCTTATGTCCCTAACAATGCTTCAGTTCTGGTCTGACCGCCGTGCGGTGCGAACTGGCTTGTCACGCCATCTGTGAAGTTACCTCTTAACGAAACCCCGTCGGCATGGAGCCCGCTTCCGTTGAAGAGCAGCGCGTCGTAATCAAGTTTCTCTCGAAACTCGGCAAGAATGGCCGTGAAATTTTTGCCGATCTCAGAACAGTTTATGGGGATGATGCTGTGAAGGAACCCACCGTCCACAAGTGGCTAAAAAGATTCAGAGAGGGCCGAGAAAGAGTTCGATGTTCGGGGGATTGTCCATATTCGTCCCTCCAGGCCAGACAGTTGATGGAAAATTCTACGTCGATGTGCTCAGACGCCTCAAAGCTCGTGTGGCACGAGTTCGTCCAGAATTGGCGCGAGAGGGGCGTTGGATTCTTCACCACGACAATGCCCCTGCCCACACCTCTCTTGTTGTCCGTGAGTTTTTGAGTAAAAATTCCATTACGGTGACCGAACACCCCCCTATTCGCCGGATTTGGCCCCGTGTGACTTCTTCTTGTTCCCAAAAACCAAATTGGTACTTCGGGGGCGGCATTTGGGGGACATAAATGAGATAAAAAAAGCTACGACGGGGCAGCTGAGAAACCTACAACCAGAGGACTTTCAAGGAGCCTTCTCACAGTGGAAACGGCGTTGGCACAAGTGCATTATGTCACAGGGGGAGTACTTTGAAGGGGATAAAATTGATTTACCTGAATAATTGTAAAATAAAATTTTTAAAAAACTTTTATACGTACTTTCCGGACAAACCTCGTATTAGTTGACGTGTAGTCCCGGAATAGAATAGGTCGCCCCATCTTTTCCCGTATGTTTCGTAAAACGACTAAGGGAACATAAAAGTCGAGGGATGGCCAGTAGCGTCCCTCTTAAAACATCACCAAAGCCTAACTGCGGTTGCCAACCTGCCCGTCAAGCGTGGCAACTTTTTTCTATGCAACTTAGAACGACAAACAAGCCCACCTGATGGAAAGTGGTAACCGTCATCTAAAGACGTGAGCAGTACCATAGACATAACAGAGTATACTGTTTCGACCATGATATCCCCCATGCGTTGCCATTCCTGAGGACTCAGGTGTTATTCCTCTATACCCAGTAAGTTCGAGCCATATCCCACCTTTCAAACCGAAACACAGCCATGTAAACACAACTGCTTTACGGTAGAAACATGAATGGGACAGAGGCGTCCAAGCAAATGACTTTTGTACAAAGTCTCCCTTAGATAACTGCTGAAAAATCCCCCTTATGGAGGTGGCCTATTGTCAACGGTGGAGCGACTGATTATGATACTAATGATTCAGTACTAGTAATTGCTCCACGAAAAGCCTTTAAATTATCTTTTCTATTATTTTTTAATATATTCCGAGTACTTAATTTGGTTTTTAAAATGCATGTGTTATTTTAATTCGATGTACCAATGCTAATGTATAAAGACATATTAATAATATAACATATTTTTTTTACAGAAAATGGAAATAAGAACGAGGAAGAAAAAGTCTCTAAATTCTGAGATATGTACTGATTTTTTTTCTAAGCGGAAAACTGTTTTCAACGATATCTACTACAGTACTTTCAAGAAAACTTCATAATTGTACTATACAACGTTCGGTCGATATTGTTGTACATTTATGTTTTCCTTTAAAATGTGATATTTAAAATTGCATAAGAATTGTACATAAAAAAAAAAAAAAAAACATTAATTATTTTCTTAATTTTAAAGTGTTATCGAATATATGTATAGATTTTTTTCGACTCATTGATTTTTAAGTCAACACATCGTTATGTACATTGAAAATTGGATTCTAATTCCAACAACACATAATTAAATTTTGTATTTCAATCTAAGGTATCGTCGAAAATATTGTTAGTAAATTTATGAAAAAAATATAGGTATTAGAAATAAAACCTAACACAAAAGTTCAGCAGTATCACAAAAAACAAGGATCTATTAAAAATCTATATTTTAACAAGAAATGACAAATAAGCTTTATTATAAAAAAATTGTTATTATACATAAAAAAAAAAACAAAATGTGAGTGACTGTGAGTGTGGTGGGAAAAACTGGCCATAATCTGACAACTTTAGTTTATTTTCTTCTAAACAAACGTGGTCAATACAATTTGATTCCTACATTCATAAAGTTAAGAATCAATTTTGCTAAGACTCCGGTATAACTTGTGTAATACATTTTTACATGAAATCTTATTATCCATCCATGCAACAGTGTGAAGTATTTTTTTTTTAAATACACACAGGACAAAAGCCTGTCAATTACAAAGATAATCACTGATTTTTAAAATAGATAAAGTTTACTTTCGTATCGGTTACAATAATTATGTCACGTTTGAAGTGTTTTTTTTTAAAAGGAAATTCTTAAATACCGTTCGCTTCGCAGAAGGACTGTTTATTTCATTTTATTTATTATTAACAGATAAGAATAGAAAAAAACCGTTTGGTGCCTATAAATAGTCGACCAAACCAAAGATGTGATATACCTTAACAATAATCAAAGTGCCTTATTTATTATATTTTTAATTTTTAAATTATGTACATAGACAAATGAAATTAAATAGTGTTTTATAATTAATGTTTAATGTTTTGTTGTTTTATTTTAAACATATAAAATTCCTTTGTATGATGTATTCTGTTTTGGATGATTTAAGATGACATGTTGGATATAATATGTATAATAATAATCTTTTATCGAATAATAAACAATAAAATCACACACACAAATAACGCGCGCGCGTGTGTGTGTGTATGTGTGAGTGCGTGTGCGTATTCATGTGCATGTGCATGCGCATACGCGTGCGTGTGCGTGTATGTGTGCGTGTTAGTGTGCGTGTGCGTGCGTGTGTGTGTGTGTGTGTGTGTGTGTGTGTGTGTGTGTGTGTGTGTGTGTGTGTGTGCGCGTGTGTGCGTGTGTGTGTGTGTGCGTATTCATGTGCTTGTGCATGCGCATACGCGTGCGTGTGCGTGTATGTGTGCGTGTAGTGTGCGTTTGTGTGTGTGCGTGTGTGTGTGTGTTTGTGTGTGCGCGTGTGTGTGTAAGTGAGTGCATGCGTTTTGTTGTTTATATCACAGACGGTATAAAAACAATGGGTAATAGTTAATGGGTAATAGTTGGTAGTAATACACTTTTTTACCACCAAACAAGCATATGACCCTATACCTGCAATACGAGAGGTATTACGTGCGCATTGCCGAATATTGTTGCCTTTGACACTACTTAAACACAATTAAAGACGAATAAATAAATAAACCGTCCTGCAGTCCCAGCATAGATTGGACCACCCCTTCCTTTGCCGTGGGTATCATAAGAGGCGACTAAGGGAACTTAACGGTCAGGGGTTAGACAACAAGGCCCCTCCCAAAACTTATCTGGTGAAACTCTCCCAATAAGGGGAGACTTATATATCAATATAAGTCTCCCCTTATTGGGAGAGACTTATATTAATAGACAATTAATAGCTAAAGTGGTAGGTATATAGTAAATAAGTAAATAAAGAAACTGTATATGAATGACAATGAAATGAAAGTAGGATACGAAACGATAAACAAAGCAACGCTGCTTCAAAAGTTACGTCCCAGTTAAATGTGTAAAGTTAACAAACAAACGATCAAATTGAATCCATTACAGAACTGCACAGAGCTGAAAGAAGTGCAAAGTGGGGGTATGCCTCTAGCAAATTCGCAAAATTCATTGGGAGAATTTTAATGTAATGCCAAATCAATGTTTGAAATTCCATAAAGATATACTCTGTCGTAAGCCCATTTGTATAAAGTGCAATTTTAATTGTCCTACCAGCGGTGTATATTACTTTTCAAGTTTTATTACTTTCAAGTTTGTTACGAAATGTTGTTATTTTGTTATATATCTAATTTTATTATACGTATTCTGTGTGTAAGTATAATGTAACAAATGTTTCAGCCATTTTCTTCAAAATTATCCAAAGAACACTTATAGAACACAAATAGAGAAAATGGAAATTTTTGAATTTTCAACAAAAACAGAATAAATCTTTTATAAACATACTGTTAATCTCTAATTAATGACAAAAAATTAAATATATTAACTACTTAGCAGTGGATGCAGGTGGTTCAGGACCGTTCTTTATGGCAGTCTATGGGGGAAAACTATTTAACAAGTCCTGTATTATCTATACAATAAAGTGTTAAATAAGTAAATAAACACCACAGCATCTGTACGTAACTAAATATGCGTTTCTGAAGAAATTTATTTTTAGACGGTAACAGTTTTAATTACACGAGCCGCAAGTTTGTTCTTTTTTTTCAAAAACAAAAAAAACTTCGCAAATTTTTTACTTTAACATTAAACAAGATACTTCCCACTTCCCGTTGACCACCATAAATATCTGAAAAGTCGAATCGTGTAACAGTATATTTTTGTTGATAAAAATCTCAGATTTCCCAAAAAAATCGGCTATTAATATTCAAGGATCGCTCCCGCAATGGAGAATTCAAGTATTCCTCGTTCCAATTTTCCACGACAATTTTTCCGTTGGCAAATTACGTGCGAGACTGCTTTCGATTTTATGTTTTTCAATCTCGGATCGTTTCGAAGTTCCGAGATGGAGGCGCGAAACTTGGTAACTATTTGTTTGTATGGATGTATATACATATATACATAAGTATTTTTTATGTAACTTTTAATAGCAAACAAGCTGACGGCCCACCTGACAAAAATACAGGCAAAGGTCATCAACATCACAAAATATTATAGTCTACAATTAGGCTACAGCTGGGGTTGTTAAAAATAAAAATCGGTAAAAAAACTTTTAAGTTAAACGGTTTTATTTTATGTGCACTGAAAACTACAAAATAAATAAATAGTTACTTACCTATCAACCTACGTAGGTGATCTCGGTCATTAATATCTCTGATGGTAGTGGTTGTCATAACATGAACCATGTCAGCGGCCGAAAGGCAGTTCATGAGAGAACACTAACACCAGGGTTTGCTTGGTAGGTAAACTAAGCAGCCCGCACTATAACAAGTAGGTATTTTGACCTTCTAGTTTAGAAATATTTTAGCACTAGGCAGAATAGCTTTTAGGCATATTAGACTAAAATAAAAACGTGGGGCCCATTAACTATTTCTGTATTACTTTCTACTATACTAAGTGTGAATTGCATCCACTTATTATAATCGTCATCATCATCATCCTAGCGGTTTATCCCGGTCGCATCCGAAACCTCATAGCTCCGGAGTCCATGGTCCGCTGAATCGACTTACTATAATCGTAACTGGAGGTTTTGACCATCAATAACCAGCCGTTACGGCTTCACCAGCGAACGCCGAGCTCATGATCTACCAAAGTATAAGATATGCTCTGCTATAGGTATGATTTCAGAGGGGCCCCACGTTTTTATTTTAGTCTAATATGCCTAAAAGCTATTCTGCCTAGTACTAAAATATTTCTGAACTAGAAGGTCAAAATACCTACTTGTTATAGTGCGGGCTGCTTAGTTTACCTACCAAGCAAACCCTGGTGTTAGTGTTCTCTCATGAACTGCCTTTCGGCCGGTGACATGGTTCATGTTATGACAACCACTACCATCAGAGATATTAATGACCGAGATCACCTACGTAGGTTGATAGGTAAGTAACTATTTATTTATTTTGTAGTTTTCAGTGCACATAAAATAAAACCGTTTAACTTAAAAGTTTTTTTTTTTACCGATTTTTATTTTCTTGTTTTTAGTATTTAGTGAAATTGTTTACCGAATATTCCTCATTCTATTTAATTCATTCAGTGCATCATTATTACATGGTTTCTTACCTGATAATTTAGTACAATCTAATTCCTCAATACATAGCCCTTCCAGAGACTTGACTCGACTTAGAGCCACGTATGCTTGTCCTTCCTCAAACCATTTTGAGCCCAAATATACTACTGCATGGTCGACGGTGCTGCCCTGCATTTTATGGACGGTGAATGCTCATGACAAAACTAAGGGCAACATCCTTTTTTCAGCCGTACCATAATTGAATTTTGCTGGAAACTGTATGGCTTTAGGGTAAATAACGTGCATGCCGTCTGTGCCAAAGTCAAATAAAAGTGATGATATATCTGTTTCGTACATTTGGGTTCGACGGAACTGAGGCCAAAAAGGTGTCTGTGTGTCAAGTGTCTGAGAGTCTAGTGTCTGAGTGTCTTGTATCCGAGTGTCCAGTGTCTGAGTATCTAGTGTCTAGTGTTTAGTATCTGAGTGTCGAGTGTCGAGTGTCTAGTGTCTGAGTGTCGAGTGTCTGAGTGTCTAGTGTCTAGTGTCTAGTGTTTAGTGTCTGAGTGTCGAGTGTCGAGTGTCGAGTGTCGAGAGTCGAGTGTCGAGTGTCGAGTGTCGAGTGTCGAGTGTAGAATGACGTCGAGTGTCGAGTGTCGAGTGTCTGAGTGTCTAGTGTCTGGTGTTTAGTGTCTGAGTGTCGAGTGTCGAGTATCAGAGTGTCTAGTGTCTAGTGTTTCGTATCTGAGTGTCAAGTGTCGAGTGTCGAGTGTCGAGTGTCTAGTGTCTGAGTGTCGAGTGTCTGAGTGTCTAGTGTCTAGTGTTTAGTGTCTGAGTGTCGAGTGTCGAGTGTCTAGTGACGAGTGTCTAGTGTCTAGTGTCTGAGTGTCGAGTGTCTGAGTGTCTTGTGTCTAAGTGTCGAGTGTCGAGTGTCGAGTGTCGAGTGTCGAGTGTCAAGTGTCGAGTGTCAAGTGTCGAGTTTCGACTGTCTAGTGTCTGAGTCTCTAGTGTCTGAGTGTCTAGTGTCTAGGTGCCTGAGTGTCAAGTGTCGGAGTGTCTAGTGTCTAGTGTTTAGTATTTGAGTGTCGAGTGTCGAGTGTCGAGTGTCTAGTGTCTGAGTGTCGAGTGTCTGAGTGTCTAGTGTCTAGTGTTTAGTGTCTGAGTGTCGAGTGTCGGGTGTCGAGTGTCGAGTGTCGAGTGTCGAGTGTCGAGTGTCGAGTGACGTCGAGTGTCGAGTGTCTGAGTGTCTAGTGTCTGGTGTTTAGTGTCTGAGTGTCTGAGTGTCTTGTGTCTAAGTGTCGAGTGTCGAGTGTCGAGTGTCGAGTGTCGAGTGTCGAGTGTCGAGTGTCGAGTGTCGAGTGTCGAGTGTCGAGTGTCAAGTGTCGAGTGTCGAGTTTCGACTGTCTAGTGTCTGAGTGTCTAGTGTTTAGTATTTGAGTGTCGAGTGTCGAGTGTCGAGTGTCGAGTGTCGAGTGTCGAGTGTCGAGTGTCGAGTGTCGAGTGTCGAGTGTCGAGTGTCGAGTGTCTAGTGTCTGAGTGTCGAGTGTCTGAGTGTCGAGTGTCGAGTGTCGAGTTACGTCGACTGTCGAGTGTCTGAGTGTCTTGTGTCTGGTGTTTAGTGTCTGAGTGTCGAGTGTCGAGTGTCGAGTGTCGAGTGTCTAGTGTCTGAGTGTCTAGTGTCCGAGTGTCTAGTGTCTGAGTGTCTTGTATCCGAGTGTCTAGTGTCTGTGTGTCTAGGGTCTGGATGTCTGAGTGTCTAGTGTCTAGTGTTTAGTATCTGAGTGTCGAGTGTCGAGTGTCTAGTGTCTGAGTGTCGAGTGTCTGAGTGTCTAGTGTCTAGTTTCTAGTGTTTAGTGTCTGAGTGTCGAGTGTCGAGTGTCGAGTGTCGAGTGTCGAGTGTCGAGTGTCGAGTGTCTAGTGACGAGTGTCTAGTGTCGAGTGTCTGAGTGTCTTGTGTCTGGTGTTTAGTGTCTGAGTGTCGAGTGTCGGAGTGTCTAGTGTCTGGGTGTCTGAGTGTCTAGTGTCTGAGTGTCTAGTGTCCGAGTGTCTAGTGTCCGAGTGTCTAGTGTCTGAGTGTCTAGTGTCCAAGTGTCTAGTGTCTGGGTGTCTCAGTGTAGTCCTATTATTTGATACCCATATTGTGGTGGTTGTGGAAAAATATGTACCTAGTCCGCCATATTGGAACGGCGTCGATCTTGAATTTTAAATTTTGACATAATCATCGTGTTTTACTAGTGTAGCCCTTTCATTTGATACCCATATTGCGGGGGTTAAGGAAAAATATGTAATCCGCCATTTTGTATCGGCGGCCATCTTAGATTTATAATGTTATTGATTTTATTATATTGTATTGTCATCTAAATTAAATGTGTGTACCAAATTTCAGATCAATCTGACAACGGGAAGGTGCTTAAATTCCAATTTCTAATTTTGACCCAAATAAATAAATACCGTACAGGTCGAGCTAAATAAAACCGTTTAATAAAAAGGATAAAGAGGTTCTTCAGGGTCGGGCGCGTTCAACGCGCGCGAAGTACCCCTGGTATTGCAGGCGCTCATAGGCTACGGTAACCGCTTAACATCAGGTGGGCCGTGGTTTGCCACCTCGGTGGTATACAAAAAAATAAGAAAAGTAACTCGCACCTCCAAATTGATATTTATATAAAAATCGGTAAAAAAACTTTTAAGTTAAACGGTTTTATTTCATGTGCACTGAAAACTACAAAATAAATAAATAGTTACTTACCTATCAACCTACGTAGGTGATCTCGGTCATTAATATCTCTGATGGTAGTGGTTGTCATAACATGAACCATGTCAGCGGCCGAAAGGCAGTTCATGAGAGAACACTAACACCAGGGTTTGCTTGGTAGGTAAACTAAGCAGCCCACACTATATCAAGTAGGTATTTTGACCTTCTAGTTCAGAAATATTTTAGTACTAGGCAGAATAGCTTTTAGGCATATTAGACTAAAATAAAAACGTGGGGCCCATTAACTATTTCTGTATTACTTTCTACTATACTAAGTGTGGATTGCATCGATTTATTATAATCGTCATCATCATCATCCTAGCGGTTTATCCCGGTCGCATCCGAAACCTCATAGCTCCGGAGTCCAGGGTCCGCTGAATCGACTTACTATAATCGTAACTGGAGGTTTTGACCATCAATAACCAGCCGTTACGGCTTCACCAGCGAACGCCGAGCTCATGATCTACCAAAGTATAAGATATGCTCTGCTATAGGTATGATTTCAGAGGGTCCCCACGTTTTTATTTTAGTCTAATATGCCTAAAAGCTATTCTGCCTAGTACTAAAATATTTCTGAACTAGAAGGTCAAAATACCTACTTGATATAGTGTGGGCTGCTTAGTTTACCTACCAAGCAAACCCTGGTGTTAGTGTTCTCTCATGAACTGCCTTTCGGCCGCTGACATGGTTCATGTTATGACAACCACTACCATCAGAGATATTAATGACCGAGATCACCTACGTAGGTTGTTAGGTAAGTAACTATTTATTTATTTTGTAGTTTTCAGTGCACATGAAATAAAACCGTTTAACTTAAATGTTTTTTTACCGATTTTTATTTTCTTGTTTTTAGTATTTAGTGAAATTGTTTACCAAATATTCCTCATTCTATTTAATTCATTCAGTGCATAATTATTACATGGTTTCTTACCTGATAATTTAGTACAATCTAATTCCTCAATACATAGCCCTTCCAGAGACTTGATTCGACTTAGAGCCACGTATGCTTGTCCTTCCTCAAACCATTTTGAGCCCAAATATACTACTGTATGGTCGACGGTGCTGCCCCGCATTTTATGGACGGTGAATGCCCATGACAAAACTAAGGGCAACATCCTTTTTTCAGCCGTACCATAATTGAATTTTGCTGGAAACTGTATGGCTTTAGGGTAAATAACGTGCATGCCATCTGTGCCAAAGTCAATTAAAACTGATGATATATCTGTTTCGTACATTTGGGTTCGACGGAACTGAGGCCAAAAAATTTCTGTAATGTGGCCTATAGCGTCATTTACCAATCCTTTTGTAACGTCAATGTTGGACCGCAACATTACTTTTGCACCTACAAATATTTCAAATACTGGTGGTAAGCCTCCAGTCTTATTTATATTTGTTGGTATTTTTTGTTTATTGTTACCATGTTGTTCCCACGATTAAGGGGCATTGTGACTAGTCTAGTGTTTAGTGTCGAGTGTCGAGTGTCGAGTGTCGAGTGTCCGAGTGTGTAGTGTCTGGGTGTCTGAGAGTCTAGTGTCTGAGTGTCTTGTATCCGAGTGTCTAGTGTCTGTATGTCTAGTGTCTGGGTGTCTGATTGTCTAGTGTCTGTGTGTCTAGGGTCTGAGTGTCTGAGTGTCTAGTGTCTGAGGGTCTAGCGTCTGAGTGTCTAGTGTCGAGTGTCGAGTGTCAAGTGTCGAGTGTCGAGTGTCGAGTTTCGAGTGTTTAGTGTCTAGTGTCTAGTGTTTAGTGTCTGAGTGTCGAGTGTCAAGTGTCGAGTGTCGGGTGTCGAGTGTCGAGTGTCGAGTGTCGAGTGACTTCGAGTGTCGAGTGTCTGAGTGTCTAGTGTCTGGTGTTTAGTGTCTGAGTGTCGAGTGTCGAGTGTCAGAGTGTCTAGTGTCTGGGTGTCTGAGTGTCAAGTGTCTGAGAGTCTAGTGTCTGAGTGTCTTGTATCCGAGTGTACAGTGTCTGAGTGTCTAGTGTCTGGATGTCTGAGTGTCTAGTGTCTAGTGTTTAGTATCTGAGTGTCGAGTGTCGAGTGTCGAGTGTCTAGTGTCTGAGTGTCGAGTGTCTGAGTGTCTAGTGTCTAGTGTTTAGTGTCTGAGTGTCGAGTGTCGAGTGTCGAGTGTCGAGTGTCTAGTGACGAGTGTCTAGTGTCTAGTGTCTGAGTGTCGAGTGTCGAGTGTCGAGTGTCGAGTGTCTAGTGTCTGAGTGTCTAGTGTCCGAGTGTCTAGTGTCTGAGTGTCTTGTATCCGAGTGTCTAGTGTCTGTGTGTCTAGGGTCTGAGTGTCTGAGTGTCTAGTGTCTGAGGGTCTAGCGTCTGAGTGTCTAGTGTCCGAGTGTCTAGTGTCTGGGTGTCTCAGTGTAGTCCTATTATTTGATACCCATATTGTGGTGGTTGTGGAAAAATATGTACCTAGTCCGCCATATTGGAACGGCGTCCATATTGAATTTAAAATTTTGACATAATCATCGTGTTTTACTAGTGTAGCCCTTTCATTTGATACCCATATTGCGGGGGTTAAGGAAAAATATGTAATCCGCCATTTTGTATCGGCGGCCATCTTAGATTTATAATGTTATTGATTTTATTATATTGTATTGTCATCTAAATTAAATGTATGTACCAAATTTCAGATCAATCTGACAACGGGAAGGTGCTTAAATTCCAATTTCTAATTTTGACCCAAATAAATAAATACCGTACAGGTCGAACTAAATAAAACCGTTTAAAAATAGTTAAAGGTAATCTTTGAATGAGGTTTGAAGATTAAACGAATGATTCATTCGATCATTCATTTATTCATTCATTGAAGATTGTAAAAAAATATATAAATGGATCAGCTATTTCAATTATTTATTTATTTAATCGACTAAGTGAGCTATACAGCTTCCCAATATATTTATCAAGGAAAGAATCAGTACAAGAGGAAATACTGTAACGAGAATAAAAAATACAAAAAAATATGATAAATATTAATTAATGCATAGTAACACAATACACATAATAATACATAGCCTTAGTAGTAAAAAAAAATATATTCTAACTGAACATAAATATGAGTATAAGTATAAGTTTATATATATAAATGTAAGTTTGTATTTCTCAGAATATGAGATTTTTATTAAAACTATGTTAGTGAAATAATAAAACAGACATGGCAATAAGCGTGATACATACAGTTTACTGCACATTGCTGCACCTAAATAAAACCTCGAGTTCGATTCTTGATCAGATCAATTTAGGAAATCAATCTGCACTAATGTGTTTTTTTTATACAACTTAGAATAGCAATAAAACTGACAGCCCACCTGATGGAAAGTGGTAATCGTCAGCTATAGACATGAGCAGTACAATGAACACAACGGAGTATACTGTTTCGTCCATGATACCCCCCATGCGTTGCCATTCCTGAGGACTCAGGTGTTATTCCTCTGTACTCTGTAAGTTCACTGCCATATCCCACCCTTAAAACCGAAACACGGCCATGCCAATGTTATCTTAATGTTTTAGTAAATATGTGTATTTATATATTAAACTTATATTGGTGACCCGACGAAACTCCAGCAAGTTGGAAACAAATATGTTTATAACATCATTGAGTACCCTCGATGGTTTAATAAATGAATAATCAAAGAATGAAAATAAAACAACATAATGTTTAATAAAACAGATATTTTATTGAATAGTACCTGTACCATTTTGGTATTTACTAAAGTTATTTTGTTCACAATTTAAATAAAGTAATACATGTTATACAACTCTATCAACCTCCCAATTTTAAAACAAGCTTCATCATCATCATATCAGCCCTTAATGGTCCACTGCTGAACATAATACTCCCCCTTGAGGAGTGTTGCCAGTAGTTGTCGTGCTTGGCAAGTAGATTGGCAACTGTAGTTAAATTTTTAAAGATGTTTTAAGAGGGACGCTGCTGCCCATATATCAACCTCCCTTAGTCGCCTCTTACGACACACACGAGACAAAAAAGGATGGCCTATTCTATGCCGGGACCACACGGACGAAAACTGGCTTATTTAATTCCAATCAATGAATATCTAGTTAGTTAAACTAAAACATTAAGATAACATTGGCATGGCTGTGTTTCAGTTTGAAGGGTGGGACATGGCAGTGAATTTACAGGGTACAGAGGAATAATATCTGAGTCCTTATGAATGGCAACGTATGGGGGGGTATTATGGGCAAAACAGTATACTCCGTTGTGTTCATTGTACTGCTCATGTCTATAGCTGACGATTACCACTTTCCATCAGGTGGGCTGTCAGTTTTATTGCCATTCTAAGTTGTATAAAAAAAAAAACAGTACAGATTGATTTCCTAAATTGATCTGAACAAGAATCGAACTCGAGGTTTTATTTAGGTGCAGCAATGTGCAGTAAACTGTATGTATCACGCTTATTGCCATGTCTGTTTTATTATTTCACTAACATAGTTTTAATAAAAATCTCATATTCTGAGAAATACAAACTTCTCAAATGATCCTTATATAACTGTGCAATATAGATATTTTAAAACAACTACACTTTACAGCTTTCAGTTCTAACGTTTCCTCGCTGAAGTCTCTTTAGGCACTCCTGGGATTGCAACATGCAACATAATGTTATGCAACTGGAAAAGCTCACTTTTACTGTCCTTTCTCTTACTATGTGCAGAATTTACAACTAAATGTTCATGATATTGCATAATTTGCATTCAAATGGGAAATAAAATGTGCATTGTTCGGATTTACTTGCAAATTGCTCCAGTACGATTTTGTGATATCACGTCTGTAATATTATGGGTGCATGTGTGTTTTAGAAAAAAAAAAAAACCTTTTTTTTGTATTTGTAAACAAACATGTCATCGTTGAATTGCATTTTGGCTGTCCTACTAACTCCTTTTCCTACAAAGTCTTCCTCTGGAGAAGATATAGAAGAATAAGTACCTTGTAATGTATGGACTTCTATTGGAGGAAATAATAACTTTAAATATGTTGTGAAAATTGAATGAGTTGAATGCAAAATGAGTAGTCAAGGATCACTCATTTTTTAAATCTATGGAAAGATCTATGTAAAATGCATTTTTGTTGTATTTTTTTAAGTGAGAGACTGTCTGAAAACCAGCGCTGTGCAGCTGTTCACATTGCGCTGGGACACTCACAGCATCAGTTGAGCCGGTTCCTTTTGCCGAGTATGGGACACTTCTTGTATATTTATTTTCTATATTTTACCTTGTGATTGTGTGTTTATTGGCAATAAATGTGTATCTAGTTAGATAAACCAAAATAATAAGTTAACATTGCCATGGCTGTGTTTCGGTTTGAAGGGTGGGACTTGGCAGTGAATTTACAGGGTTCAAAGGAATAACACTTGAGTTGCCTGAATGGCAACGCATGGGGGGTATCATGGGAAAAACTGTATACTCTATTATGTCTATGGTACTGCTCATGTCTATAGGTGACGGTTACCACTTTCCATCAGGTGGGTCGTCAGCTTGTTTGCCATTCTAAGTACTAATAAAAAAAAATCTATTCTATTCTAAAATGACAAATGAAATTATGTAAAAAATAAAAACATTATTTTGCGAAGAGATAAGCTATTATCCTCACATTAGGGGAACAATGAAAGAACTGTGTATCGGTAGGAATACGCCACTCAGAAAAATTTGCATTGTATTCGAAATCAAGTGCCTAAAGTGATTTTAATATATACTGTGGGCGAAAGGACTGTATGCTGGTATGGAAATACGGTATTTTAGAAAGATAATATAATTATATAAAAAAAATATACAAAGAAAACCAACGGAACAAAAAAAAATGCGAACGATACAAAACTAAACTGACACAGACTTCAAATTACATACAAAACATCTTTTTAATAAAATTAAGTTAGAAACTAAAAAGATGCATCGTGTTATGTACACGAATACTTGCATAAATGTGAACATAAATATGAACTGGTCTGTTTTCATCCTCATCTATCACCCTTCACTGGTGCTCCGCCAGCGTATCCCGTTAGCGCAGGCGGGGTTATCATGCCATTATCATACAATAAAAAAAAACTGTCAGTAATAAGGCTTATGACGTTAACTGTACAAATCTTTTGGCTTTTAAAGGGCTGTATTAAGTTTTTACAGCGGCTTATTTTATAATAACACCATAAACCGTTTAGCACACTCGAGGGAGTTGAAAGGTGTTTTATAAAAAACGTTTTCTTTAACAAAAGTAATAACTGTTTGAAATTTCCATTAAGTATACATTTTTACTCCGTTACTAAATATAGAAAAAGAAAATTGTATATACATAACTAGTTACCCGCCCTGGCGTCGCTTTTATTTTCTTTCTTTTCATTTAAGAGTTTCCTCTTTTCGGTGCAACTAATTCATGCATCTTCCTCTAGCCAGTTCTATCCCAGGCCATATCCTTGACCTCCCTATACGACATGACACCTAGTGTTTCTTTTATCTATCCCATGTAGTTATTCCTCGGTCTTCTCCTTCCTCCTTTGCCCTCTATTTTTCCTTATACTATGCTCCTAAAAAATCGTCACGTCGTATAAGGTGGCCCAGCATTTTGCCTCTTCTATTCTCTATTGTGTTTCTCATTCACTCTTTTCAGGACTTCTTCATTCGTTAGTTTTTCTGTCTAGCTTCCCTGGCGTCGCACTGTCACAATATTTGCTATTGTGACTTTAAAACTGTTCTACATATTTTAGTAAGGCTATATTAGTATGTGTGAAAGTATCGCACTAATATTGTCTGAGATTTTAAAATGAACGGCCTATTTAGCAATATGATATGCGCGTCTTTATATAGTTCCTCCCGCGCCCCTCACTTCCGCGCCCTGCCTACTGTTCTCGCACGGCCAGCGGCAGTGACAATAAATTTACCGTCTTATTGTTTTTATTTCGCATTATCTTCTGACCAACTGCATCAATTAACATGCTGTAAGAAGTAAACTTTATCTCCATGAAATTTTAATTTTGATTTAGTTATTTGTTTTTATAAATATTTGTGAAGTATACATGAAACCTCTGTCCAAACTTAATCTTGTAAAATATATTTTAGTATTAACATAACTACCATCTTTGCGGCCGAGTTGCTGTGATGTCGTGGACATTAATGAATATTTTCAATTTAATATATTTTTTAATGCATATATATATATATATATATATATATATATATATATATATATATATATATATATATATATATATATATATATATATATATATATATATATATATTGTAAGGCACTTAAAACTGCCACTATTCTTGAAAGAACATTTTGGATGCTAATGTTAGTAAAACATGGTAGATACAATAACCAACGTAGCACGTTGGTTAGTATCTATTGGTATAGGTTGGTATCTACCATGTATATTGTACTATAAACACATGTTCGCAAATAAAATGATTAATTTTATTATCCATTAATTAATCCATTTAATGGATTAAATATAATATATAAACGTCATAACATGGTATCCTTAATTTATACTGGCCTTTATGGAATAAAAATAACGTTAAAAAACATCAAACAAAAATTATAGTTCCATCCCAAAATACTACATTAAAAAGACATCTTCGACACGGTGGAGGTGAAAGAAAAAGGCTCTTAGAAATTCTAAAGGGATAAATCGGAATTGATAGAAGAAAATTGTTTGGACGTTGACAAATTTGTGCCGTTAAGCCGCCTTCTATGACTATATTTGCCAACTTATTTTAGTAAAGGTTACAGTAAATATTTTTTTTATACTACAGAACTAGCAAGCCTCGCACTTTACATATATATATATATATATATATATATATATATATATATATATATATATATTCCTTTATATTTATGTATATATTTTTTATATGTGTACATTATTAGATAGATAAATTACTCTTTATTATAGATACAAACAATTACGAGAAATCATCATTGCGAGAAAAGAATGGGTGCCTTATCGCTAGAAGCAATTTCAAAAGTTTTTTTTTTTCTGTTAATACTAGACGATTTTTATTGAATAACACTCAAAAACAGAAAGTAAAAGGAAGTTCGAATGATTTTTTTTTTTTTTGTTTTTAGACTTCGGAGTAAAATATTAATATAATATATTAAAGTCTTCTGAGGTCTCAAATATTTTTTATATATTTTTTTTTCTTTGCTATATTTTGGGGTACTCAATAAAATGCAATATTTTTTGTAACTAAAATCTTTGTCTAATTCACAAAATGTTAATATCAACAATAATATACCATAAAGCTTAAACGCCATAATTTTACCGTTACTGTGCATTTCACTAAAGAGAACTAAGTTTCAGAACTAGTTCAATTTAACTTGAAGATCTTGAGTCACAGTACCCTCAATTTAACTGCCACATCTAATTCAAACTGGAACACAACAACAAGTAAACTGCATGTCAGCAGAATTAATAGGTGCAACGGTTATGTATTTGTGTGTGTACGTGTACGTATGTGTGTGTGTGTTTGTGTGCGCGCGCGCGCGCGCGCGTGTGTGTGTGTGTGTGTGTGTGTGTGTGTGTGTGTGTGTGTGTGTGTGTGTGTGTGTGTGTGTGTGTGTGTGTGTGTATTTGTCTGTGTGTGTATGTATGTGTGTGTTTGTGTGTGTATGTTAGGTGGTATTATAAAAAATCTGCCTCTAGTAATGGTAGTGTTTAGTAGTGGTCATTTATTTTTTTATCAATGAGGGCAAAATATTTAAATCCACTCCATTTATTTTAAAAATTCTTTCACCTGTAGAAAGCTACATGTACATTATCAGTGAGTCTAAATTCTATCTACGCGTGTAAAACCGGTATATTTCTCAGAATATGAGATTGTTACTAGATTTACATAGAATTTATGTATTTATGTATCTCTCTCATGCATGTATGTATGACTCTGTCAGTTACATAAAGAAATTATCAAATCTGGTTAAAAAATTTGTCACAAAGCTACATAACAGTGATTCAAAAATAGAACGAAATAATTGATAAATTACGCTTCTAGAATGTCGCTCAAAGCGTTATAATCTTCTGCTGACGGTAATGTGAAACTAGTTAATTATTTGAGATGGCAACACATAAAACATTTAGAGGTATTCCCAAGTGAGGGCTACATTTCTAACATAATTTATTTAATACAGAATTACATTTGGATGTTGTTAAATGGTGTTGAAAAAGACTAATGGTACATTATGGTTAGGGATTAATAATTATTATGGTCTTTACGTGGGACGAGTTAGAAGCCGAGCTTAATTAGAAGCTCTAAAAAAGCAAATAAATTAAGGATAGAGTTACTTAAGTTACTATTACCGAATTGGTAAATACATTTTATTTACATTTCTTTTAAGCGACTTCGAAACAACTTATATTTAATGGGACACCTACCTATTCTTTCTATAATCCCTTCTACCTAATGTTTGTCTAGTCTGAAAGAGATTGGTTAGCGATAAGACCATTTTTTTTTCATTTAAGAGTTTCCTCTTGTCGGTGCAACTAATTCATGCCTCTTCTACCAGCCAGCTCTATCCTAGGCCATATCCTTGATCTCCCTATACGACATGACACCTAGTGTTTCTTTTATCTGTCCCATGTAGTTATTCCTCAGTCTTCCTCTTCCTCTTTTGCCCTCTATTTTTCCTTCTACTATGCTCTTACAAAAATCGTCACGTCGTATAAGGTGTCCCAGCATTTTGCCTCTTCTATTCTCTATTTTTTTAATTAATGTTCTTTTCTCGTTCACTCTTTTCAGGATAAGACCATTACTTATACTATATTATATTTATTTAAAATCCATCAACAGTTTATGTTTTATTGGTGGAGTAAAATCTTAAATAAAAAGTAAGTGAATATTTATTCGGATTTGCCCGACTAGTTTTAAAAGATATACAATAGTAAATTTATTATAGATTCACCTCTGTCCCGTTCGTGTTTCAACCGTGAAGCAGTTGTGTTTGCATGGCTGTGTTTCGGTTTGAAGGGTGGGACAAAGCGTGAATTTACTGGGTACAGAGGAATAACACCTAAGTCCTCAGGAATGGCAACGCATGGGGGTATACTCTGTTATGTCTATGATACTGCTCATGTCTACAGGCGACGGTTACCACTTTCCATCAGGTGAACTGTCAGCTTGTTTGCCATTCTAAATTGTATAAAAAAAAATATAATAATGTAGTAAGTATACAATGTTTTATCATTTATTTTATACTTAAAACATCGTAAAAGGAAGCATTACACTCAAAAGGAAAAGGGAATCTCGAAGTTAAACCCCCACCATATCTAGCCGCATCACTAGGATGGTGATAATAGCTTATATATTCCTTTAATGGGAGGAGAAACCCTTTTCAGACCCGAGACATTAATGGGCTATTATTGCGGTTATGGTTTACTATATCAATGCATACTATAGTTAACTTTCACAGTAAACTTAATTTAAATTTTGATAATTTTGATGTGTTTGTTATTATTTATCTTTTAACACTCAGGTTGTGGAATGAGCTCCCTGCCGAGGTTTTCCCAAGAGACTACAGCATGGGGTTCTTCAAAAGGGGGGTAAAGAGGTTTCTTCAGGGTCGGCAACGCACGTGTAATACCTCTGGTATTGCAGGTGTTCATAGGCTACGGTATCCACTTACCATCAGGTGGGCCGTATGCTTGTTTGCTGTCTCAGTGATATAAAAAAAAAATATCTTGTTGGCGACAGACCTCCTTTTATATAAGTTAACCTTTTTTAGACTTATATTTTTATATTTTTAAATATGTCTTTTGATACCTATTTTGTTTGTCTTGATTGACGAATTATTACTGTATATAGTGTACGTCTAAAGGAATTAAACTGGTAAGCCTCTCTCTATATTATTCTTTTATTATTGTCGCTGCCCTCCTCTTCCACCAGCGCCGTTTTTATATCTTGAATATAAAAAAAAGTAAAAATAGAGACTTTAATCTTAACAAAATATATCGATGAATGATAATATTTTTTTTATATACACGTTAGATTACAAATTAATATTTAAATTTAGAATACGAAATAGTTAAATAGAAAAAAAAAATCCAAATTTTTCTCTGAACAGAAAAGAAGTTTTCTATGCAACTTAGAATGGCAAACAAGCTGACCGCCCACCTGATGGTAAGTGGTAATCATAAACTTTAATAGATATGACCTGTTCGGTTTTCAGCGACTTCCAAATGGAATAGTTTTAAAATTCGTCTGAAAATGACAGTTACATAATTACTAATATTATTAAACAATTAATCACAAATACGGAACTGATATTGATAATTATTTTTACAAATAACAGATCAAAGTTTCATTTACTATAATAAATAATACATCCTTTTTAAAGAACTCCATACTGTAATCTCTGAGGAAAAGCCTCGGCAGAGAATCACGCTATTATAAATTACATCTTATTCTTCAGGTATGGCAAAGCATAGGGGTATCATGGGCACCACAGTATACTCTGTTACGTGCATGGTACACAACTTTCCATCAGATTGTTAGTCATTCTAAGTTGCATAAAAAAAAACGATGATCTAGTATGAACCTGTAACAGTTTTTATGACAGTGCAAGGTCTATAAAATACGCTCACAGAACTCGACTCCTCGAGTCAATTGGCAATCAGCGTTGCCAGATTCTTTATTTAAATCCCCCCAAATAAAATGAATTCTATAAAATCTTGTATAAAGGCTTGCTTGGAATACCCAGTGAGCATATTTTTAAAAGAAGACTTTGTAATTATTTGGTAACAAAACAAGCTCTAGTTACAGTTTATTCAATAGTTACTATATCTCATAATGCTTATCATCGTATTGATGTATATATAGTATGTGTGTGTGTGAGTATGTGTGTTCATACGTGCGTGAGTGCGTCCGTGCGTGCGTGCATGCATGCGTGCGTGTGTGTGTATGTATATATATTAATAGATGTGAATTGTTATGTAGAATGTTTATGTATGTACATATAATAATAAACCTATTTAGATTAATATTTTATTTTTGACGTTTTCTAGAATGAAGAAGTAAGAATCTATATGATTAATGCATATATATATATATATATATATATATATATATATATATATATATATATATATATATATATATATATATATATATATATATATATATATATGTATATATGTATATGAATGAATGATAAATCTAACGATTCAAAATTATCTAAATCGAAAATTCAGAAACTACAAAATTGTTGTGATATGTCGTGGACGCGCGGTATTGTGTTAATATGTTTCACTTGAATTAGTTTCAATTTTATTGGTTACCATCCTTTGTGTGCTCCCGGCGTAGAATGGGCTATCCCTTTATTTATCGCGGGTGTCATACAAAGCAACTAAGGGAACTTAATGGTCGAGGGATGGGCAGCAGCGTCTCTTTTAAAACACCATTTAAGTGTAACTGAGGTTGCCAACCAATCTGCCAAAAATGGCGACTACTGGCGAAACTCCCTTTATGGGGAAGACCTATGTTATGCCAAAGATATCAGAAGCGGCTCACAAATATCTAAAGTTGAGTTAAATACATTTATTATAAATTTGTATGTTAGCACACTAGATTTATAACATTGATTTGGCTTTTGCTGTTATAATGTTGCAATTATTTTTACATACATACATACATATCTGTCACGCCTGTCTCCCATTAGGGTAGGCAGAAACAATGGAACGCCAAATGCTTCGATTCAAACAAACCTCTTTCGCTTCTTCCACATTCATCAATCTTTTCATACACGCTCGCCGGTTACGGGTACTTTTAATTTGGACCTTCTTCAGCACGTCGCCTATTATTTTTAATAAATAAATAAATAATGTTCAACAAAATATAATATTAATATAATCACTGGTATAATATTACCTTAATAGGTGCTAATGATTTCAATTTTACATGGGTTATAAATATCCTATACCATACTCACCATCATCTACGGCAATTTTCTTGTTCTTTAAAAATTTTTCACATCTCCAAAGAGACAATTTTTTACTTAATATTGCGGAAAAAATACTTCAAACAATATCTGGCAACACTGCTGAAACGTTTACTTATACATGTGAGCTCTTACACGCGTGAGTACATTTTATGAGCGTGATGGAAATGAACTATGTTGTTAATAGAGGACTTTGCATTGATAGAGCAAAAAGAAACTGATGAGAGAAGCAACAAACGTGATGATGTAAGACTTTTTGAGACACACTTGTTTTTAGAGAAACAAAGAGGTTTTTTTTAATGGGTGATCATGGAATGGTTTCCTCATCTGTCTATCGGTATACACCCGTGGGGCACCAATGAAGGATGATAGGTGAGGATGAAGCAGTTCAGTTAGCCTATCGTGACGAATTCAACAAGAATTGTTCACTATGGTTTCCAGGGGGAACCACGTGGAAGTCGACCTAATAGGGTATATTGCTAGCAAAGGGGTTGTCAAACTCCATTACTAACAACCCATTTCCCCTCAAACAAAGAGGTTATCAACTGGACTGATTCAGCAAGTTTACGTATTATAGTAAGTGGGTATCTCTAGATGGGGAACAAAGTAACATTTGCCAGGTCAGCTACTTTCCTTTTAAACAAACATTTCTATTGCTGCATATATATTTACATGTGTATGTATGTGTATTATATATTACTTATTATAATATGTAATTTAGTAAATAATATCAAATGTTTTTGTGTCATATAGATTTTGTATTTTATGCATGTAAAAATTATTAATTCACTCTTACTCGACCTATCTATTTAGTGGTATTTCGCGGCTCACTTTTAGCCACAACAGAATATCAGTGTTTTGCTCTTTTTAGGGCAAAGCAAAACGCTGAGTTGTGGCCATTTTGTATTACTGTGGCATGCGCATGAAAGAAAAAAAGTTTTTACTAATTTTATGCATTCTGATTTTGTTTTTGATTTTTTTTTTTAATCTTTTGTTCATGTATCTTTTTTTATCTTTTTTCACTTTGCATTTGTGTCTTTTGCTGTTTGTGTGCTGTAAGTGATGCAAATAAATTATCTATCTATCCATCTACTTCTATCGGTTCTCATTTAACCAAAGGTTGTCTGTAAGAGATTGCCCTAATCATATTGCCTTTTGTACCTTTATGTATATATTTTAATCTATACTTTATTCTAATGTATTTTATTTGAATTTTCTAATTATACAATAATTCTTACTGTATAATTATTTCTTTTTCGGTGTAATAAACAGTTAAATGAATAAATAAATAAATAAATTTCCACGTTTTCAATTAAAATATTTTCAAAGTTATGTATCTTCAGATTATGTTATAGTTAGTATCGTATATGTTTAAAATTGAAAAGACTTTTTTTTGAGGAACAAAATGTACTCCACTTTGCTTTATTCTTTGTTTTTGGTTAAATTCTAATTCTTTCATCTTATACAGATAATATAATATTAATAATAATATATTTATTTATGTCTCCTCACAAACAACTTAAATTTACATATACGTATTTATGATAAAATAAAATTAAAATAATATGGAACTCTGCTGTGAGGAGCTGGTGTCTGTAATAGGTTAAGACCTGTAGTACAGATCACCAGGTAACCCCAACCGATATGTGTTTAAATAATATATAAACAAAATGTAACAAACTAAACAAAATGTAAACAATAATTAAAAAACAGATATTTGTGTATGTTCTAAATTAACCTATAATGCATTCTCTACTCCGTCTTTAGAAAGTTTACAATGTTTGTTATTTTAAAACTTATGTTAAACTTCACTATGATTATGCAGTAAGTATATTATATGTAGAAGTGTAAGCACAAACTTGCAAACTACTGGGAAATGGAAAGCGAGCATGACTAAACCCAACTCCTATAGTTGCGAGTATACGAGCTCCTAATCGATATAGGTTGCCAATGTTTACCATAAGTTAAGATGACGGATGATCACTATGGACAATGTCAGCGTGTCCTATCGGTTTGTGGTTTTTAGTAAATTAATAAGATTTGCGCCGAAACCAATGCAAACAATCCGTTTGTTTATCTTTATACTAGCGCCCCGCCCCGGATTCGCACAGGTGGACATTTTTACAATATTTTAAAAAGTGATTATTGTGACATAACGATAATAGGTTACTGCGTTAGGTTGACTAGAAGAGATCTCTTTTAGAGATAAGTTCGCCTTTGCTAACATTGTTATTAACTTATTGTTGTTACTGTATGTTTTAGTGCAATAAAGAATATATATATATAGTTGGACATCCAACAACTCCTCTCATGTTGCAGCTATTCATGGGTGACGGTAACCACATTCCATCAGGTGGACCGTCAGCTCGTTTGCTTCTCTAACAATTAAAAAGAACCTACAAACCTATTTCGACTATTGAACTGTTTTGTCACGTTCTTTCAAATTGGAACTTCAGTGGAAAAGACAATTTATTTTAACAATATTTATAAGAAGTTTGGCGTTTTTATGAATAAGGGGATTAGCATTTTGTGAAATTCCCAACTAAATATAAATAGTAGGTTCAGAAAGCCATTAACGGGTGTCGGACACAATTTTAATAGGTTATATTGTTTATATTTATTTTGGCATCAATATTAAAAGCTTTTAAAGTGTATATCAACTTTTTTCTATACACTGGTAACTTGCTAATGGATAGGCTTTTAAAGACTTGTCATAAGACAATGTTCAAAATACCTATCTTTTTAACAAAACTGACGATTCATCCAATCGATACAATGCAGCGAAGATTGCATGTTCGAACCAAATACAAATGGTTGTATTGTACCATGTATTCATGGTACAATACAACCATTTGTATTTATGACTAGCTTTTCGCCCGTTACTTCGACTGTAAGTGTGAGGCACTTGTTTAATATTATTATAAAAAAAAAAAACAACTGATTGCCACACACTAAAGTTATTTTTTTTTACACAGTATTCTATTTTTAACTTATTTAGTTTACACTGTACTTTTAACTTATGTTATTTGAAAGTCTACTTGACTCGAAACCCTTAGTTCAGGGTTTTATTGAGCCCGAATACCGCAAATAGCTGGGCAGCAGTTTAGCTAGCTAAATTACGACTAACTGATTTAGAATTTGTATGAGTTCATATAGGCATAATACTGCTAGTTTAAATATATGATTTAATATACGTTTAAAAAATAATATATATATATATATATATATATATATATATATATATATATATATATATATATATATATATATATATATATATATATATATATATATATATATATATATATATATATCGCACATCTAACATGTAATGCACAAAAATATCAAATACATATTTTAGATGTAGGAATATATTAATGGAATATACATATATATACCTAGACATATCAGGATAAGACATAATACTTTTTTATTTAGACGCCAAATTTTACACTGCAATCAGCTGTTTTGTAATTGTGATCATTTCAATATAATGTCATTTATTTAATATTACTCACACTTCAAACACTTCTTTTTTCATATAATACTCATAATAAAAATAAGAGATAAAATTAGTCATCCGCCATCTTGTAATGGCGGCCATTTTGAAAATATATAATATTGAGTATTGCATATTTTATTTTCACGGAAACTAACTACAGCGATTTTAATAGCAACAAAAATTGGCAGTGTGGTCCCGGCATGGAATAGGCCACCCCTTCCTATCTCGTGGGTGTCGTAAGAGGCGACTAAGGAGAGCGAGGAATGGCCAGCAGCGCTCCTCTTAAAACATCTCTAAAACTTGACTACTGTTACCTATCCGCAACCAAGCATGGCATTTACTAACAAAACCCTTTATGGGGGAGACTTATGTTCAGCAGTGGACTGTTAATGGCTGATATGATGATGATGATGAAAATTAAACCTACATGAAGTAAACTCTATCGATTTTTTGTTTTTGGAAATTAAAATGCTAAACATAATGGTCCACGCAGGGCCCATAATAACCAACGTATCGCCTATCCTAAGGGCTAAATTGTTACATGTAACCTTATAATTCCGCTTACTTCATTCGCTCAACTTTACAAGCAGCTTCCCAGTTGGCGTCATGACCCAAAAAACCACAAGCCGACATTCAAAATTTATTACCCATTTCCATTCTTGAACTGATTTAAATTATATTTGTACTGCAATGATTCAGTTTGCATTCTAAACTAGATATTTAGGAACTTCTGCAAACTTACGTAAGGACATTAAGATATTTGCGGGGAGAATCTTCGCGTCCGTTCCCGCATCGAAGAGTATAAAATTTCATTACAGTGTAACTGAATCTATTAGAATTCCTATTACAATGTGATAGTGAGTTTATTACCTCTTTTTTTTATACAACTTAGAATGGCAAACAAGGTGACGGCCCACCTGATGGAAAGTGGTAACCGTCGCCTATAGACATGAGCAGTACCATGGACATAACAGAGTATACTCTTTCGCCCACGATACTCACCATGCGTTGCCATTCCTGAGGACTCAGGTGTTATACCTCTGTACCCAGCAAATTCACGCCATATCCCACCCTTCAAAGCAAAACACAGCCATGCAAATACAACTGCTTTACGGTTGAAACATGAATGGGATAGAGGTACACAAGTAATCGACTTTTGTACAAAGTCTCCCTCTGGCGGTTTAACAAGCTAACCAAATGTTAGTAAATTTGGTGTGAGTGTAGTGTTTGGAATATACCTATAGGAAAATCTATATTTATTGATGACGATTCGAATTTGTGAGCCATAATCATCATATCGGCCTTTAACTGTCCACTGCTGGACTTAAGACTTCCTCTATTGGGGAGTTTTGCTAATAGCTGCCACGCTTGGCAGGCGGATTAGCAACCACAGTTAGGCTTTGACGATGTTTCAAAAGGGACGCTTTTGCCCTTTCCTCGACCAATAAGTTCCCTTAGTCGCTTCTTACGATACCCACGGGAAAGAAATAGGTAGCCCATTCTAAATATTTTAGGACCACGCAAAAATCGTAAGTAACCTAAAAACCTAGTAAATATTTTTTTAACCATTAGCTATATTATATGTATATATATGTTATATATATATATATATATATATATATATATATATATATATATATATATATATATATATATATATTTTGGTTGGAAAGGTTGCCTGGAAAAGCTTTTAGCGATAAAGCCGTCCATTGTTTTGTCAGTAAAATATTTTCTTGTAATTGTTTGTATTTATAATAAGTTTACTATTATCTTATAGAGGAAACAATAAAGAGTATCTATCTATCTATATTTGGTAGGTATAAAATTACATCGTAAAGTATATTTCATACCGCTAGTTGGATAGGGTGACTCTGTCCCTAATTTATATGGCAGAACAACGTTTGTCGGGTCAGCTAGTGTAGTTATAAATTACTCTACGCTCGCAGAGCTTGTACTCAAAGACATATATATACATATATATATCACTCACAAATACATAATCGCTTTCAAGTGTTTTACAATAGTTTCAAGCTCAGTGTTAGCTGAGGTTTTTTTTTAATGGGTGATAATGGTATGGTAACCTCGTCTGCGCTATCGGTATACAATGGCGGGGCACCAGTGATAGACGACTAATGAAGATGAAAGCAGGTCAGTTAGCCTATCCTGACGAATACAACTAGAATTAGCCACGATGGTTTCCAGGCGGAATCACGTGGAGGTCAACCTGACAGGGTATATAGCTAGTATTGGGGCTATTTGACCCCCCATTACTAACAATCCCTTTCCCTCCTATTAGTTGAGGTTAGAACGCTATATTATGGATTAACTAATTAACGTATTCTCTGAAAAATCTCTCTCTCTTCGTCCTCTTCATTACTGAAGGTCGTGTCCTTGAAAGGTGTCTGTTGCCTCTCTTATGATGTTATTCCATTTTGCACGGTCTTCAGCTTCTCGCAGGGCAGCTGAGCAATTGACAGTCCCGTAACGACGGTTACTTGGTCCTACCATCGACTAGACTACTCTGAAATATGGGCGAGCACAATGACGGCTATCACATCCGTCATACTCGAGAACGAGTGCTGCATGTAAGACCGGGTCTAATCTGATAACTGCAACTGATTTATTTTATTACTCTCTTGTAATTATTTTTTTTTTAATCGAAATTAATTTTGGGTATTTTTGTTATTTAACCTGTCAATCCCATAAAATCTAAGCAAGTTATTTACTGCTAAAATTATAACAAAAAATTTACTACTTACTATTTCACTTAAGCACAAAGCAATATTTGCAGTAGGAGCATGCATTATGCTCTGAACAATGCCCATATCAAATTTATTAATATAAAATATTTTTAAACCCTTTCACTTCGGTTAATTATTACCACTTAGCAGTTAGTTTTATATTCATTTTTTATATACAACTTAAAATGGCAAATAAGCTGACGGCCCACCTGATGGAAAGTGGTAACCGTCGCCTATAGACAGGAGCAATACCATGGATATAACAGAGTATACTGTTTAGCCCGTGATACCCCCCATGCGTTGCCGTTCCTGTGGACTCAGATGTTATTCCTCTGTACCCAGTAAATTCACGCCATATCCCACCCTTCAAACCGAAACATAGCCATGCAAACACAACTGTTTCACGGTTGAAACACGAATGGGATAGAGGTACCGAAGCAATCGACTTGTATACAAAGTCTCCCTCTGATAAGTTTGACGGTAGATTAATGGCGTCAAAACAGCATTGGAGTGAAATACGCTTCTTATTAGAATTTAATGGGAATGAAACAACTCAGTTTCGATGATTGATGTTTATTTTGAATTTCCGTGCTGTTGTTATGCAAATATTGTAATAACTTATTATTGCTTGTTTTGAATTAAAATTGAATACCAGTTACCATTTTCAAACGACATCAATATTGAACAATATTCAATTATTTAATAATAATAATAACTGCTGTGGTCTGAACCTGTGGAACATGAGGAGGGCGCATGGATGCACGATGTTGAGGAAGCATGTGCTCGAATAACGCCGATGAACGCCATTGCCATTACGGAGGAAGACGTGGTTGCCGCGATTCGTCGGGCTCCGAACTGGAAAAGTCCGGGGATCGACGGATTGCAGCACTACTGGTTAAAGGCGTTCTCGGCCAGCCATGCGACCTTATTCGTGCAATTCCAGAGTGCCCTCGAAAACAGGACGTCCCGAACTTCCTTACAACCGTGTGATCACTCATTTAGTTTTAAGACGGACGATACCGCGATTATCCATCTAAATATCGCTGGAGTCCCATCACTTGTCTTACGACAATATATAATAAACGTTAACATCCGTTCTGAGCGCTAAGATCTCTCGTCATGTGTACGAGAATAAGATCCTATCTGGCGCTCTGTATTTATAAGAATAATACATCGGATCGAAGGAGCTGCTCCTCATTGATGCTGTCGCTGGCCACGTGGTCAAACGGAACCGTCGGAATTTCTCCGCCGCCTGGATAGATTATAAAAAGGCGTTCGATTCCATCTAAACCCATTCATTTTACGGAGGATACTCGAGCTGTACAAGATCGACGGTACAGTTCGAGTGTTCTTTATGCATTTGCATGTGGACGACGATCCTGACTATCCAGGGCGAGCGATTGACGGATACCGCTGACTTTATAGAGATAAAGAGAGGAATATTCCAGGGCGATTGTTTGAGTCCACTTTGGTTTTGCCTGTCCTGTGTCCACTCAGTACTTTACTGGAGAATTCGGGGACTGGATTTCAGTATCGGAGAACTACACTTTATATCTCACCTTCTGTACATGGATGACTTGAAACTGCTAGCTCCGAGCGTCGAACGCCTGACGGAGCTGCTAAATATCGTAAACGATTATAGCAGCTCTATTAGGATGGCGCTCGGAATAGACAAGTGTGCGGTCCTCCATGTGCAGAGGGGATAGGTGACTCAAACTGAAGGGATCGCCACAGATCCCTCTAATTAAAACCCTCTGAGGCTGAAACATACCGGTATCTGGGCATGTCACAAAACATCGGTGTGAAGGAGACGGATATGAAACAGTCAGTCCGCGAGGAATTTTTTGCGCGCCTTACAAGATTATGAAAAGTTCTTTGTCCGCCAATAAAATGATACCTTTTATAAGAGATACCCGTACTTTTAAATTTGGGGATGCCTCAGATGGTCTCAAACTCAACTCGAAGCCCTGGATCGGAAAGGGCATTAACTATGACCCTCCATAGAATGCATCACCCGAAATCGTCAGTCATGAGGCTGTATATCCGCGGAAAGCTGGTGGTCGAGGCTTGTTAAGCGTTAAGACCATGCACAACCGCGAGATTGACCTGGACATATTTTCTGGAGAAAAGAGACGAGGGTTTGCATAGAGAGGTCATAGAATGTGACAAAGGATTCACCCCTCTTTCTCTGGCTAAAGAGGACTGGCCGCCGAAGTTTTGGGTACCTCTCAGCGGCAGGCGTATGGAAAGAGAAGGAGTTGCACGAAAGATTCTTCAAAGCCCTATTTCACGGGCCGTACGTAACACGAAGACCTCCGTGCACTGGCTACAGTTCGGTGATCTCTTGGAGAGACCAGGGTTTTGTTGTAAAAAACAGGTTTAAATGGTTAAGACGAACAATTACCGAAAGAATTCAAGGATGGTTGTGGACATCTGTCGGGCATTATCGCCATCCCGGAGAGTCACTCAGACATGTGCTTGGGTATCTTCAACCAACATTGCCAACACTGAGTACTTTGCACAGACACAACCAGGTAGCCACTCCATCAAAGTGTGAAGTACCCTCGCGAATGAGAGGTTGCCGTACTATAAGTATGAGCCCCAGCCGGTCTTCGAAAGCGACAGCGTAAGGCTCCTGGGACTGATCCATCATCACGGACAGGACCGTTCTTGCGAACAAACCTGATATCGTGGTGATGGATGGCTGTGTTTGGATGTCACCATACCGCATGACGAGATATCGTGAAAGCCGAAACCGAGAAGAAGAGAAAATAACGACCTGGCTCACGAGGTGAATGGAAATGCATGGGGGGTGACATCTACCGAAATCATCCCAATCGTTATATCGTTTATAGGCGTGAACGGTCTTATCCCAACCAGTCTCGAACAACATCTCAGACGGTTGGGATTCAAGGCGGTTCACTTCGGGAAAGATGCAGAAAGCGGATGCCTTAGATTCTGCCCGCATGTGTTTCTCTTTATGTTTGAACCCCGGCCGACTGTCATTTATAAATTGGGGGACAATTGCCTTTTTCTCTCTATCTTAAGAGGGGAGATAGACTTTTAGTGAAATAATAATAATAATATAATTTATTTGCTGAAAAACACGGTATACAGATGTTAGCAATAATATGTTAGGAACAGGCGTGTTTTGCCAAAACAATGGCATGCAAAATTTTTATATTTATGGTAAATTATTTTCTACTTAATACTACTACTGCTAATACTGTTAACGAAATATTATTTATGTGCTTATAAAGTAGAATTATTCTTTAGTCCAACAAGTCCTTAATTGAGTAATAACATTTATCCAAAAGCCATTTGTACAGTGTGTTCTTAAATTTTGTTTTAAACAAATTCTTGATACCTTGGATTATATTATTTTAACTTACGCTGGAGTCTCTATTATTTTTTATTTTTTTTAAATAAATAACCATTGTTATTCACTGATACCTTTTTTTTAATGGATTATAATGAAATTTTAAAACATTTGCACTCTGCGTTTATAAGAACAATACATCGCATTATAACCCGCTCATCCGTATGTGTCGTACTTTTAATGAATTTTCAGCTAAATGTCCTCAAATTGATGTCTTCAACTCACATCTAAACACCTTCAAAAACATTTTACAATCAGCCATCAAGTCTCTTTGACATGTCCATAGTTTTATGTATTTTTATTATTTGCATGTACTTCATTGCTATTTACCACATTCATATGCTTTCTTTATATAACTTTACAATTTAACACTGTTTGCCGACTGCTTTAACCGTGCTGTGTGTACACCTGTCTGGGTCTCAATGTAGTTCAAACTATTATCTTTATATAAATGTTTATAATGTTATTGATTGTAACCTGTTGTGTATACCTTTTGATAAATAAAAAAAAAAGAAATGGTAACCCCGCCTGCGCTATCGGTATACACTGGCGGGGCACCAGTGAGGAATGATAGGTGAGGATGAAAGCAGATCAGTTAGCCCATCGTGACGAATGCAACAAGTATTAATTACAATGGTTTCCAGGGGGAACCGCGTGGAGGTCGACCTGACTGATCTTGCTAGCAATGGGGCCATAAGTCCACATTATTAATTATCCCTTTTCCTCCCACTGATACCTTTGTATAAGTGAAAGTAATTTTAAATTTGGGGATGCCTTTCAGGTTTCGAACTCAATAGGAGCTCTTGGAGGGGGAAGGGATTGTTAGTAATGAGGTCTAACTGACCCATTGATAACAATACACCTATCAGGTGCACCTCCACGCGGTTACCCCTGGAAACCATCCTGGTTAATTCTAGAAGAAATCATTACGATGGGTTAACTGACCTGATTTCATCGTCACCTGTCATCCCTCACTGGTACCCCGCCAGTGTATACCGATAGCGCGGACGGGGTTATCATTCCATTATCACCTATTAATAGGAGCTCTTATTCTTATGACCTTCGAGGTCTATAAACCAATATAGTGTGCCACATTTTAAAAAAAATGTTTAAATATTAAATACCGTTGAGATATCCAAAAAACAATGCTGGTTGTGGAATCTCTTAAATTATAAAACTCCAGCGGCGCTCGTCGCGTCTCAAATGGACTTATATCTTCATCCAACATTCATCACGAAGTTACTTTGGTACAGTGGCACTCAAAGTGTATTACCGTCCCCGAGGGATTAATGTTACCAGAGGGAGACTTTGTACAAAAGTCGATTGCTTAGGTACCTCTATCCCATTCGTGTTTTAACCGTGAAGCAGTTGTGTTTGCATGGCTGTGTTTCGGTTTGAAGGGTGGGATATGGCGTGAATTTTCATTCATAAAGAATAAACCTGAGTCCTCAGGAATGGCAACGCATGGGGGGGGGGGGGTCTCATGGGCGAAACAGTTTTTTGTTATGTCCATAGTACTGCTCATGTCTATAGGCGACGGCCTATAGACACTTTCCATCAGGTGGACCCGTTAGCTTGTTTGCCATTCTAAGTTGTATAAAAAAAATAGAGATTAGCAACCCTATTGCTAGCAATATAACCTATTTTTCTTTATGGTGTCCTTCAAACCGAAACACAGCCATGCAAACACAACTGTTTTACGGTTGAAACACGAATGGGACAGAGGTAGCCAAGCAAACGACTTTTGTACAAAGTCTCCCTCTGGTAATGGGTTTAAGAGGGATGCTGCTGCCCATCCCTCTACCATAAAGTTTCCTTAGTCGCCTCTTACGACACCCACGGGAAAGGATGGGATGGCCTATTCTATGCCGGGACCACACGACCATTTCTGTAGACTAAATACGTAATAAAGATTCAAACGCCAGTCACACGCGCTTAACGTACAATATCTTAGATTCTGTTCATGTCGGGTAGTTAAGTTTATCTCGTAAAATAGTAATAAAAACGAAACTACACTTTCAACCGTTCGTGAGTCGTTTGTAGAAATATTAGAATATGAAATGTATGTAAATTGACTGTTACAGTAGATGTAAAAAATAATTTCTAAGTCAGAGCTGATTTTTTTTGTAATAAATGATAATAGAATGGCAGCCCATCTGAGTCCTCAGGAATTGCAACGCATGGGGGGTATCATGGGCGTAACAGTATACTCTGTTATGTACATGGTACTGCTCATGCCTATAGGCGACGGTTACTTTCCATCAGGTGGGCCGTCAGCTTGTTTGCCATTCTAAGTTGTATAGAAAAAAAACCCCGCCTGCGCTAACGGTATACGTTAACGGGGAACCAGTGAGGGATAGGTGAGAATGAAAAGGCAAGTCAGTTAACCCATCATGATGATTACACCTGGAATTCAGCACGAAGGTTTCCAGGAGAGACCACGTGGAGGTCGACCTGATAAGATAAATCGCTAGCAGTGTGAGTGGTAGCGCGTATTACTAACAATTCTTTAAAATAATGTGGCGGCTATATATGCATTATTCCGATCATTTTCTCAGAACACAATCCATTATAAGAGGGGTTGAATTCACAAAGGGAGACAAAATATCGCTTTAGACTTAAGGGCTCGATAAAGCCTATCAGCTAACAATCATTGACAATTCTCATAGTCTGTCTATGAACTAAGTCAAGAGCTGAAATTCAGGTGTTGCAGCCCGCAGATGAGAGCAGAGGGCCTACCATGAAATGTTTTCCAAAATTTCGGAGCCGAACGAAACACAAATTTAATGTTAAAATTACATAATACCGTTTAGAAACATTAAAAATATGAAAATATTATTCCTAAGGACTTTTATGGTAGGATTTATGACGAACGATATGTTAAGCTCCATTTACTGTCCCGATTTAGTTGTGAACAAAAACATGAAATTGAGTCCGAAACTTCGGAATTTCATTTCATGGTAGGCCTCCAGTTTTTCGTGAGGGTCCGTACTGACGACTTGTACAACTTTAATCTTTGTCTCAGTATAAAATACTGGTGATCTGTAACACAGGTTTATCCTACTTCAGACACCAGTTCTTCACAATACATTAACTTATGTAACCTTCAAAAATAAATCTTTCATAATAACTTACATTGAATATAATAGATGTTCTTATGGTATTGTGAAAAAAATAAACTACTTATTATTAAAAAAAAAATACTGTTTCACTCTATAGAGCACTCCGTTTTCAATCGAATAGAAAATTTCCTTTAGTTATAAATTTGCAAATAGATAATATTTGTCAAAATTAAGGCATGAACAATCTTTATTTTAAATATTAAAACTTGAAGCAAAAACTTTGTACCCTTTTTTTACGAAAATTGCATGGAACTAGCACACTTATAATTTATAGAATAGAATAGAAACATTTATTGCCATACAATTACAATATAAAATATAAATAACATATACAAAAAGTGTCCCATACTCGGCAAAAGGAACCAGCTCAGCTGATGCTGTGAGTGTCCCGGCGCAATGTGAACAGCTGCACAGCGCTGGTTTTCAGCCAGTCCCTCTCTTTTATTTACATAGAGAAGGAGTGCAGAATGCTAATATTAATTTTATTTTTTTTAAATATGTATAAAAATACATTTAATCAATAAAAAAAACGTTACACACACTACGATATATTGGACACACGCACACGTATATATACTTTTTTGTTTATTGTTAAAGTCTGTGGTCAAATTGAGAATAGATTAATATTGTTTGTCTGTTAATATTATTTGTCTATAGTCTTACCGAATGTCAAACATAACCATAATAAATTCATTTATTACAATACATGTTATGGTCGAATTTCGATTACAGGACGATCTCTAGTTTTAAATAATTAAAAATACGAGAAAAGTCACGTATTACACATAATATTTACAACTGAATTAGTATGTTATTATTATGAAAATAAAAATTAGGTACTGCTATAAAAAATTTAGTCGTAAAAACTGTTACAGCGCCGTTTGTACCCGCATTCGTATAATTTCCTTTGTGGTTATAAAAAGTTTGTGCTCCCGTAAAAATTCATTAATTATTGTAACGAAATAACCCAGGCGGCGTTTTGAATTTAAAATAGGAGACTATGTGGTTTTTTTTTCAAGTGAATATGTTATATTGACTGTCTGTTTTTAACTCAATTTTTTATTAAACATGAAATGCCAAACAAGCTGACGGCCCACCTGATGCAAAGTGGTAACCGTCACCTATAGACATGAGCAGCACCAGTAAAATCACAGAGTATACACCCGCGACACTTTATTCGTTGCCATTTCTGACGACTGAGATGTTATGTAAATATTTTACTGGACTATTTGTTACTTTGCGGAAGTTTATATTACTATTTGATTAATTTGAATTACTTTGTTTAATTCCGCTACCGTTAGTACGCGTGCGACTGCCAACATTTGAGGATTGACTACTATTATTAATATTAACAGAAATTCTATAACCTTCCATATTAGCCATTGGTTTTCGACCGCCACTCACGCTAAGCCTGTTTTGCGACAGGCATTTCTCAGTCTCCATTACTCACAATCCCTTTCCCCCTATGTCTATATGTTAGGGTTGTAACAGTACGCATACTGATGTTAGCGGAATTAAACAAATTTTATCTAATCAATTAATTAGTAAGGTTTTATGTCTTCGTATTTTTATTATAATTATTATTTTAGCTGTTAACTGTCCACTGCTGGACATAAGCTTCTGGCAAGTTGGTTCGCAACCGTAGTTAGGTTTTGATGAAGTTTTGATAGAGACATTGATATTTAGTACTACTCGTATTTTCCCGCGTTCTTTCTTCATTTTACTCCATCATTCTCTCCTGTTGCATATGCGCTATTAAATATTTGTATGTTTATGTATATATTTGTTTTTATATAATATATGTATGTATATAATAGGGCGCCACCTACTCTTTGTCTCAATGTCCTCTGTCCAAAGGTTATCTGGAAGAGATTGCTTAGCAATAAGGCCGCCTTTTGTATCACGTCCATTAATAATTACTGTAATTATATTTTTTTTTATTCGGTGCAGTAAAGTGTAAAATAAATAAAGAAATAAAGAATAAATATATAAATATTATAATACGCCTACTAGATCCAATTACATTTAATTTAATCAGATGGGTCGTAGTATATTTATCACCCAGAATAACATAAATAAAATTAAATCCTTCCCGCCGCTTACGCTTGACCAAGCAACCGATTCAAATATACATCCAGTCAATATTAATAAGAAGATTTCTCTGGACATATAAACATATTACTTTCGCTGTATCTACCAAAAAAAAAATTGGATTTTACCCAAACCTAATTTGTGATATTATTCGTAATATTCAAATATATCGGGCAAGCTGACCTGCGATGTGAATGGGACGCCGGGGAAATTACAAAAATTTACAGACGAACTAAGGCGTCCAAATTACCTGCCAGAGGGAGACTTTGTACAAAAGTCGATCGCTTGGATACCTCTGTCCCATTCGTGTTTCAACCGTGAAGCAGTTGTGTTTGCATGGCTGTGTTTCGGTTTGAAGGGTGGGATATGGCGTGAATTTACAGGGTACAGAGGAATAACACCTGAGTCCTCAGGAATGGCAACGCATGGGGGGTATGGGTGGGTATCATGGGCGATAACAGTATACTCTGTTATGTCCATGGTACTGCTTATGTTTATAGGCGACGGTTACCACTTTCCATCAGGTGAGCCGTCAGCTTGTTTGCCATTCTAAGTTGTATAAAAAAAAACCATATAAATGTTGACGTGACATTATTCAAAACGACAATACAGAGCCTGAATTGGAAAACTGTACAATTTGAATTACATTTGTAGCTATTATATTAGAGCGTAGTACGTAACAGTTCTAGAACGACATTTAGAGAAATTCCCCATTGTGTGTGACAATAGGCAGCCACAGTAATATGGGAAAGTTAATACTGTTTAAACTAACTACCATTGTTCAAAGTACAAAACAGATGGGAATGCAAAATTTATAACGCATCAAGTTTTAGATTTTAAACTATCCAATTAATGTGTTAAACACGAGACCATGTGGTCCCAGCATAGAAAAAAACCACCCCTTCCTTTCCCGTGGGTGTTGTAAAAGGTATGCCATCATTATCATCATATCAGCTTTTAACTGTCCACTGAGTGAATGTGTCTTATTCATGGTTTTTCTGTGTTGTCATGTTTGGAAGGCGACTTGGCAAGATATGGTTTGAATTTCTAAGAGGAATGCTGTTCACACCTCGCCCTTCCTTAGTTAAATGGCAACGCTATAAACATGAGCAGTACCATGGACAAACAGTAAACTGTTCGCCCATGTACATGGTACTGCCATGTCTATAGGCTCGGTGTTATTTTCCATCAGGTGGGCCTGTCAGCTTATTTGCCATTCTAAGTTGTATAAAAAAATGTATCAACTACGTTGCCATGTGGTCCCGGCATAGAAAAAGCCACCCCTTCCTTTCCCATGAGTATCGTAATAGGTATGTCATCGTTATTATTATATCAGCCTTTAACTGTCCACTGATAAATAGGCCTCCCTATTCAAGGGGTTTTCCAGTAGTTTTCACGCTTGGCAGGCAGATTGGCAACCGCAGTTTGGTTTGGGAGATGTTCTAAGAGGGACGCTGCTGCTCATTCCTCGCCCTCCTTTTGTTTTTTTTTTAATTTTTTTTATATATTTTTATATTTTATTTTACTTTGAAACTTGTTACCTCTTACGACACGCACGGGTAAGAAAGGCCATAAATAGGCCACTATTCTATGCCGGGACCACACAGCACAAGATACAATATATAGATTCAATTGTTATTAAAGTAAATGGTTCTCTCTCTTTGAAAATTGCGGTGCTCCTAGGGCATATGTCTTATATACTTACCTTTTTTTTAATGGATGATAATAGAATGGTAACCCAAGCTATCAATATACGCTGGTGGAGCACCAGTGAGGGGTGACAGGTGAGTATGAGAAGACAGGTCAGTTAGCCCATCGTGATGAATACACCTGGAATTCAGCATGATGGTTTCCAGAGGATACCACGTAGAGGTCGACCTGACAAAGTATATTGTTAACAATGGGTCTGGTATTCCCCATTACTAACAATCCCCCCTATCCCGGATATACTTACCTATTACACTATAACAACTAATCTGCACCGTAGAGCATGCTAATAAATATAAATAAATTATATTACCATACTTTTCTCTTAAAGCAATCCACTAAAATCGTAAATACACATATACTATGTATTAAACAATGAAGTTTTTAATATATACTTTTTTTCTATACAACTTAGAATGGCAAACAAGCTGACGGCCCACCTGATGGAAAGTGGTAACCGTCGCCTATAGAGAATGAGCAGTACCATGGACATAACAGAGTAAACTAGTTTCGAATGATACCCCCATAGCGTTGCCATTCCTGAGCACTCAGAATAGTAGAATAGTTATTCCTCTGTAGAATAGAATAGAATAGAATCATAGAATAGAATAAATTTATTGTGAGCTGTATGTTCAAACCGAAACACAGCCATGCAAACACAACTGCTTCACGGCATACAATACGATTAATTACAAAACATTAATTATTTTACAGTCATACATTAAAATTGTCAATAAAATTGAAAATAAAATAAAACATGTCAAGAATGTATAGTTTACTTTTAAAATATTTAAATTTACTAAAATTTAAAATTGACCACAGAAACACTTTACTTCATTAGTAGCAAAACCGGTACTTTTCATTTCAAATTAAATTATTAAACAGATTCTACTAAAAATTTTTTGTGGAAACCGGTTGAAAATGCAGACTTATTTTTTTAAGACAACGTTTTGCTCCATAAAGAGTATTAGCTTTACTCACGTTTTAAATTCGGGAATGCTCGACCAGTTTCCAATTCGATAGCAGCCATCATTCATGAATCATTATAAAAAGAATCGTGAAAATCGGATTAAAATTTTCGACGTAATTACGTAACGTATTTGCAAAAATAAACCAGACGAATTGAGAATCTAACTCTTTTGTAAGTCGCTTAGAAAATAATTGAATTTCACGTTTGATCTCATTATACATATTTTTTTTTATAGGTTATTAGGCACCTAAAGAAAACGACGTTGTTGTTTAGAAAAACTCTATAATGAATAGCGAAAATACGTACCTTTTGTTACTGTAAACAACTTATCAGTCATTTAAATTCATTCGAAGCCCTCACTACGAAACTTCTCAATATACCTATCAAATTGAACACTTGAAAGGTCAAGTAAAATGTCGATAAAAATTTCATATAATTTCTACGTAAAAAAAATCAATAATTTAAATAGTTACAAACAATCAGATAAATTTAAAATATTCACGTTACTTATTATTATACGCACACACACCTACGCGCACACGCACACGCACACGCACACGCACACGCACACGCACACGCACACGCACACGCACACGCACACGCACACGCACACGTACGCTCACACACACGCCAATACACACACCTACACATATCCAAACCCACATTAAATGTCACATATTTAAATTAACTACTACAGCATGGGGTTCTTCAAAAGGGGGGTAAAGAGATTTCTTCAGGGTCAACAACGCGCGCGTAATGCCTCTGGTATTGCAAGTGTTCATAGGCTACGGTAACCGCTTACCATCAGGTGGGCCGTATGCTTGTTTGCCACCTCAGTGGTATAAAAAAAAAGCAATATCAGTTTTAGCTATGTCTTAAGTCATTATCAATTTATATTTATTGTTATTAAATTCATATACCATATTTTGTTACTAAGTCCATCTGTAATGAAATAAGATACGTGTCCAATAGTGGGGTATTATATCGAATATTACACTGTGATATCAGATATGACATATCTATGTTTTTTTAATGAGAAGAATATGGAATGATAACCTTTCTACGCTATCAGTATACGCTAGTGGGGTAACAGTGATGGATAATAGGTGCGGATGAAGGCAGGCTTGTTGATCCATTAAGATGAATTGTCCAGGACCCCACAAAGATTTCCAGATTGATGATCCGAAAGGATTTCCGGGAAATTCTTATAAGACTATATCTATATATATATATATATATATATATATATATATATATATATATATATATATATATATATATATATATATATATATATATGTGTGTGTGTGTGTGTGTGTGTGTGTGTGTTTGTGTATAATGTAATATATGTTTAATGTTAGTAATATAACAATTATATGTATGTTATTTTTGAAATACCGGTTTAATTTAATATTGTTCATTACGTTGCACAATCAATTATATTTTCTGTTACTCCTGTCTACGGTCGACTGGTAGATAACGCCATATGGTGTTAAGTCCGCCATTTACACTTTCTAGGCGTATTAAAGTTTAACAAATAAATAAATTCCGTCTGTGTGTGTACGTGCCTGCCTGTATACGTGCGTGCGTGCGAGCGTGCTTACTTGCGTGCGTGCTTGCTTGAGTGCGTAAACGCGTGCGTGCGTGTGTGCGTTGGTGCGTGGGTGCGTGCGTGCATGCATGCGTGTGTGCGAGCGTACGTGATTGCGTAATTGCGTGCAAGCATGCGTGCGTGCGTGCATGCGAGCGTACGTGAGAGCGTGCGTGAGTGCGTGCGTAAGCTCGTGCGGACACTTGCGTGTGCGTGTGTGTTTGTGTGTGTGCGCGAGCGTGTGTGTGTGAGTAACGCAGTTCCGCGCAAGAAAACCCACACCAAACTAAACCACAGTCGGTTATTACAGTAAATGGAATGATTCTTTTATAAAGAAAATACAATAACTCTTTCATAAAACTATTGAGCTTTACTCAGTAGTTTATCGAACGAACTTATTACGTGTTGAACAAGGTTATAGATGTACTTCAAGTCAGACCAACTTTATTCTTTACCGGCTTATTTAATTTCTTTTTATTTATTTATGCTTTATTGTACACAATAGTAATACATTAAACAGTATACTCTGTTATGTCCATGGTACTGCTCATGTCTATAGGTGACGGTTACCACATTCTATCAGGTGGGCCGTCAGCTTGGGGTTCTTCAAAAAAGGGATAAAAATGTTTCATGTTTCATGGAGTTGTCATGCTTGACAGCTCCTGGCTTGTATTAAAAGGGACGCTGCTGCCCATCCTTCGACCTTCGACCTTCCTTAGTCGCCTTCACGACACCTACGGGAAAGAAAAAGGTAGCCTATACGGCTACATATTTCTCTCTCTCTCTCTCTCTCTCTCTCTCTCTCTCTCTCTATATATATATATATATATATATATATATATATATATATATATATATATATATATATATATATATATCTCTATATGTCTATATTAATTATTATTTGTGTGCTGTAAGTAATGCAAATAAATATATATCTATCAATTTGTATTTAAAAAAATCTATGAAACAACAATAAGCGGATTTGTCAAGAAGCGGCATTATTTCTTCTCTCAAGTCCCTTAGTTAATACCAGGGTACGTACAATATTGCTGTTTCGCCGCTATGGACAAATATAGCAATTATTTACCGCTCTCAACAATGATATCTTGTATTGTACATACTACAGTAACGATGAACTGTTTTGACTAGTGATTCTCAACCTTTTTTTGTTGCGACACATATTTAACGATTTCAAAATTTGGCGGCACACAAAAGTGCCGCGGCACAGTGGTTGAGAATCACTGGTTTAGAGAATACTGCTATAGATACATAGATAGATAGATAGATAATTTATTTGCATTACTTACAGCACACAAACGACAACAGATACAGACATACACAGTGAAAAAAAAATACATATACAAGAAATAAATATAAAACTAAAAGCATAAAATAAGTAACAATTTATTCCCTTCATGCGCGTGCGACAGTAACACAAAATGGTCACAACTCAGCTTACTACTTTGCCCTAAAAAGAGCAAAACACTGATATTCTGTTGTCGCTAAAAATGAGCCGCGAAATTCTATAGAAAAAATAATAATAAAAAAAAAGAAATAAGAAATATAGATAAAAAACATTATGTGTGTTCATTACATTCACTATTATTTAATATTTTATTTTAATAAATAATTAAATGACAAGTAACATTAGAAGAAGGGTAGTCAGAAGTAAATTTCTGTCAAAAGGCCGGCAGCACACCTGTATATATACAATGGCATTGCAGGTTTTTACGGACTTTACTACATTCCTCGATTCCGACAATTGTTTCAATTTCATTCCAAAGTTTTCTTCAGGTGCTTTGCATCACAGCGTCTTGTCTCGCATTGTGCGCTGCAGCCCGTGAACGACTTCATAAAAAAAATATTAAATTAAATATATTAATTAGTGAATATTTATTTATTTACACTTTATTGCACCATTTATAAAATAGTAAATACATTTAACTGCAATAAGAAATAATACAAAAGACGGCCTTATCGCTAAGCAATCTATAGTAGAGGACATTATGAAAAAAAAAGACAAAGGGTAGGTGGCGTACTTTTTTATACATATATATATATATACATATATATACGAGTATATATATATATATATGTATATATATATATATATAGAGAGAGAGAAATGTGTAGCCGTATGGTGGTAGGCTACCTTTTTCTTTCCCGTAGGTGTCGTGGAGGCGACTAAGGAAGGTCGAAGGATGGGCATATATATATATATATATATATATATATATATATATATATATATATATATATATATATATATATATATATATATATATATATATATCGTATATACCATTTTGGATAAATAATAATAATAAAGTGAATGATAATAAAGTGTTATTTATTGGCTTTTTTCTTTTTGTAATAAATATTAATGTTGTTTAACAAGGGCTCATTACAAAATATATCACGTTTTCACTCAATTTGTACTTAAACAAATTAATACTAAAACAAATTGTGCTCTGGGATCTCATAAAGAATTACGTCTATCAATCACGACTCGGCCTCGCCGACTTACTGTCGGAACACGCCTCTTTTCTCAAAGAGAAAGGGATTCTAACTTTATTGAATTTTAAAATGCGTTATAAAGGATTGTTATAGGTTTAAAAATTAGTGTCAATTTATTTCTACCGAAAGGTTTGTCAATCACCAGGTGACTCTTAAAGACTTTTTTTTACAACACAGGGGGCAAACGGATATGCGGCTCACCTGATGGTAAGTGACTACCGCCGCCCATGGTCACCCACAACACCAAAGGCATTGCAGGTGTGCTGTCGGCCTTTTAAAAGGGCCTTTTAAGAGATTATTTCTGCTCTTTTCTTGAAGGTTATGATGTCGTATCGGTTCGGAAATACTGCTGCTGGAAGTTGATTCCAAAGAGAGAAAGTGCCTTGAAAAACGAACGGTGGAGGACCGCCACTCGTCCAGATGGTTGAGATGAAACTTTAGTTTATGGCGGATTGTACGGTGGTGAAAATCAGCAGCAGATATCAATCCAAGCAATTCAAATCTTAAAGTTTTGTACCCATGGATTGAGATAAAAAGTATCTTAATATCGGCTATTGATTGCCCGCTACTGAACATAGGTTTTCCCCATAGACTGCATAGAATAGAATAGAAACTTTTATTGCCAATAAACATACAATTACAATATAAAATATAAATAACATATACAAAAAGTGTCCCATACTCGGCAAAATGAACCGGCTCAGCTGATGCTGTGAGTGTCCCAGCGCAATGTGAACAGCTGCACAGTGCTGGTTTTCAGACAGTCCCTCTCTTAACAAAACATAACCAAAGTGCAAGGTACCACTGTAATTTTTTTTATACAACTTAGAATGGCAAACAAGCTGACGGCCCACCCGATGGAAAGTGGTAACCGTCGCCTATAGACATGAGCAGTACCATGGACATAACAGAGTATACTATTTCGCCCATGATACCCCCCCCGAGTTGCCATTTCTAAGGACTCAGATGTTATTCCTCTGTACCCAGTAAATTCACGCCACATCCCACCCTACAAACCGAAACACAGCCATTCAAACACAACTGCTTCACGGTTGAAACACGAATGGGACAGAGGTGCCCAAGCAATCGACTTTTGTACAAAGTCTCACTCTGGATATATAATGCATAAATAAATTAATATACTAGAATAAAGCATTCATTTCAACCGTTAACTATCCACTACTGAAAACAAGTCTTTCCCATAAAGGGAGTTTTGTCAGTAGTCGTCACGCTTGGCAGGCGGGTTGGCGACCGCAGTTAGGTTTTGATGTTGTTGTCAGAGGGACGATGATGCCCGTGGGGCTAACTGACCTACTTCATCCTCATCTGTCATCCTTCACTGGTGCCCCGCCGGTGTATACCGATAGCGCGGGTGGGGTTACCATTACATTATCATCCATTAAAAAAATAGTACTTTGATGAAAGATGTCGAATTTTTCGCTAATTTGACACATCCGATGAATCGGATTTGAATTTGAATATATCGACTAATTATTTTGCTTAAAGAACGCATAATATTATTTGTATAATAAAAGGTTACCTTTAATATATGTTTCTGTGAACAAAATCATGTGGAAACATGTGTCTTCCTGGCCATCTGTCGCTGCGTCATATTTTTTAGGATCCCGTATCAATGTGATGCGATAAAACCTTTATCTATTTTATTCGTTCGTACGTACACACATAATTCTGTCACAGTACTATATCTCAGTAAATACTAATGCTGTGTTTTTTTTTATACAACTTAGAATGGCAAACAAGCTGACGGCCCACCTGATGGAACGTGGTAACCGTTGCCTATAGACATGAGCAGTACCATGGACATAACAGAGTATAGTAGGCAACGCAGGGGGGTATCATGGGCGAAACAGTATACTCTGTTATGTCCACGGTACTGCTCATGTCTATAGGCGATGGTTACCAGTTTCCATGAGGTGGGCCGTCAGCTTGTTTGCATTCTAAGTTGCATAAAAAAATATATATTAGTGAACTAGTAAGTGTAATTGTTTAGTTTTAGATATTTTGTTTAGATATTATGGGATTAGATATTCCCTCAAGCTGGCAAGGCACCAGGCCTTGCCAGCGTATACCGATAGCGCAAGCGGGGTCACCATTCCAGTATCATCCATTAAAAAAAAGTATATGAATTTTCATTAACTATATGTGATAAGAAAGACTGAAATGATGATGATGATGATGTTTGTATATATATGTATATGTATATGTATATGTATATGTATATGTATATGTATATGTATATGTATATGTATATGTATATGTATATATATATATATATATATATATATATATATATATATGTATATGTATATGTATATGTATATGTATATGTATATGTATATGTATATGTATATGTATATGTATATGTATATGTATATGTATATGTATATGTATATGTATATGTATATGTATATGTATATGTATATATATACAAAAATTAATTTCATATACATATATATATATAGGAACACAGAAAACACATTTATACATAAGGTATTTTTTTTATCTTATAACATTTCTTACCAAATATATGACAATTCACGAAACAAGCTGTTTCAATTATATATCTCCACATATCGACACATATAGCTATTGTTCAAATACATTGTCATCAAAAGTAAAAGCCTATATACAAATTCTACATGCGGAACCCCCGGCGCATGAGCCCAACACGTACTTGGCCGACTTTATTTATTAAGCACTAGGACAACATAATCGATTCTGCGATTACCCATTTCTACTACTATTTAACAAAATATTATAAAATTACCAAATTAGGGTTCTGTAGGCAGATTTTTAATGGAAGTGTATTATTGAATTTCATCCCAACCATCTGGACGAGTGGCGGTCCCCCACCGTGCGTTTTTCAAGGCACTTTCTTCCACGCACAACCACTCTTTGGAATCAACTTCCAGCAGCAGTATTTCCGAACCGATACGACAACATAACCTTCAAGAAAAGAGCATATTCCTTTTTAAAAGGCCGGCAGCACACCTGCAATGCCGTTGGTGTTGTGGGTGATCATGGGCGGCGGTAGTCACTTACCATCAGGTGAGCCGCATGCTCGTTTGCCCCTGTGATGTAAAAAAAAAAATTGAAAGAGTTTTAAGGAAAATATACAAGTGATGAAGGAAATAGTACTAAAGGTGATGATCATATAAATATACATTCAGTCATTATATAAGTAATATAATCAATAAAACAGAAATTATCTCTTTTTATATATATAAAAATGTTAATATATTTTTGTTATATTTACCCTTTATATTTACCAAAGGGAGACTTTGTACAAAAATCGTTTACTTGAGCACCTCTGTCCCATTCGTGTTTTTACCATGAAGCAGTTGTGTTTGCATGGCTGCGTTTCGGTTTGAAGGGTGGGATGTGGCGTGAATTTACTGGGTACAGAGGAATAACACCTGAGTCCTCAGGAATGGCAACGCGTGAGGAGTACAATGGGCGAAACAGTATACTCTGTTATGTCCATGGTACCGCTCATGTCTATAGGCGACGGTTACTATTTACCATCAGGTGGGCCGTCAGCTTGTTTGCCATTCTAAGTTGTAAAAAAAAATACAAACACATATATCGTCATAGTCGTAGAATACTGACGGATCTGACGAATATTACATATAAAGATCCGTCAGTATTCTACGACTATGACGAGATTATTTCATTAGTATGCACGTAATTAAAATAGTGTAAATGAAACTCATTATTTATACGGCCACTCAAGAGTTTGCAGTAGTAGCATGCAAATGGAAAAATAAAATTAAATAAGAAATTCCACCTTAAAATAGTGTTATTCCATTAATATTCATGAGTACTCGTTTTCAATAGACCGCGGAATTTTTTAATCTAGTTGAAACTTCGCCGACCGTACAGGGCCGGATTGAGGTGCGAAATGTATAAATGAAACGAAGGACTAATTAGACTTTTACACGATAAAAATAATTTTATCTAAACATTCTCAACATTTATATTATTACTATAAATTTAAAAAATAAAAACTCAAACGATTTGTAACCGTTTTTTTAATATAAAGCTATTTTATAAACACGTGAAAAAAAATTAATTAAATCCAAAAATTAATTTATATATATATATATATATATAAGAAACAGAGAAATAGTAGCTCAGAATCGCTCCCAATGTCATATTTATTTATTTATTTACACTTTATTGCACTTAGTAAAAAGAGAAATAACAAATACAGTAAATATTAATGAGAAGTGATACAAAAGGCGGCCTTATCGCTAAGCATTCTCTTCCAGACAGCCTTTGGGTAGAGGACATTGAGAAAAAGACAAAGAGTAGGTGGCGCACTATTATATAAATATTATCATATGCAAACATATATAGATACATACATACATATATAGACATACATATATAATATATACACAATTAAAAATATACATAACATACACATAATTAACAGCATACATACAACAGAAAAAAAATTACGAAGGAAAACGAAGTGACAACACAGGAAAATAGTACTAAAGTGAGAGGTAGTAAGATTTAACAGAGGTTTTGAAGCTAGTAAGAGTTTGAGCGCATCGAATAGAGGTAGGTAGTGAGTTCCATAGGCGAACTGCATATCTATGGTACTGTACATACAGACATGAAAATACTATAGATATAATACTTTCGTTTATAATATACTTTATACATTGCTATTACTAAGGTGTTATGACTCCATACCCCATAAGTTCATTGCTATATACCGCCCTTCAAACAGAAACGGCCTTGCAAACAGCACTGCTTAGCGGTTGACACATGCATGTAACTTATCTACATATGTGTATTATTTAGTATTCCCACAAGAATGAACTTTTCCACTGTTTCTAATATATAAAGAATTTTAATCCTGATTAGTTTCGAAGTACTGCTTTCGAACATTTCATATATTTCAGCCTTAGATAGAGTATCGAACCTCTAAAACGGGTCAATTGTCAAATTAGCTAATTCGTTTTCTATGACTAGTTACTACTTACACACACAATATATTTTGACGTATCTATATTTAATTATTTAAAAAATAAAATTATTTTTTGCGCATTAAAAAGGTATAGAATTTATAAGACAAAATAAATACAGAAGTTATAAAGGAATCACTCATAACTATTTATCACACAAAATTGTATGAAAAAGTTGACACGCTTTTCTCGAAGCATTTGTATGGAGACACTCTATCTATGTAATCTAAGATTTCAACACACGGAGACTGAGTATTTTTTTTAAATAGTTAATATAGAACTACATTTATATTTTTGTTATAATACATTTTTACAATTTTTACTGTCAATTTTGTCCGCGTGACTGGGGTATGGTCACAGACCTGGAAAAAAAGTAATCTATATTCTTATTCCATATAATGTGCGTATTTCTAATTTTAATTTGTGGCGATTAGTTGAGTCTTTAAGACGCTAAGTGATAACAAATAAACAAATTTTGACATTTATAATATTAGTAAGAATTTTAACAAAGGAATTTTAAAATTTCATTATCGCATTAATATTTTAGGACTATTTACAATCGTAGAAGTAATCAACTATATCGTCATAGTCATAGAATACTGACAGATCTTTATATGTAATATTTGTCAGATCCGTCAGTATTCTACAACTATGACGATATAGTTCCAGGCGGAAATGGTCACTCCAGTTATTGAACAATAGCAGCATCAAATATATTACTTACTTATTACCTTACTAACCCTCGCGCCTGGGGGCAAAGGGATTGTTAGTAATGTAGTTTAACAGCCCCATTGCTAGCAATATGCCCTATCAGGTCAACCTCCGCGTGGTTCCCCCTGGAAACCATTGTGAAAAATTCTTGTTGAATTCGTCACGATAGACTAACTGACCTGCTTCATCCTCATCTATCATCCTTCACTGGTGCCCCGCCAGTGTATACCGATAGCGCGTGTAATAATGTGTGATACTCGCGCCTTAAAAACGTGAAAGTTCTCCTGTAAGTATATATGATTAACTATATTCTTAGTTTTAAAAAGACATACATATTTCTATAATGTTCTTTGTAAAATTATCAGGAATATTAATTACAAAAATTTCGATTTTTATATAAATATATAAGTAAACTTACCCTGAAGCCATCTCTGTATATCCAGGTTTCATTATTAAAAATGTTTATTACGATAAAACTTGACGGTGAACGATGGCTAAGAAGAATTGTAAGTCTTGAAATATTAAACTTTGTATATACAAGAGTACTAGTCAGTTGCCGGTGTTTCCTTACAAGTTTTGCATGCAGCTCATGTTTTTAAATTCAAAAGCTACTGAAGCGATGCGTGGTAGCAAAGTATAAAATAATAATTAAATTGTGGCAGAAATATTTTTTTTATACAACTTAGAATGGCAAACAAGCTGACGGCCTAACTGATGGAAAGTGGTAACCGTCGCCTATAGACATGAGCAGTACTATGGACATAACAGAGTATACTGTTTCGCTCATGATACCCTCCATGTGTTGCCATTCTTGAGGACTCGGATGTTATTCCTCTGTATCCAGTAAATTCACGCTATATCCCATCTTTTAAACCGAAACACAGCCATGCAAACAACTGCTTCACGGTAGAAACACGAATGGGACAGAGGTACCCAAGCAATCGACCAAAACTAAAATACTGAACGGATTTTAATAAAATATCTATAGAACCATTCTGTAAATATATTCTTACAGATATGTTCAAATTTTTTTAAATCGGTTTAAATCTGAAGATCCGCCAGCACTTGCTATGCTTGGCAGGTGAGTTGGCAACCAAATTTAGGCTTTTGGAAAAATGTGAGGAAAAAAGATAGACACCTACTTCCAATTTTAATACAGGGACAGTAAAGAGTTTTCGTTTATTCATGCAATTAAATCCACATACATACATACATATCTGTCACGCCTGTCAATCAAAGTTTTCCTCTTTATGATATTATTTCAAATATAATATTGAATACCTAGTCCAGCCATAGGTTTTGTTACAAATAAAAATGCATTTTTTTTTCATGAAATAATATTATATTACTATAGTTTATATCTACATATTTATTCAAAATCTCAGCAAAAAATAAAAAAATATACTTTTTTATATACCACTGAGGTGGGAAACAAGCATACGGCCCACCTGATGGTAAGTGGTTACCGTAGCCTATGAACACCTGCAATACCAGAGGTATTATGCGCGCGTTGCCGACTCTGAAGAAACCTCTTTACCCCCCTTTTGAAGAATCCCATGCTGTAGTTTCTTGGGAAAACCTCGGCAGGGAGCTCATTCCACAACCTGAGTGTTCGTGGGAGGAAACATCTTTGAAACCGCGCAGTACGCGACCATTGAGGCTGTAGGACATAAGGATGAACTCCCTGTCGATGGCGAGCCGTACGATGGTAGAACCTGGCTGTGGGCATCATATTGAACAATTCCTCTATTCCTCTTCCTCCAAAATATTCTATTCGAAATGGCCACTTTTGGCTTTTATACAGGCGTTTAATCTGTCTGGCCACGAATCTATGGATTTACGCACTATTTCCAAGGGAAATTTCACCACTGCTCTCAAAAATTTTTTAAGAGACTCAATGTCGCCGTGTCGTTTAGATCAGGCCATATCACTCTCTAAAACTGACCATAATTTGAAGTCTAAAGGGTTGAGGTCTGGGCTAGATGAGGGCCAATCTTCAGCTTTTATAAAGTCCGAAACGTTTGTTTCAAGCCAGGTTTCGGTAGTTAGTGCCTTGTGACCAGGTGCAGAGTCCTCCTGGAAAGTCCACGGCATATTTTTAAAAAGTGTATTGCTGAGTAGCTTCACAATACGATCCAAGACTGTATCTTGATACACTTTGGCTAAAGTTTTCACCCTCTTTTCACAAAAATATAGTTTTGTGACTTCTTGATAAGACACGCCCCACCAAACCATCACTGGATACAGTATGATGAGCACGTCGTACCTTTCCGACTACATAAGCAGGCGCAAAACCGAAAGATTTTTTTTAAAATAATAAATGTGTTCCAAATTCAAAATATTAGGTATTTTTATTATTTAAAAAGTTGAAAATAAATGTTTTTATGTAACTGTATTTATGGCAAAACTAGTTAGAGATATTTGTATGTTTATTCATCAATCGCGCTTAAATATGTTTAACATATTGCAAAGAAATATTATATATATGACTAGCTTTTACCCTTCCTGTGTGGTCCCGACATAGAATAGACTACCCTTCCTTTCCTGTAAGTGTTGTAAGAGGCGACTAAGAAAAGACGTGCGATGGGCAGCTACCTCCCTCTTAAAACATCTCAAAAGCAAATCCATTTGTTAAGCATGGCGATTACTGGCAAAACCCCTCTTAAGGAGAGGCTTATGCTTCAGAAGTATATATATATATATATATATATATATATATATATATATATATATATATATATATATATATATATATATACCTAAAAATTTTTTCAGCTTTGGAAACAGATAAAAATAGAACGGTGCTAAATCCGGTAAATATGGGAGATGAGGTAACAATTCGAAGCCACATTGATAGATTTCTGTCATGGATTGCACAGAGGTGTGAACGCGCGCATTGTCCTGATGAAACAAGACATTTCTTCTCAATAAATCTGGACATTTTTCTTTGATTTCTCCTCTCAAATGACGCAACAGGTTGCAATAGTAATCGGAGTTTATTGTTTTACCCTTTTTTAAATAATTCACGAGAATTATACCCTTTGCATCCCAAAAAACGGACTTGATGACTTTGCCCGCCGATAAAACCACCTTTGCCTTCTTTGGGGTGGGCGATTCTGCTCTTTTCCATTGTTTCGACTGTTCTTTTGTCTCGGGTGTAATGTAGTGAACCCAGGTTTCATCCATGGTTATAAATCTTAGGCCACTACGGGGCTCATCTTGAATGGTCTCATGACCACGTTAAAACTCTGCCACCCAGTTTTTAACTGTCGCATACGAAGGAACGGACTCACCCAAAGTAGCAGACATGTCTTCATATATAGCTTTTGGAGTTAAACCTTTCAAATTCAGGTATTTTATCACTGCACGGTGTTCAATTTTATCCATTTTCAAAAGTAGCTCTGTCTTGACTTACGGTATCCCGTGTAAACGAACAATGAGTTACTGTAAATAAACTAAACTGTGCATACTTGTTGCATATATATATATATATATATATATATAAAATTTAAATACTTCAAAGTCTTTAACCAGTGCTTGTTGCCAGTGAAGACTTATGGAACATGGTTCCCCGTATACAGAAGTTTCAAATAACTCAACGAGCTGTGGAGAGGGCTTTACTCGAAGTTTCTTTGCATGCCAAAATTCGAAACGAGAATATTCGCAAAAGAACCAAAGCCACCGACATAGTCCGAAGGATAAGCAAGCTGCACTTCAGCTTGCTTATTCTGTGAAGTAAGTGAAGTGAAGCAAGTGAAGATTGTTTAAAATCTGTATTCGAATCCCCAATAGTAGATGAAATAATATCTGTAGTCTAATTGAAAAGAATTTCATCCGAATTGGAGCCACATCGTCCTTCAGAGAGGATAGTCCTCGAATACTAACACAAACTGTTTGATACTCTAATTAACGAGGTAATTTGTCAGCATTGCATATTACCATCTTTACCTATTTAAACAGTCATATATTATTACTTCAGTTGCCTGTTAAAATTAATGTATGCTTAGAAAATAAATGTGTTTTAGTACAGCAGAAATTATTTTTAGTTACACTTCTACTTACTTGTAGAAATCTAACTGTTTGTTGATCATATATACAAAGGTATTATAATAAAAGAAAATACGACATCATAACCTTCAAGGAAAGAGCATATTCCTTTTTAAAAGGCCGCCACCACAACTGTAATGCCTTTGGTGTTGTGGGTGATCATGGACGGCGGTGGTCACTTAGTATCAGGTAAGCCGCATGCACATCTAATGATAAGTGACTTTTGCCCTTTGTGTTGTTGAAAAAAAGAAAAATAAATTGACATTGCGTCGCATAAAAAAAAAAACTTTAATTTTACAAAACTGGTTACTTTGATTTAAAAACTAAACTACTGGACAGATATAGATAAAATTGGTGGACCATTCTATGCCGGGACCACAAAGCGATATAATATATGTAGATATATAATAATTTACAGGAATAAATAAAGTTTAATTCGAGACTAAGCTCTTTTAATTTTGCATCTTCACACCTTTGAATCCATGTCAGACGTTTATTTACTATAATAAGGCTTTGATTGAGTCAAAACGTAGGCGGTGTAGTCTCTCTAACAATCCTAGAAAGACTACAATGGAGTAGCCAATTTCAGAATAGAAAACTATAAAGAAATGATTTCAATACACAAAAATGTCCCAGAAGGCCTCAGTCTCCGACATTCATTCAAAGGGTTTCAAAACAAAGGTTTATTGTTGCATAAGCCTCACTGTCAGCTCAGTTTGATGAAGCTTTGATACTGTGAGTTTATTTTTCTCATCTAAACGCTGAGCCGCTTTGTTCACAGAAACCCAGGCAATGAAACAGGAATAAAATATTGTAGTACTATGACCGAGCGAGTCCATTGGGATCAAAAATGGATCCAATGAAATAATATTTATTGTTCAGCACAAACTAAACAAACCACATAATTGTTACATAGAATTCTATTAATATTTTGAATGTAAGTTTGTAAATATGTTTGGATATTGTTATTTGCATTTGTTGTTCAATCATTTTTAAACGAGTCAATGGGTTTAATTTTTTTCTAAATAATGTATTACTTATTTTAAATACATTCATACATTAAATACATTATATACAATCGGGATTTAACGCGATAAAAAATTCCACCATGCCGTTTTAGCCAGACGAAGACGCCGCTCGCTTCAGTCCTGTCATGACCACGATGTGGTGCAATCCACGTTGAAACTTCGGCAATAAAGAAACATGTATGTAGGTTAGTACCTACGTACCTATTTGCCTGCATAAATTATTCATCGCGTTAAGCCTCGATATTCAAAATATATATAATATAAATATAGCTATTCCCTTTTGCATTTCCTTAGGAAGGCGCTCTTTGTTCTGTCTTTGGTAAATAGTGTTTGCCAATAATAAGCCCAATTTACGTATGACGTCACGTCGTTTCATTTTGGTCTTGTGGTTTTAACGATAAGTGATAACTTCATCTATTGCTGCCATCGTACTGGAATTTGCTGCTTAAGTAGTTAGAAAAGAGGGGGTTTTGAAAAAGAGTGAAGAGGGTACAAAGAGTTATAAGGTTTCTGCGTTGACAAATGGGAAGCCATTTGAGCTGACACCGATAGAGAGAAATATAATTGAAACTCTGAAGGTTGAAAATAATGCGTTGTAAAAGACTTAGTTGAGGAGACGGTCCAGCTTATCGAGAAGATCTTTATTGAGATCTAGATAACATATACCAGCATAATCAATAATAGGAAAAATTAGGGCGTGAACAAGACAAATTTTTGTAGCAGTAGGCAAAAAGTTCTTAAAGCCATAGAAGGAGCGTCAATTAGCAAAAACCGAGCGTCTCACCTCCGCAACTTGATGTGACCAGCTGAGTGCTGAGTCTATATAAAAGTCAAGATCTTTAATGCAAACCTTCAAATGTATAACTAAATTATTAAATGTATTAATTAAGATTGGCATCATTGTGTAAACATGAAGATTAGCCAATTGTCTAGAACTGCCAATTACAATAGCTTGACACTTAATAGGGTTCACTATATATAGTTAGACGACCATGCCAGAATGTTGTTTAGATCATTATTAATATTTGCTATGGTTTTATTGGCATCACTTACAGTATTTTGAATATATATCTGAAAATCGTCTGCATAAAAGTAGTAACGACAGTCAAAGGCAAGAGAAAGAAGATTAATGAAAGTCGAAAATAATAAAGAATAGAGGATCAATTCGACTCACTCTGACAATCAATTCGTGTCAGTCAGAGAGTTTATGATCAGTACAAATTGCCTGTTGTCGACCACAAAGATAGAATAAGAACCAGTTTAATGCAGAATATTAGATCCTATTACTTTGCAGAATGGCTTGGAGAATATTATGCCTATATACCTATCATATTAAAAGCATTGGATAAGTCTATAAGAACGAGAGTAGTGACCAAACCATCATCAATTCTAAATGTAATATTTTCAGTGACTTTTAGAAGAGCAGTATTGGTACTGTGTTTAGGGCGAAAGTCGGATTGAAAGGAAGTTTAAATTTTATATTTATGAATGAAGCTGGATACCTGTTTATTTGCTATACTCTCAAGGATTTTAAACAGAATAGGAAGAAGAAAAATGGGGCGAACATCATTTAGGGACTGAGGTACTGAGACATCTGGAAAAGAAAGAACAATCGCATTACGCTACAGAGAGAGGAAGTTACCAGACTGTTACAAGTGATCAAGTGAGTGATTGCTAGAGTAATGTGATCCATATATCTACTCATATATATCAATTTTATATAAGGAACAAAGTGAACAAATTTTTACTTACGGTTACTTGCTTTAATCTTATAACATTTGTTACTAAATATATGACAGCTCACGAAAATCGCCATTCCAATTTTATACCTCCAAATATTTACAGATATTGTCTAAATAAATTGTCAATAAAAGAAAGTAAAAGCCTATTTATTAATTACTTTATGCACAGACCTCTCGGCGTATGAGTCCAATGCACACTTGGCCGATTTTATTCATAAAGCACTCAGACTATGCAGTCTAATATTGCCTAATTAATGGGAAATAAAATATTATTGAAAGCAATTTATGAGAAACGAACTACTGCGCAATGTTTGTTTTTACTCTTTCATCACTGTAATGGGTAGCAAATTAAAGAGTTTCCATGCATAAACAATACTAATTCATGTACATAACAATCCATCCTTGCGATTCCTTCAATATTGTGGTGCATACCATGCGTGTTAAACCTGTATTTGGTACGGGATTAATAGTAATGGAAAACACAAATTCTAAAATAAAAGCGTTTGAGTCTTTCAATAACACTTTTAAATATTGTACTTATGGAATGGTTTTTTCCAACATCTATCCGAACAAAACAAATATGAAGAGAAGATTATATTTGTATATTTTTATTGTTTTTTGTACATCGCCTTGTTTAATTTCGTATGCATATTCCTGTCGCTTCTATATAATGCAACAGGATATGTTTAATTTAACACGACATTTGGCTGTGGGTATTGTCATCGGTTTATATTTATTTAAAGTTTTGTATTGTATATTGAATACTAATAAATTTGAGAGTATACTGAATACTGTATCATGTGATATGATTGATGTCAATGAGTTTGATGACGGTGCTAAAAAACTCTACGGGTTGTTTTTAAAGAAAGCAAAACTTGGAGAACTCATTTGGGCATTGTTACCAATAATTCTCGGCTTGCAGTTCCCAGTATATGCTGGAATCGTTATGATCCATGAGAATATTTGGAAGGATTATCCACAACGGGAAATGGTGCACGAGATGGAGATAACATTTGCAAAAGATGTAAAATACGATTCGCCAGTATTTGAGATTATATTTGTTATAAGCACAGCCAGTTGTATCATATTGATACCAAATTTCTGTGGACTGGATGGCTCTTTCTGTATTGCTACAACACACCTGGGTTTTAAACTAAAGTACGTGGGCTATTTAGTTCGAGAAGCATTTGAAGATTGTAATGATAGTTTCGAATTGCATGTTAAAATGAAACATGCTACAAAATGTCATCAAAAGGCATTACAATTTTACAAGGAATTACAAGACTTTTATGGACCATGGTTGTTAGGGATTTTTATTGTGACATCAAGTTTGATCGCCTTTAATTTGTATCAGATGTATATTATTCAACGACTCCATCCAAAATATGTTTTATTTGCGGTAGCAGCAATTTTGCACATGTATGTGCCTTGCGTGTATGCCAGCAATGTGACGGAGGTAATCACTTTTGTTTATTTTATGCATCAATAATTATATTAATTGATATAATGTCGAGACAATTATCATTTTTATAATATTCGGTGCAAACAAGCATACTGCCTGTCTAATGGTAAACGAGGTTACCATAACGTGTAGACCCTTGTCACACCAAGGATGTCACACGTGTTTCTACTAAGGTTCATAAAGAACGACAGTCCTTTAAGGAACCTTAATATACCCTTATTCTTTATTTATTTAAGAATAAACTATACACTTCACTAACAGTTTCCCAAAACCTATAATGAACCATAGCTTCATATTACACACTTAAAAAGCTTAAACAACGTTTAGAAAATATCGAGCGTTTCTATACCTGCTATACCAGATACAAACAGTGATGAGTACAAATAAGGATAGCAGCTGTGATGTTTAATATACTCGTATATAGAAAATGTGCTTCCTTCTGAACTCTTTCTAACATTATCTTGTACTTTATTTCATGAGGGTCCCAAATAATTGCCAATATATCTATGATGCCTAATATATAAAATACTGTTCTATATAATACTGACCATTTTTTTTCACACTTTATTGCACGAGTGAAAGAAAGAAATAAATATTTTTATTAAAATAAATTTAAATTTAAGCATTTTTTGAGTAGTATATTTTTTTTTAATTACCGCTCATTCGGAACGCAATTTTAGCGAAAAGCAATAAACAAGAAATTGAGCAATTTTTTTTTTAATTTAAATTATTTTACTTTTTGAAAAAAAAATATTAAAATAAACTAGCTGACTCGGCAAACGTTGTTTTACCATATAAGTATATTATTTCTAGAAATTTACATGAAAATTTATCGTACTACGATTATTATATTCGATTGTCATTTTGCAACCCTATTGAGGCATATAAAAATCGCGATAGTATAAATTACGCTCTTTGGGACCAAGGGCAAACAGAATAAGACTTCTGCGGCATCCCCTTTGCTCAATGTGAGCCTCTGTAATATTAGGGGAATTCATTCCAACCTGAATGCTGTCCACCACCACCTAGAAACAGCGCGGCTGGCATTGCTCTTCCTAACGGAGAAACAAATATTCCCTCCAAACGGAACATCATACCTGACCTACCCGGGCTATAAGTTTGAACAGTTTTGTTTCACGTGCCGGTGTATGTGAGTATGTTAGAAAGAATATCTGCTGTCAACGCCTTGGGACTCTTGAAGATACGGACCTGTCCATTCTTTGGCTGCGCGTAGATTGCAATGACCATCCCCGCATCTATGCGTGCCTATACAGGTCCCACAGCGGTAACACTGAAACCGACCAACTCATTGAGCACGTCCAAATGGCTACAGATTCCCTGCTTGAACAGGTTCTTTCCGCTGAAGTCGTCATTCTCGGCGACTTTAATGCCCACCATGCCGAAAGGCTTGGTTCGCGTACCTATAAATATTTTTTTTCTAATGTTTAAATTTATTTCAGTTTGGCGAAGATTTGGCTACAGAACTTTACTGCGCTGCCTGGGAAAGAAAGTTCGATATCAGTGCAACCAAGTCCGTGATAATCATGCTCGCCAATGCTCAACGTCCCCTCATCCTTACTGGATGTGGCATAGTGACCTATAACATGCAATTATTCATTACAGTAATGAAGAGCACTTACTCATTTTACACGTTAATTACAAGTACTTAATTAGTGACAACGAAATGAGATATTAGAGAAGTTATAGAAGTACGGCGAACTAAAACATGCAATTACGCATTTTAAAATGACAACTTATTCATTTTACACATTAATCACAAGTAGTTAATTAGAGTCAACACATAAGATGTTGAAGAATTCATTTGTGTTATCACAAGTAGTTAACATTATTTTAATAAATTAATATGAAAATAAATAGTTTCATTGCTCCCATGACTTTTGGTAAATTTTAGGATATTATCTAGTATGACGTGTTTGTAGACAAATGAAACAATTAAATGTCTCCTGCTGCGAATAATTTGATTAATTCTTGAAATACTTCCACAGAAATTACAATGTCATCCACATTCGTACAAATTTCTAATAACGTTGTCTGTATGATATTCAACGTTAGAGTATAAATCTTAGATTTGATCACAGATAGTAACTTCTCTTAGTTTTCTCAGGAAACGAAATCAGTAAGCATATGTACAAGTACTTCTCATTTCATTTCTCTCTGTCAATACCAAAATCTCGTTGGCTCAATTTATCCTACTTCCTATTCTAGACTATGCTGACATTAATTTTTCAGATGTAACTGGGGAACTTGTAAATAAATTTGACCGTATCCTGCAAACTTTAGCTACCAGATTTGTCTTCGGTATTAATAATGATCATGTCTCCGCTCTTTTCTATCAGTTAAAATTATTCATATAAAATGTTGACAATGAACTAAGCCTATGAAGCTCATACCTATTATATTACCTTTAAGTGCTTGAACCTGAGAAAATAGCAATAACCTTGTAATTCAATATATTATTGACACGGAACGCGAGTAATGTCGTAGCGGAATTTAGCCATTTTAGACTAAACAGATCAAATATTGGTTTTAGATATATATTCAGAATCGCAGCTGATCTTGATTTTCTTAAGAAAATAAACAAATCTATAGATGTAATAGATCGGGGTGATGATAGGGTTGTACTGCCAACAGGAGTCAATTGATACACGGTCTTAAGTAGATTGGTATATTTTGAAATGACAGTTACAGTAGGTAGAAAAGAATTCGAGCGTCCCTATAATAGTCGTGAGTCGTCTCACATGGTGGAAGCGACACCGAAGGCCTTTTGGATATAGTATACGAACATTTTATGGTTCTATCTTTTATAGTTTAGGCAGCGTACACAAAATAAGTAACTTTTCTGGTTGATTTTTTACACCTTGTGTCCGACAAAGCCAAATATTTTACAGAACCCTATTTTTTTCCAAAATAAAATTTAGTCTATGTTACTCATGGATAATGTAGCTTTCGAATGGTGAAAGAATTTTTAAAAACGGTCCAGTAGTTTTTGAGCCTATTCATTACAACCAAACAAACAAACAAACAAAGTTTTTCTCTTTATAATATTAATGTAAATATCACATTAGAAACCTCTAAATTTATCACTGTTTATCTACAATATTATATATGTATTATACATATAAACCTTTCTCTTGAATCACTCTATCTATTAAAAAAAAAAAAAAACCGTTTCAAAATCCGTTTTAAAGATTTAAGCATACATAGGTACGGACAGACAGCAACAGCGACTTTGTTTTATACTATGTAGTGATAAACTACTGCGCAATGTAAAAACAATACTCTTTTATCACTCTAATAGGTAGCAAATTAAAGAGTTTCCATGCATAAGCGATATAAATTTATGTAACCATCCATCCTTGCGATTTCTTTAATACTGTGTTGCATACGAAGTGTGCTAAACCTGTGTTTGGTACGAGATTAATAATAATGGAAAACGCAAATTCTGAAATAAAACCGTTTGAGTCTTTCGATAATACTTTTAAATATTGTACTTATGGAATGATTTTCTCCAATATCTATCCGAACAAAACAAATATGAAGAAAAGACTTTTTTCATATTTTTCTTTTTTATTTTTTGTATCGCCTTGTTTGGTTTCGTTTGCATACTCCTGTCGCATCTACATAACGGAAGAAGATATATTTAATTTAACACGTCACGTGGCTGTGGGTATTATTATAGGTTTATATATATTTAAAAGTTTATATTGCATATTGAAAACACATACATTTGGGAATATACTTAACGCTATATCATATGATATGATTGAAGCCAATGAGTTGGACGACGGTGCTAAAAAATTATATAGGTTGTTTTTAAAGAAGGCAAAATTTGGAGAACTTGTTTGGACATTGTTACCAATGACTCTTGGCTTTCTGTTCCCATTATATGCTGGAATCGTTATGATCCATGAGAATATTTCGAAGGATTATCCACATCGAGAAATGGTACATGAGATGGAGATACCATTTGTAAAAAATTCTAAATACGATTCGCCAGTATTTGAGATTATATTTGTTATAAGCACAGCCAGTTGTATTTTATTGATGCCAAATTTCTGTGGAATGGATGGCTCTTTCTGCATTGCTACAACGCATCTGGGTTTTAAACTAAAGTATGTTGCCTATTTAGTTCGAGAAGCATTTGAAGAGTCTAACGATAGTTTCGAATTGCATGCTAAAATGAAACATGCTACAAAATGTCATCAAAAGGCGTTGCAATTTTACAAGGAATTACAAAACTTTTATGGGCCATGGTTGTTAGGGATTTTTATTGTGACGTCAAGTTGTATCGCCTTCAATTTGTATCAGATGTATATTATTCAACGACTCCATCCAAAATATGTTTTATTTGCGGTAGCGGCGGTTTTGCACATGTATGTGCCTTGCGTGTATGCCAGCAATGTGACGGAGGTAATCACTTTTGTTTATTTTATGCATCAATAATTATATTAATTGTTATAATATCAAGATAATTATCATTTTTATACTGTTCGGTGGCAAACAAGCGTACAACCCGTCTGATGATATACGAAGTTACCATGGCGTATGGACCCCTGTAACACCAGGGATGTCACGCGCGCTTCTGGTTCAATAAAATTCCTTAAAGGACTGTCGTCCTTTAAGGAACCTTAATACGTAGTTATTCTTTATTTATTTAAGAATAAACTATTTATTTATTAGTCATTATAGGTTTTGGAAAACTCTAAGTGATCATATTACAACTTAAAAAGTTTAAACAACATTTAGAAATTCTCGAGTATTTCTATACCTGCCATACCAGACACAAACAGTGAAGGGTACAAATAAGGATAGTAGCCGTAATGTTTAATATACTCGTATATAGAAATAATAAATAATAATAATAATAAACTCTTTATTGCGCACAGTAGAGATGTATACAAGGAGTATTTATACAGAATGTGCATATACAAAAGGCGGCCTTATCGCTCAAAGCAATCTCTTACAGACAACCTGGCGTAAATAATGGATAAGTACAGAGAGAAAGGTAGATGGCGCAAGTCAGATACAGTAAATACATAAAAGGAATCAAACAAAATGCAAAATATTCTAAATATAAAAATAAGATTACAATACATAAACATACATATATAATATAAATATATATATAATATAAATACATAAACATAAATATACTAAATAGATCAAGATAAATTACACATAGTAAATGTCAAAGCAAATTAGAGAGATAGGTAATGAGTTTGCAAATTTGCAAAGAAAATTTGCAAATTTCCTCTGAACTCTTTCTAACATTATCTTGTACTTTCTTTCATAAGAGTCCCAAATAATTACCAATATATCTATGATGCCTAATATACTATTCTATATAATACTGATCATTTATTTTTTCATATTTTATTACACCTAATACATAAAAATAAACCATTCAAGTTAAAGAAAGAAATAAATATTTTTATTCAAATATTAATAATTTAAATATAAGCATTTCTTAGTAGTATTTTTTTGTAAAAAAAAAAAAAATATATATATATATATATATATATATATATATATATATATATATATATATATATAATATATATAAATAATGAATTTGTTGAATACAAACTACTGACTACTGAGCAGTATCAGATCATATATGAAAATCTGGAAAAATAATGTAAAATCCGCAAAAAGAATGATGGCTACTTTATTTTCAGATTATCAGGTTAATATTGCTTGGCAAAAAAACATGCAATTAACGGCATATGTCTTGAACAGCTAAGCAATGTGGTGTGGGAATACTTTATGATAATGAGCACGCCTTTACCGAACCAGTTGCAAAGACCATTTCAAGATATGACTCCAATATAATTTGCCATCTACCTTAAAATCCTAACTTGTTTTCCAATGTTTATTATTTATTTTCAAAACTTAAAGCCGAGTTAAAGGATAGAAGATTTTTTACTGATAAAAAAATACAGCAACCACTGTTTTCGCTTTCTCTTATATATTGTACATTTTATACATACCAAACACCCAGACCTATACAAACAGACGTACAGACACATAAATACAAATGTTAATTTTGGACCAGATTCCAAGCCTGACTTTCGAACAAGAAAGTGATGTGTTAAACTGCCAGACCATCGTTAATATAATATTAAATATTCTGGACAAGTAACAGAGCACTATGTAATCCTGAACTAAGTTAAGTTTGGACTGGACTGGACGAAGGCAATATATTGCCTGACGTCCAAACATAATTTAGTTATTATACATAATAACGTAAAAAATTCTAATGTTTAAATTTATTTCAGTTCGGCGAACATTTGGCTGCAGAACTTTACTATGCTCCGTGGGAAAGAAAGTTCGATATCAGTGCAATCAAGTCCCTGATAATCATGCTCGCCAATGCTCAACGTCCTCTCGTCTTTACTGGATGTGGGATAGTGACCTATAATATGCAATTATTCATTACAGTATTGAAGACAGCTTACTCATCTTACACTTTAATTACAAGTACTTAATTAATAACTACACATAAGATATTGAAGAAGTACGGGGAACTAAAACATACAATTATACATTTTACAATAACAACTTATTCATTTTACACACTACTCACAAATACTTAATTCTTTCTTTATTCTTTATTGTACACAAAACATACTGTTAATCACAATTCATTATAAACATAATGTACAAAGGCGAGCTTATCTCTAATAAGAGATTTTAATTAATTTAATTAATTAATTAGTGTCAAAATATAAGAGAACCTATTTGTGTTAAATGTATGTGAAATAAATATGCCCTAAACATTCATACACTGTTATCACTAGTAGTTAACATTCTTTCAATAAATTAATATAAAAAATAAGTAGTTTCAATGCACCCATGTCTTCTGATAAAATTTTAGGATCTTATCAAATGTGACGTGTTTGTAGACAAATGAAACAATTCAATGTCTCCTGCTGCGAAAAATTCGATTAATTCTTGAAACACTTCTACGCAAATTACAATGTAATCCACATTCGTATAAATTACTAATAACGATGTCTCTATGATATACACTGTTAGAGCAAAAATCTTAGATTTAATTATAGATAGTAACTTCTCTTAGTTCTCTCGTGGAAACGAAATCAGTAAACATAAGTACAAGTACTTCTTATTTTATTCGCTCAAACGACTCCAGTATTTTCTCCCTATCAATACCAAAATCTTGTCATTCGTTCCATTTTTTGTAGTATGCTTAAAAATCCCAACATTCCGCCTTATCTTCTCAAAAATATACATAACCTATAGTGTTGTTAAACATGTGAATCAGTCAATTGTAATCTGATTTAAAAATTATTTTTTAGCTGAATGGACCGATGGATATAATTACAGATTGGTCCCACAGAATTTTATCAACTCAGTACTTTAGTTTTTAATTCAAAATAATGGATTTGTCACAATTGAAGTTGGTTCTTTTGCGGAACAGAATCTTAAATTATATTTGGACCGGTAATTTTTACAGTAAACTATCAAAACAACAAATATAATCATATCAACATTGCTGAAGCCTTCCCCATAAAGGGAAATGTCGTGTTTTGGTAAAATTAGCACAAACACAACCTTAATTAAATTAATGATATATCGAAACGTTCAATCGATTAAGTACATATATCAGAAACATTTGTTTCATACAAATAAAATCGTCATCTTTTAATCATCATCATCATCAGCCTTTAACTGTTCACTTCTGAACATTGATCTTCCCTATCAGGGGAGATTTGCCAGTAGTTGGCAAGTTTGGCATGTTTTAAGAGGGACACTGCTACCTTACTGCTACCTGTTCTTATGACACCCACGGGAAAGAAAGGAATGGCCTAATCTATGCCGGGACCACACAGCAAATTGTCTTTTAAAGCTTGTGACATTTAAAAATCTTTCTAAGTTTAAAAAACACAAATTATGGGCCTAGATATTGTTGCGACATTTAAATGTCAACAAGCCAGTAAAAATACATTGGCACGGTTTCAAAGTAGAATTGAATCTAAAATATTTATTTCCAGAATATTACAAGATGACCCGAATGACGTATGAAAAACTATAAACATAGAACCGAATCGTAAATGCTAGTACTGTAAAACAAAAACTTAGATTATTAATATGAAAACAACGTTTCGCGCATTGGCCACGTATGGTATTAATAGATATAGGCCCAAACTTTATGAACTATATGAGTATTAACAAAGAAACCATATAAAAAGTACATTGCTTCACTCAATATGTAAATTGTTATTTTAAAATATTTAAACGGGTTTACAAAACAGCTAAGTCTCTTAAGTAAAAAAATATTAACTCCGAGGATAAAATTAAAGCCACTTGTAAAGTAATTAATGACAAGACCGGAAAAGTAAAGGCTCACGATAATAAAGTTGTTTTTAATATTAATGATAAATTTATTAATACTGACATTGAATTTGCAGAGACTTTGGAATCTGTTTTTTCTAATATACCTTTTGCAACAACTCTATCTTCAAACTCTTCCGCATCTGCAGCTAAAGCTTTACTAACAAAAAGTGTTAACAAACCATCAGCTGTATTTAGTTTTAATCAAATAACTCCTGTAGATATAATAAAGATATTTAGATCACTTGATAATAAAATAATTAAATTCTATAAGATATACAATATCTATGTAAAATATTTGGTAGTATAATTGGAATTATTGCATCGACTTTTGCTTTTATTTTTAATAAGTACATACATGATGGTATATTTCCTAATCTAACGAAGTTCAGTTAAGTTATATTGCTTTTTAAAAATGATATTAAATGTGATCCAGTAAATTATAAACCCATTTTTATTTTTCTCGCAATGAGTAAAATCTTTGGAAAAATGATGTTGAATTACAACTAGTTAATTAATTTAATTTAAACGAATCTGTACTAATATTATAAAGAGATAAATTTGTCAGTTTGGATATTCAGGATAATCTCCAGTATTATTGATCCTATTTTGAAAATTCTTTAACTGTTAGAAAGATATATTATCTCTGAGAGCTTTATGCTACTTTCTCTTTTGGTAAATATATATTTGTAATAATCTTTTAGCTTAACAAAAAAGTCCGTGAAATCATATATCTAAGTTTATTATATCAGCTAAAAAATATTATTTTTATATTACAAGTAAAATATATTTTACAATATTAAATTTGGATACAGGTTTGATTTATACTTTACAAATTCATATAAAAATAAACAGCTAAATCAAAAGGAAAATTTGATGAAAATAAAGATTATTTGTAATTTTTACATTCGAATTTGAATTGCCAAAAGCAAAATATTTCGAATGGCAATGTCAGTAATAGTACTTTAAAAAAAAGATCGAAATATTTTAACTAGTAATACATGTTAATAAAATTAATTAAATTTATTTATTTACAATTTGTGTATGTTTATTTTATTCACATTATTTTATCTCTACCTTTCCAGCACTAGATTACCCGCTTATTAATTATTTTCTGCATTGGGTTGGCTGAAAGAAATCTCTTTTAGTAAAACCCACCCTTGCTAACAAGTTGTTCAACTAATCGCTGTATCTTTTGTTGACTAAGATCATGCGTAACGTCCATGTCACACCTGGACCGGTTACGATTGAGAGCACTACGCTCGAAGTTGTCGATGAGTATGTATGCCTAGGACAAGATGTCTGAATGGGTAATTCCAACATCAACCGAGAGGTCAAATGACAAATCCAACTCGACTGGGCAGCGTGTGGAAAACTAAGCCACATCTTTTCATCCAAAATACCTCAGAATTTGAAGATCAAGGTCTTTAAGCAGTACGTGCTGCTAGTGATGACTTATGGAACCAAAACATAGTCCCATGGTTCAAATTACTCAGCGGGCTATGGAGAGGGTTATGCTCGGAGTCTCTTTGCGTGATAGAATCCGAAACGAGGATATCCGCAAAAGAACCAAAATAACCGACATAGCCCGAAGGATTAGTAAGTTAAAGTGATAATGGGCTGGTCACATAATTCGAAGAACCGACAACCTATGGAGTAGAAAGGTTCTTGAACGGCGACCGCGTTTGTCCAACCGCAGTGTAGGACGACCCCTGACTAGATAGATGGATGCAGGTGGCTCAGGACCGTTTTTTATGACAGTCTATGTGAGAAGTGTATGTTCAGCAGTGGACGGATAATAACTGAAATGAAATGTTCATGAAAATCACTATTTCAACTATATACCTCCACATTTTGACAAATAAAGATATTGTTCAATTACATTGTCATAAAAAAAAGCAAAACCTTATTTATTTATTATTCTATGCATGGACCTCTCGGCGTATGAGTCCAACGCACACTTGGCCGATTTTATTTATAAAGCACTCAGACTATGCAGTCTAATATTGCCTAATTAATGGGTAACAAAACGTTACTGGTAGCAATTTATGAGAAATGAATTATTGTGCAATGTTTGTTTTTACTCTTTCATTACTCTAATAAGTAGCAAACTAAAGAGATTTCATACATAAACAATATTAATTTATGTACCAAACAATCCATCCTTGCGATTCCATCAATATTGTGGTACATACCAAGCGTGTTAAACCTGTATTGGGTACAAGATTAATAATAATGGAAAACACAAATTCGGAAATAAAACCGTTTGAGTCTTTCGATAATACTTTTAAATATTGTACTTATGGAATGGTTTTTTCCAATATCTATCCGAACAAATCAAATATGAAGAAAAGATTATATTTTTATTGTTTTACTTTACTTTTTGCATCGCCTTGTTTGATTTCGTATGCATATTCCTGTCGCTTCTACATAATGGCACATGATATATTTAATTTAACACGCCATTTGGCTGTGGGTATTATAATACTTTTATATTTATTTAAAGTTTTGTATTGTATATTGAATACTAATAAATTCGAGAATATACTTAACACTGTATCATGTGATATAATTGATGTCAATGAGTTGGACGACGGTGCTAAAAAACTATGTGCATTTTTTTTAAAAAAGGCAAAAGTTGGACAACTTGTTTGGTCATTGTTACCAATAGTCATCGGCTTCCAATTCCCAGTATATGCTGGAATCGTTATGATCCATGAGAATATTTGGAAGGATTATCCACATAGAGAAATGGTACATGAGATGGAGTTACCATTTGTAAAACGTTCAAAATTTGACTCGCCAGTTTTTGAACTCTTTTTTTTCGTAAGTGGAATCGGTTGCCTGATACTATTACCAAATTTCTGTGGACTGGATGGCTCTTTCTGTATTTCTACAACGCATTTAGGTTTTAAAATAAAATATGTCGGTTATTTAGTTTTAAAAGCGTTTGAAGATTCTAATGACAGTTTGGAATTACATGCTAAAATGAAACATGCTATAAAATGTCATCAAAAGGCTTTACAATTTTACAAGGAATTACAAGACTTTTATGGACCATGGTTGTTAGTAATTTTTATTGTGACATCAAGTTTGATCGCCTTTAATTTGTATCAGATGTATATTATTCAACAACTCCATCCAAAATATGTTTTATTTGCGGTAGCGGCAGTTTTGCACATGTATGTACCTTGCGTGTATGCCAGCAATGTGACGGAGGTAATCACTTTTGTTTATTTTATGCATCAATAATTATATCAATTGCTATAATCTCGAGATAATCATCATTTTTATAGTAATCGGTGCAAAAAATCATACAACCCTATAAAAATAACTTGCTTTTAAATGATCTGGAACGTGCACTGAAATTAAGAGACAATGTATTGACAAATATTCAGCATCTTTTTTCTTTATCAGACCAGCGACTTTTGGGCCGTTCTACGTATATATTATACATATCAATTAAATAGACCAATACAAACAGATATATAGATTTTTTTGCACGAGATTCCAACTCGCGACCTTCCACTAATTTAGTAGTGTGTTAAGCTACCAGACCATCGCCAATATAATAGTATTACCCTGGACAATTCACATAGCGATATCTAATCCTGAACTAAGTTATGCTTGTACTGCAGGCAATATATAATAGCATAATAGATATATGTAAGTACCTATAAATATTTTTCTTTTTTTTCTAATGTTATAAATTTGTTTCAGTTCGGCGAAGATTTGGTTGTAGAACTTTACAATGTTCCATGGGAAAGAAAGTTCGAAATTAGTGCAATCAAGTCCGTGATAATCATGCTCGCCAATGCGCAACGTCCTCTCGTCTTTACTGGATGTGGGATAGTGACTTATAATATGGAATTATTCATTACAGTAATGAAGACAGCTTATTCATCTTACACTTTAATTACAAGTACTTAATGACTACACATATGATATTAGAGAAGTACTATGAACTAAAATATGCAATTATATATTTTGGAATGATAACTTATTCATTTTACACGTTAATCACAAGTATTTAATCAGTGTCAACCCACAAGATGTTAAATAATTCATTTGTGTTAAATTTAAAATAAATATGGCCTAATCACTAATACACTGTTATCACTAGTATATTCTATTCTTTCAATAAATTAATATGAAAATGAATAGTTTCATTGCGCCCATGTCTTTTGGTAAACTTCTTGGTAACTTTGGTAATCTTATCACTTGTCTATGCCGTTACTAGACAAATGAAACAGTTAAATATGTCCTGCTGCGAATAATTCAATTAATTCTTAAAACATTTCTACAGAAATTACAATATCATCCACATATTTTCAAATTTCTAATTAAAATCCTAATTACAAAAGCTTAATATTATAGGCAGCAGCTGACTTATAAGCAAGCTCGACATCGTTTCATCCCAATCATCTGGACGAATGGCGGTCTTCCACCGTGCGTTTTTCAAGGCACTTTCTTCCACGCACAACCATTCTTTGGAATCAACTTCCAGCAGCAGTATTTCCGAACCGATACGACAACATAACCTTCAAGAAAAGAGTATATTTCGTTTTTAAAAGGCCAGCACCACCTGCAATACCGCTGGTGTTGTGGGTGATCATGGGCGGCGGTAGTCACTTACCATCAGGTGAGCCGCATGCTCGTTTGCCCCCTGCGTTGTAAAACAAAAAAAGCTCGACATGTCCCAAGTGCCACCGCTTGTGTACTACGAGGTCTCTACGGTATACATCATTAGAGAAAAATCTTAGATTTAATCATATATAGCAACTTCGCTTAGTATTATTATATTTCTCTTTTTAAAATAATATTTAGGGATCGCTACCAGCAAATGAAAAATAATAAAAAAAAAATTTCAATTACTTTTATTTCGGTTCTGTGATGACAATCATACATAAAATAAAACAATTATTATAAAAAAAGATGTTTTACGCTAACAACGTGCTTTTATTTACATTTGGATACTTTTCCCTAAAAATTTTAACTAACAAAAGAAGAAACAAAAGATGGTTTTTATTAAACGGTTTTTTAAACGGTTTTATTTAGCTCGACCCGTACGGTATTTATTTATTTGGGTCAAAATTAGAAATTGGAATTTAAGCACCTTCCCGTTGTCAGATTGATCTGAAATTTGGTACACACATTTAATTTAGATGAAAATACAATATAATAAAATCAATAACATTATAAATCTAAGATGGCCGCCGATACAAAATGGCGGATTACATATTTTTCCTTAACCCCCGCAATATGGGTATCAAATGAAAGGACTACACTAGTAAAACACGATGATTATGTCAAAATTTAAAATCCAAGATGGACGCCGTTCCAATATGGCGGACTAGGTACATATTTTTCCACAACCACCACAATATGTGTATCAAATAATAGGACTACACTGCAGAATACTGTCATTATGTCAAAATTTCAAATTCAAGATGGATGCTGTTACAAAATGGCGTATTTTTAAACGGTTTTTTATTATTATTAAACTGTTTTTTAAACGGTTTTATTTAGCTCGACCTGTACGGTATTTATTTATTTGGGTCAAAATTAGAAATTGGAATTTAAGCACCTTCCCGCTGTCAGATTGATCTGAAATTTGGTACACACATTTAATTTAGATGACAATACAATATAATAAAATCATTAACATTATAAATCTAAGATGGCCGCCGATACAAAATGGCGGATTACATATTTTTCCTTAACCCCCGCAATATGGGTATCAAATGAAAGGGCTACACTAGTAAAACACGATGATTATGTCAAAATTTAAAATTCAAGATGGACGCCGTTCCAATATGGCGGACTAGGTACATATTTTTCCACAACCACCACAATATGGGTATCAAATAATAGGACTACACTGCAGAATACTGTTATTATGTCAAAATTTCAAATTCAAGATGGACTAAGATTGTGTGTTACAAAATGACGTATTAGGTGGGGGCATGATTAGTCGTATCGAGAACAGTTGCGTCTAAGATTGTGTGACGTTAGAGGGGCAGATACAAAAAAAAAATAGGTAATTAGATACAGATATATCATCGTTAGTAAGCGGTAGTTATACCACCCAAGCAAAATTCAATTAGGTAATAGGTTAAAACGTGTAGAGTACTTTATGGCATTAGGGTGGATAAAAATGTAATGTCGTAAGCATGTAATAATGATGCACTGAATGAAATAAATAGAATGAGGAATATTTAAACAATTTCCCTCAAGATTGGGGGCATCTTGTTGTATATTAAGCCTTGCCCCTTTACTGGACTGCTGGGGGAGGGTCGACCGTCAAAATGCCCCTTAATCGTGGGAACAACATGGTAACAATTAACAAAAAATACCAACAAATATAAATAAGACTGGAGGCTTACCATCAGTACTTGAAATATTTGTAGGTGCTGGTTATTGATGGTCAAAAACGATTATATAATAAGTCTGGACTCCGGAGCTATGAGGTTTCGGATGCGACCGGGATAAACCGCTAGGATGATGATGATGACGATTATAATAATCGACGCAATCCACACTTAGTATAGTAGAAAATAATACAGAAATAGTTAATGGGTGCGGTTTTAAAAGTAATGTTGCGGTCCAACATTGACGTTACAAAAGAATTGGCAAATGACGATATAGGCCACATTACAGAAATGTTTTGGCCTCAGTTCCGTCGAACCCAAATGTACGAAACAGATATATCATCAGTTTTAATTGACTTTGGCACAGACGGCATGCACGTTATTTATCCTAAAGCCATACAGTTTCCAGCAAAATTCAATTGTGGTACGGCTGAAAAAAGGATGTTGCCCTTAGTTTTGTCATGGGCATTCACCGTCCATAAAATGCAGGGCAGCACCGTCGACCATGCAGTAGTATATTTGGGCTCAAAATGGTTTGAGGAAGGACAAGCATACGTGGCTCTAAGTCGAGTCAAGTCTCTGGAAGGGCTATGTATTGAGGAATTGGATTGTACTAAATTATCAGGTAAGAAACTATGTAATAATGATGCACTGAATGAATTAAATAGAATGAGCACAACACACACGCACATACACGCACACGCACACGCACACAACGCACGCACGCACGCACACACGCACGCACGCACGCACGCACGCACGCACGCACGCACACACACACACACGCACGCACGCACGCACGCACACACACACACACACACGCACACACACGCACACAGACACACACACACAACTACACACACAAACTATTACAAATTATTATATATATTTATATTAAAAACAAGAAAATAAAAATCGTTGTTAATCAAAAAACTGTTTTAAAGATTATTATTATTATATTATTATTATTAATGAACTGAATGAATTAAATTTATTTTATGAAAATAAAAATCTGTAAAAAAACTTTTAAGTTAAACAAAATAAATAAATAGTTACTTACCTATCAACCTACGTAGGTGATCTCGGTCATTAATATCTCTGATGGTAGTGGTTGTCATAACATGAACCATGTCAGCGGCCGAAAGGCAGTTCATGAGAGAACACTAACACCAGGGTTTGCTTGGTAGGTAAACTAAGCAGCCCACACTATAACAAGTAGGTATTTTGACCTTCTAGTTCAGAAATATTTTAGTACTAGACAGAATAGCTTTTAGGCATATTAGACTAAAATAAAAACGTGGGGCCCCTCTGAAATCATACCTATAGCAGAGCATATCTTAGACTTTGGTAGATCATGAGCTCAGCGTTCGCTGGTGAAGCCGTAACAGCTGGTTATTGATGGTCAAAACCTCCAGTTACGATTATAGTAAGTCGATTCAGCGGACCTTGGACTCCGGAGCTATGAGGTTTCGGATGCGACCGGGATAAACCGCTAGGATGATGATGATGACGATTATAATAAGTCGATGCAATCCACACTTAGTATAGTAGAAAGTAATACAGAAATAGTTAATGGGCCCCACGTTTTTATTTTAGTCTAATATGCCTAAAAGCTATTCTTCCTAGTACTAAAATATTTCTGAACTAGAAGGTCAAAATACCTACTTGTTATAGTGTGGGCTGCTTAGTTTACCTACCAAGCAAACCCTGGTGTTAGTGTTCTCTCATGAACTGCCTTTCGGCCGCTGACATGGTTCATGTTATGACAACCACTACCATCAGAGATATTAATGACCGAGATCACCTACGTAGGTTGATAGGTAAGTAACTATTTATTTATTTTGTAGTTTTCAGTGCACATAAAATAAAACCGTTTAACTTAAAAGTTTTTTTACCGATTTTTATTTTAGTCTAATATGCCTAAAAGCTATTCTGCCTAGTACTAAAATATTTCTAAACTAGAAGGTCAAAATACCTACTTGTTATAGTGTGGGCTGCTTAGTTTACCTACCAAGCAAAGCCTGGTGTTAGTGTTCTCTCATGAACTACCTTTCGGCCGCTGACATGGTTCATGTTATGACAACCACTACCATCAGAGATATTAATGACCGAGATCACCTACGTAGGTTGATAGGTAAGTAACTGTTTATTTATTTTGTAGTTTTCAGTGCACATAAAATAAAACCGTTTAACTTAAAAGTTTTTTTACCGATTTTTATTATTCTTCGTTGGTGGTAATTAATTTATAATACTCGTCCATCAATGTTACGCCCCGCTCCACTTTATCATTCACCACTCTTATGGAATGAATAATTTCTCCAGAAACTTTGTATTTTTCATCTTCTATCCAAAGTTGAGGTTCTTTTTCCAAAAATGCGGACGATATTCCAAAGATTCTGATAAATCTTAGGATGTTGCTAGAGTCCTCAATATTTTTTTCCTTCCTGGTAATATGTTTGGGAATAAAACCTGAACCTTCGTCATTCAGCGTGTGGGCGAAAGGACTGTATGCTGGTATGGAAACACGGTGTTTTAGAAAGATAATATAATAATATAAAAAATATACATATCAAACCAACGGAGTAAAAAAGCGAAGGCAAAACAAAACCGAAACTGACACAGACTTCAAATTATAAAAAGAACATCTTTTTTATAAAATTAAAAATGAAACTAAAAAGGTGCGTCGTGCACATCGTCTAGGACTAAAAAAAAAAAAAAGATTACTTATTTACAAAAATTATTAGTCGAAAACTAAACAAAGTAATTATTCAGTTCTAACTATCGGCACTAACTTTTTAAAGGACGCCTTAACGTTCCTGATACCGTTTGAACATCAGCCACACGAACAAAATTGTCTCTTCCAAGAAACACAGCAACCACGTGACCTCGCGGCTATATACCTCGGGTTAAATCTCCATCAGCTATAAGAACAACATCTTCGATAGAAATACTTGGTGCTGAAGAGCTGGAACTTGAACGACGGGGCAGTAAACCGGGGAGATATTCTCTTACCCACCGGCTCCAAAACATGTCACTTAGTCATACAGCAATTCTCCAGTTATTACGTGAAATTAAATCTCGATTGCAGAGTGTCGCTGGTAAGGAGCTGCCAGCTGTGAGCAATTGATCGCACAGCATTGCGTAATCCAAGAATCCAGTATTTTTGTCGAAGCTCGTAAACAATGGTTTCCCTATTTCCATAAGGAGTTCGAACGTGATAATAATGAATTAAAAGGAGAATACTTGGATGTTTCCATCTAAAAAAAAAATAGAAAACTTATCTTCTTCATTGACATCTAAAACCGCTGTAATACGACCAGCGATGTATAAGTTTGTCAGGACCAATTTGTGGTGACAGCTTGCGGAGACGACTCTGAGGTTAAGTGGCCGATTATTAGCAATGTATGCAATCTCTTCTTGAAAATCGTCTTCTTGGCTACGACGTAGTATATGTGACTCAGCAAGATTTAAATCTTCCGCCGTTAGAATATTTGAAATATTAGACTGTCTACGCGAAGTTAGTGCCGTTACATTAATAGAATTATCTAAAAAAGAACAAATACAATAATTTAATTTAGTTAATTTAGAAATATCAACTTCTCGTTTTCGTAAACTACGCAATCGCAATATAAAAATGAATATATCCGCAGTTGCTGTTGAACATACTAATCTAATCCATGAACATATAAAGATGAATGAATCTAATCCATTAACGTAATAGATCAGCTGAGAGTGACAACTGCGAACTGGATGAAGTGATCTGATTGACTTGATGCAAATGAGGTTAAGTTAATTATGAGCTTCGATGATTATTAGAATGAATAAAGCGCCAGTAAGCTACTTCACTGGCATCACAAAAAACATGGAGTTCGCGTTCTAAAAGAACGCGACCACTGACGAGTATTGGTGTTAATAAAACTAGTGGACCCGTATAATATAAGTAAGAGCCTGTGGTTTGGTGAGTTTAGTAGGCATTACAAAATCTTTTTGAAGACCGGTATTAACAGCGATTAAATCAGTGCCTGGGTACCATAATAAACCAAGTGTGCGTACGGGTGTACTAACATCACCTTTATCTACTTGAAGTGTATCTAATGACTGACTATGACACAAACTCTTAGGTATTAGTGATAGCGCCCTTGGTTCATTAGATATCCAGTTACGCATCTCAAATCCTGCTTTCTGATGTATATCAACAATATCTGCTACCAAACGAGCAGCTCTTTCCACAGACTCTACACTACTTATGCAAACGTCCATGTGTCCGTGATCAAATGTCCATGATCATGAACGATTACATGGGCCTTTTCAGGAAACTGCTGTTGAATATCATCAGCATTCTTATTTTAATGAACAAAGCTGTAGACGGGCTTGATGCAGCGCCAAAAATCATTAAAGAAATACGAAATAATTTCAAAGATTCATTAGGACTATCGCGCCTTGGAAAACGCTGTGCATCTCGGTCTGCGTTACGAATTTTAACCTGAGGAAACATTTCTTTAATGTCACCATTAATCGCGACACTCTCCTCACGAAAACGCATTAATATATTAAGCAGAGATTGCACGAGCAGCTCTTTCCACAGACTCTACACTACTTATGCAATCGTCCATGTAATGGTCATGAACGATTACATGGACCTTTTCAGGAAACTGCTGTTGAATATCATCAGAATTCTTATTTTAATAAACAAAGCTGTGTGGACGGGCTTGATGCAGCGCCAAAAATCATTAAAGACATACGAAATAATTTCAAAGGTTCATTAGGACTATCGCGCTTTGGAAAACGCTGTGCATCTCGGTCTGCGTTACGAATTTTAACCTGAGGAAACATTTCTTTAATGTCACCATTAATCGCGACACTCTCCTCACGAAAACGCATTAATATATTAAGCAGAGATTGCAAAAGATCTGGTCCGGTTAAAAGTAAATCGTATAAACTAACTCCTTGTGATTTAGCGGCTGCATCATTAATTATTAGCTTTCCACAAAAGGCCAACCTCGAATTGACCCTCTGGTAAACGTTGAGCAGTACGTTCACGCTTTTCATGTTTCATAATATCTATAGAGTCGAGACGATATTACATTTTAATTATATTTTCTATAGACGCATCACTACCTGCGGTGCAATCACAAATATTATTTACAAAATGAACAACATTCGTTTTACTTGACACAAAACCGAAAAGAACCCAACCCAAAGCTGTTAAAATAGCAACTGGTTGAGACCTAGTTCCCTGTCTAGTCGCAATAGGTACAGATAGATGCCAATTATCAATACCAATTATAATGGTAGGTTTTGCATCATAACATAACTCGTCAGCTATATCTGATAAGTACGAAAAAGTATTAATCTCATTTTTATTAACATAACGATCTGCTAAACCTAAATTACTAATAGATCTAGCTTGTTTGACATCAAAAGTTTTTATTGATTTCCGCCCTTTAATCTGAAAATCAACGTATTGAACTTCCGATTCCTTTGATAAACCACCCACACACTGTATGTCTATTTGTCCCATCTGACCCGTTACTCCTATCTGAGAAGATATTTCAGCATCAATAAAGGTAGCCGTAGATCCGTCATCAAGTAATGCGAAAGTATCAACAGAACCAGATGGACCCGATACTGTGACGGCGACGACCTTTAGTAATGGTTTACGAGAAACAGTGGTACTACCTGAAGACGTCTGAGTCACCAATTCTGAACGCGGCTGGTCCGCATTATTGTCTATAGCATGCGAACTTGACTCTCCGGACTCCTGTGTGCTAGCTATGGAATGTGTAAAATTAGAATTATGAAGTATTTTATGATGTTTACGAGAGCAACCGACTATAGTACAAACACCTTTGACACGACAGGTATTATAATTATGTGAACCTCTTTTTAAACATTTGTGGCATAATTTATTTTTCTTAACAAAATGCCATTTGTCATCAATTGTCAGTGCCAAAAATTTATTACAATTGATTAATGAATGAAATGCTCGACAATATAAACAAGACTGTTTTGATGAAATTTTTGATGAGTTTTCAGCTGTTGTAAGAAGAGATGTTTCGACACAGAAATCGGTCTCGGAAGCTTGCGTGTCGTGTTCCAAACTATCACACACCTCTGCGGCATTTATTCGTTCTAATTTCTTATGCCTGTCGAAATTAAAAGTCATGTTAAAATTGAAAATATCAACAATACCGAATTTAGCTTGTACCTCTACCTCTCGATTTAAAAATTCTGCAAGCATTTCTAGTTTGCTTCGACCACTATATTCGTGGATAACAGCAAAGTCATACCACCTACTTTTTAACACAATAGGCAATTTTGATAGCACTGCATTGAACAATTCTGGTGATTTTAAATAGTCATTACCATCAAATAGGCGTAATGTTTCAGTGCAATTACGAACTTTACTGGCAAATACTGTTAAATCCCTATCGTTAGTCAATCTCGACAAAGACCTTACTGAATAAAATTCTTGTAAAATAAAAACGAAAGCCACTCCGTAGGGGACTTTCCGTCAAAATAGGGAAGCTTCATATTAATCCCTTTCGGAGGAGCAACAATTTTATCTGTTAATTTACCTACTGCGGACACCAACGCAGAGATTGGTTCGATTAAATTAACAGCAGGGGGGTTTGTATTTACCTGTGGATTATTAGAAAATTTTAAAGGTGTAGAATAATCATGACCATCTAACCATTTATCCACATCTTCATTGCAGCTACGACCAATACTAGCATGATCACTAGATCGGCTGCCCCGACAGCTGGCTGCTTCAATTTCTGCAATTTCTGCATTATATTTCTTTCTCGCCACCTCCAACTCAACGCGGCGACGTGCTTCGGCTGCCTCCAACTCGATCTTGGCGAGCCGTTGTGCGTGTAGCGCTTCCGCTGCAAGCTTCTTAGCACGAACCGTAGCTGATGAGCGGCTGCAGGTCGATGTGCTGTGAGCACTAACTGCGATCGGTGGTACGGTGGACACCGACGCCGAGGCGGCGGCATCAGGGTGCGTTTCCTCTGCCGACGATGGTAGGGGCAACGCTTTTGCCGTACGAGTATTTGCCGAACTCAGTTTACGACCCGACCGTGTTTCCATTTTTTTTGAAAATTTCGAGTATTGATTCACTGAATATAATAAAATAAGGGAGAAGGACCAAAAATGTGGGCGAAAGGACTGTATGCTGGTGTTTTAGAAAGATAATATAATAATATAAAAAATATACATATCAAACCAACGGAGTAAAAAAGCGAAGGCAAAACAAAACCGAAACTGACACAGACTTCAAATTATAAAAAGAACATCTTTTTTATAAAATTAAAAAAGAAACTAAAAAGGTGCGTCGTGCACACAGCGCACGGGCCATTTTTTGTTTGGTTTCAATAGACACATCGTCATCAAAAAAAGCAAGCGCAAGAAGTTCTTCGGATAGATACCACAAATGTCCTAGGAACTTTGTTGAGGCTTTTTTGGCATTTGCTTTATTCATATTCTCGAACCTTTTTCAGATTGTTTAACAACCATAATTCGTTTCTTGATGCTGCAGTTGGCTCAGGAGCTTGATACCAACATCTGACGTAAATTATATTGACGAAAACGCATATTTCAGTAACAGCTTTTAATTATTCTCTTTTTGTCAATTTAAACTAATCTCTAAACATAAAAATGTTAAGGCTTTTGCCGTCCCATGCGCCCGATGAAGACCTGCTGGAGCTCTGAACGAAATTCCTTCATTAGGCACACCTCCCAGAAATATTATTGTTAGTTTCAACAATTCCTTGTAATCGTCGCGAGGTTGATAATTATTCAGCTATTGTTCAACAAATAAAAATCGGTAAAAAAACTTTTAAGTTAAACGGTTTTATTTTATGTGCACTGAAAACTACAAAATAAATAAATAGTTACTTACCTATCAACCTACGTAGGTGATCTCGGTCATTAATGTCTCTGATGGTAGTGGTTGTCATAACATGAACCATGTCAGCGGGCGAAAGGCAGTTCATGAGAGAACACTAACACCAGGGTTTGCTTGGTAGGTAAACTAAGCAGCCCGCACTATAACAAGTAGGTATTTTGACCTTCTAGTTCAGAAATATTTTAGTACTAGGCAGAATAGCTTTTAGGCATATTAGACTAAAATAAAAACGTGGGGCCCATTAACTATTTCTGTATTACTTTCTACTATACTAAGTGTGGATTGCATCGACTTATTATAATCGTCATCATCATCATCCTAGCGGTTTATCCCGGTCGCATCCGAAACCTCATAGCTCCGGAGTCCAGGGTCCGCTGAATCGACTTACTATAATCGTAACTGGAGGTTTTGATCATCAATAACCAGCCGTTACGGCTTCACCAGCGAACGCCGAGCTCATGATCTACCAAAGTATAAGATATGCTCTGCTATAGGTATGATTTCAGAGGGGCCCCACGTTTTTATTTTAGTCTAATATGCCTAAAAGCTATTCTGCCTAGTACTAAAATATTTCTGAACTAGAAGGTCAAAATACCTACTTGTTATAGTGCGGGCTGCTTAGTTTACCTACCAAGCAAACCCTGGTGTTAGTGTTCTCTCATGAACTGCCTTTCGGCCGCTGACATGGTTCATGTTATGACAACCACTACCATCAGAGACATTAATGACCGAGATCACCTACGTAGGTTGATAGGTAAGTAACTATTTATTTATTTTGTAGTTTTCAGTGCACATAAAATAAAACCGTTTAACTTAAAAGTTTTTTTACCGATTTTTATTTTCTTGTTTTTAGTATTTAGTGAAATTGTTTACCGAATATTCCTCATTTTATTTAATTCATTCAGTGCATCATTATTACATGGTTTCTTACCTGATAATTTAGTACAATCTAATTCCTCAATACATAGCCCTTCCAGAGACTTGACTCGACTTAGAGCCACGTATGCTTGTCCTTCCTCAAACCATTTTGAGCCCAAATATACTATTGCATGGTCGACGGTGCTGCCCTGCATTTTATGGACGGTGAATGCTCATGACAAAACTAAGGGCAACATCCTTTTTTCAGCCGTACCATAATTGAATTTTGCTGGAAACTGTATGGCTTTAAGGTAAATAACGTGCATGCCGTCTGTGCCAAAGTCAATTAAAACTGATGATATATCTGTTTCGTACATTTGGGTTCGACGGAACTGAGGCCAAAAAGGTGTCTGAGTGTCAAGTGTCTGAGAGTCTAGTGTCTGAGTGTCTTGTATCCGAGTGTCCAGTGTCTGAGTGTCTAGTGTCTAGTGTTTAGTATCTGAGTGTCGAGTGTCGAGTGTCTAGTGTCTGAGTGTCGAGTGTCTGAGTGTCTAGTGTCTAGTGTCTAGTGTTTAGTGTCTAGTGTCTAGTGTCTAGTGTCTAGTGTCTAGTGTCTAGTGTCTAGTGTCTAGTGTCTAGTGTCTGAGTGTCTAGTGTCTGAGTGTCTAGTGTCTGAGTGTCTGAGTGTCTGAGTGTCTGAGTGTCTGAGTGTCTGAGTGTCTGATTGTCTAGTGTCGAGTGTCTGAGTGTCGAGTGTCTCTGAGTGTCTAGTGTCTGAGTGTCTAGTGTCTGAGTGTCGAGTGTCGAGTGTCGAGTGTCAAGTGTCGAGTGTCGAGTATCGAGTGTCGAGTGTCCAGTGTCAGAGTGTCTAGTGTCTGAGAGTCTAGTGTCTGAGTGTCTTGTATCCGAGGGTCTAGTGTCTGAGTGTCTAGTGTCTGGGTGTCTGAGTGTCTAGTGTCTAAGTGTCGAGTGTCGAGTGTCGAGTGTCAAGTGTCCAGTGTCGAGTTTCGAGTGTCTAGTGTCTGAGTGTCTAGTGTCTGGGTGTCTGAGTGTCAAGTGTCTGAGAGTCTAGTGTCTGAGTGTCTTATATCCGAGTGTCCGAGTGTCTACTGTTTAGTATTTGAGTGTCAAGTGTCGAGTGTTTAGTGTCTGATTGTCGAGTGTCGAGTGTCGAGTGTCGGGTGTCGAGTGTCGAGTGTCGAGTGTCGAGTGTCGAGTGTCGAGTGTCGAGTGTCGAGTGATGTCGAGTGTCGAGTGTCTGAGTGTCTAGTGTCTGGTGTTTAGTGTCTGAGTGTCGAGTGTCGAGTGTCAGAGTGTCTAGTGTCTGGGGGTCTGAGTGTCAAGTGTCTGAGAGTCTAGTGTCGGAGTGTCTTGTATCCGAGTGTCCAGTGTCTGAGTGTCTAGTGTCTGGATGTCTGAGTGTCTAGTGTCTAGTGTTTAGTATCTGAGTGTCGAGTGTCGAGTGTCTAGTGTCTGAGTGTCGAGTGTCTGAGTGTCTAGTGTCTAGTGTTTAGTGTCTGAGTGTCGAGTGTCTGAGTGTCTGAGTGTCTGAGTGTCTAGTGTCGAGTGTCTGAGTGTCGAGTGTCTAGTGTCTGAGTGTCTGAGTGTCGAGTGTCGAGTGTCGAGTGTCGAGTGTCGAGTGTCGAGTGTCAAGTGTCGAGTGTCGAGTATCGAGTGTCGAGTGTCCAGTGTCAGAGTGTCTAGTGTCTGAGAGTCTAGTGTCTGAGTGTCTTGTATCCGAGGGTCTAGTGTCTGAGTGTCTAGTGTCTGGGTGTCTGAGTGTCTAGTGTCTAAGTGTCGAGTGTCGAGTGTCGAGTGTCAAGTGTCCAGTGTCGAGTTTCGAGTGTCTAGTGTCTGAGTGTCTAGTGTCTGGGTGTCTGAGTGTCAAGTGTCTGAGAGTCTAGTGTCTGAGTGTCTTATATCCGAGTGTCCGAGTGTCTACTGTTTAGTATTTGAGTGTCAAGTGTCGAGTGTTTAGTGTCTGATTGTCGAGTGTCGAGTGTCGAGTGTCGGGTGTCGAGTGTCGAGTGTCGAGTGTCGAGTGTCGAGTGTCGAGTGTCGAGTGATGTCGAGTGTCGAGTGTCTGAGTGTCTAGTGTCTGGTGTTTAGTGTCTGAGTGTCGAGTGTCGAGTGTCAGAGTGTCTAGTGTCTGGGGGTCTGAGTGTCAAGTGTCTGAGAGTCTAGTGTCGGAGTGTCTTGTATCCGAGTGTCCAGTGTCTGAGTGTCTAGTGTCTGGATGTCTGAGTGTCTAGTGTCTAGTGTTTAGTATCTGAGTGTCGAGTGTCGAGTGTCTAGTGTCTGAGTGTCGAGTGTCTGAGTGTCTAGTGTCTAGTGTTTAGTGTCTGAGTGTCGAGTGTCGAGTGTCGAGTGTCGAGTGTCGAGTGTCGAGTGTCGAGTGTCGAGTGTCGAGTGTCGAGTGTCGAGTGTCGAGTGTCGAGTGTCGAGTGTCGAGTGTCTGAGTGTCGAGTGTCTGAGTGTCTTGTGTCTAAGTGTCTAGTGTCTGAGTGTCTAGTGTCTGGGTGTCTGTGTGTCAAGTGTCTGAGAGTCTAGTGTCTGAGTGTCTTATATCCGAGTGTCGGAGTGTCTAGTGTCTAGTGTTTAGTATTTGAGTGTCGAGTGTCGAGTGTCGAGTGTCTAGTGTCTGAGTGTCGAGTGTCTGAGTGTCTAGTGTCTAGTGTCTAGTGTCTAGTGTCTAGTGTCTAGTGTCTAGTGTTTAGTGTCGAGTATCGAGTGTCGAGTGTCGAGTGTCGGGTGTCGAGTGTCGAGTGTCGAGTGTCGAGTGTCGAGTGTCGAGTGTCTAGTGTTTGAGTGTCTAGTGTCCGAGTGTCTAGTGTCTGAGTGTCTTGTATCCGAGTGTCTAGTGTCTGTGTGTCTAGGGTCTGAGTGTCTGAGTGTCTAGTGTCTGAGGGTCTAGCGTCTGAGTGTCTAGTGTCGAGTGTCGAGTGTCAAGTGTCGAGTGTCGAGTTTCGAGTGTCTAGTGTCTGAGTGTCTAGTGTCTGGGTGTCTGAGTGTCAAGTGTCTGAGAGTCTAGTGTCTGAGTGTCTTATATCCGAGTGTCGGAGTGTCTAGTGTCTAGTGTTTAGTATTTGAGTGTCGAGTGTCGAGTGTCGAGTGTCTAGTGTCTGAGTGTCGAGTGTCTGAGTGTCTAGTGTCTAGTGTTTAGTGTCTGAGTGTCGAGTGTCGAGTGTCAAGTGTCGAGTGTCGGGTGTCGAGTGTCGAGTGTCGAGTGTCGAGTGACGTCGAGTGTCTAGTGTCTGAGTGTCTAGTGTCTGGTGTTTAGTGTCTGAGTGTCGAGTGTCGAGTGTCTAGTGTCTGAGTGTCTAACGTCTGGGTGTCTGAGTGTCAAGTGTCTAGTGTTTAGTATCTGAGTGTCGAGTGTCGAGTGTCTAGTGTCTGAGTGTCGAGTGTCTGAGTGTCTAGTGTCTAGTGTCTAGTGTCTAGTGTTTAGTGTCTGAGTGTCGAGTGTCGAGTGTCGAGTGTCGAGTGTCGAGTGTCGAGTGTCGAGTGTCTAGTGACGAGTGTCTAGTGTCGAGTGTCTGAGTGTCGAGTGTCTGAGTGTCTTATGTCTGGTGTTTAGTGTCTGAGTGTCTTGTGTCTGGTGTTTAGTGTCTGAGTGTCGAGTGTCGAGTGTCGAGTGTCGAGTGTCGAGTGTCGAGTGTCTAGTGTCTGAGTGTCTAGTGTCCGAGTGTCTAGTGTCTGAGTGTCTTGTATCCGAGTGTCTAGTGTCTGTGTGTCTAGGGTCTGAGTGTCTGAGTGTCTAGTGTCTGAGGGTCTAGCGTCTGAGTGTCTAGTGTCCGAGTGTCTAGTGTCTGGGTGTCTCAGTGTAGTCCTATTATTTGGTACCCATATTGTGGTGGTTGTGGAAAAATATGTACCTAGTCCGCCATATTGGAACGGCGTCCATCTTGAATTTTAAATTTTGACATAATCATCGTGTTTTATTAGTGTAGCCCTTTCATTTGATACCCATATTGCGGGGGTTAAGGAAAAATATGTAATCCGCCATTTTGTATCGGCAGCCATCTTAGATTTATAATGTTACTGATTTTATTATATTGTATTGTCATCTAAATTAAATGTGTGTACCAAATTTCAGATCAATCTGACAACGGGAAGGTGCTTAAATTCCAATTTCTAATTTTGACCCAAATAAATAAATACCGTACAGGTCGAGCTAAATAAAACCGTTTAATAAAATCATACGTCTTCCTACATTTTCCATGCATCAGGGTCTGCTGAAACTGTGCAGATCTTATTCTGATCAATTTTAGGCCAAGCAGTCCTAAAACGCTTAAAAATCAATATTTCTGGCCCGCTTGATGGACCTAGTGCTTGAACTACGATTGCTTCTAGTATTATTTCCAAAACATGGTGACGACAGGCTAACCAAATTACACCTTTTTCCATTTTTAAAAATAAGGGTTAAAAAGTAGGTTTAATCGTAATTTAACTATGAATTGGACCGGTTTGTATACACTAAAATGTAAACTATTGTATATCTATTTTTTAAAACTGACAAGCGGTTTAATGTATAATATATGTAAAAAATAAAAAAAAAAAAAACACTAGAATAAGAATAACAATAAGAATAATTTATTTGCTCGAAATGTGATACAAAGGTCTTAAATGGTAACTGAGCTACACATTTCGCCTTATCTAAAGGCATGCAAATTTTGTCTTAGCACATGTTAAGTAAAAATTTATCCATTACGTATGTCCAAATAATTATTCTAAATACATATTAATTGTTACATTGAATTAGTTAATTATGTCAACATTTAAAAATAGTCGATATTATAGTTATAAAGCATTAAAATTGTACATGTCATACTTTAGTTACTTTTTCGGGTGCTATAAACACAGCCATAGCGTAAATCAGTGAAGTTTCCACAATAAACTAATCAAATAAACGAGAGCAGATGATTATATATATATATATATATATATATATATATATATATATATATATATATATATATATATATATATATATATATATATATATATATATATATATATATATATATATATATATATATATATATATATATATATATATACAGGACAATAAAAAATATAACAATAACAATTAAAAATTTTAAATTAATTTTCTCCTCTCCAATCAAACGGAGTTTGCTCGAAATTCCTCTCTAACATGTTTTTTTTTATATAATTTTAGATCTTTTCTCAAAACGTCTAAAAAGAGAATAGAATTAAGAAGTATTTTAAACACCTACTTTAGACAAACGATGATGCTATCTAATTCTGATATACTCGTAAACACTCTTTTTTAACACTGACTCTCCGATTTTGATCGTCTACTCGTGCCTTTACTATTAACCACCTCTGTGCCATGTGCCAGAAAAAAAAAACATTAATAATAAAAAAAAAGTGCATCGTGCACATTCAGGGTTAATAAAAAGTAACTCACGTGCTTATTACAACCTAATTACGAGAATTAACAATTATAAAGCACCTTGCTCCTTACGCTTGTCGTGAATGTAATTATCTAGGTAGAAGTGACTCTGGAACGCGTTTCCTGATCTTATCTTATATTCGCATATGGGGTCAGCTAAGCTGTTGCACGTCGACCCATTGGGAACTTTTGTGGTTCCCCCTGCCTTATACCATCATTTCATAGATCCTTTGGGTTACCTTAACTATATCCCGCGGTTTAAGATATCTGTAGTCCCCTGGTTCTGGATAAGCCGTTCCCAGTAGACTCATACGCATACTTGCCAACGAATCGCAGTTGCACAACAAGTGTTCCATGGATTCCGATTTCTCCCCGCACAGTCTGCACAGTGTGTCCGAAGATACGCGTTTCCTGATACCATTAAGAGATTTCCGACTAAACCATCTTTGGAAAAAAATTTTATTGCTCGCTTTTGTAGTTTATTCGAGCAATGAGTACTATATATTATTCTCATTCTCGTGTGTATTTTGGGGGGAAAGGGATTGTTAGTAATGGGGAGGAGCAATCCCTATTGCTGTCAATATATGCTATCGGGTCGACCTCCACGCGGTTCCCCCTGGAAACTATCGTGACTGATTTATCTTTGCATTCGTCACGATGGGCTAACTGACCTGCCTTTTCATTCACACCTATCATCCCTCACTGGTGCCCCGCCAGTGTATACCGTTAGCGCAGGCGGAGTTACCATTTTATTATCATCGATTAAAAAAAATATAGTATATTTATTATATGTAATAGTACATTTGTTATTCATATATATTTATTCGTTTATATATGTAATTTTAGTATGTATGTATATCAATAATTACTAGTACCGCCTTCGAGGATTCTGACACTTCCCTATAGTTGACTGGGAGAGAACGCTTTTAGCATTAAGTCCGCCATGTACACATTAATGTACTAATGAATAAATAAATAAATAAGTGACACTATTCTCCTTTTCGTCACGGAAATATTGCATGCGGCGAAAATTTATTTATTTTAAATTATCAATTGTTAATTAAATCGATAATCCATATCGATATGTAAAAAATGTTAACAGCCGCTGTGGTCGGTCTGTAGGTCAAAGTTAAAAAATTTTTTTTAATGGATGATAATGGAATGGGAACCCCGCCTGCGCTATCGGTATACACCGGCGGGGCACCAGTGAGGAATGATAGGTGAGAATGAATGAATGGACAGGACAGTTAGCACATTGTGATATATATATGGAGTTCAGCACGACGGTTTCCGGGGGGGGGGGGAGGCACGGGGAGGTCGACCTGATAGGGTATATTGTTAGCAATGGGACTAGTAGTCCGCATAACAATCCCCTCCCCCTCCCCAAGTATTATAAAATGTGTCTTCAAATTAGTTGAAAATGATAACCATTTTTAAAAAGGGCATGATTTAGAGATTATACATACAATCTAGTACAGTTAAATATAGTTTATGGTAACATTCCACTTGTGTCACAACATTTGTTGTTTTTTTATGGTGATAATGATATGGCAACCCCGCCTGCGCTATCGGTATATGCTGGCGGGGCACTAGTGAGGGATGACAAGTGAGTATGAAGCAGGCCAGTTAGTTCACCGTGATGAATCGAACAATACATCAATCACGATGGTTTCCAGGGGGAACTACGAGGAGGTCGACCTGACAGGGTATTTACTAGCAATGGGGCTACTAACCCCTATTATTAACAATTCCTTCTCCCCCCACGAATCAGGTCAGTCAGCCCATTCTGACGAATCCAACTTGACCACGATGGTTTTTAGGGGGAACCACGTGAAGGTCGACCTGACAGGGTATATTGCTAGTAATGGGGCTATTTGATTCCATTACTAACAGTACTTTTCCCTCCTGTTGTTACTATTTCAAAGTAATTTTTCTTAATTTTTTTTTATACAACTTAGAATGGCAAACAAGCTGACGGCCCACCTGATGGAAAGTGGTAACCTTCGCCTATAAACATGAGCAGTACCATGGACATAACAGAGTATACTGTTTAGCCCATGATACCCCCCATGCGTTGCCATTCCTGAGGACTCAGGTGTTATTCCTCTGTACCAAGTAAATTCACGCCATATCCCACCCTTCAAACCGAAACACAGCCATGCAAACACAACCTCTTCACGGTTGAAACACGAATGGGACAGAGGTACCCAAGCAATCGACTTTTGTACAAAGTCTCCCTCTGGTAAATACTAATGTTTCAAGCGATTTGATAGAGTGTTTTATGTACTTGTAAAATAAATTAATAATCAATGAAATAATATATTTATTTATTATTATAATACATACATGTACATAATATATAGTTGTTACAATGTTCTTATGATGAGTGAGTACATGAAACCCTGTATGGGTGTAGCAAAATTACATTGATAGCTAGCTAATATACATGCATTAATGTCAATTTAGATTAAACAAAATAAACAACAATTTAAAATGTCAAAAATAATAAATTAATTTTTTTTTATTTTTTATTTATACCACTGAGGTGACAAACGGTACGGCCCACCTGATGGTAAGTGGTTACCGTAGCCTATGAACACTTGCAATATCAGACCCTGTAGAAACCTCTTTACCCCCCTTTTGAAGAACCCCATGCTGTAGTCTCTTGGGAAAACCTCGGCAGGGAGCTCATTCCACAACCTGAGTGTGTTTGCCGGAGGAAACATCTCTGAAACCGCGCAGTACGCAACCATTGAGGCTGTAGTCACGTGTGATTGGAACCGTGGCATGGCGCATTTTTGCATTTCAACTAGCTAAAAAATCGTCAACTGAATAATAACAATTTGCTATTAAATATTTTTTTATATTTAATAGCATAGCAATAGTTTAGTATGAAATAATTTATCTGTCTTTTCATTCTTTATGTCTTCTTGATTATTTATAGTCTATATGTATATATATATATATATATATATATATAGACAATATATGTATATATATATATTTGTACAGAATATACGAAGAGTGTTTATCTACATTTATATTTATACAAATAGTATTTTATTATTTATAAAAAAAAAATATTCGACTTTAAAAAATGCGAGAGTAGGACCACGAAGTATTGTTATGGAAACAGCATTGGTGTCACTTCTACCTACCACTTCTTGTTCATATGCCATTTCTACGTCATTATAGTTGAAAGAGCGTAATGAAATAATAGTTGGAGCAATTAATATGCAATTATAAATAAATCGTATCAACCTTAATTACAAGGTATTTAAAATACTTACGTCTAGGAAACACTCCAAGTTATGGCTTGTAGTGCTTCAGAGTGAGCTGAGTAGACTATATTTGTAGCTTGATAAAATAATACTGTTACTATTAAAACTAAAAAATGTTTAAATCATTTGACCAAACATTTAAATTTTGCACGTTAGCAATGGCAATTGCATTAATTTATCCAAACAAAAACAACATAAAGAAACGACTTCTATGTTTTGGTCTTCTTATAATTTCAAATCTAATTCAACTATATTGGTTCATAGTTAACATATTTGAGAGTCTCATTCGACTAGATATGGCCAACATTACAAGACATATAACTGTGGCCATTATTGTAATTTTGTTTCTATTTAAAACTGTCTACTGCATATGTTATGGTGAGAAACTAGGTAATTTATTGAATACCATATCCAACGATATGATCGAAGCCAACGATAAGGAGGAAGACTTTAAAAATGTAATGGAGAAATATATAAAAAAAGCAAAAATCGGAGAAATAGTTTGGACAATATTGCCAGGTTTTCTTGCAATGCAATATCCACTGTTTGCCGCTATTTGTTTAATATATGACAATATAACTGCGGATTATCCACAGCGGTACATGGTACACGAGGTGGAGGTACCACATCTAAGTAACGTGCAGGACGATACACCATATTTTGAATTCATATTTGTCATGAGCTTATACACTGTAATGTGTTTAATACCTAATTTCATCGGGCTGGAAGGTTTCTTCTGTATTTCTACAACGCACATGTGTGTTAAACTAAAATATGTTAGTTGCACGATCCAGAAAGCCTTTAACGATACAACTACTAGTTTTGAATTGCATAATAAAATCAGAGACGCCATAAAACGTCACCAAGAAGCCTTACAATTTTATGAAGACTTGCAGAACTTCTTCGAGCCCTGGTTGTTTGCAATTTTCATTATGACATCAACTTGCCTTTCCTTTAACTTGTATCAGATCTCTACACTTACATCGTTTGATCCGAAATATGTTACTTTTTGTATAACTATAGTAATGCACACGTATATTACTTGTATATTCTCCAGCAATTTGACTCAGGTAATGTTTTATAGTTTGCTATTTCTAATACTTAATTATTTCTTAAATTTATCTATTACGAGCAAAAATAATAGCCATGTGGTCTTGGCATAGAATGAGCCACTTTTCTTTCCTTTGGGTGTTGTAAGAGGCGACTATGGGAACTTAATGTTAGAAAGATGAGCGTCCCTCTTAAAACATCTCTAAAAGCTTAACTGCGATTGTCGACCTGCCTGCAACTATTGGTAGTAGATATTTAATGGCTGAAATGAATACTTTATAGCAATATGTTAATTCAATACTTGATCACTTTAACATATTTTTAATCAGGTTTATGGAAACGATGAATCGTTTTTCACATGTTAAGCTAATAACTGTAATCATTTTACAGTTATTATAGGTAATTCTTTGATCCCAAAAATTTTGAGCCGTAAAATTACAGAAGCAATGCAGTAAGAGATATTTTTTCCGTTTTTTGACTCTCAAATATTTGGAAAAACTCTTCGGTATCACTTTCACTGATATAATACAGATACAAGTTTCCTTTCAGTGTGCTGAAGAAATGACTATGGATCTTTACAATGCACCGTGGGAAAATCGAAGTGATGTTATCGCAACCAAATATCTGATTTTCATGATCGCCAAGGCCCAGCATTCCCTCCAGCTCGGGGGTTATGGCGTAGTCGTCTATAACATGGAATTGTTTGTTTCGATTATGAAAACGTCATATTCATTTTACACTTTGATCACTAGTAAATAATTAGTCGAGGAGATCTTTCATTGTTTTCGAACACATTTTTACACCAGTTGCAAATATAAGGAAACCAGTAAACAATTAATCCCGTTAAAAACCTAAAATGTTTGTTAAGAGAGGGACTGGCTGAAAACCAGCGCTGTGCAGCTGTTCACATTGCGCCGGGACACTCACAGCATCAGCTGAGCCGGTTCCTTTTGCCGAGTATGGGACACTTTTTGTATATGTTATTTATATTTTATATTGTAATTGTATGGCAATAAATGTGTCTATTCTATTCTAAAATGAAAAAAAAAAAATGCCAAACGAGCAACGTAATTCTCAACTAAAACAAATTATGAGATCTCATGTAATCAATTCAGTTACTTTAGTTAGTGTCTATGGAAGTACCTATTCAACAACTTTGTTATATATTGTTTTAAATTATCTATCAATATTGACAGTGATGGGTTGGTCAAATAGCTCGAAGAACAACCGATGGGGAAGAAAGGTTCTTGAAAGGCGACCGCGTACAGGCAAACGCAGTGCAGGACAACCCCCCTACTAGATGGAGTAACGACCTGAAATTCGTTGCAGGGAGTCAGTGGATGCAGGTGGCTCAGGACCGTTCTTTATGGCAGTCTGTCAGTCCCATTCGTGTTTCAACCGTAAAGGAGTTGTGTTTGCATGGCTGTGTGTCAGTTTGAAGGGTGGGATATGGCGTGAATTTACAGGGTACAGAGGAATAACACCCGAGTCCTCAGGAATGGCAACGCATGGCGGGGTATCATGGGCGAAACAGTATACTCTGTTATGTCCTTGGTACTGCTCATGTCCATAGGCGACGGTTTCCACTTTCCATCAGGTGGGCCCTCAGCTTGTTTGCCATTCTAAGTTGTAAGAAAAAATATAGGTAGTTTTTAGAGTCTGTACTGTTCAAGTATTACTACTTGAAAGATTTCTCGGATAAAATCACAGAAAGGATGATAATATCATTGTAATACTTAAGATAAAATGCTCATAACACACTTGAAATGATGAATGGAGATATACAAGAGAGTTTACATCTTCGTCGTCAGCTTGTTTGCCATTCTAAGTTGTATAAAAAAAGTCTATGGGGGAGGCTTATGTCCAGCAGTGGACGGATAATGGCTGAAATAATGGTGATTTACAGTGACCATACCATTTTTAGACATCTTTATTTCCTATAATAATTAATGTATTAGCTATTATATGATACCATGTTATAAAAGAATAATCTAATACAAAATATACTATTTCCATTACAAAGTGAATTGCATTAAAGTACAAAGTGTTTTATTAGTAAAAGAATAAAATATTTTATTAATATGTTGCCGTGCAATTGTCAAGTCACTATAATTATAATAAAAATAAAAATGTAAATATTGATACGGTCACTATAAATATTAATAGGTAGTTTTTTTTTTGATGGGTGAAAATGGTATGGTAACCCCGCCTGCGCTAACGGGATACGCTGGCAGAGCACCAGCGAAGGGTGATAGATGAGAATGAAAACAGGCCAGTTAGCCCATCATGATGAATTCATCAGGAATTAACCATGATAGTTTCCAGGGTGAACCGCGAGGAGGTCGACCTGGTTGGGTATATTGCTAGCAATGGGATTCTCAGTCTTTATTACTAAAAATCCCTTTCCCCCAATATTAATAGGTAATTGTCTACATAACAATTTATAACAATGTTTTTGAATAAGTACCTACTTCAATAGACGCTGACTATAACTGACTTGGTTTTACATAAATCTCACAACTTTTTTTAGTGAAAGAACTGCGTTGTGAGACTTATCATTTTTTTGTCACCAAATGGAGACTTTGTTTAAAAGTTATTTTAGCTTAGGTATCTCTGTCCCATTCGTGTATCTACCGTGAAACAGTTGTGTTTTCATGGCTGTGTTGCGGTTTGAAGGGTGAGATATGGAACAGTGTATCCATGGTACTGTTCATGTCTCTAGGCGACGTTTACTATTTTCCAAAAGGTGAGCTGTCAGTCTTAGAATAGCTAAGTTACATAAAAGAAAAAAAGGACTTTATGTTTTTAAGAAATAATTTTTTTTTGTAAACCAATCTCCTATTTTTTTGGATAATATATCTTATTTGTCAGCTACGATTGCGCTATTTGAATGAACAATTGTATTTTTGAATAATAATTAATGTTCATTTAATAAAAAATCAATAATGTAATTTCGGAATTTTTCATTTCTTTCTTCTTTCAAAGGCTAAGTGCTAATTATAATTCTAAATCTCAAGTTTGTGAGATTGCTAAAAGTAACATAAAATTATCACGATCTCTGATCTTGATAATTTATTTAATAACTTTAATTTAGTCACTAACACACTCGTGTTAGTGACTAAATTAAAGAACTTCGACTAACGATAATTTCTATACCATATTGACAGTATAGCTAGTTGTAATACGTTCTTTTGTTTGTATTTATAATAAGTTTACCTTTTTTTTTAATGGGTGAAAATGGCATGATGACTCCACTTGCGCTATCGTATACACTAGCCGGGTACCAGTGACAGGTGATAGGTGAGGATAAAAAGGCAAGTCTGTTAGCCCATCGTGAAGAATTCAACGATAAATTAGTCACGATAGTTGCCAGGGGGAACCACGTGGAGGTCGACCTGATAGAGTATATTTATAGCAATGGGGACTAATCTCCCCATTACTAACAATCTCTTCCCCCCAATAAGTTTACTATTGTAATGTTATGGAGGAAACAATAAAGAGTATCTATCTATCTATTAATTTTTAATTATTTTCTAACAATATTTAAAAATAGGCCACTATTCAAATGGATAGCATTAGTAGATATTTGTTGAGATTTTACATTTGTTTAGTGGTTTCAATTTACTAAAACGTTTTAATTCTAACGAATATTGTAAACCTGGCAGTGGAGTTGTTTGACAGTTGCTTTATATTGCCTTGACTATAAAATTAGCCGTGTGGTCCCGGCATAGAATAGGCCATCCCTTCCATTCCTGTGGGTATCGTAAGAGTCGACTAAGGGAGGGCGAGGGATAGGCAGCAGCGTCACTCTTAAAACATCTCTAAAAGCCTAACTGCAGTTGCTAACCCACTTGCCAAGCGTGGCAACTACTGGCAACCCCCTCCTTATAGGGGAGGCTATGTTCAGAAGAGGACAGTAAACAGTACACACATACTACATGTGGACGAGAAGAATATAATTTACTTTTTACCCTAGTCAATAAACATATCTAGGTCAAGTGGACGAAGGTTCGGTTAAAAGCTTAGTAAATATATTTAACTTAATAAACTTAACTCAGTACTTTTATCAATGGATGATAATGGATTGTAAACCCCGTCTGCGCTAGCAGTATACGCTGGAGGGGCACAAGTGAGCAGATGCAGGCAAACAGGCTGATGGCCATCAGTCTGTTTGCCATTTTAAGTTACATTAAAAAAAAATTAGGTTGTCACTCCATCTAGTGGGTGGTTGATCCTACTAACAAAACTTTATTTATTTATTCATTCATTACAAATAATTGTAACATTATAACAGCAAAAGCTAAATCAATGTTATTTTATTTTTATTTTATTTATTTATTTATTTTTAGATAACTGGGATCCATTTTTGTTAGTAAGTGTACTTAAACATTTAAAAACTTATTATAAATCTACTATAACTAATATATTGTTATAAATCTACTGTCCCGATTCTAGATATTTCTAAGCCGCTTATTATTATTTGTGATAACATATTTGTTTGTAACTTAGAACGACCAAAAAAGCAAACGACCCGTCTGATGGAAAGTGGCAACTGTCGCCTATAGACATAAGCAGTATCATGGACATGACAGAGTGCCAATACTGTGTCGCTCATGATCGCCATAATACGTTGCCGTTCCTAAAGACTAAGGACCTCTCTCTTAGTCCTCTGTACCCTATAATTTCAATCCCATATCGTCTTTCAAACCAGCTTCAAAACTTTAAAAGAATCCAAACATAGTTATACAAAAACAATTACTTCATGGCAGAAACATGAATATGGCAGAGGTGCCCAAGCAAACGACTTTAGTACAAAGTCTTCCTCTTTTCGAGATACTGTGAAAGCTTCTTTGATTTATTGTATACTTTTTATGTTTGTTTTCCAAATAAAATAAAATAAAATCCATACAAATGTATTTATTAAATTTTTAACCACTATTTAAACGTCTTTATGTCTGGTGTATTCCAAAGGTTGCCTGTAAACGATCGATATTGTTTTCTTAATATAATATTTTCTTGTAATTGTTTGTATTTATAATAAGTTTACTATTGTAATCTTATGGAGGAAACAATAAAGAGTATCTATCTATCTATTTCGTACGTAGTGTAATGCGGGACACATTCAGCCCGGAGAGTAAGAGATTTTTTTTTATGCAACTTAGAATGGCAAACAAGCTGACGGCCCACCTGATGGAAAGTGGTAACCATCGCCTATAGACATCAACATTACTATTGATATGACAGAGTATCTATACTGTGTCTCATGGTCGCCATCATACATTGCCATTGCTGAGGACTAAAAACTTCTCCCTTAGTCTTCTGTAAAAAAATCCTATCATCGATAGGAAATAACAGCTAACTTCAAAACAGAGCGAATACAAAATACCATGGAAAAATAGCAATGTTACAGATGTACGATTTAACATTAACACGATGCCCATATAAATTTTTCAATAACTATAAATTTAAAATTGATTCGAATCGTTATGATTTCATCCAAAAAGCTTCTTCGTCTAGCACTGCGGGCTGCAGCTCGCAGGACACGTGAAGACGTCAGTGCGGTTGGGGGTAGGGGCGGAGATAGCGGTGGCAGGAAACAGACGAAAAGACTTCTGGATGACGACGAAACAATCGTCCAAAACGACAAACAATTAGTTCGTTAAATTCCCGTTGTGTCTGTATATAGACATATTATATAAAAATTAAGATAAGTTTAAAAAATAAAATAACATGAGTTCGTTAACTTATATTTATAACTATTACAAATCAATTCAAAACTATTTACTTACATGTTAAATCTATTAAAAGAATATTAACTAGTGATTGTTACAAGCCAATATGTATTATTTAATACCTTTATTATTATTACTAGATAGATAGATAGATAGATAATTTATTTGCATTACTTACAGCATACAACAATAGACATAAATGCACAGTGAAAAAAGATTAAAAGAAATACATATACAAAAAATAAAAAACATAAAAATAAAATGCACAAAATAAGTAACAACTTTTTCCCTTCATGCGTGTGCCACAATAACACAAAATGGTCACAACTCAGTTTATTGCTTTGCCCTCAAAAGAGCAAAACACTGATATTCTGTTGTGGCCAAAAGGGAGCCGCGAAATTTCATAGAAAAAATAATAGTAAAAAAGAAATAAGAAATATATTGTAGGTAAAATACATTGTGTGTGTTCATTACACTGCTATTATTTAATATTTTATTCTAATTAATAAATAAATGACAAATACCTTTAGAAGAAAGTTAGTCAGAAGTCAATTTCTATCAATTTCAAGCACTTATACTAATTAAGTACTTGTGATAAACGTTAAAAATGAATAAGCTCTGTTTGTTATTGCAACAAATAACTATATATTATACATAGGTGAATATCCTACACTAAAATCTTATGGTTTGTCACCAATTAAGTACTTGTCATTAACGTGTAAAATGAATAAGTTGTTTTCATTGCTGTCACAAATAATTGCATATTATAATCCACAAGGCCACATCCAGAAAAAATTAGAGGACGTTGAGCATTAGCGATCATAACCACCAATGACTTGGTTGCTGAAATGTCTTGCCTTCTCTCCCACGGAGCGTCGTAAAGTTCAATAGCTAAGACTTCGTTGCACTGAAAAAAATTTTGATTTTAATAACAAAAAAAAAAACATGGATCAGTATCTCGAAATGTTCTGTCGCGTACAGTAAGAAGCAAATGATAGCAACACCGGACATGCCCCAGGATTGGTCCGTCTCGTTACGAAAAGGGAACAAAAACTTGCTGTATGTGTCAACGGACTTTTTTCAAAATTTTCAAGTGGATCAACGCAACGGCTCTTATCTAAATTTGTGTTTCTGTAACTATTTGCAAATAAAATCAATTAATTCAAGCTTGTTTATATGAAATTGACCCTTTAACGACCTGTTGAAGACATCAGCACGTACCAGTTCATATTATTACAAAATGCTTTTATGCTATTATTCGAGAAAGAAAACAATGCCTCTGGTAAATAAGACGTCAGAGATAACAGCAACTTCTTAAAAACAAAGGCAAGGATGTTGAGACTTTTGGTCCCATAATAGATTTCTTAATAAACTTATTGCATGTAAACTGATGCTACTTTTTGTAACATTATTGAATTTAGAATTACTCTCACCTGTGTCACATTGCTTGCGTATACGCAAGGTATATATATGTGAAGAACAGATGTTATCACAAATAGTATGTATCTTAGATGGAATTGTCGAAGAACATAAATTTGGTACACATTAAAGGAAATGCCAATACACGACACAATAAAAATTGCAAACAACCATGGGCCATAAAAATCTTGTACGTTATTGTAAAATGCTAATGCCTTTTGATGATATGTTATAGCACGATTTAATTTGGTATGCAATTCCAAACGATCGTTGGCGTCTTCAAATGCTCTCCGAACTAAATAACCGACAAACTTTAGTTTAAAACATAAATGTACTGTAACAATGCAAAAAGAACCGTCCATGCCACAGAAACTTGGATACATGAATATAATACAGTATAGACTCAAGAAAAATATAATTTCAAATGTTGGCGAATCGTATTGCGTATCTTTTACAAATGCCATCTCCATCTCGTGCACCATTTCTCGATGTGGATAAGCCTTCCAAATATTCTCATAGATCATCGATCCACCGGCGTACAAAGGAAATACAGAGCCGAGCGCCATTGGTGATAATATCCAAATGAATTCTCCAAATTTTGCCTTTTTTACAAAAATCTCGCATAGTTTTTTAGCGCCGTCATCCAATTCATTGGCTTCAAGCAAATCATAAGATATAGTGTTTAATATTATATCAAATTCGTCAGTGTTTATAATGCAATATAAAGATTTAAATATATATAAACCGACAATGATGCCCACAGCCATATGTCGTGTTAAATTAAGTATATCCACTCGAATAATGTATGAATAAACGCTGCCTATAAAAGAAATCAAGCAATACAAGTCAAACATTAAAATACTGAGAAATAAAAATCGGTAAAAAAACTTTTAAGTTAAACGGTTTTATATTATGTGCACTGAAAACTACAAAATAAATAAATAGTTACTTACCTATCAACCTACGTAGGTGATCTCGGTCATTAATATCTCTGATGGTAGTGGTTGTTATAACATGAACCATGTCAGCGGCCGAAAGGCAGTTCATGAGAGAACACTAACACCAGGGTTTGCTTGGTAGGTAAACTAAGCAGCCCGCACTATAACAAGTAGGTATTTTGACCTTCTAGTTCAGAAATATTTTAGTACTAGGCAGAATAGCTTTTAGGCATATTAGACTAAAATAAAAACGTGGGGCCCATTAACTATTTCTGTATTACTTTCTACTATACTAAGTGTGGATTGCATCGACTTATTATAATCGTCATCATCATCATCCTAGCGGTTTATCCCGGTCGCATCCGAAACCTCATAGCTCCAGAGTCCAGGGTCCGCTGAATCGACTTACTATAATCGTAACTGGAGGTTTTGACCATCAATAACCAGCCGTTACGGCTTCACTAGCGAACGCCGAGCTCATGATCTACCAAAGTATAAGATATGCTCTGCTATAGGTATGATTTCAGAGGGGCCCCACGTTTTTATTTTAGTCTAATATGCCTAAAAGCTATTCTGCCTAGTACTAAAATATTTCTGAACTAGAAGGTCAAAATACCTACTTGTTATAGTGCGGGCTGCTTAGTTTACCTACCAAGCAAACCCTGGTGTTAGTGTTCTCTCATGAACTGCCTTTCGGCCGCTGACATGGTTCATGTTATAACAACCACTACCATCAGAGATATTAATGACCGAGATCACCTACGTAGGTTGATAGGTAAGTAACTATTTATTTATTTTGTAGTTTTCAGTGCACATAAAATAAAACCGTTTAACTTAAAAGTTTTTTTACCGATTTTTATTTTCTTGTTTTTAGTATTTAGTGAAATTGTTTACCGAATATTCCTCATTTTATTTAATTCATTCAGTGCATCATTATTACATGGTTTCTTACCTGATAATTTAATACAATCTAATTCCTCAATACATAGCCCTTCCAGAGACTTGACTCGACTTAGAGCCACGTATGCTTGTCCTTCCTCAAACCATTTTGAGCCCAAATATACTACTGCATGGTCGACGGTGCTGCCCTGCATTTTATGGACGGTAAATGCTCATGACAAAACTAAGGGCAACATCCTTTTTTCAGCCGTACCATAATTGAATTTTGTTGGAAACTGTATGGCTTTAGGGTAAATAACGTGCATGCCGTCTGTGCCAAAGTCAATTAAAACTGATGATATATCTGTTTCGTACATTTGGGTTCGACGGAACTGAGGCCAAAAAGTTGTCTGAGTGTCAAGTGTCTGAGAGTCTAGTGTCTGAGTGTCTTGTATCCGAGTGTCCAGTGTCTGAGTGTCTAGTGTCTAGTGTTTAGTATCTGAGTGTCGAGTGTCGAGTGTCGAGTGTCGAGTGTCTAGTGTCTGAGTGTCGAGTGTCTGAGTGTCTAGTGTCTAGTGTCTAGTGTTTAGTGTCTGAGTGTCGAGTGTCGACTGTCGAGTGTCGAGTGTCGAGTGGCTAATGTCTAGTGTCTAGTGTCTGAGTGTCTAGTGTCTGAGTGTCTAGTGTCTGAGTGTCTAGTGTCTGAGTGTCTGAGTGTCTAGTGTCGAGTGTCTGAGTGTCTAGTGTCTGAGTGTCTGAGTGTCGAGTGTCGAGTGTCGAGTGTCGAGTGTCGAGTGTCGAGTGTCGAGTGTCGAGTGTCGAGTATCGAGTGTCGAGTGTCTAGTGTCAGAGTGTCTAATGTCTGGGTGTCTGAGTGTCAAGTGTCTGAGAGTCTAGTGTCTGAGTGTCTTGTATCCGAGGGTCTAGTGTCTGAGTGTCTAGTGTCTGGGTGTCTGAGTGTCTAGTGTCTATGTGTCGAGTGTCGAGTGTCGAGTGTCGAGTGTCAAGTGTCGAGTGTTGAGTGTCGAGTGTCTAGTGTAGAGTGATGTCGAGTGTCGAGTGTCTGAGTGTCTTGTGTCTGGTGTTTAGTGTCTGAGTGTCGAGTGTCGAGTGTCGAGTGTCGAGTGTCTAGTGTCTGAGTGTCTAGTGTCCGAGTGTCTAGTGTCTGAGTGTCTTGTATCCGAGTGTCTAGTGTCTGTGTGTCTAGGGTCTGAGTGTCTGAGTGTCTAGTGTCTGAGGGTCTAGCGTCTGAGTGTCTAGTGTCGAGTGTCGAGTGTCAAGTGTCGAGTGTCGAGTTTCGAGTGTCTAGTGTCTGAGTGTCTAGTGTCTGAGTGTCTAATGTCTGGGTGTCTGAGCGTCAAGTGTCTGAGTGTCTTATATCCGAGTGTCGGAGTGTCTAGTGTCTAGTGTTTAGTACTTGAGTGTCGAGTGTCGAGTGTCGGGTGTCGAGTGTCGAGTGTCGAGTGTCGAGTGTCGAGTGACGTCGAGTGTCGAGTGTCTGAGTGTCTAGTGTCTGGTGTTTAGTGTCTGAGTCTCGAGTGTCGAGTGTCAGAGTGTCTAGTGTCTGGGTGTCTGAGTGTCAAGTGTCTGAGAGTCTAGTGTCTGAGTGTCTTGTATCCGAGTGTCCAGTGTCTGAGTGTCTAGTGTCTGGATGTCTGAGTGTCTAGTGTCTAGTGTTTAGTATCTGAGTGTCGAGTGTCAAGTGTCTAGTGTCTGAGTCTCGAGTGTCTGAGTGTCTAGTGTCTAGTGTCTAGTGTTTAGTGTCTGAGTGTCGAGTGTCGAGTGTCGAGTGTCGAGTGTCGAGTGTCGAGTGTCTAGTGACGAGTGTCTAGTGTCTAGTGTCTGAGTGTCGAGTGTCTGAGTGTCTTGTGTCTGGTGTTTAGTGTCTGAGTGTCGAGTGTCGAGTGTCGAGTGTCGAGTGTCGAGTGTCGAGTGTCGAGTGTCGAGTGTCGAGTGTCGAGTGTCTAGTGTCTGAGTGTCTAGTGTCCGAGTGTCTAGTGTCTGAGTGTCTTGTATCCGAGTGTCTAGTGTCTGTGTGTCTAGGGTCTGAGTGTCTGAGTGTCTAGTGTCTGAGGGTCTAGCGTCTGAGTGTCTAGTGTCCGAGTGTCTAGTGTCTGGGTGTCTCAGTGTAGTCCTATTATTTGATACCCATATTGTGGTGGTTGTGGAAAAATATGTACCTAGTCCGCCATATTGGAACGGCGTCCATCTTGAATTTAAAATTTTGACATAATCATCGTGTTTTACTAGTGTAGCCCTTTCATTTGATACCCATATTGCGGGGGTTAAGGAAAAATATGTAATCCGCCATTTTGTATCGGCGGCCATCTTAGATTTATAATGTTATTGATTTTATTATATTGTATTGTCATCTAAATTAAATGTGTGTACCAAATTTCAGATCAATCTGACAACGGGAAGGTGCTTAAATTCTAATTTCTAATTTTGACCCAAATAAATAAATACCGTACAGGTCAAGCTAAATAAAACCGTTTAAAAATAATAATCGTTTCATTAAATTCTTTTTGTTTGGATAGATAAATGCAAAAATCATTCCATATGTACAATAATTAAAAGTGTTACTGAACGTATCAAACATTTTTGGTTCGTTTTATAGGATGTGGTTTTAGTACAGATATACCATAGAACAAAATATAGGTTTAGCTCACTCGGCTTGCACCGCGGTATTGCAAGGATTGTAATGTTAAAAACATAATATGGTCTTACTAATGCATTGAATGTCTTCAATTTGGTGCTTATTATGGTGATCAAAGGGTAACGGTAAGGACTCCGTAATTTTCATTTCTTGCAAATTGCTTCCAACAATCTTGTGAGTTAGTTCCTATTAATTAGAAAAATCGATACATTCACTCAATATGTACGTGCAGTAAAAAGACAAAAATATAGAACGTGATTTCAGTACAGATGAAACATTTTAAGTTACCTTGGGTGGAAAAAGCAAAAGAATTTTTGGTAGGTCCAGTCCCAAAAATGTCCCGTATCAAACATTTTTACGCGTCTGGACGGGCAAGCAGATGACAGGACGACGGATCGACGGATCAATCGGTGGTTTGATGGACCGATGAATTAACAGACCGATGGATAGATGAATCGGTAGATGGAGTTGACGCGATTCGCTATACGTCGACCTCCACCTCTCCGAAGTTTTTTTTATTTTTATACAACTTAGAATGGCAAACAAGCTGACGGCCCACCTGATGGAAAGTGGTCATCGTCACCTATAGACATGAGCAGTACCATGGACATAACAGAGTATACTGTTTCGCCAATGATACCCCCCATGCGTTGCAATTCCTGAGGACTCAGGTGTTATTCCTCTGTACCCTGTAAACTCACGCCATATCCCACCCTTCAAACCGAAACACAGCCATGCAAACACAACTGCTTCACGGTTGAAACACGAATGGGATAGAGGTACCCAAGCAATTGACTTTTGTACAAAGTCTCCCTCTGGTGACTTTGAAATGACTTTGATGCACCGGAAGGGTGCTCGGCGAACATCGGAATTGAAGATATCAAAGATATTCAGTCTTGTCCTCTTTAATAGCTTAAACAATCACTATAAAATTTGATATATAATATATAAGATGTAGGTGATTATAGGCTTTTTATCTCTCTTAGTAAATATATCCCGGTAGCGCAGACGAAATCGCGGGTGAAGGCTAGTTGAATAATTGATAGAATTCGCTATATCTCCTAAATTTCTACTCTTGTAAATATTTCTAATATGCTATCTTTGTAACTACCAGAGGCCGTTCCTTATGGCAGTCTATGGGGGCGACCTATGTCCAGCAGTGGACAGATAACAGCTTATGTGATGGTGATATACGCACTTAACTATCTTAACTCACACTACCATATAATTGACACACACTCACGTATATATGTATATTCTTTTGTTTATTGTTAAAGTCAGTGGTCAACAGACAGCCCTCTATGTCGACGCTGTTTCGACGCTGAAGAAACGGCTGCTCACGTAATCCTGGAATGTGAGGCTGTGGCCCATCAACGTTTAGAAATCTTCGGAACGGTGAGGTCGCTCCGTGAGGCCTGTGAAGAAACCAGGAAGCTTCTGCGCTTCTGGGCGGAGCTAGGTTGGCTGTACTAGCCACGACTCATACGCACAACGGCCCAAATGAGAGGCTAAGCGTGGAAAACAGAGTCTTTCTCACATTCACATTCACACAAGTCAGTGGTCAAATTGAGAATAGATTAATATTGTTTGTATTTCATATTGTTTGTCTAGTCTTACTGAATGCCAAACATAAGCATAATAATTCATTCATATATCATAGTCGAAATTCGACCACTGGGCGACCACGAGTCCAAATTGGACGATAAATTGCTACATCTGATTTTTTTTAATGACAGCCAATTGTAGATTTTTATGGGACATAGAATTAAAAACAACTTACTAGAAACTGACGGCATCATGGACATCATAGAATACCCATGGCATCTTGTCGTAAATTGTCGAATATATAAAGCGATCATTAGAAAGAAAAAATGTATTAATATAATATTCAGAGAGAATTATATACTTTTATATCAGAACAATGAAGGACAAGATAAAAACTAATATCGAACAGTGATTTTAAAATTACGTCAAAGTCTATACGAGTATATCGAAATATTTCCAGCTATTATCAATACGTCTTTAATACATTTCCATTGTTCTTGTATGAACACTTTGCTATTCTAAAATACTAACACCCTTATTCGTAAAAAATCTTACTGCAGTTTTAAGGAGCTGTTTAACTAAAACCTCAAATAAATTCAACGCTCAATAACCTCTCAATAAATAAAATAGGTTTATTGGAACATTTACGTTATTTTTATTTTTATTCTATAACATTTATTTATTTATACATTTGCATACATTAAAGTTATATTCAATTGAAAATTAATACAACACTATATATATATATATATATATATATATCAAACCAACTTAAACAAAAAATAAATTAAATTAACAATTAGTCAAAACAATATTGACGTTCTTGCAGCATTTCCACGTTGGATTGCTAGAGACATCCTTTGAGCTGGATACGAACCGTAACGACGGTCATGGCTTCTGTCCACAATGCGTTGACTCAACTCCTTTATGAAAGTATGTAGTCTCAAAAGCAACGAGAACGAAGATATATGTTTACGTTAATATGTTGCAAATTTACAGACCGTACGTAGACGGCCAGCTGTAGTTGGCTGGCGAAAATATTACGTAACTTTAATGAAAATCTTGGTATACTACTCCCACTATTATGTTATCTATTATTTGTGTCTATTATTTTTAAGGGAAAAGAGATTTTTAGAATGGAGTCCCATTGCTATAAATTTACCCTGTCAAGTCGATCTCCACGCGGCTTCTCTGGAAACCTAAAATGGTTGTCAAATTCATCACTATAGGTTTTTCCAAGAGACTACAGCATGGGGTTCATCAAAATGGGGGTAAAGAGGTTTCTTCAGGGTCGGCAGCGCACGCGTAATACCTCTGGTATTGCAGGTGTTCATAGGCTACGGTAACCACTTACCATCAGGTGGGTCGTATGCTTGTTTGCCACCTCAATGACATAAAAAAATAAAAAACTAATCTGCTTTCATCCTCACCTACCATCGCTTACTAGTGTCCCGCCAGTGTATACCAATAGCGAAGGCGGGGTTACCATTACATTTTTAACTATTAAAAAATCTATTATGTTTTTGAAATAACAATTAGAAAAATATAATAATTGTTTAATAAAATAATATATTTATATTATATTGCCGCCATTGTATACTAAATCATTTACTAGTATTTAATTTGACTTATGTACAATAAAGATTTTTACAATACAATACAATAATTAGTATGGGCAGACGTAGTATAGGATGACCACCCACTAAATGGAGTGATGACCTGAAATGCATTTCAGGGAGTCGGTGGATGCAGGTGGCTCAGGACCGTTCTTTATGACAGTCTATGGGGCAGACTTATGTCCAGCAGTGGACGGATAATGGCTGATGATGAAAATATTAATGGACACAAATAAGTTTCAGTAAATACAATGTTGATTGAAAACATTTATAGAATACTGTTTCGCCCATGATACCCCTCATGCGTTACCATTCCTGAGAACTCAAGTATTATTCCTCTGTACCCTGTAAATTCACTACCATTTCCCACCCTTCAAACCGAAACACAGCTATGTACAGATGGGCAAAGCACCGGGTTTAAACCCGGTGCTTTGGTAAAAACCCAATAAACACCCATAAACTCCCATAATCACCCAAAAAAATAGGTTTTTACGTATTTTTTTGAAAATATGTAAGTAATACCAATAAATTATTTTTATAAATTGTATTGATCAATTCTACAATATTAAATAAAACGTTAACTAATAATATTTCAGGAAATTTTAAAAATCTATATATAATAAAATGAAAGTAATTAATTTTCAGTGTTTTCATGTTGCAGTTGATCAACATGTTGGCCTTTTTGCTTCCCGTAGATACTTTAAAATTTCTTCATAACACCTCGTTCGCACACATGGCCGTATATATTTAAATTCTTGAGCCACTAACAGTCCGAAATACTCATTTCTTTTATCCTCTTCTCCATAAATTAAGCATTTAGAACAGTTTGTTTCTTCTTTCAGTAAATTTTCTTTTACTTTATCCTCGTTTTTTTCTTTGTTGCGACGACGCTGGGTAAATCATCTGGACACTGGGTCTCACTATCGCCAAATATATTTGGAGATCGGCTTCGGCTACGGCTTGGCAGACATTTTTTTCTTTCTACAATTTTAAATTAAATTTATTAGAATAAATGCTTCGAACACACGCGATCTAAGTACCTTTTGTGTTTATTATACCTTACCTACCTAGGTATAAAAAGAGTACTTACGTAGATTTTCTTTATTAACTGTTTTATACGAAGATCTTGATCTCTCAAATTAGCATCCATTTTACTTCCAGTGATTATCAACTAAATTAATAATCCACAAAGTATTAAATAACGTTTTTATGAAATATTTAGCACAAAAACAATACCCTTTAAATATCGATCGTCAGTAACTGTGGCTGACTTACCTATATTCTAGCAAGCAGGACTGCCAGATGTGAAGGGGAAATCCCCAATAAATTGTTGCATGTGACTGATGATGTGAGCATGTTCGTTTCATAATAAAAATGTTGCCAGGTAACCAAAAAGTCGTATGTTTTTGTGCGAATTACGATCATAATCTTTACGATCGTACATTAAAAAATAGACAAATAATAGTATGAGTACGATTTAAATCGTATATCTGTCAACCCTGCTAGCAAGACAGCGACAAAATCACGTTGCATAACAATGTAGCCCAAGCTTATATCTTATGAAATATACGGAAGAGATACGGACTTAGAAAAAACAGAAATGTTGTTCTTTGTGGAAGTCATTGATGAAATTCTATGTATTTTAGCCCGCAAACTTTCTTCAAACAAAAACAGCGCCATCTAGTATCGAGTTCTGTAATTATCTCTTTGTTTATGGATTTGAAGTAAGACCGCCACGCTTGCAATACATTATGACTGGGGATTCCCCTATTCGTCGACGCTGAATATGAGGCGACGACAATCACTGTCAAACGTGTTCACTATTACTCTGACTCTGGTAACGTGACTTCCTGGTAACGTGTTAGGTAGGAAAAGCAGTAAAAAAGTGCATATTAAGGGAGCAGATTTGAAATAATATTTATACTTAACAAGAAATAATTAAAGGTAAGTGGATTTTTGAATGATACAATTATATCATGATCACTTAACAATTTTAACTTAAAATTAGATGTATTATTACAAGCTTTTATTTAGCTTGCGTTATGTAAATAAAAGTATGTAGGTATGTTCGTATGTTGATGCAATTATCCTCAATCCTCAACCGACTGGGATAAAATTTTCCATACACGTTTATTTTGGATGATAGTGCATAGTTAGCTGAGAGTCGTCATTGGATAATAATGGTGGATAGCCTAAGATGTGTACTAGATATTTATTTTTAACATAATATGCGTAAGTACCTAATCGAATTAAAGAAGTTGCTGAGAAAAATACAGAACAATACGATAATAAACTAGCGTCTGCGTTTAATCCTCCGAGGAGATGTAATTTTACAAAGGTTTTTTGTATTTATTTTATTATTTTTTTTTTAATAAATTTATTGTAAATAACAAGAAATAATCATTGTAAAAAAATAGGCACTCTATTGTTGAATTTTCGTCAGACCAACTAATCATCGTTCATTTTTTTAGGTTCAATGGGGAGACCTAAAGATTTACGCATATGGGAGCACTACCGTACTTTACCAAACAAGTCTGTTTCTTGCAAGCTTTGTAATAAGGTCTACAAATTCAGTAATGCTGCCAAAATGCTTCAACATCTTATCACTTGTCCAAAATCTCCAGAAACATTAAAAGACTCTATGAAACTTATAAAAGATAGCTCGTCCAAAACCAAAATGTCTGGACTGTCAGAGATAGAGACAAATGATTCTTTTATAAGCCCCTCGTCGTCTGCTAACACTACAATAAATGCTGAGTTTCAAGACACCGATGATCATTTAAAACAGAATTAGCGAGAGCTATATTTGTAACAGGGACGCCATTATCGATGGTGCAACATCCTTTATGGATACAATTTTTCGAAAAATTGCAACCAAAATTTAAAATACCTTCACGTAAAAGCTTTAGCGACAAAATACTTAGATAAAATATATAGAGAAATGCGTTTTGAGTTAAATGAGGAACTAAATGCTTGTAGTTACTTACACCTTCAGTGCGATGGCTGGTCTAATTTAAGAAATGAAGGAATAATAAACTTTCTTATATCAAAACCTCAACCTGCATACGTTAAAAGTTTGAATACAGAAAGTAATCCTCACACTAGTGAATACCTTAGCCAAGAAGTTGAAAAAGTAATGAAAGTGTATGGAGCAAATAAGTTTCTTGTACTTATTGGCGATAACGCTAGAAATATACAAAAGGCATTCGAATTAACAAAACTCAAATATCCACATGTTGTTCCTCTCGGTTGCTGTGCACATATCCTTAACTTGTTGTGCCAAGATATTGTAAAGATACAAGAAGTAACTGTGTTTATTATGCAAGCCATAAATATAATAAAAACTGTTAAAAGGAGTCAACGATTAAGTTCCTTGTTGATAAAATCAAGGCAGGGTGAAGATTCTACACAAACACTAAAATTGCCTTGTGCTACAAGATGGGGAAGTCATGTTACTTCGTTAAAAAGTTTGAAAGCAAATAAGATAGCTTTGCAAATATTAACAGTTAGAGAAGATGTGGTAATTTCAAGAGATATTAAAGATTTAATTCTAAGTGATGATTTCTGGACGAAGACAGGGGAATGTATAAGTATTTTGGAACCAGTCACTGAAAGCATATTTTACTTAGAGAGCGACCAGAATCGTTTGCATCGCACATACATTACATTTAGAGATGTACAAGCTAAGATACGTTTTGCATTAAATGAGATTTCGACATTGAGCGAAGAAAGCAAACAGCAGATTCTAACATCAGTATCTTCAAGATGCAATATGGCAATGAGGCCAATACATTTTGCAGCATATATTCTAGACCCCAGGACTCTAGGAGTCGAACTTACTCAAGAGGAAGAACTTAAGGGTATGGAGTTTATCTACAATTTAAGCCAACACTTAAGTTTGTCAAATGTAATGGCAGATTTGGCGTGTTATAAAGCTAAAGAAAACTTTTGGGCCAGAGGATTTGTATGGAGCTCATTAGATAGCATTGAGCCCCTAATATGGTGGAAAGGTATTTGTGGTTCCACTGAGTTAAGCAAAGTAGCGATTCGTATTCTATCAGCTCCCTGTACTTCGGCAGCCACTGAGCGTTCCTTTAGTATCCAAGGCTACATACATAATAACAAAAGAAATCGACTTACAACTGAAAGAACTGAAAAAATTTCATTCATTTGTTATAACTGGAATCTTAAACATAAAGCTGAATGCGAGGACATTCAGTTTAATGAAGAAAATACCTTAGAAGCTTTCATTGAGCAAGTAAATGAACATAACAGTTTAGACGAAATAGAGCCTATCGAACCTATACAATTCATCGCTTGTAATAACTCTGAATCTGACAGTGATTGACTGTAGTTTTACATTTTACTTTCATCTCTTTCTTAATAAACTCAAAATCAAATTAAAAGTTTTTTATTCTGTAGGCTGCATAATAATATTGTCTATGTCCAGTATAGTGGACGTCTTGCGGCTGAGATGACGATGATGAAGTACAAAATCATAAACACCCAAAAATTTGGGTGTTTATGGGGTTTAAACCCAATAAACCCAAAACACCCGGTTTTTACCCACCAGACTTTAAACCCACCCAGGTGGATTGCCCATCTCTACAGCTATGCAAACGCAACAGCTTCACGGTAGAAACACGAATAGGACAGAGGTACCTAAACAAACGAAATACAAAATTTTCCTCTGGTAAATGTCATGGGAATTTGCCATTTGAGTTGGTCTTTTAAATAATTGAATAAAAGCTAAGCACTATTGGTACACGTATTCCTTTTAACGCTGATCGATTACCTCATTAACCAGTATGCTCATTAAAAGATTATTGTGAGAATTTAAAAATTATGAAGCACTTGTTGTTTACATTAGAGATACGTATCGTATATGCAGGTAGAAGTGGCACTAACCTAATTACTTTTTTAAGTATAAATAGTAGTACAAAATGTATCCCTCTGGGGGGAAAGGGATTGTTAATAATGGGATTGAAGAGCCCCATTGCTAACAATATACCCTATCAGGTCAACGTCCCCCTGAACCCTCTGAAAACCATTGTGGTTAATAATTGTTGAATTAGTCACGATGTGGTCCCACAAGATATATTTAACTGACATATAGAACATATCCCAGTCACCGTTTTCAATAATACTCTAGCCTGTAAGATCTATCAATGTAATTCACTACACATATATCACTCATAATATTTATACACATAAAAACAGAAGATTTTAAACTTAAAACCAAATAAATAAATCCTAAATTCACCATTACACCTAAATATTACGTTTCGCTATTGGGATACCAATATCCCGATAGAGAAATGTAGAAATGCTCTTAATATTTAGGAAAACGGTATTCCCTAGCAAAAAGAAAAGCCTGTAACATCTTCCCCACGATTTGGAAAGAGGCTTCAATTATATTAATTTTAAAGTTAGATCACAAGATTTATATAAAAAACTAGCTACATTTCCTGTTTAAGTTAAAGCTATCAAGAATCCATTTTCTGCAGTTTTATTTTTTATACCAAAACTGTGGCAAGTATACAACCCGTCTGATGGTAAACGATCACTGTAGCCTATGGATGCCTGTAACACTAGAGGTGTCACATGCCCATTGCCGACTCTGAAGAAACCTTAATATATCCTTTTTGAAAAACCCCATACTGTAGTCTCTAAGGAAAGCCTCAACAGGGAGCTGATCCCACAGCCTGAACGGATGATTATATTACAAAATAAACTTAACTCTAGACTTAGTATTTCTGGCTGTTTGTTGATAGTCAGCCAGATAAACAATTTTATACGTATAGATATACAGATCTACTTTAATTTTATTAATATTTGGAAAAGTGCTTGGAGCATTAGTGCATTTTGGAAGACACGATTTACTTGTCCAACAATAAGAGTCAAGCCCGTTCCACTGTCAACAATGTAGCGTAGTTTGTATCGGATGTGTTGCACGCCGTAGATTCTCAAGCTTCAGCTGACCTTAACTACATGGACTTCAGCAAAGCTTTTAAATAAATAAACTGCTGAATATTGACTTTTGTTTTAATTTTTGGGCCGATTACTTAAACGCACATGGACTCGCAGAATTTAGATTTGAGGTTGTTTTGAATGAGTTTACATCGGATATACTCATGTATTTAGTATCAGTCTCTTTGTCTTTTTATCTTCTTTTTTAACATTACATTAAAGATATCGTAGATTTTTAATGGGAAATAAGTTGACAACCATCTGTCCTGGTACGGACACGTTTTGAGCAGGGATGAGGAGCATGTTTTAAAAGAGGTATTAAGAATGAATGTAGATGGTTATGAAGGCAGAAGAAGACCTAAAAAGACATGGATGGACTGTGTGAAAGATGATATGGCCAGAATCGGAGTGAATGTGGAAATGATTGCGAATAGAGAAGTATGTAAGGGGAAAACATTTCGCCGTATCCAAATAATAATTGGGATAAGGGTTGGAAGATGATGAAACAAGCTGATAACCTACCTGATGGTAGCAGTTGCCGTAGCTTATCAATGCTATACTCAATCAGATCGACCTCCACGCGGTTTCCCCTGGAATCTATCATGGTTAATTCCTGATGAATTCGTCATGATAGGCTAACTGACCTGTTTTCATTTTCATCTATCACCCTTCACTGGTGCCCCGCCAGCGTATACTGTTAGCGCAGGCGGGGTTACCATTCCATTTTCACTTATCAAAAAATAAAAATCGGTAAAAAAACTTTTAAGTTAAACGGTTTTATTTTATGTGCACTGAAAACTACAAAATAAATAAATAGTTACTTACCTATCAACCTACGTAGGTGATCTCGGTCATTAATGTCTCTGATGGTAGTGGTTGTCATAACATGAACCATGTCAGCGGCCGAAAGGCAGTTCATGAGAGAACACTAACACCAGGGTTTGCTTGGTAGGTAAACTAAGCAGCCCGCACTATAACAAGTAGGTATTTTGACCTTCTAGTTCAGAAATATTTTAGTACTAGGCAGAATAGCTTTTAGGCATATTAGACTAAAATAAAAACGTGGGGCCCATTAACTATTTCTGTATTACTTTCTACTATACTAAGTGTGGATTGCATCGACTTATTATAATCGTCATCATCATCATCCTAGCGGTTTATCCCGGTCGCATCCGAAACCTCATAGCTCCGGAGTCCAGGGTCCGCTGAATCGACTTACTATAATCGTAACTGGAGGTTTTGACCATCAATAACCAGCCGTTACGGCTTCACCAGCGAACGCCGAGCTCATGATCTACCAAAGTATAAGATATGCTCTGCTATAGGTATGATTTCAGAGGGGCCCCACGTTTTTATTTTAGTCTAATATGCCTAAAAGCTATTCTGCCTAGTACTAAAATATTTCTGAACTAGAAGGTCAAAATACCTACTTGTTATAGTGCGGGCTGCTTAGTTTACCTACCAAGCAAACCCTGGTGTTAGTGTTCTCTCATGAACTGCCTTTCGGCCGCTGACATGGTTCATGTTATGACAACCACTACCATCAGAGACATTAATGACCGAGATCACCTAAGTAGGTTGATAGGTAAGTAACTATTTATTTATTTTGTAGTTTTCAGTGCACATAAAATAAAACCGTTTAACTTAAAAGTTTTTTTACCGATTTTTATTTTCTTGTTTTTAGTATTTAGTGAAATTGTTTACCGAATATTCCTCATTTTATTTAATTCATTCAGTGCATCATTATTACATGGTTTCTTACCTGATAATTTAGTACAATCTAATTCCTCAATACATAGCCCTTCCAGAGACTTGACTCGACTTAGAGCCACGTATGCTTGTCCTTCCTCAAACCATTTTGAGCCCAAATATACTACTGCATGGTCGACGGTGCTGCCCTGCATTTTATGGACGGTGAATGCCCATGACAAAACTAAGGGCAACATCCTTTTTTCAGCCGTACCACAATTGAATTTTGCTGGAAACTGTATGGCTTTAGGATAAATAACGTGCATGCCGTCTGTGCCAAAGTCAATTAAAACTGATGATATATCTGTTTCGTACATTTGGGTTCGACGGAACTGAGGCCAAAAAGGTGTCTGAGTGTCAAGTGTCTGAGAGTCTAGTGTCTGAGTGTCTTGTATCCGAGTGTCCAGTGTCTGAGTGTCTAGTGTCTAGTGTTTAGTATCTGAGTGTCGAGTGTCGAGTGTCTAGTGTCTGAGTGTCTGAGTGTCTAGTGTCTAGTGTCTAGTGTTTAGTGTCTGAGTGTCGAGTGTCGACTGTCGAGTGTCGAGTGTCTGAGTGTCTAGTGTTTGAGTGTCTAGTGTCTGAGTGTCTAGTGTCTGAGTGTCTGAGTGTCTGAGTGTCTGTGTGTCTGAGTGTCTGAGTGTCTGAGTGTCTAGTGTCGAGTGTCTGAGTGTCGAGTGTCTAGTGTCTGAGTGTCTGAGTGTCGAGTGTCGAGTGTCGAGTGTCAAGTGTCAAGTGTCAGAGTGTCTAGTGTCTGGGTGTCTGAGTGTCAAGTGTCTGAGAGTCTAGTGTCTGAGTGTCTTGTATCCGAGGGTCTAGTGTCTGAGTGTCTAGTGTCTGGGTGTCTGAGTGTCTAGTGTCTAAGTGTCGAGTGTCGAGTGTCGAGTGTCAAGTGTCGAGTGTCGAGTTTCGAGTGTCTAGTGTCTGAGTGTCTAGTGTCTGGGTGTCTGAGTGTCAAGTGTCTGAGAGTCTAGTGTCTGAGTGTCTTATATCCGAGTGTCGGAGTGTCTAGTGTCTAGTGTTTAGTATGAGTGTGAGTGTCGAGTGTCGAGTGTCGAGTGTCTAGTGTCTGAGTGTCGAGTGTCTGAGTGTCGAGTGTCGAGTGTCGAGTGTCTAGTGTTTAGTGTCTGATTGTCGAGTGTCGAGTGTCGAGTGTCGGGTGTCGAGTGTCGAGTGTCGAGTGTCGAGTGTCGAGTGACGTCGAGTGTCGAGTGTCTGAGTGTCTAGTGTCTGGTGTTTAGTGTCTGAGTGTCGAGTGTCGAGTGTCAGAGTGTCTAGTGTCTGGGTGTCTGAGTGTCAAGTGTCTGAGAGTCTAGTGTCTGAGTGTCTTGTATCCGAGTGTCCAGTGTCTGAGTGTCTAGTGTCTGGATGTCTGAGTGTCTAGTGTCTAGTGTTTAGTATCTGAGTGTCGAGTGTCTAGTGTCTAGTGTTTAGTGTCTGAGTGTCGAGTATCGAGTGTCGAGGGTCGAGTGTCGAGTGTCGAGTGTCTAGTGTTGAGTGTCTAGTGTCAGAGTGTCTAGTGTCTGGGTGTCTGAGTGTCAAGTGTCTGAGAGTCTAGTGTCTGAGTGTCTTGTATCCGAGTGTCCAGTGTCTGAGTGTCTAGTGTCTGGATATCTGAGTGTCTAGTGTCTAGTGTTTAGTATCTGAGTGTCGAGTGTCGAGTGTCGAGTGTCGAGTGTCTAGTGTCTGAGTGTCGAGTGTCTGAGTGTCTAGTGTCTAGTGTTTAGTGTCTGAGTGTCGAGTATCGAGTGTCGAGGGTCGAGTGTCGAGTGTCGAGTGTCTAGTGTTTGAGTGTCTAGTGTCCGAGTGTCTAGTGTCTGAGTGTCTTGTATCCGAGTGTCTAGTGTCTGTGTGTCTAGGGTCTGAGTGTCTGAGTGTCTAGTGTCTGAGGGTCTAGCGTCTGAGTGTCTAGTGTCGAGTGTCGAGTGTCAAGTGTCGAGTGTCGAGTTTCGAGTGTCTAGTGTCTGAGTGTCTAGTGTCTGAGTGTCTTGTATCCGAGTGTCCAGTGTCTGAGTGTCTAGTGTCTGGATGTCTGAGTGTCTAGTGTCTAGTGTTTAGTATCTGAGTGTCGAGTGTCGAGTGTCGAGTGTCTAGTGTCTGAGTGTCGAGTGTCTGAGTGTCTAGTGTCTAGTGTCTAGTGTCTAGTGTTTAGTGTCTGAGTGTCGAGTGTCGAGTGTTGAGTGTCGAGTGTCGAGTGTCGAGTGTCTAGTGACGAGTGTCTAGTGACGAGTGTCTAATGTCTAGTGTCTGAGTGTCGAGTGTCTGAGTGTCTTGTGTCTGGTGTTTAGTGTCTGAGTGTCGAGTGTCGAGTGTCGAGTGTCGAGTGTCTAGTGTCTGAGTGTCTCGTGTCCGACTGTCTAGTGTCTGAGTGTCTTGTATCCGAGTGTCTAGTGTCTGTGTGTCTAGGGTCTGAGTGTCTGAGTGTCTAGTGTCTGAGGGTCTAGCGTCTGAGTGTCTAGTGTCCGAGTGTCTAGTGTCTGGGTGTCTCAGTATAGTCCTATTATTTGATACCCATATTGTGGTGGTTGTGGAAAAATATGTACCTAGTCCGCCATATTGGAACGGCGTCCATCTTGAATTTTAAATTTTGACATAATCATCGTGTTTTACTAGTGTAACCCTTTCATTTGATACCCATATTGCGGGGGTTAAGGAAAAATATGTAATCCGCCATTTTGTATCGGCGGCCATCTTAGATTTATAATGTTATTGATTTTATTATATTGTATTGTCATCTAAATTAAATGTGTGTACCAAATTTCAGATCAATCTGACAACGGGAAGGTGCTTAAATTCCAATTTCTAATTTTGACCCAAATAAATAAATACCGTACAGGTCGAGCTAAATAAAACCGTTTAAAAACCGTTTAAAAAAGCCCGCACGGGGTTACCACTCAAGAACTTCCCCATCGATTGTCGATTCTTCGAGCAAAGTGACCAGCCCAGGAAATTATAGTAAATCCATCAAAATGGGCTATGTTGGGCTTAATCATCACCTATTTTCATTTTTTTATCTATATTTTATAAATGTCATTCCTGTGTGTATTAATTGTCCAGACGGTGACATTTTATTATCATTTATAAAAAAAAAAAACTAGATAAATACTTTGTACTATTAATATCATTGACTGCTATAATTAGAAACGATTCACAAATGATATACTCGTATTTAGTTAAAGGAAAATACATACATACATTGTACCGCAATAAAATATGATAAACGTGATGACTAAGCGTCTGATGACATTGGAAGTTTAAGTTTTTTATAATTATTAATATTTTGCTTAAAAAATGTATTTGCTGTATCATCATTACCTATAATAAATGTATACTTTGATACATTTATATATATATATATATATATATATATATATAATAAAACCATAAAGATATAGTGTCAGTTAAGGATACAAATTTTTGGAAAATTGGTACGGTTATGAAGTTAACAACTTAGGTATTAAAACTACATACAGTAGAATCTCGATTATCCGAACATCGATTATCCGGACTTATTCTTCACGGCTCTGATTATCAATTTAGAAATATGGTAGTATTATGTATCAATTTGATAAATAGATATTTTGTAATCCATTACCTTTATAGCTCGTAATTTTTTTATATCGTACCGTCTAAATGACGTATAAAACTATTTACATTATAAAAAAAAATATTAAAATTTCATTGTTTATTGTTTGATTTAATTTTGGAAACAATTATCCGGAAATTTGATTATTATTCCGTATATTTTTTTTCCCCTGGTTTTATTTCATTCGGATAATAGAGATTCTATTGTATCATACAAAATGTAATTAATTGATTTTTTTTTTAATTATATCCATATAGTTCTACGATTTAGTTCTATCGCACTATAGGCACGCTGTGTGTGTCGCGCCATAGACTGGACCACCCCTTCCTCTGCCGTGGGTGTCGTTAGAGGCGACTAAGGGTCGGCGAAGGATGGGCAACAGCGGCCCTCTTAAAACATCTCTAAAGCCTGACTGCGATTACCAACGCCACGCTTGGCAGGCGTAAGCGTGGCCACTACTGGCAAAACTCCCCTTACGGGAAAGGCTTATGTTCAGCAGCGGACAGTTAACGGCTAAAATAAAAATAAAAAAAAATTACAGGAGCAAAATGGATTTTCGATAACATAGATAAATAATACACATTTTATTGTTTCCTCCAAATGATTACAATAGTAAACTAATTATACATTTTTGTGATTAATTAATTAATCACAAAAAATGACCACAGATAAAATAATAATAAACATAGCAAACATAATAACTGAGTCATTATCGTATTTAAGCGTCCCGCTAGTGTATACCGTTAGCGCGGGCGGGGTCACCATTCCATTTTCACCCATAAAATAAAAGCAGTCAGGCTTTGGAGATGTTTTAAGAGAAACGCTACTGCCCATCCCTCGCCCTCCGTTAGTCGACTCTTATGACACCCACGGGAAAGGAAGAGGTGGCCTGTTCTATGCCGGGACCACACGGCTATCTTTGGTTTCAAAAAGTTTAAAAAAGTGACATAAAAATAAATTGACGTCAGATCAGTGAAACTGAATCCAGGATCTTCCATACTGTAGTAAATCCAAACTCGTAAGTGTATGAATCATATTTCGTAACTAGATAAATGTGTCATCGCAGTGGATTTGATAAAAAAAGAAGTATCGGTTTTAATCAATTTTATGATAATCAGTGTACCTAATTATTACTGTAACATACAAACGATGGTTCAGTAGATAATATATACTTATAATTTTTATTTAACTGTATATTTGTTTATGTATTAATAGTTGTAGCACTTCAGCTGCCCGCTGACGAAATGCTTTCTCACTGTACTGGGTTGACTGGAAGAGATCTCTGTCAGAGATAAGTCCACCCTTGCTCACAACATTTGTAAATACATTATTTTATATGTAACTTACAAGTGCAATAAAGAATATATATATATATATATATATATATATATATATATATATATGTAAATCTGTAGAGAGGTCAATTCTGTACATGAAATATATTTCCATAATAACTATCAAGGGATGATTAGTGATCGATACTGATGCCAAAAATGCAATCAGTAAACATTCTTGTCTGTCTGTCTGTATGTTCGTTATAGAAACAGAAACTACTTGACGGATTTTAACGAAACTTGGTACAATTATTCTTCATACTCCTGGGCAATTTTTTTTTTGACAATTTATTTTATTTTTATTTTATTATGATTTAGCATTGAAAAATACATACAAATTCAAATTTTCACGCTTTTATGATCAACCCCTGTTTTTTTAATCACGATTTTTATATGCCACAATAGGGTTGCAAGATGGCAATCGAATATTGTAATTGTAGTAGGACAAATTTTCATGTATAGTTCTAGAAATAAGGTATATGGTAAAACAACGTTTGCCGAGTCAGCTAGTAATAATATGTTGCTACAAATAATATATGTGGCCTGTACTCCACATTTACATATTAAATTTATAATTAATAAATATTACATTAAAAGATACAAGAATGGTCTAACAAAATTCAAAAATTTATTTTTCCATTTTCAAAAATAATATATTATATGGCTTCTTTCCAACCATTACCAGTGACAGTACTCGTATACTAACTCACTTAATGCTTCTTTAGGCTACTTTTGAAGGCTCCAAGATTACAGGACGAAGGAAACACGCCACGAGAAAGTCCATTCCACGATATGAGGCACAGATCTCATCCAGTGAGACATCCAAATATGAAATTTAGACTTAGTGTAAGGTTTATTTCGAGTTTTATTTCTATTGGACAGAGTTCTTTTTTTCCTTAGTCGTCTTTTGTGACATCTTCAGGATGAGATGGAGTAACGACATTTTCTATTTATTTCCATTTGATAATAATAATATGAAATGAAGTTAAATGAGTTTATTTGCATTAAACAGTTTAAAATTATTACAAGCCACGTGGTATTATTTTGGCACCTGTTTAGTTGACTTAAAAGATGTAGGCATGAAAATATTTTACATTTTATATAAAAAAAAAAAAAAACCGGTATATATTTAATTGTGGTATTACCTACTGTACTGTCACAATTAAATTTAATTGATCCCTAACAACAAACAATAACTGTTATCACATATATTTTAGATATATATATATTATTACATTGAAACCAATGTATATTGTCTTGAATTGTGATTTTGATCGGATAGAGGATAGACGCTAGTGACAATGCACCGTTCGGTTTTTCTAGTGTTAGTTTCAACGATAGTTAGTTATTGTGAAGGTTACAGTAGTACGTTTGACAACTATCTGTATGAGACAGTTCTGAATTCAACGGAATGTGACGAGCAGTTGCATTTCTTGGTAAACAGTACCTTAAAATGGAGATGTAAGTATTATTTTTTGACTGCTATGAGCTTAACGTTTATAGAACGAATGTTGGTAATTTACCAGAGGGAGACTTTGTACAAAAGTCAATTGCTTAGGTACCTCTGTCCCATTCGTGTTTCAACCGTGAAACAGTTGTGTTTGCATGGCTGTGTTTCGGTTTGAAGGGTGGGATATGGCGTGAATTTACTGGGTACAGAGGAATAACACCTGAGTCCTCAGGAATGGCAACGCATGGGTGGTATCATGGGCGAAACAGTATACTCTGTTATGTCCATGGTACTGCTCATATCTATAGGCGACGGTTACCACTTTTCATCAGGTGGGCCGTCAGATTGTTTGCCATTTTAAGTTGTATAAAAAAAATTATTAGTAACATAAGGTAGTAAATTTTAATATTATGGCCTAGTAATTATATTGTGAAGAATAATGCCATCAAATAGAAACATTGCAAGTGACAAAGATTGCAAAGAAGAAAGAGATAGAATGCAAGAAAAAAGAATTAGATTTTTTTAATGGGTGATAATAGAATGGCAATCCCACCCGCGCTATCAGTATACACCGGCGGGGCACCAGTGAAAGATGATAGGTGAATGAAGCAGGTCAGTTAGCCCATCGTCACGAATTCAACTAGAATTGTTCACGATGGTTTCCAGGGGGAACCACGACCTAAGAAAACTGGCCAAAGGAGCCAGTTAATATCGCACCGGTTCTTGAGGAGCTAAAGTGTCAACCACATGAATTGGGATTCACTTCTTTTGATTCAGATTTGGCTTTTCCAGTCACAGCAAATTTTGATTTCTTTACTGACTGGACTCGTTTATTACGTGCCACAGCTCGGGTTCATCAAGCTGTAGCTATTTTTAGAGAAATTTTGGCCATATTGCTAGCAATGCAAGGCTTTCAAACTCCATTGCTAAAATCCCTTTCCCGCCAAAATTGGAATTTAGTAATAATAAAAAATCGATAAGGAGTGCCCTAGATGGATATAAAAGTTGATTAAATAAATGTTACGCTACAAAAGTACCGGGTTTAAAGTTGCATTTTATCATACACATCAATATGTATGTGAAAAACGCATGTGTTTGAATCGCTGCAAACCACGTGCCATTATTTCTATTTACTCATCCTAATAGGAAACAAGTGTGGTGTATAACAAATGTATTATTAACATTTGTAATGATTTATATTTGTAGTTTAAAATTTTGAAGTGACTTTATATATGTTATTACTACTAGCCAATCAAAAAGGAGACGATTGGATATGCACGTAAGATTTTTTTTTTTACTTTATATTCAAGTAAACTTAATTTTAAACGTTCATTTATTTATGCTTTTGTACATACACTTTTAATTTAGATATTAGGCTGTAACAGAAATGTACACAGGCGGATTTATTCCTTAAAGGGATTTTTGTTTGTTTTACCATAATCTATTATGACAACTAAACGCTTGAGTAGATGTAGATAGGGTATTGTTAAGATCTTGAGTTTATTATAGGGGCTATAAAATTATTTGTTTTGTATTTTGTTTTCTACTAACATAGTTTAAGTCAATTGTTACTAACAAAAATGGATCTTAGTTATTTTTTTTATACAACTTTGAATAGCAAACAAGCTGACGGCCCACCTGATGGAAAGTGGTAACCGTCGCCTATAGACATGAGCAGTACCGTGGACATAACAGAGTTATCTGTAATAAAGAATTATTATTATTATTCATTATTATTAAAGAACATCACCCTGAATGAAACTGTTTAAAATTTTTGGCGGTTTTGGCGGGAGACTTCTCTTTTACGATAGTTAATTTGAGAAGTTTTAAAAAATTGGACAAAGCACACAGTATCTGCTTATCCCGTTAGACCGCATTCAAAGTTGGGCGGCTCGAATCATTGATGAACAGCGCCTTACTGTCCGACTCGACCTGCTGAAACTGCGTAAAGATGTTGCATCTCTGTGCATCTTCTACGGAATTTATCATGGGGAGTGTTCTGAGGAATTGTTCGGATTGGTATCTGCTGCTGATTTTTACCACCGTACAACCCGCCACAAACCAAAGTTTCATCCCAACCATCTAGACTAGTGGTAGTCTTCCACTGTGCATATTTCAAGGCACTTTCTTCCACGTACAATCACTCTTTGGAATCAACTTCCAGCAGCAGTATTTCCGAACCGATACGTCATCATAACTTTCAAGAAAAGAGCATATTCCTTTTTAAAAGGCCGGCAGCATACCTACGATGCACTCTGGTGTTACGGGTGATCATAGGCAGCGGTAGTCACTTACCATCAAGTGAGCCGCATGCTCGTTTGTCCGTTGTGTTATATAAAAAAACACATTCTTGTTAATTTTGTTACATCTATAGACTACAGGATGACAGTATAAAATAAATATATAAATATTGTGGTATATTTATGAATATTGAAGAATTTCAACACTAGATATCTTTATATTTTTTTTATACAACTTAGAATCGCAAACAAGCCCCCCATGCGTTGCCATTCCTGAGGACTCGGGTGTTATTCCTCTGTACCCAGTAAATTCACGCCATATCCCACCCTTCAAACCGAAACACAGCCATGCAAACACAACTGCTTCACGGTTGAAACACGAATGGGGCAGAGGTGCCCAAGCAATCGACTTTTGTACAAAGTCTCCCTCTGGTTATTTCAACATTCAACTATGTTTACAGTTGTTACGTTACAATGGAATGGTGTCAATTGAGGTGTAAATGTAAACGGCATATCAAACAAAACAATACAATAAATTTACACTGTATGCAGTTTCAAAATTAACGTATGCTGGATACCGTAAACATTAAATTTAATAGTAGAATTGTCTAAACCAGAAAGATATCTCTTACATGATAGTAACAAAGTAATTTTGTTACACATGTACAATAATATAAAAAAAAATCTATTATTTACTATAATCATTCTCAAAACGTGATTCCATTGATTTATTTATGGTATCCACTTATGTAACTTTATATACGTATAGGTACATACTGCACTCACTGAATTGTATAACATATTTTATAATTTTTACGTTCGAATTGTAACGAGGTTGAAATTTTACATGGATTAAAGATAATACAGTATTAAACGATTTAAATGGATATCATTTAGCCTTAATGAGTTGTTATGAATTTCATTTTTATTAACTATGATTTTACAGAAGTGACCATTGCCCATATAGTCCCGGCATAGAATAGGCCACCCCTGGGGGGAAAGGGATTGTTGGCAATGGAGTTTGACAGCCCCATTGACAGCAATATGCCCTATTAGGTCGACTCCACGTGGTTCCCCCTGGAAACCATCGTAAACAATTCTTGTTGAATTCGTCACGATGGGCTAACTGTCTTGCTTCATCCTCACCTATCATCCTTCACTGGTGCCCCGCCGGTGTATACCGATAGCGCGGGTGGGGTTACCATTCCATTATCACCCATAAAAAAAATAAGCCACCCCTTCCTTTCCCATCGATGTCGTAATAGGCGACTAACTTAGGGCGAGAGAGGGGCAGCAGCGTCTCTTTTAAAACATCTCTAAAGCCTGACTGTAATTGCCAATCCGCCTACCGAGCATGGCAACTACTGGCCAAGGGAGAGGCTTATGTTCGGCAGTGGACAGTTAAAGGCTGATATGATGACGATGATGAAATGACCATGCAAATAAAAACTTACGCAATAGAGACGAATTGCTGGTACTATTAATAATCTTAGCTTAAAAAGGTCAGTAATTAGTTCTTGGAAAATTGTGTAAGTTTTTATAATGAATTGTTTGAATCTATCCTCGACGTACCTGAAAAAAGAGTTAAATATTTTGTAAAAGTGACTCTCTAAAGTAAATTAAAAAGACATATTATAGAATAGATATTTATACACTTTACCAGAGGGAGACTTTGTACAAAAGTCGATTGCTTGGGTACCTCTGTCCCATTCGTGTTTCAACCGTGAAGCAGTTGTGTTTGCATAGCTGTGTTTCGGTTTGAAAGGTGGGATATGGCGTGAATTTATAGGGTACAGAGGAATAACATCTGAGTCCTCAGGAATGGCAACGTATGGGGGGTATCATGGGCGAAACAGTATACTCTGTTATGTCCACGGTACTGCTCATGTTTATAGTCGACGGTTACCACTTTCCATCAGGTAGGCCGTCAGCTTGTCTGCCATTCTAAGTTGTATAAAAAAAAAAAAAAACGTTATTTTACGAGTACTCGTGAACTTTAATGCGTCGATAGACGTTAATTCTTGCGGGGTCTTCTCTTCTTCTCAGCGAATAGATACATCCTGAATCCAGCAGTACAATCATAAAAATATAACGATTTAAAAGAACTTGTAAACAAGTCTATTTTAATATAGATTATTTCTATTCTATTCTAAGAGTTACTTCTTTTAGGATCTTTAAATATAAAATCATTATGTTTGGCCTATTGATTTTTACTTACATTGTAACGTTCGAATTATATTATTTACTAATGTTTGAATTATATTGCTTCTGCTAATTTCTTGAAAAAAAAAATACAACTATACTTATAAAACTTAGTTTTTTTACAGAAGTACTTATAACAAAGAATCTAATAACACCACAAATTTTTTTGCAGTCATCGACGCCAGTGCCAAGATACCATCAGGAATTTTATCTGGCAACGTGAACGACCTCGGTGATTACTATCAATGTCTTGATATAAATCAACACATAAAGAATATGGATGTACAGGGAAAATACTGCACTGTTACTGTACCGCTTGATCAAGTAATCCAATTACCAGAATGGCCAGATGTGAATTGGCCTAACATAACATTACCAGAAATTCCACGGCCGCCTCTAGATAATGAAACTATGAGAGATATAGAGTCATATTATAAATTAAGGAAATGGGCCATGATGATGGCTAGTCTGGACAGACAAGTCGATTCGGTTGAAGATATAAGTACTAGGTATGTTTTTTCTGTAAATCTATATTGTGTAATTAAAAAATGAAATTGTGTTTGCACCGCTGTGTTTCGGTTTCAAGGGTGGGATATGGCGTCAATTTACAGAGTACAGAGGAATAACAGCTGAGTCCTCGGGAATGGCAACGTATGGGGGTAATATGAGCGAACAGTATACTCTGTTATGTCCATGGTACTGCTCATGTCTATAGGCGACGGTTACCATTTTCCATCAGGTGGACCGTCAGCTTGTTTGCCATTCTAAGTTGTATAAAAAAAAATACAAAATTCCAATCAACTAACTAGTGGACTTCCACAATATAATACCTAGTTCAATAAAATATGAAATACTTTACATTGGATACATCAAGAAGATTTAACATATAAAAGCGAGCTTATCCCAAAGGGACCAGTTACAATTGATTGTTATATAAATATATAAAACAAGATTAAAAAATAGAGCATACAATCCATCTGGTGGCAAGTAGACATCGCAGCTCATATACTTTTATATTACCAAAGATATAATAAGCAGACCTTGTTCCAACACTCGCGTGTAACCAACCTCTGTTACTCTTTTTTTATATCACTGAGGTGGCAAACAAGCATACGGTCCACTTGATGGTAAGTGGTTACCGTAGCCTATGAACAAGTGCAATACCAGAGGTATTACGCGCTTTGCCGATCCTGAAGAAACCTCTTTATCCTCCTTTTGAAGAACCCCATGCTGTAGTCTCTTGGGAAAACCTCAACAGGCCCTCAAAGGCTCTTAGGTCAAAGAACCCACGAATTCCATTGTTATCTCCCGCCCTTCAAACCAGAACAGCAGACTAGTAAGCTTTGATTATCTTATTAGATATTAATTGTTTTGTGTAAAACCCGCACCACGGGGAATACCCCGAATTACTCCACAATTACCGGATACAATTTTAATTATAATTTATCTTTGCTTTAGGCGATTGAAAGTGATTATTACAAAAACTTTGAAATTAATCTTGGACTGCGGATTTTCTTTATGCAACTTAGAATTAAGCAAGCAAGTTTACTAGTAGCTGCCACGCTTGGCAGGCGGATTGGCAACCGCAGTCAGGCTTTAAAATTCAAAATTCAAAATTCAAAAATCATTTATTCATGTAGGACATTATAGCCGCTTATGAGCGTCAAATTTTTACATTATAATTTTATATTTTCCCTACCGTCCAGTTCGGTATATAGATCCAATTGAGAAGAACTGGCAAGAAACTCAATTGAATTACTTTTTTTTTTTTTTTTAGAGATATTTTAAGAGGGACATTGCAGCGCATCCTGTGCCCTCCCTTAGTCGCCTCTTACGACACTCACGGGATAGGAAGGGGTGGCCTATTCTATGCCGGGACCACATGGCCATTACGTTTAATAGTGAACCGTTAATAATTGATATGATTAATCTTTTACAGAGTATTCCCCATGATGACTACAGCGCAGTATGGGCCAACATTCGCAATATGTATTCCCAAGGTGTGTTCTACTAAGCAAGCGATGGACTTCATACAAGACAGATACCCTTTCTTCAATATAGAGTACAACGAATCTTTTTGCCGCCTGCCCAATGATAAACCTTTCACACCTGCGGACAAAGTCGCAATGTGAGTATAACTAATGTAATTTCTTCAGCGACGTGGTTGTCCGGATCGTTGGGCTATAATATGGTAGAACACAACGATGGCTGGCTCATCCGTCATGCTAGTGAACGGATTCTTTTCCCTGCTTCAAAGAATGGCAAACAAGCTGACGGCCCACCTGATGGAAAGTGGTAACCGTCACTTATAGACATGAACAGTAGCATGGACATAACAGAGTATACTGTTTCGCCCATGATACCCTCATGCGTTGCCATTCCTGAGGACTTAGCTGTTATTCCTCTGTACCCTTTAAATTCACGCCATATCCCATCCTTCAAAACGAAACACAGCCAAGCAAACACTTGGTTGTAATAACTACAGGGTTTTTTTTTTAATGACAACGTTAAAACTTTAGCTCTTTGCAAGGGAACTAGAATAAAGATAAATTCACAAAAAGCTAAACTACCTCAAGTAAAAATATTGTATTTAAAGGTAGTTGTATAATTTTTATAAATACAAGTGGAAAGACTAGAAATTGCTTCTATTGTATGTTCTCAACTATTGAGTTATGAGGTCATCAGACATATACAATTTCTATTATCTTTACATTAGTACATGTCAGTGCAATCACATTTATTTTGTACTAGAAGAAAACGATGTAACATTGGTCGTAGAGCTGTATTCTTTTCCCGATGTAATTATTTTCAAAAAAGATTTCTCAGCAAAATAGTATTTATGATTACAAACATTATGTATGTATAAAGTTTCAAATTTGTAATCTTGTTTGTTTTTAAGTCTAGTTCAATAATCATATATGTAAGCGTCTAAATACACATATTCATTGCGTAAACCATTATCATTTACAAAATACTATTTTGCAGCAGCCATAAATGTATGAGAGACGTTGCACAATATTCATAGTGCACAAACTGTTAGAACTTCGAAAACAAATTTTGTTACATCATTCTAATCATTGATTAACATGATTGTGTAAATATTTGTTACAGTACCGTGTTTTCGATAATTGGATTTTTAATAATCATCAGCACCGCATACGATTGTTACCACGTATTTATTTTGAAGACAGGTAAGTGTGTTATCGTGTTTTATCACTAAAATAAATTTGATAATTTTGTTTAGATTTGATAATAATTTGCCATTTCAATTCAGACCCATATTAACTCTGATATTAAACATTGCGCGTATACTATTACATCATTGTGTGTAGCTACATAATGTATGATAGTATTGGTTTAAGTAATGTAGAAGTAACAGGAAAATATAATATACAATATTATATTGAAGGGGATTGAGGGTAACCTGGTGTTTAAGATACAAGTTACGGTTTAGTTTAGGCTCCAGATTTCCCACAATTTACGATACTTATATTTTGTGTAAAAGTAAATGATCTGTACATATACTGTAATTTGTGGCGATAAAATAAACTCATTATAATGATTATTGTATTAAAAGAAAAAATAATTATTAAAGTCGATTTACGTACGTAACTTTATAAGTGAATGGTAACTATAGTAGTTACTAGAAAGATAGGGGAATAAGTACGAGTGAAAATTGCACAAAGTCTATTAATATTATAAATAGGAAAGTTTGTAAAGTTGGATGGATAGATGGATATTTGTAATTCTTCATGTAATACTGCAACTGAATTGACAAAACAGCTAACTACTGAATAGATTTGAATGAAGCCACGGGCTACAGCTAGTTAATTACATATATAACTTTATCATGTGATCACAGCATAGAATAGTACCTCTTCCTTTCCTGTGGAGTGTCATAAAAGGCGATTAAGGAAAGCAAGGGATGGGCAGCAGTATCTCTCTTCAAATATCTCCAAAGCCTAACTGCGGTTGCCAATCCATCTGCCAAGCATGGTAACTACTGGCAAAACCCCCCAAACAGGAAGCTTATGTTCAGCAGTGGACAGTTAAAGGCTAATATGATGGTGGTGATAGCTTCACTGATTTCAAATCAATAATTTTCGAATTCGACGTACTTACGTTATATACTTCAAAAATTCTTGATACATAGATCAAATTAGATGTACTTAAATATACATGGCATTCTTAGAATTACACCATCATTAATGGAATCTTCTTCTATGATTCGGTGGTTACCTACCTTGACTAGGATTTTGTTTACTATGATGAGGGATACCATGAGCGACATAGCACACTCTTTTTTTTAATGGGTGATAATGGAATAGTAACTCCGCCTACGTCATCAGTATACACTGGCGGGGCATCAGTGAGTGATCATCACTGATGAGGATGAAGCAGGTCAAGCCCATTGTGACGAATTCAACAAAATTATCACGTTTCCAGAAGGAACCACGTGGTGATCGAGCTGATAGAGTATATTGCTAGCAATGAGACTGTGAAACTCCCTTGCTAATAATTCCTTTCCCCCCAGCCTACTTTGATATATCCATGGACATTCCATGTCTATAGGCAACGGTTACTAGTTTCAATCAAAGGGAATGTCAGCTTAGTTGTCATTCTAACTTGCATAAAAACTTGCAAATTGTATGGTTATTGTTGCGTAAGATAAGAAAATACTACGTTTATAAGAAATATCTTCCCAAAATCTATTAACTTTGTAATTGACTTAATTTTTAAACTTAATTTTCAGAAACGAACGTGCTTCACCGAGCATTCTCCGTTTATACAAACACAAGAAGGTTTCTTACCTTCAAAACACATCCTGGCGCTTTAGAATGTGTGGACGGTATTCGAGCAATTTCCATGGCCTGGGTTGTGATCGGGCATACGTACGCTTTGACTTTACTAGGTTTTGTTCACAACTTGGAAGAAACATTAGGAGTGAGTAAAAAGTTTCATCCATATCTCAAGAAATTAATACATCAAAATTGCTTTGATTTTGAGAAATTATTACTTTTGGATTTGGTTATTTTGTTCAAATTATTGTTGTACCATATAAATTTATAATTATTATATTATAATTATACAGCACTATCATACCTACTTGTACAACAATTAGTCCATTACCTTAAGGTTGTCTTGAAAAGATTGCTCTTAGCAATAAGACCGCCTTACTGTACTTATACAATTGTATCGTTGTGTTTGTAAATTGTCTTGCTTATTTCCTATATTGTATAATGCAAATAAAGTATACTCATTCATTCATTCATTCAATTATGAATTTTTTATATATTTACATTTGTTTTTAGATATATGTATGTAGTATGTAGCAACAATATTTATACATATTTTAGTAGTAAATGCACCGCCTACTTAATTTTCTGCTTGCCTCGTGGTTGATTGGTAGAGAACGCCATTAGGTGTTAAGTCTGCCATATGTACATTGACTCATATTATATATTTATGCATTGAAGTTTAAAAAAATAAATTATTTATGTTTTATTTAAGTGGTTACGCAAGTTCTCGAGCACTTGGGTCAATTCAGCGCCACTCACAGTGGACACATTCTTCCTGCTCAGTGGTTTACTTGGTGTTTATACAACAGTCGGAAAAATAAGTAGAGGTGAGTGACATTTTGATGTTGTTTTTTTTTTGTTGTTGTAATGTATGTCTTTACCTAATTGTATTTGTATAATTTAGGTATTCATTATGTTTTGAGTGCTTGAAACTGATAGAAATTAACTTCTGACTACCCTTTTTCTAAATAGCGAATATAACGAACGCACACTATGTATTTGATCTATATTTCTTTATTTTTTTAATTTTTTTTTTAGTGGTATTTCGCGGCTCACTTTTGATCACAACAGAATATCAGTGTTTTGCTCTTTTTAGGGCAAAGCAAAAAGCTGAGTCGTGGCCATTTTGTATTACTGTGGCACGCGCATGAAGAAAAAAAAAATTACTAATTTTATGCATTCTGATTTTGTTTTTGATTTTGTTTTTTAATCTTTTGTTCATGTATCTTTTTTTATCTTTTTTCACTTTGCATTTGTGTCTTTTGCTGTTTGTGTGCTGTAACTAATGCAAATAAATTATGTGTCTATCTATCTATCTATCTTTATTGTGAAACAGATTTAGATAAAGCGAGCTATAATACGCAGTTTTACCTGCGCGAATTAGTATATAAACTATTCCATATGTTAATTAAGGATAAAACTTATCTGTGCCTCAAATTCTATTCAAATTTGTTCAGCAGTTCTTGCGTGAAACAGTAACAAACATTTATTTATATCCTTTCAAACATTCTCGCAAATTTTATATTTTAAATATTATAATATTATATTATAACCAGAGGGAGACTTTGTACAAAAGTCGATTGCTTGGGTACCTCTGTCCCATTCGTGTTTCCCCTTTTTGCGATGTAGTTATACTAGCAGAGCTGTGTTCGGTTTGAATGGTGGGATATTACAGTGCAATTACACGGTACAGAGGTATAACAGTAAAGTCATCAGGAATTCCAACCCATGGGTTAAATTCTATGATGTTTTTAGTGCAGGTCGTATCTATATGTCTTTTTTTTTTATTTTTATATTTTCTCAAATGCTTTATTCTACAATTTCCAGATCGCTTCATCAGAGTTATTCACTTGTTTTACATAAATCGTTTACTACGAATGTTTCCTCTCCTGGCTACAATGGTTCTCCTCCAAGCCTCGCTTCTCAATCACGTGTCGGACGGACCGTTCTGGCAGAACGTGGCTCTCGCTACTGAGAACTGCAGACAGTACTGGTGGTCGGCCTTATTACATATTCAGAATTATGTCAATTCTAATCAAATCGTAAGTATCTTAATAATAATAGCTTAACACCACTGAGATGGCAAACAAGCATACGGCCCACCTTACCGCAGCCTATGAACACCTGCAATACCAGAGGTATTACGCGTGCGTTAGGAAGGTTTATATGTATAATACATGCATAATATTATAGAGAAACAATGATAAATTTAGAGGTTTCTAATGTGATATTGGAAATAAACACATTTCTTAGCGTTTCACCCGTGCGAAGCTGGGGTGGGGCTGCTTGTATTTATTTATTTATTTATTTATTTATTTATTTATTTATTTATTTATTTATTTATTTATTTATTTATTTATTTATTTATTTATTTATTTATTTATTTATTTATTTATTTATTTATTTATTTATAGGATTACCAACATAAGATACAGCTACAATAAAGCTAAGTTTTAATACAATACACTGGCAGCTCAGATCTCACCGTTCTTACATTTATAGGCAACCACAGCATGCCTTGTGTTTGACAAACATATGTATTAGATAAAAGATAAAAAAATTGTTACTAATCAAGATTACATTTCCTAATAATTGTTTGTTTGTGATTTTTTATTAGTAATTATAATAATGTTCTATTGATAATTATAGTCATGATATTTATGCATAAATAGTTTTATCACCTAATTATCAAGAATAGGCTTTGATTTTTTGATTAAATTAAAGGTTGAATGTAAGAGATTGTTCCAGCGATAAGACTTTTTTTTTATACAACTTAGAATGGCAAACAAGCTGATGGTCCACCTGATGGGAAGTGGTAACCGTCGCCTATAGACATGAGCAGTACCATGGACATAACAGAGTATACTGTTTCGCCCATGATACCACTCATGCGTTGCCATTACTGAGGACTCGGATGTTATTCCTCTGTACACAGTAAATTCACGCCATATCCCACCCTTCAAACGAAACACTGCCATGCAAACACAACTGCTTCACGGTTGAAACACGAATGGGACAGAGGTACCCAAGCAATCGATTTTTGCATAATGTCTCCCTCTAGTGAAATGGTCTGCCATTTGTACCTTTATGTGTATATTTCAATCTATATTTATGTTACCGTATTTCACTGTTCACTTGAATTATTCACTTGTCATTTTATATTTTTGTTTATGGTGCAATAAAGTATTAAATAAACAAAATAAATAAATTTGATTTTATTAAAAAGGTATATTTTCCTGTCTGTCGATGACTTTATTGCATTCTTAGGGTTCCTTACTTCTAAAGGAAAAAACGTAATCCTTATAGGATCACTTCGTTGTCCGTCCGTCCGTTCGTTTGTTGAGACCTTTTTCTTAGGAACGCGTGAAGGTATCGAGTTAAAATTAATATCGTATACTTAAATCTATAATCTCTTAAAGCAGTGAAAAAGTTAAGCTTCTAAATTGACGCAACCAAATGATACGGCCGTTTATGTTCCATATTTTGATCGCATATTTTGACATTCGCAAAGTGAAAACCTTACTTAGGGTACTTCCCGTTGACTTAGAATCATAAAATTTGGTAAGAAACAATATCTTGTTGTACAAGTAAAGGAAAAAATCCGAGAACCGCAAATTTATAGTCATTTCACAAAAAAGAAATGGTGAATGTAGCTGCACATTTTTTTTTGCCTAACCGCTTACATTTTTATACGTAATTTTATTATTATGTCCAGCGGTGGACGGATAATGACTGAAATGATGATATAGAGGAAAAATCTTCGAGCCTTGATTTCCAGAATGAACGAACAATTTGCATGGGACTACAAATTTGTACGGAACCCTAATTACGAGAATCCGACTCGCACTTGACCGGCTTTTTTATATATGCTTATTTCAGTGTTTGACTCACACATGGTACTTATCTGTGGATATGCAGCTGTATATAGTCTGCCCAATTATATTACTGATGCTGTTTGGTGACAAGAAGATCGCGTACATAGCACTGGCTGGAATTCTTCTACTCTCTCTTGTATCATCTACTCTGATTAGCTTCTTATACAACTTCTCTGCTGCCCTCGCTCACCCAGAGTAAGTTTTTTTTTTTTTTTTGTATTTTATTTAAAATACTTTTTCCACGCTATTTAACTTTTTGTTTATGCAACTTAGAATGGCAAACAAGCTGACGGCCCACCTGATGGAAAGCGGTAACCGTCGTCTATAGACATGAGCAGTAGCATGGACATAACAGAGTATACTGTTTCGCCCATAATACCCCCCAAGCGTTGCCATTCCTGAGGACTCAGGTGTCATTCCTCTGTACCCAGTAAATTCACGCCATATCCCACCCTTCAAACCGAAACACAGCCATGCAAACACCATCAATATCCAGCAGTGGGCGGGTAATGGCTGAAATGATGACGATGATGATATAGAGAATATCCTTACATTCTCTCCAAAGAAACTGATAATTTGTAAAAAATTACTTAAGGCTAGCGTATTTAATCTCTCGCGCAAAATTACACTGAAGTTGTAAGGCGTCCGCACAAGAGCGCAGTGCATCCCCATAGTTAGGCATTTACAGGGACTGATATATATATATATATATATATATATATATATATATATATATATATATATATATATATATATATATATATATATATATAGTATAATGTGTATGTGTTATTATAATGTGAGTGTATTAGATATAATGTAAATACACTAAACAAGTATATTTGATTTCAGTCGCATATCCGAATTTGGGAACTACGCTAAATACTATTATTTCAACACTCTCGCCAGGGCGCCGCCGTTCTTTGTTGGCATGATATTCGGTTATCTGTTGCACTTATGGAAGGACAGGAATATTCGAATCTCAAAGGTAACTATAATAATTAAAATGTGATCCACAAAAAAAATCCGACTTCAATTGTGGTAAAAAAATATTCATATAAAAATTAATTCAATATTTTGAATTAATTTTGATAAAATTTCTATGGAAGAAATCTGTAAGCATATCATTTCAGATGAAAAGGAATTCAAATCAATTTATAACTGATGGAGTTATAAGGTAACAAATATAAAAAAAATACAACCTAATTAAGATTTTTTTTTTATACAACTTAGAATGGCAAACAAGCTGACGGCCCACCTGATGGAAAGTGGATACTAATAGTTTTATTAGTGATTTTTATTTGACAAAAGATACAATAACTATTAATATTTGTGACGTCGCCTATAGACGTGAGCAGTACCATGGACATAACAGAGTATACTGTTTCGCCCATGATACCCCCCATGCGTTGCCATTCCTGAGGACTCAGGTGTTATTCCTCTGTACCCTGTAAATTCACGCCATTTATACTTATTTATACTGATTTTGTCTCCATTCATATAACCTATAATACTTAAATATATATATTGGTCCGATTTAGTCTAAAATTGCATTAACTGACTTTGAAAGAGTTGTAATGTCTCATTCTTAAAATTTGAAGCTATTTTTTTTTATATTTATCTTTACTTTTGAATAAAATGTTTAAGGATTCAATTAGGACACTACTATGCAAATTTTTAAAATATATTTCGGTCAAATAATAATAAAATTGTTATTATTTTCAGATAAATGTGGCACTCCTATGGAGCCTTTCTTTTGCAATGATGGCATTTTGTATATTTAGTGTTTACCCAGTGATGCAGTTGGAGCACGATGCTCAGATCTTCGACAACTTCTTGAATGCATATATGAGAACTATTTGGTCTTCTGCTGTTGGTTGGTTAATATTTGCCTGCGTGAACGGCTATGGAGGTATATACACCATGCTACGCTATGAACACTTTATTTAAATAGTAGAAGTCGACTATCAGACGTTTCTACTACATTTGTTTGTATGGCGTACAGGCTAAACATGTCGAACCATATTGTATCGCTAACGTCTACATGTATTTATGCGCAAGGTTCACAAATAATCTTGAAATTTTAAATGTTTTTTTACATATAGTAAATTTATGAACTATGGTAGACTTTTACCATCAATTTTACTATATTTAATAAACTTTAAGGTCATTATTTTGACAAAAATACCAAACTTTTAAAATGTAATAATTATTTTCTCTTCCAGGTCCTATAAACTGGTTTTTATCACTTCACATGTGGAAATTGCCCGCTCGGCTCTCTTACGCTATGTACCTGGTTCACTTCCCGATCATCATGATAGCCAATGGCAGCTGGGTGAAGACCCATTACTTCACAAATGGTGATAATGTAAGTAATATTTTTATTTTTCGACGTTGCAATAAATTATTTAAAAGATTTTCATTTTTCTATACAACTAGTTTCAATTTCAATGCCAAATGAAACATCATATATATATATATATATATATATATATATATATATATATATATATAACTATATATAAAACTCAATGATATTCGTCTCAATGAGTTTTGTCGAATGGCCACAAGGTGTCTGTGTGCAGAAATTTAGAAATTAAATTTATTTATGTATATTATTATAGTTATAAAATACACATAAATAAATTTAATTAAGCACCAATTTTTTATCAATAAAATTCCAGGGATTTGTTGAAATAAATGAAATGAAATGAGATGTATTCGTAAAAAACATAACTGTAATTTCTTAACTAATATTAATATTATAGTTTTATTAATTAATTAAACTTTCATCTTTTCATTCGTTCAATCAATTAATTGTGTTCTTTTTCTACAGTTATACAGATTTATGGCAGACAGACTTCTGGTTCACATTCCTCGCTGCATTTGTTTTGTGCATCGCCATAGACTTTTAAAATGCTCCATTCTCTACGTTGCAAAAACTTTTGTTGGGCGGTGAAGACCCATTATCACAAATGGTGTATTATTGAAACATCATATATATATATATATATATATATATAATGATTTACATATATTCATTTGTGTTCTTTTTTTACAGTTATACAGATTAGACTTCTGGTTCACATTTTCTCGCTGCATTTGTTTTGTGCATCGCCATAGACGCTCCATTCTCTACGTTGCAAAAACTTTTATTGGGCGGAGGTAATTATATAATGATTTATATTAACAATAACATAATTAAGAACATTTAAACAATTTTACAACATTTTGCTCCGCATATTAAAAAATCACGATTGCTTTCCCAAAAAACAGAATTATTAAAAAGAATTTAGCCATCATTATTCTGGTTTATAAAAAAATTCTAAAGATATTTTTTTTTTATACAACTTAGAATGGCAAACAAGCTAACGGTCCACCTGATGGATAGTGGTAACTATCATCTATAGACACGAGCAGTAATACCCAAGGGAAAGGAAAGGGTGGCCCATTCTATGCCTGAGACCGACAAGGCGGCACACAATATAGCTTTTGTCTAATTAGACAAATTAGGCTTAAATGCCATCTTTATTATTTAAATATTCTAAGATCATTTGATATTTTTTTTTACAGGAGGAAATAAAAGGCCAGCCCCAAAGGCAACTCACCATATACACGAGACAGATCACAAGATACGTTCGCCGTACATAGAGACCGCAGATATAAAAACTTCGTTATAACGTAGACAAAAAGTTAAAAATTAACTGTAAAAAAATAATTATTATAATTTAGGATTAAGTTCCACAAAAAAAAAAACCGACTTCATTTATGGCAAAACTAATTATACGTATTTTGCTTTGATAACTAAACTAGTGAATAGAGTTTGGTAAAGTTTCTATGTTTTTTTTTACAACTTAGAATCGCAAACAAGCTGACGGCCCACCTAATGGAAAGTGGTAACCGTCGCCTATAGACATGAGCAGTACCATGGACATAACAGAGTATACTGCTTCGCCCATGATACCCCCCACGCGTTGCCATTCCTGAGGACTCGGGTGTTATTCCTCTGTAACCTGTAAATTCACATTAACTGTCAAAAAAAAATTATAATTTACAACCGATTTTGATATTTTTTCTATGGAACTAATCTGCAAGTATTTTCTTTCAATTTTGGAAATCGGTTTATAATTGACAGATTTATGAGCTAAAAAACTTAAAAAAAAAAACTACCGAATTGTGAACATCCTCCTCCTCCTTTTTTGAAGTCGGTTCAAAATAGAATAATACAAAGAACTTGTGATATTGCGTATAGTTAAAACTTATGGGAACGTGGAATAAAATTAAAATATTTTAAAGTATGTATTAAGTAAACTATTAAGTTATGGGATCTCGTGATAGTAGTAAGTCATATTGTATTAAATTGTTTTTGTTTAGTATAATTTTTCTATCTAATGCAGTTTATATCTCTTATTTTTTAGGATTGTTGTCCTACAGATATTACAATGCCATAGAATCAAATAATATACTAAGTTTTCAATAAATATAACTTAAAGCCGCTATTAAAAAGTGTCTTGCATAGTTTAATTCAAATTTTTAAATTGATGGTAACTCTAAACTTTTCTATTGTATTTAAAACCATTACTAGATTTTTTATTATCAATATAGTGACGAATAGATTTAATGCGTTATTTATAATATTAGACACAAAAAACTTGTTTCATTTCAATGAGACAAAATAAGCAGTCCATCGATAAGAGTTTACACTCTGTTGCTCTCTTCTTGGAGACTTCTTGGACTTGGAGTACCATCTGTACTCGCTCCTGCATGCGTCCGGTGAAGCTGTAAAAGCCATCTGCGGTCAACAGCAAGAAAAGATAAAAAAAAAGGAGTAAATATAAAAAAAATTTGATAATTTTAATATTGGTGAACAAAACTCAATGTTCTTGTGCATAATTGAGAATAAAAGATTAAAAATATGAACTTAATTTATTGTTACTAACATATATTCATATATTTTTAGTTAAAATATATAATATTGATATTTTGTTAGTGGATATTGTTATAGCAATAAGTCGTAGTGATATTTGTATTATCACATAATGCAAAATATTAACAAAATATATTTATCATTTTCACATGTAATTTCATTTTGATTACGGTACACAATTCTAATTTATGTTTTTTTTTTGTACATTTCCAAAGACGTATTATGTACTTCTTCTTTCTACGCTTATCCCAATTATTATTTGGGGTCGACGCAATATGGTTTTATTCATATTACAAAAAGATTTCGCTTATAGTTTTACGACCGGCCGCCTGCCTGATGTCAACCCTCTTCGGGAATGCATTTGTCAATGGTTTCCGCCACCTACGATATGGAGGAAAGGATTGAGAAAAAAAGGAAGGGAACGTTGGGAATGCGTAAAGGAAATTAGTAAATAAGAGAACTATGTGGGAAAGGAAAGGGGGGACAGTGCAGTTGCGGAAAAGACTGGGACAGTGCAGCGGCTCGGGAGGCCGGGGTCGTATACACGTATGCGGTTATTCTAGAATCGGACAGATTTCTAGAGAACACCCCTGATGCGTAGACGTATTATGTACGTATGTAGTAAACTTTATACAGTGGATTAATTTCACTATTAAGTAATTTTTAATAATTATGAGACTACAGTAATTATATTTTACTATTGTGTAATGCTCTCGCTCGGCTGTAAGCAGAAGTAGATGGAGACGCATCGCGAGGACCTCAGGGTACAGAGGAATAACACCTGAGTCCTCAGAAATGGTAACTCATGGGGGGTATCATGGGCGAAACAGTTTACTCTGTTATGTCCATGGTACTGCTCATGTCTATAGGCAACGGTTACCACTTTCCATCAAGTGGGCCGTCAGCTTGTTTGCCATTCTAAGTTGTATAAAAAAATATTGCGAACGAGGGGCTCATCGACGATCCACTATCGTCATAAAGACCACGACCAGACTGTCAAGAGTCGTACAGACTTAAAAGAGAGAGATAATTCTATTTAACACTACAATAAATTATTTTTTTAAGACAGTGTACAGATAAAATTGTCTGACTTGCATATTTTATAAATATACAGGTTGTAATTATTTTAAGATTGTTTTTTAGAGATAAATCCTAATCTAATTAATATCTTTCGTATATTAATCCTTCTTCCATAATCAAAAATTATATATTACATGTACATATATATTTCCCACCCTTCAAACCGAAACATAGTCATGCAAACACAACTGCTTCACGGTTGAAACACAAATGGGACAGAGGTACGCAAGCAATCGACTTTTGTACAAAGTCTCCCTCTGGTAAAAACTACACGAATAGCAGCTTTCCTCATTAAATCTCATTTTTTCCCATACAAATATGTGTACTAAATGGTAAAAGGATGGGACAAATTTTACAAGTTACAGATATCCTTCTCGTATCTCTCGATGGGGAAAATTTTAATTGCGCCCAGGGAACGACTACTCAACAGCATTCTATTTGCGTTGATCCCATGAAAAATATCTTTCATCCGAATGTTTGGAGATGTGTGAAGAGGACCGTCTGAAAATGTTGACTGAGAAATACTTTATACGGTTTTTTAGGGTTCCGTATCGCCAAAAAACAAACGGAACCCTTATAGACTTCGTTATCTAACCGTCCGTCCGTCTATCAAGACCCTCTTCTTAGGAATGTGTGGAGGTATCAAATTAAAATTAGTATTACATACTTATATCTGTAATCTCTGCAAGCAATGAGAAAATCATGCTTCTAAATCGACGCAATCAAAAGATACCGCCGTTTATGCTCCATTTATATCGCATATTTTGACATTCGCAAAGGGAATCAAAACGTATAGAGTACTTCTAGTTGGCCTAGAATCGTGAAATTTGACAAGAAGCAATACCATGTAGCACGTGTAAAGTAAAAAATCCAAAAACTGTAAATTTGTAGTTATTTCACAATTTTTTTTAAGATTTTGTACAGAACCCTCGTTACGCGTGTCCGACTCGCACTTGACCGGTTTTTTTTGTATAAATATCGGACAATTTTTTATACTTCATAAAAACTTTTTATAAAGATTGCATTATACTCGTAATATATATTTTTGTATTTATCTTTAAGTGGCACAATTTTTTTATATAACTTAGAATTAAAAGTTAATAAATAAATAAATATATATCGTAGTTTAGCTACCGAACAGTTAACCCTTTGCATTCCAGTGGCGCCGATACGGCGCCCGGCCGATTCGAAGTGGCAACTCGAGCGGCGCTGCTGCGGCGCCCGAGTGTTTTAAAATTTTAAATCGAACTACGCTGCTACGACGCTATGGTCTTTGTAACTGGATCTCCTTATTTACAATATGCGATAAGATAGTTTTCACGGAAGTACTTTCGAGGACTAGGCACTGCTTACATTGCAAGCGAAAATGGCCTCGAGTGCAAAGGGTTAACACTAGGCTCCAAGCAGCGATATAATAATTTGCTTGAAGTTGCCTCGTTTACAGGTAAAACACATGCCCCAAAACGGGCGTGAACAGAATGGCAGTCGGAGATTTTACCAGAGGGAGACTTTGTACAGAAGTCGATTGCTTGGGTACCTCTGTCCCATTCGTGTTTCAACCGTGAAGCAGTTGTGTTTGCATGGCTGTGTTTCGATTTGAAGGGTGGGATATGGCGTGAATTTACAGGGTACAGAGGAATAACACCTGAGTCTACAGGAATGGCAACGCTTGGGAGGTATCATGGGTGAATCAGTATACTCTGTTACGTTTTGTTTTGTTTTATACAACTTAGAATGGCAATCAAGTTGACGGCCCACCTGATGGAGAGTGGTAACCGTCGCCTATAGACATGAGAAGTACCATGGACACTATACTTTGTTATGTCCATGGTACTGCTACATACATACATACGTACTAGTCACAGCATAAACAAAATAATTCTAACCAAATAACCAGTGATATGGACTTACGCAAGATAACACCTATGTAATTCAGTAAAATAAATAAATAGACAGAATCATTACAACATTAGATTTTTTAAGGGTTTTTTTTTATTTAGCAGATAAGAAAATCTCTAACAAAGCAACTATAAAAAATTATGATATAAAGGAACTTGTAAACAAGTGTATTTGAATTAAAATGATTTATTTTTATTCCAATCATAACGTTTCGTTTGATCAAACTGTAGAATCTAAAAAGGATCCTTGCTCGCTATTGACTTTCACTAAATAATAGTCAGAAACGACGATATTCCCAGAAAAATTAAAGTGACTAAAGGCTTATATTGTTCTTTATTTTTTTATTTTATTTTATTTATTAGGCGCACATAACAGAAGTTTACAAATAAAAACTTAAATTATAATATGCAAGTACATAATGGGTATCAGGTAAACTTGCCACAACATGTGCACACAGCGTGATTCAATAATAAATGCGACTGCAACAAAGCCATTCGGTTGCAACTATTAGTGAAAAATTTAAACATAAAAATAAACATAAACATAAAGAAAGTTAAATAAAAAACCAAAACAAAATTATTTAAGAAATTTCTAAATATTACATTATTTTATATAATTGTTGTTCTAAGGATTGCTGGCGGCAACTATGAGAAGAATGATAGTTGTAACAATGATTTACAAATACAATAAACAACCTCCCCCTTCCGTACTCGTCTCCCTACTATAGGCACTACAAATGAAGTGACAAGAGTATTGTGCGATGTCAAGGGATGGAAATTGAATGAACGAATTGAGTAGTAACAATTTAATTAACACCCAACCTAAAATTCAATTTAAATTACTTAAATATTTAAAACTGCATTCCACAAATAAATCGACCTCAATTTGTGATAGAATCAGTTATTTTTATTTAAAAATTAAACTGCTAAACCGATTTATGTAAAATGTCTATGGAACCGATCTTGAAATATGTGCTTTTAAATAAAAAAATAATTTTCCAAATCGGTTTAGAACTGACGAAGTTATGAAGTAACAAACAAAAAAAATACAGCCGAATTGAGAACTTTCTTTTGAAAGTCGATTGAAAACATTGTTCGAAGCCTATTTTAAACTAAACGATTCTTTGAATGAAAAATGTGCACGGTGTTAGTCAATCGTGCACGGGCTTTTTAACCCATTATCTGCCAATATTTTTTTTTCATAAAAATCTTCGTTTTTAAGTTATATTTAATAAATTATTGTAGAGATATGTTTATTTAATTTACTTTGTTGCATTTTTGTGGGAAATTACGAGGATTTTTATGTGTCAGTCACATGTGACTGACAAAGCGCCAACGGAGAAAAATTACGCGTCGCATAGCCCCATAGTGACTGACAAGACGGTCAATGTGTTAATGACCATAAAAATTTTAGATATGCATTTAAAGAAACAAACATAACGTTAACAGAGATTTAAAATAGTAACTGTTGAGTTTCTTGCGGGCTCTTCTCAGCAGATAACAACTCTCTAAACCTCGCAGTAGATTCATAGAAAATTTACGATTTAAAAGTGCTTATAAACGAGTCTATTTGAACAAACACGATGAAGCAACTATCTTATCCAGTAATATTATTAAACACATCCTATATATATCAACGCCACACATTGTAACTTTTAATTTACTCACATGTAATTTATCAGTAGCGTTCAAACATTGCAAATCTATATAATTATATTTTTATTTTACATTACTATAAACAGACTCCGTAACTAGTAGGAAATCAGATTGTACAGAAACTGTATCGTTTCATGATCGTTTTAACAAGTACTAAATTAATAGAGTGATAAGTGAATTTTAATTGTTTAATTAAATAAAAAGAACACAAGATGACTAGTGAAAAAGATCAGGAAAAACATGTGGAAGATTTGAATAGAGATTTGGTGAAAAGTAAAATTTTATAATTGTTATTCAATTAACTCGTTAAAATTTTAAGATCAGAAGGCAATTACCAAAAACGGCACCCGGATTATATTGAAACAAAATTAATTACTATTTTCGAGTTATAAACAAAATTTTGTAGGATGGTTATAATATAATGGCACTTTGCCATTGTCGTTTAAAATTAGTTTAGTTTAATAACTTTGTGGAGGAGCGTGAAATGGGATTGTTGGTAATGGGAATTAACACACCTATTACAAGCAATATACCTTATCAGGTCGATCTCCTCGCGGTTCCCTCTGGAAACCATCGTGATTGATTCATTGGTGAATTTGCCACGATGGGCTAACTGACCTGCTTGATCCTCACTTATCATCCCTCACTGGTGTCCCGCAAGTGTATAACGATAGCACAGGCGAGGACACCATTGCATTATCATACTTTAAAAAAAAAGTAATAAACGTTACTATTAATTCTAGTCCAGCATCATACACTTGTTAATAAATAAAATCAAATTTGGATACGTTTCATCTTAGGCCTATCATAATGTATATTGTCTTATATGATTTGTATTACTATACACGTTTTACTAAACGTGATATCTTTGCTAATTATAAACTAGCTGTGCTATGGTATCAACACGGTTTCTTTTCCTTGTCACAGTCTAAAAAACTCTTTCTAGCATGTCGTCTAACAGTGCCTTTATTTTATTGAATTAGGTGTTATCTTGCGGAAGTCGATATCACTAGTTATTTTATTAGAATTATTTTGTTTAATTCCACTACCATTAGTACATGTATGAATGCCAACATTCGAGACAACTATTACCAGAAGTTCTACAATCTTCCATATTAACTATCAATCTCCGACTACCATTTTGTTCATGCACATTTTGCACCACGTGTTTCTTCTTTAAATGAGGCATTTATTGGCAAATTATTAGATCGCTCGAAGCCTGTTAACCGTTCCGCAGTTTGAGTGCCAAATAAAAAGGCATTCGGAGATTGATGGCTAATATCGAAGGTTATAGAACTTCTGGTAGTAATAATAGTGATCAATCTTCTTGTGTTAACAGTCACATGTATACTGACGGTAGCGGAATTAAACAAAATAATTCTAATCAAAGAAGCAACAATGCCTTCTTTTCACGTGTACCTAATAAAATAAATTTCCAGACTACGGTCTCGGTTTTCGACATGTGCAAATGTTATGCATGGGAATATGCATAACAGTTTTATTTATGGCAAGAAGCAGTATGGCCGTGGCAGTGCTAGCCATGTCTGATGTGAAAAGGAAAAACGACACCAATATAGTTGTAAGTATCGCCTGTATAGTTAATAGTGGAAAATTTATTGCTTAATAATTATTTACTACATAACATTTCATCTGTTAATTGTATGTGTGGGCGAAAAGACTGTATGCTGATATGGAAACATGGTGTTTTTAGAAAGATAATATTATTACATAAAAAATATTCAAAGCAATCCGACGGAGCAAAAAGCGAACGAAACAAAACTAAACTGACACAGACTTCAAATTACATACAAAACATCTTTTTAATAAAATTAAAAAAGAAACTAAAAAGGTGCGTCGTGCACAGTATGAATGACTAAACGAGTATACTTTATTTGCATTGTACAATACCTATAGGAAATAAGCAAGGCAATTTACAAACACAACGATACAATTGTATAAGTACAGTGAGGCGGTTTTATTGCTGAGAGCGATCTTTTCAAGACAATCTTAGGGTAATGGACTAATTGTTATACAATGTAGGTATGATAGTATTGTATAATTAAGAAAGTACCTTAATTTTGCTGTTTGTTTCCCAAATAAGAATAAAGTAAATATTATATATGATGAGATTTATATAGCGTAGGTGACTGATAAAAAAGGAATTTATAAAAATTAATTTCCTAAGAGATTAAAACTGGGTTTGAAAGTCTCTATGGAATTTAGTTGATTTATTTAGTTTACACGTGAAACATTCGATTTGAATTCATCCAGAGCAACAGTTAATATTTTTATGAACTTGAGGCTTTTAATGAATTTATTCCTAAAGGGGTAAAATAAAGAATGAAAGTCAAAAACGAACAAGGCCACAAGCATAAACTAGTATAAATATGATTGCTAACTGTAATGTACAGGTTTTTTTTATTCAACTTGGAATGGCAAACAAGCTGACGGGCCACCTGATGGAAAGTCGTAACCGTCGCCTATAGATATGAGCAGTACCGTGAACATTACAGAGTATACTGTTTCACCCATGATACCCTCCATGCGTTGCCATTCCTGAGGACTCAGGTGTTATTCCTCTGTACCCTGTAAATTCACGCCATATCCCACCCTTCAAACCGAAACATAGCCATGCAAACACAACTGCTTCAGTGTAGAAACACGAATGGGACAAAGGTACCCAAGCAAACGACTTTTGTATAAAGTCTCCCTCTGGTATTAATATAGGTTGGCTATGTTTTTACATTATATTTGGATAAAAATGATCTAGGATTTTATGCGAGGTTCATGAGATCTATTTTTCATCAGTTATTTTTTTTTTAGCCAATATCAAATAATTTGGTAGTTCTCCTGTTTGAAAATAATAACCATTGTCTAAAATATGAACAGTACCATGGAAATCGTAGAATACTGTAACAATAATAATACGCATTTGCATTCCAGATGAACGACAAAGCACAGGGAATTTCCATTCCGTGTTTTATATCAACTTGTTCTTCTCTTGCATAGATTTTATGTCATTTATTTCCCTAGGGATGCAAAAGGCATAATGATATTTTTACTCTATTACCGCAAAGACTAATAAATAAAATTAACACTTTCAGATTTACGACTGGGACCCAAGAACCCAGAATATCATCTTGTCATCATTTTTTTGGGGTTACACGACGCTACAAATACCAGCTGGGATATTATCCAAAAAGTTTGGTGGAAAAATTATTCTGTTATTTGCCTTGTTAGCCAATGGGGTTTTGTGTTTACTCATTCCAACATTGGCGGCGTTGGTAAGATGTGATAATATTTACCTATTAATAATACACAAGCAAACGTCTCGGCGTGGCATGGTTGCAAATTGTTTGTACGTGCACATACAAATCTTTCTTAAATATATTCATATCAAAGAGTAAGAGGATTAATAGACAGACTCGAATAGTAGCAATAAGTTGATTATGATTTGATGGCGAAATCAAGTGTTTGGAACACATGTATGGCATTGATTATGAAATAGATGCAACCGTATACACACATACAGACATAAATACGGTCATGACTTTCTTAAATTTTACGAAAACGCGCAATATTTTCTTCAACAATGTTGTATAGAAGATAAAATACCACATTATCACTATTTTAATTTACTACTCCTTCAGCTTCCAAACTTTAGACAGAACTTAAAATCAAAATTAGGTATTCACTTGGATGACGAGGAAAAAAGAAATTACTTTATCCTCTTCATGTTAGTTTTAATAAACAATGTCATTGGAATGAACTAAATTAATCAAACTAAATAGATTATGATAGGTTAAAACCTAGACTGCGAAATAAAGTTAAGTAAAGAACACATACTAATGAAGATGCTAGAGACAATATTATCTGTGTTCTAAGAGTTTGCAATTAAAATAAATAAATCATCTTACATTGCAAAAATGTGTTATAAAAGTATGAAATTTATCTTATCAAGATTTTTTTCTGTTTGTTATGCAATTTTCTTTATAATTGTTGCGTAGACTTCTATTAGCATGCACGATATATTTGTCCATCTCCAGAAGAGTGGATGTAGGTAATTTTTTTATTGCCTAAACCTTTCCTTTATATTTTTAAACCAATGCCATGAATTGTATAATTATTTTGTTATTTCGACCTATTCGTTATGTTTATTTATGACAATAAAGAGTTTTCAAAAATTCCATTTTCAAAATTTTTTCAAATATAGGTTACTGATTCTCATTAACAATATAGGTTTCTATAAATGAAAGTCTTTTTTATAAAATCAGTTGAGTTTATGAATTTATCAAAAACAAACAAACAAATCTTTCCTCTTTATAATATTAGTACAGAGTGTTAAGACGTACCTGTGTTTCAGGGCGGTTGGCCTCTAGTGTGCATGTCTCGTGTTGCAATGGGTCTGACACAGGCCTGCCTTTTCCCGGCGAGCCATACTCTCCTTGGACAATGGCTGCCCCCTAATGAGCAAACATCTTACTCCGGTATTGTGTATGGAGGTAAACATCGACTGGATTAGAATTGTTATAATTCATATTGCTGATATTAAGAATCGTTTTTATTTGTAAGTTAATTTATTTTATATAATTTTAGAATGGTAAACAAGCTGACGGTCCACCTGATGGAAAATGGTAACCGTCGTCTATAGACATGAGCAGTAGCCTGGACATAACAGTTTCGTCTTTGATACCCCACATGCGTTGCCATTTCTGAGGACTCAGGTATTATTCCTCTGTACCATGTAAATTCACTGCCATATATCACCCCCCAAACCGAAACACAGCCATGCAAACACAACTGATTCATGGTAGAAACACAAATGGAACAGAAGTATCTAAGCAAACGACTTTTGTACAAAGTCTCCCTCTGGTAAAATTAAATAAATTGTAAATTGCTTGGATCCTTGAACAACTCGAATTTTTTTATAAACTTTTATTATTTCAACAAAAAAATTAATTCATAGGAAAATTACTATGATTTAAATAGATTAGTGTAAACAATTATATAACACTGCTTAATACATTCGAAATAGAAGATGTGTTATTAAAAGAAAAATTAAATTAGGTAATTAATCAATTGAATTAGTCAAATATTTGAAATTTATGAGAAAGTTTCTAATAAACATAAATAGAAATTTTAGTGTCTGTATCATAAATATTAAAAAAAAAAAAAATTCAGTAAATCAGTACCATCATTTCAAGTGTTAACTGTCCACTGCTGAACATAAGCCTCACCAGTAGACTGCCATAAGGCATCGTTTCGAACTACCTGCATCTAATAACTCCCTGCAATATATTTAAAGACGTCACTCCACCTAGTTCATCTTATACTACATTTGAAGCGTTTTCATCATGTAGATAGTTAGATAGATACTCTTTATTGTTTCCTCCAAAAGATTATAATAGTAAACCTATTATAAATAAAAACAATTACAAGAAATAATCACAATGAGAAAACAATGGGCGGCCTTATCGCTAAAAGCGATCCAGCCAGACAACCTGTGGATGGAGAGGAGTAATTATAAACGGTTTGATGTAAACATATACATCATCTTATGTGTCTTGAATAAATTACTTTTTAGTAATAAGTCCGCCTTTCTATATATATATATATATATATATATATATATATATATATATATATATATATATATATATATATTATTGTGGCTCCCCCTTAGGAGCACGCTTTATCCCGGATATTAAGTTCCAGGTTAAGCATCTATTACTTTTAATTTTTATGCTAGTTTCCTTAATTTTTTTTCTTTCCATCCATTCTTTCACTCCGTTTATATTTCATTTCCTGTCACTTTTATTTATTTCCTAGTGGAGTTCGTAATTCCTTTGTTCATAGGTTTTCCGGTAGTGGTTGGACCACAATCCTTTGGCATTGATGTTTACACGTCACCCATCCCACTGTCTGTGCATCAGTTTGTTTTTGGTTTTGTCATGTTATATGGATTAATAATTCCTTATCTTACAGCTTTTTCTTTATTTATCTATTTTCATGTTTATTTTCCAATAATTATATATTTATTTTATATTATTATATAACTATATTATATATTTCCACTTTTTTATTACCAACTTTCTTATGCTAAGGGTTACTTATTTAGTATAAGTCCCTAGCATCCATCTCATTTATTAACATTTCAATTCTTTCTACATCACACATATTATTATATTACTACATATTTTACTATATTTATATACTATACATTTATACTTATACTATTATTTTACATTTCTTATCACTTATTTGCCTTTCTATATTTATACTCGTATCAACGTTCAAGTGTACCAATTATCAATGGATTATATTTTTTTATTTCCTATATTGCTATATATGCTTAATGCAAATAATCATTTCTAATAACTATTATATCAAATATTATTTCAGGTGTTCAGATCGGTACAATACTGTCAATGCCAATATCAGGTATACTAGCCGACACCTCAATGGGTTGGAAGTCCATATTCTACACTATGTCTGGCTTGCAATTCGCAGTGGCGATTATCTGGTACTTCTTCACAGCCAGTGCACCTAGAGAACATAAGTTTATCTCGAAAGAAGAAAGGATTTATATTGAATCTCGACTTAACATTAAAGATACAGGGGTAAATATTATTAGCATAACGTATAAAGATTGATCATTTACTCATACATAATTTAGTTCGCCTAAAGCCAAATCATCATCTAAATCTTCAGTAATGAAGGCATGTTTCTAATTATCTATCTAATAAGCCATATTGACCCACTACTGGATGTAGGCCTCGATTTTGTTGTCTCCTATAAAAGTTCTTTGCTAACCTCATCGACTATTTCCCAAAGCAATTATCGAAAACAAAACAGAATCTCAATATATCCTGCGATTATACTCGTGTCATGTTGGTAAATAGCCCATTATAAATCTTCCACAAAGAATGAGCTATCAAATGCAAAAAGAATTTTTCAAATTCAATCGGTAGTTCCAGAGATTTTTTGTTGTTGGATGAAAATGGATTGGTAACCCCGCCCGCGCTAACGGGATACGCTGGCGGAGCACCAGTGAAGGGTGATCGATGAGAATGAAAACAGGCCATTTAGCCTATCATGATGAATTCATCTTGAACAATCAATCATGATGGTTTCCAGGGGGAAACGCGTGGAGCTCGACCTGTTTAGGTATATTGCTAGCAATGGGATTTTTAGTCTTCATTACTAACAATCCCTTTCCCCCCCAAGTTCCAGAGTTCCAAATTAAGAAATTCTTCGGTATACTATTATAGATTTATAGAATTTATTTTTAACATACCTATGTTATATAGAAAAGCTATTTTTACTTCAGTTTATTAGGAATGAAAAAAAGTAAGATATATTTTTAATTGAGTAAACTTAGATTTAAGTATTTTTGAAAAGTACTTTTTTCATTATTTTACGAACATCCGGAATGCAATTTTAGCCAAGAACGAACAAGAATAATTTCGATGACCTCGCAGTATTAAGCACGTTACTTTAAAAAAAAATACGAAGTAGCTTAGGTTTGGGTGTTTAAGGTGTCTCCAGATAATACTTGATTCCAATAACAGTGTATCCTAGCTTGTATATCAAGTCATTGATTTGATTACGTGTCATTTATTATTGTCATCATTTACGTATATTTACATACAGAAGGAAAAAAAATATAACCCTTGATACGACACGACGAACTTATGAACATTATAATAGAAGATAAGATAGAAGGAAGGAGGGGAAGAGGATGACCATGGTATAGTTAAATTAGGCAGATCAAGGAAGGAATTGGTGTCGTGTCGTATCAAGAGGTGAAAAGACTCGCTGACAATCGTAATGAGTGGCAAGAGCTCCACCGACAAGAACGCAGCTCTCAAATAGGATAGATAGACGTATATTTATAAAACTATAACAATAAACATAATTAATATGTTTTAAAAAAATGTTAGACATTGATATTTGTTTTTAATTTTCAGACCAAGCTACGGATTCCATGGCGAGTGATATTAACTTCGAAGCCTCTGCTTGCTACTTTATTGCCGCATCTCGGTTTCGCTTCGGCATTCATGATAGTGTTTGTTGATATGCCAATGTACATGGAAAGTGCTTTGGGCATATCCTTGAAAAATGTAAGGTTGCTATTTTATTTTAGTTATCGCTCTAAATTATCTATGATATTAAAATCAAGAAAATTGTATCAGAACTTTACGTATTATTTATATTCTTCCTTTATTATTCTTTGAATGCATCTAAGATTGCAAATGTAAAAACTTATCTATGCAATGAATTTTAATAACGATGTTTTATTTGTATGCAGAGTTCAGTATTGTCTGCATTCCCATACGTCGGCATGTGGGCCGCAGGTTTCATTGCTGCTATCGTTTCAGAGAAACTCTGTAATACGGGAATCTTAACACGAAACGCTTGTAGGAAGACATTTAATTCTATCGGTAAGAAATTGAATACATTTATTTATTTTCATGAAATCATCATAAAAAAGTATTATTTTAAGAACCAGTATAATTTTTTTAGTGGAATTGCGTTAGAACTTTTCTTTGTGGTCCAAATCATTTCAGAGATAAATTTAAGGAATGGTACCTTAGAATCTGATATAACGACCTATCCTGTGTTATTATTTAAAAAGAAAATAAAAATTTCTATAATTGAGGGAAAAGGTGTTATGCATTCATATAGTTTTTTTTTTATCATTTATCTATTCATAATAATATGTATACTGGTAGTCAATATTTTGATAATACAGTATTTGCCATGTGGTCCCACCATAGAATAGATAGCATATTGGGACCACACGTCATAGAATAGACTGCCTATTCTATCACTTTCCCGTGAGTATCGTATGAGGCAACTAAAAGAACTCATTGGTCAAGGGACCTTAATACTTGGACAAGAAAAAAAGCTGACCCAAGTAGGTAGTTCTTTACAAACATTATTAGATTTCAAGATGAAATGGCTTACTGAATGGTAATGTTCAAAGTCAATATAGGCCATGGATAGATTTTTACAAATGGACAATAAAGAAGGAAAGGAACGTAATGATCAGGGGATGGGCAGCAGCGTCCTTGTTAAACCACAACAAGCCTAACTGTGATTGCCCATCTTCCTGCCGAACACTGTAACTGTAAACTAGCAAAACTCCTCTTATGGGGAAGGCCTATATTCAGCATTAGGCGATAGACAGCTGATATTAATATATAAAAATATAATGATAGCAATATTATTTACCACTTATTTAATATTAAATGGTTTTCAGGTATGTTTGGAGTTTCCACCGGTTTAATCATTTTATCCTTCTTGGGTCCTCGACATGCAACGTTTGCTGTAATAGCACTCATCGGAGCGATGACATTAGGAGGCTTTACAATGGCTGGATTCATAGTAAGTTTAATTCTTTTTTCTCAAACATGCTTGGAAATGTGAGCATTATTTTGACAATCTTCTTAGAGATTAATCTAAATTGCCGTGCTGGCTAGATACATGCGAGCAGCGGCCGGCAAAAGTTGTATGAAAATCCGTATCTGTCGTTTTTTGCGGCCAGATAAATTACTATATAAACACATATCTGTTCTGTAATTTAAAAATGGAATGACCTTTTACTTCGAAACATGGCTACCAAGGAGGTAACTAGTAAAAGATTTTATTTAAATTTCGAACTTGCTTGCAAATTGAACTTAAACAGTAAAATTGTGTTTTTGATTTCCGCGCGTTGTTTGAGAAAAGTGCTATACAAGCCTTGGCAACAATTAGGCATTGATGGACTCACGTATGTGTGCCTCGGCTACGCTTCGGCCCACATCTGCACGTTCGTCCATCAATACTTCAGTTGCTGACCGCTGCAGTAATGTACTATACCTCGATTCTTTATTCCCTACTAAATATTCAATATTTTTGCTGGGCTTTGTTATGCATCTTCTAAAAACATTTACTTTATTTCTTGTGAAATTTTAAATTTTTCACAATTTTGTTAATCAGGATTTTATATATATTCTTTATTGCACTTGTAAATTGCATGTGATATAGCATTTATAGATGTTGTGAGCAAGTTTGAACAGAGATCTCTTCCAGCCAACCCAATACAGTTAGAAAACAGGTCGTTAGCGGGCAGCTGAATTGCTACAACTATTAATCTTTAAAATACATAAACAAATATACAGTTAAATAAACAGTACAGTTAAAAAAAATATTAAAATATATAATAAAATATTACATAAATACATATACTATAAATAAATATAATACCTACCTACTTATATAATAAATGTCAAAATAAATGAATATACTACGTACATTAAAAATTTGGCTTAATGCTTTTAAGATGCCATGCGTTATGGGCGAAACAGTATACTCTGTTATGTCCATGGTACTGCTCCTGTCTATAGACGACGGTTACCACTTTCCATCAGGTGGGATGTCAGCTTTTTTGCCATTCTAAGTTGTATAAAAAAAAAAAAGATTTGACAATTCAATTAGAAAAATAAAGAAATTAAAACACAAATGAAATAAAATGTAATTTCAAACTTTTCTTAAAAGAGGTAATAGAAGAACTCTCTTGTATGTGGGAAGGGAGTTTGTTCCACTGGGCAGCTCGATACGAGAAAAAGTCGCCTATAAAGTGTTATTGCTGTTCAAGTAATTTTTATTACTTCAGTTCAATGCAGTTATCGCTTTATGTTTGGAAATATACATTTTATATCGTTGATATGATGTCACAATGTAGTCTATCAATGAGAGCCGGACGGGCTTGGGTCCTGAGTCTTACGGTCGGGCATTGTGTCACTTGGATCACAATGACTATTCATAGCTTCATAAATTTGATAAGAGGATTTATGTACGTTGCAAGTGGTAAACTGTATCTTCGACAAACTAAAATGACAACTGCTGTTAGCTATGTGATGCAGAACAATATCGAAAATGGTTTAGAAACAATACCATTACCCTACGCGTATTGATTGTATTTTTAGAACTAATCTATATCTATAATAAATCTGTAGAGAGGTCAATTCTGTACATGAAATATATTTACAAAATAACTATCAGGCGGTGATTAGTGGTCGATACTGATGCCAAAAATGCAATCAGTAAAATTTTTGTCTGTTTGTCTGTATGTTCGTTATAGAAACAAACACTACTCGACGGATTTTAACGAAGCTTGGTACAATTATTCTTCCTACTCCTGGGCAGGTTATAGTATACTTTTCATCACGCTACGATCAATAGGAGCAGAGTACTGAAGGGAAATGTTGGGAAAACGGGAGAAGTTACTTCATTTTTAAACTTCCGTCGCGTGTGCAGCGTTAATGGCCACTTTTTAAAATGTAAAAATGTCCACCCGTACGAAACCGGGACGGGCCGCTAGTACTATATGGTATATATATATATAGAGTCATATAAAATCTGCCGTATCTGCCGTGATCTCAGCATAGGCTACCCTTTTCTTTCACATAGGTATCGCAAGAGGTGACTAAGGAAGGGCGAGGTACGGACAGCAGTGTCCCTCTTAAACCATATCTAAAGCCTAACTGCGGTTGCTAATCCGCCTGCCAAGCGCAGCACCCACTGGAAAACTTTCAAGGGGAAATCTATGTTCAGCAGTGGACAGTAAATGGCTGATACGATAAAGATATAAAATGAATCTTATAAATATTCATGTATATCTAATATTAATGTCTGTAGCATTATTTGAAATAATTTATTATTTATATTCAATTTTCTACTACGTCTTACATCAAATTCTTTCTCGTTCACGTTGGAAATATGCACGTTTATTTATTATTTATTTATTTACAAGAAACATGGTAAGTGTATAGATGTTACAATAAGTATAAGTCCTTATATTTCGCCATAATTAGGCGTGCAAATATTAAAACTTAAAAAGAATAAATGTTAAATGAGTCATTAAAATTCGATATTTTAAATAAAAATAATACATCAAAGAATGTCAGACACTTGTCAACAATAACAAAGAAAGAAATGTCACTGTCAAATCGTGAACTATTGATGACAGCTGCATTGTAACACGATAGGTAATTCAAGTAGGTTGTTTACCTTTCTGTATCAAAAACTCTTGCACACTGTAAAAGGACTCCTCAACAAGCCAATGTTTTAATGAATCTTTAAATTTTCTAAATGGCAGTTCTCGTGTACTTTTTGGTATTTTATTATAAATTTTGATTGTCATTGAATAACAATTTTTATGATAAAGTGTGCTTCTACAGGATTTTCATTATTCAAAATTATTTTAAAAATATTCTATCTTATATTATTTAAAATAATTATTATTGATTATATTTTCTATTACAGGTCAATCAATTAGATCTGTCCCCAAACAATGCTGGTATAATAATGTCCCTGTCAAACTTTATATCCAATATTGGTGCTGTATCGATGACGCTCGCAGCTAGTGCTATTATTGGACAAGATTCTGTAAGTTATCTATCATTGTCAAGTATTTCCTTCTATTTACAAATATTGGAGGCTAAAGCTTTTATATTAGCTTTGTGGTATACACAACTTTATATAGACATATCTTACCTATACTTATAATAAATCTGTAGAGAGGTCAATTCTGTACATGAAATATATTTCCATAATAATTATCAAGGGATACTTAGTGATCGATACTGATGCCAAAAATGCAATCAGTAAAATTTTTGTCTGTCTGCCTGTCTGTATGTTCGTTATAGAAACAAAAACTACTCGACGGATTTTAACGAAACATGGTACAATTATTCTTCATACTCCTGGGCAGGTTATAGTATACTTTTCATCACGCTATGATCAATACGAGCAGAGCAGTGAAGGGAGATGTTGGGAAAACGGGAGAAGTTACTCCATTTTTAAGATTTCGTCGCGTATGCAGCCTTAACGGCTACTTTTTAAAATGTAAAAATGTCCACCTGTGCGAAACCGGGACGAGCCGCTAGTATACAATATAGAGATATTGTCATCATAACAAAAAAGTCAATGTCAAATATAGATTCTAGCATAATGACTAATACTGTTTCTAATCAGGAAATTAGAAATATTTCCTGTTTAAATTCATTATAGAAAAAAAATCCAAGAATTCTCAATTTCAATGGTGTAAACCGTTTCCATCATCTTTCTCTGGTACTTCTTTAATTGTTATTTATATTTATTACCAGAAGGAGACTTTGTACAAAAGTTGATTGCTTGGATAACTCTGTCCCATTCATGTTTGAACCGTAAAGCAGGTGTGTCTGCATGGCTGTGTTTCGGTTTGAAGGGTGGGATATGGCGAGAAATTTACAGAGTACAGAGGAATAATACCTGAATCCTCAGGAATGGCAACGCATGGGGGGTATCATGGGAGAAACTGTAACTCTGTTATATCTATAGCTCATGTCTATAGGCGACGGTTACCACTTTCCATCAGGTGGGTCGTTAGCTTGTTTGCCATTCTAAGTGGTATATAAAAAATATTATTTGCAGACAGATGTCAGCCGCTGGCGTATTGTATTTCTTTCCAATGCAGTTCTATGTACGGCCGCCAACGTGTACTACTTGATATTTGGATCTACAGACAGGCAAGAATGGGACGATCCTAATTATTTGGACAAGAAAAAAGCTGACCCAGGTGGGTATTATTTACACATATTAGTAAGTTTTAATTAATCAGGATGCAGGTGGCGCTAAACCATTTCTTATGGCAGTCTACGAGTCCCCCCCCCCCATAGGCGGATTAAAATGATAATATGATTATTAAGTTTCTAGATAAATTACCTTATTTGATTTATTTTATTTAAAAAAAAACCTATGGAGATGCGTATTTGGAACGTCACGGTTTATAAGAGACAAGAATTAATGCCAGAGGGAGACTGTACAAAAGTCGATTGCTTGGGTACCTCTGTCCTATTAGTGTTTCAACCGTGAAGCAGTTGTGTTAGCATGGCTGTGTTTTGGTTTGAAGGGTGGGATATGGCGTGAATTTACTGAGTACAGAGGAATAACACCTGAGTCCTCAGGAATGGCAACGCATGGGGGGTATCATGGGCAAAACAATATAGGTACTCTGTTATGTCCACGGTACTGCTCATGTCTATAGGCGACGGTTGCTACTTTCCATCAGGTGTACCGTCAGCTTGTTTGCCATTCTAAGTTTAATAAAAAAAATTTAGGTAAACTATAATAATTTATTTGGGTTATCTTAACATTTTGATCAGGTTCATTGACCCCGTTACTTCCCAACTTTTATAAACCATTGTATGTCTATTAACAAATTTCTTAAAATTGTATAATAAAGATATAAAACTCGGTAATCGCTAAACTCTACTCTGGCAAAGTCATTAACAATCATTTTATCTATAACTAGCGACCCGCCCCGGCTTCGCACGGGTGCACATTACATCACATCGCATTAGAAACGTTTAAATTTATCAATGTTCCTTTACAATATTATTCATGTATTATACATATAAACCTTACTCTTGAATCTATCTATCTACTAAAAAAACTGCTTCATAATCCGATGCGTAGTTTTAAAGATTTAAGCATTCATAGGGAGAGACAGACAGCGACAGCGACTTTGTTTTTTTTTTGATGGGTGAAAATGGAATGGTAAGCCTACCTGCGCTAACGGGATACACCGGCGGGGCACCAGTGAAGGATGATAGGTGAGGATGAAGCAGGCCAGTTAGCCAATCGTGACGAATTCAACAAGAATTGTTCACGATGTTTTCCAGGGGGAACCACGTGGAGGTCGACCTAATGGGGCATATTACTAGCAATAGGACTGTCAAATTCCATTGCTAACAACCCCTTTCCCCCCCGACTTTGTTATATATAATACTATGTAGTGATGCCTGTATGATTAATATGTATTTTTCCTTTTACAGAGGAAACAAAACCTTTCAAAATGCAAGAGAAAAAGGAAGAAAAATTAAACATGGACAAAACAATTTGATATGTTAATGTTAATTTGAGAACATTTTTTTAATAAATCAATTTAAATGTCGTTTTATTTATAATTAGAACATATTTGTGATAAGATATAAGGAATACGACGTATCATTAATTCTTTCAAAGTCTCACCAGAGGGAGACTTTGTACAAAAGTCGTTTACACCTCTGTCCCATTCGTGCTTCAACGTCGAAGCAGCTATGTTTGCATGGCTGTGTTTCAGTTTGAAGGGAGAGATATGGCAGTGAATTTAAAGGGTACAGAGGAATAATACCTGAGTCCTCAGGAATGGCAACGCATGGGGGGTATCATGGGCGAAACAGTATACTCTGTTATGTCCATGGTACTGCTCATGTCTATAGGCGACGGTTACCATTTTCCATTAAGTGGGCTGTCAGCTCGTTCTAAGTTGCATAAAAAAAACCTCCTAGTTATATTTTTTATACCAAATAGATACCTAATAATTATTACTATTGTAATTTGAATTAGTAATATCTTAATTAGGCCGTTAAATATGACCAGAAACCTAACCGCAAAATTTTGTTAATGTTTGGAGGTCGTTTGATAATTTCTCAGAAACGATGCTTGATAAAAACATTGTTTTATTTTTCCTGTAATATTCACACATATTAGGAACTGTAATTATTTCGGATTCTTTTTTTCAGAAACGGACATGAGGAATCGTTTTTCTTATATTTTCGGTCATAACTAAAAAAACTATGTAGCATAAAAATAAATAAAAATCAATCTTAAAATGTACAGACGAAGCTCTTTTACATAGTATCCCACTTAGACTGGTAGGTCCATTTTAAAATTTTGAGTATCTGTTTTGGACCCTAGAGGGGGAATTTGGTCAAAAGTCGATTGCTTGGGTACCTCTGTCCGTACAGCAGTTGTGTTTGCATGGCTGTGTTTCGGTTTGAAGGGTGGGATATGGCGTGAATTTACTGAGTACGTAGGAATAACACCTGAATCCTCAAGAATGGCATCGCATGGCGAAACTCTGTTATGTCTATGGTACTGCTCATGTCTATAGGCGACGGTTACCACTTTCCATCAGGTGGAGAAGTGGTGGTTTCTTTTTGGAAAGGTATGATAAAAACTAATAACGTTTTACTTAATCTTTAATACATGGACTTAAAAAAAAAACAACACTTGATAGTCTTTAATTAACATTTCACAAAAAGCAACATGAATTAAACTCACTTCCAATCATAGTACTCATGAATACAATTACGAAATTGTTCAGTCTTGATCACATAGTGTTTTTGTGCTTCTATCAACTTTGCAAATAAATTATAAACAATTATTGCACTTTGTAGCAAATTTTCTATCTTTTTTTCTGTCACTTACACACTGTGACAGCGTCCTCTTTTTAAGACACTTTGGCTTGGAGGAACGACATTACGCTACATCCTTCTTCTGGCATGCCATCAATCAGTGATTTCCAGTCAGAATCTTCGTTCAAGATCTCTTCTATTGTTTCATCACTAAAAATCTTCGACATCTTAATTAAATAACTGTAAAAAAAAAAATACAAAACAAATAAAATTTCCACGCCAAAAAACTACCGTAACTGGTACCGTGGTGGCCGCGCGGACCCCATAATGTGCATACCTGGTTCCTAGTAAGTGATGCAGCGCCGAACGTCAGTCATACTTAAAATGGTGGCTACACACGATACTTAGTTTAGTAGGAAACCAAGAAAATGTCATGCGTGGGGGTCGCGCGGCCCCCACCATACCAGTTAAGGGTTAAATCTACTCCTATACCAAGGTGCCCCGTCAGCGCAGTAATAATATGCCAATATCCCCCTTTTATAAGGACACGTGGTACCTCAATGGGTTTTTATTATAATAATTATTTTGCATAATACCTTACTTAAGTCACCAATCTTATCTGATCTTATTGACGAATCGTTTACAATGTGTTTACTTAATAATTACGCTGTAATATTACTAAAGAGATATTATTTAAACAAATTATATTTTATTCCAACCGTAAAAGGTTTAAATTCACATACACAACTTTACACATTAAGTAGTCATTGTAATATTTATATTAGATAGTTAAATTTAAAAGATTTGTTACTGTTATTGTTTAAACATTTCAATGGCTCGACTGGCGAAGGACCTGTTTTGTATATGCGTGAAAATTTTTATAACATTATAAAATACTTTTGTGTGAACATCCAATACTACAGAGAAGTGAATACGGAAATAACTATCGATGAAAAACATATACTTAACTATTAAATAATAAAGTGCTAGAACTAAACGCGATAATAATTAGGTAAGTAATCAACATATTTCTTAATTAATTTCATTAATTGCTGTGAGAATTATCATAAATTCATAAATTAATGGATCGTTTCATTGAAGTACGTTTTACGTCTAGTAAACGTTGTTTACAATACATATAATTTTAGAAGCATCACTCTCATATTTCTGACGGCCTTATATATATATATATATATATATATATATATATATATATATATATATATATATATATATATATATATATATATATATATATATATATATATATATATATATATATATATATATATACATCGTCGATAAATGAACATCAGTTTTAAAAATAATAAAGAAATATAAATTCTAACCTTAAATATAAGCAATATATAATATCTTCTTGCTTAAATAAATATTTTTCTATTTAGGTCGAGAGGAAACGCGAACAAACAGAAATGGATGTGGAATTAATTAAATATCAAAATGCAGATGATGTACCTCGTAACAGAAACTACAGTAAGTCATGTATCACCAATGCATCAGCCCTGAACTGTCCACTGCTGGGGGGAGAAGGGATTTTTAGTAATGGGGATTGGCAACCTCATTGCTAACAATAATCCTTATCAGGTCGACCTCCACGCGGTTCCCCCTGGAAACCATCGTGATTGATTCATTGTTGAATTTGTCACGACGGGCTAACTGACCTGCTTTCATCATCACCTATCATCTCTCACTGGTGTATATCGACAGCACAGGCGGGGTTATCATTCCATTATCATCCATTAAAAACAAATCCACTGCTGAACACAGGCGTCCCCCATAAGGGGAGTTTTGTCAGTAGTTGCCATGTTTGGTAAGCGAATTGGCAAACGCAGTTAGTCTTAAGTGATATATTTTAAGAGCGACACTGCTGCCTATCTCTCGACGATTAAGTTCCCTTAATCACCTCTTACGACACTCACGGGACAGGGGAAACGGATTGTTAGTAATGGGATCTAACTGACCCATTGCCAGCAATACACCCTATCAGGTCGACCTCCATGCGATTTTATTTATTCATTCATTAGTACAAATATGTGTACATGGCGGACTTAGTGCTAAAAGCATTCTCTCCCAGTCAACCATAGGGAAGTGTCAGAATACTCGAATACCCATAGAAACCGTCACGATGGGCTAACTGACCTGCTATCATCATCACCTATCATCCTTCACTGGTGTTCTGCCATCGTACACCGATAGCACAGGGGTTACCATTCCATTCTCACCCATTAAAAAAATGCTCACAGGAAAGAAAGGGGTGGCCTATTCTATACAGGGACTATATGTCTGTATATTCATTATTAAACGAACTCAAAGTTTCCACCGTATCAGACAGGGATTGTTATACAAAAGTTGGACTTGTTTCGAAACAATATATTTCCATGAATGAAATTTTGTGCTACATATAAAAATAGTATGTAAGTAAGGTTGGGAATTATGTGATTGAGTGACGGCTACATTGTCTTGAGTAAATATGCTCTTGTATTAAATTCTCGTAGTAGCCAATTCATAATAAACTTTTCTATTAGTCTCGATCTACATAGACAAATATTACAATGAACATTTGATATGTATCAATGAGTGAAAATTCGTCAGGCGTCAGGGGCGTTTGTCTCTAGAAATCTGTCCGATTCTAGAATAAGGGCATACGGGTATGCGACCCCGGCCTCCCGAGCTGCTGCAGTGTCCCAATCCTTCCCGCAACTGCAGTGTCCCCCCTTTCCTCTCCCACATAAGTCCCGTATTCCTCTCATTTACTAATTTTCTTTACGCATTTCCAACGTTTCCTTCCTTTTTTCTCAATCCTTTCCTCCAAACCGTAGGTGGCGAAAACCATCACAAATGTATTCACAAAGAGGGTTGACGTCAGGCAGGCGGCCGGTCGTAAAACTACAAGCCAAATCTTTTAGTAGTACGGATAATACCAGAGGGAGACTTTGTACAAAAGTCGATTGCTTGGGTACCTCTGTCCCATTCGTGTTTCTACCGTGAAGCAGTTGTGTTTGCATGGCTGTGTTTCGGTTTGAAGGGTGGGATTTGGCGTGAATTTACAGTGTACAAAGGAATAACATTTGAGTTCTCAGGAATGGCAACGCATGGGGAGTATCACGGGCGAAACAGTATACTCTGTTATGTCCATGGTACTGCTCATGTCTATAGGCGACGGTTACTACTTTCCATCAGGTGGGCCGTCAGCTTGTTTGCCATTCTAAGTTGTATAAAAAAAAATATTAATATCATAGAATATAAATCATCATCATCATCATTACCGGCGTTAACTGTCCACTGTTGGACATAAGCACTTCCCAAAAGGGGAGTTTTGCTATTATTTGCCATTAGCAGGCGGGTTAGCAACCGCAATTAAGCCTTTGGGGCTGTATAAATGTACTTTGTACAAAATGTGCGTGGACTAAATAGCAGTCGGATATTGATGGTTAATATAGAAGGTTTTAGAACTGTACTGAACTGAAAAATTTAGTAAAATTAGTTTAGCTCCCTGCCGAGGTTTTCCTAAGAGACTACAGCATGGGGTTCTTCAAAAGAGGGGTAAAGAGGTTTCTTTAGGGTCGGCAACGCGCGCGTAATACCCCTGGTATTGCAGACGTTCATCAGTTACGGTAACCGCTTACCATCAGGTGGGCCGTATGCTTGTTTGCCACCTCAGTGGTATAAAAAAAATACTTTGTAAATTTTTTCAAATGCAAAATCGATTCCAGAGTTCAGGATTGGCATTCGTCACATTCAATTGCTGTATATGTTCTTGATATGCGGTGCCATGGGCGTTCTACGCGTGAGTCCTGGTGTTGCCATGCTCGCCGTCACTGACACGTCACGAATCAATGATACGTACATACAGGCAGGTGTTACCACTTTTTTTACTATTATTTGTGATTTGGCCCGACTTCGAATGGTTAAATATATTTTTAGAAAACAATATATAACCTATTTTTTATATATATATTATTAATTTAGCAACTGTCCACTGCTAAAAATTAGCCTTTCCCATAAGGGGAGTTTTGCCAGTAGTTGCCACGCTTGGTAGGCGGGTTGGCAACTGCCTACCAAGCGTGGGCGTTAGGCTTTTACATATGTTTTAAGAGAGGCGCTGCTTACCATCTCTCTACCATATGCTCCCTTAATCGCCTCTTATGACACCCACGGGAAAGGAAGGGATGGACCATACTATGCCGGGACTTACACGGCGATATATTATACATGCCTAATGTTATGTTATGGCGATACATAGTTTATATTAATCACTGATAATGTAGCTTTCTATAGGTGAAAGAATTTTTAAAATCGTTCGAGAAGTTTTTGAGTTTATCCATACAAACCAACAATGAAATCTTTCCTCTTTATATTATTAATATACAATAGGTTACATATATATACAAAAAACAATTATGACAGCAAAAATACATATTATTCTAAACATAGTTTAACAAACACGAGTATTGTCTCAAATGTATATAATATAATAATAATGGGGAGTGGCGTCTACCGAAATCATTCCAATCGTTTTGTCGGTGAACGGTCTTATCCCAACCAGACTGGAACAACATCTCAGACGGTTGGGATTCCGAGGCGGCTCACTCCCGGGAAAGATGCAGAAAGCGATGCTCTTAGATTCTACCCGCATTGTACGCCGGTTTCTCTCCCTGGAGCCCTGAACCCCGGCCGACTGTGCTTCTGCCGGGGGTTAGTTTGCCATCCTCCTCTCCTTGAGAGATGTGAATTTTTGTAGAATTTAAAAAATAATAAAAACTTTATTTCCTCAAACAAAATTAGCCTGTAGTACAATATAACTATGACAATACAAATCTGTCAATTTGTTAATTTAATTCAATTCTCGTGATGTTTATAATAGTCATTTTATCACCATCATCATATCGGCCTTTAATCGTCCACTGCTGAACATAATGCTCCTCCTTAGGGGGTTTTGCCAGTAGGTGCCACGCTTAGCAGGTGAATTGGCAAGCCGCAGTCAGGCTTTAGAAATGTTTTAAGAGGGACGCTGCTACCTATCCCTTGGCCTCCCTTAGTCGACTCTTACGACACCCACTTACGATACGAGACACATCCATACAGTCAATGTTATGCAGACTCGTTATTGGAATATAAATTTGGTACTATGTTATGTAATATTTATCTTATTATTGTTTTGTAATTAATTTGTATTCTGTTAATTTGATATAAATAAATAAATTACGTCCAACTTTAAATTTAATAATATTTCGTATACGAAATAACTTTATTATAAGATTGCATAATACAATCATACGAAAAGAGATGGAATGAACTACCAAATATAATACGATCAAATTTTAATTTGGGCAGTTTAAAAACATCTAGTGATTTTTAGATTTATTAATTTTCTAGCTAAAACATATGAATTAATACATAATGTGTGCTATGCGCTAAGTTAAGATATAACTTACTTGGGTACTAAATTTCATTCGAATACATTCAGTAGTTTATGCGTGAAAGAGTAACAAACATCTACTTATCTATCCATCCTTTACACACACATACACACACGCACGCACGTACGCACACACACACACACACACACACACACACACACACACACACACACACACACACACACACACACACACACACACACACACACACACACACACACACACACACACACACACACACACACACACACACACACACACACACACACACACACACACACACACACACACACACACACACACACACACACACACACACACACACACACACAAATTCTGTGATTATTTTATTTTTAGTAATTGTATTAACTTTTCCCCTGTGTTATTATTATTTAAATTTTGTACCCCATGTTATGGAGCGGGCTTTAATAGCTGCGACACAGTCTCTTTGTAACTTTATCGATCCTAAAAAAACTGTAAATTAAGCTAAGATTCCCAAATAAACACTTATATTTTTTTATTTATTTTATTGTATTATCCTTACAAACTTTCGCATTTATTACATTAATAGGACATTATCGTCGTTATAACCTACAACACTTTCATGATTAAGGAAAATCTATCGATATCTCATTAATAACAATCCATCAAGCTGTTTAGACAACACACTGCAGCAAAGAATCGTATCCCCTCTCACTTGGCTAGTTTACAAAACAAAATTTGGAATTGGCATCGTTTTGTATATCCAAAAATGTATTTCAGATCAAAAATTGGGATAGAAAAACACAAGGCGTGGTATTATATTCCTTTTTTATGGGATACGCAATAATGCTGGTGCCCGGAGAATTGTTTCTGAAGAGGATCGGAGGCAAATACACGCTGGCCGTGGCTCTTCTATTGAACGGTGGATTGTGTGTCGCAATGCCGACCGTAATAAATAAAGTCAGTATTAGGATAATATTGGTAAAATATTGGATATAAGATATTTACATTCTATATTTTCCAAAATAAGAAAACCACTCACCATGCCATAGCAAAACAATTCTTTTTTTTTATAACATATGAGTCAAATCACCATACGGATTAGGAATGAAGCGTATTTATCATAACAGATATAAATCACAAGTATTCGAAGATAACAGATTACAGTTGTTCTTACAACGTCATTATAACTGTTAAAAAATATCATTTATAAATCACCATACTTTAATTATTCAGTCACTAACATTGCTTGAAATAACAGAACAGCCAATAAAAATGAAACAACTATTCTCGTCTTTGTTCTTTATATAATATTGTCATAAGCTAAAACGAGACACACCTAGTATTTATTTGAAATAAACCAGAATAATTGTAAGTCGTTTCATAAGAAGAAATCCTCTTTGAAAAGCAAATTCTTAATTAGATCGTGTTATCTGTTATTTGGTTGATTAATCTAGCTCGCTCACACCCATTTGATGTACTGTTGCTAAAACGAGATGCACCTAGTATTTATTATACTTAAACTCATATTTGTATGTAATTTCTCCCTAAAGGGCCGTGGTTGAAAAAAATAACACCTGTTATTTAATAACGGTTATTGGTGCCTGTTATTATTGCATAACAGTATCAGTAATAACAGATATTAAGTTTGTCCTGTTATAACCCACGTCTAATACGGCTTACCTGATCACTGTTCATTCCAGCCTTTAACTATTCATTGCTAAACATAAGCCTTCCCCATAAGGGAAGTTTTGCCAGTAGTTGTCATGTTTGGCAGGCAAGGAACTGCAGTTAGGCCTTGGAGATGTGTTAAGAGGGACACTGCTACCCATCTTTCGCCCTCCCTTAGTCGCCTCTTCACACGGCCATGTCTATTCATTGATAATCATAGAATGAATTATATTTTCAGGGGAATGTGTTGGCTGTGTCTGGGATGCATCTGTTTATGGGAATGTCACAGGCATGTGTGTCGCCAGCAAACCGGGCATTGCTCGACAAGTGGTTACCGCCTCATGAGAGAAGTCTGTTTGGACGGATAATTTTTATGGGTAAATACATAATTATGTCTTTATATCGAGTCCCTCGCGCGGTGTACAGTACCAAGACATGGAATGCTTCCATTATCATTTTCCTAATTTGGCTTTCTAGACTTTTTTTTTTAATGGATGATAATGAAATGGTAATCCCGCCTGCGTTATCGGTATATACTGGCGGGGCACCAGTGAGAGATGATAAATGAGGATGAAAAGACAGGTCAGTTAGCACATCGTGACGAATTCAACGATATATTAGTCACGATGGTTTCCAGGGGGAACCACGTGGAGGTCGACCTGATGGGGTATATTGATAGCAATGGGGAATAACCTATCCTTTCCTAACAGTCCCTCCCCCGGCTTTCTAGGTTGTAACCCCAAAAGATTAGCAGTGAAACCATTTAAGAATCATAACTTTTAAAACCGACTTCAACCTGGATGTTGTGTGGGGAGGAGGGAAAGGATTTTTAATAATATAGACTGTCAGTCCCATTGCTAGCAGTACACACCATCATTATTCACGTGGTCGACCCTAGAAACCATCATGCTCAATTCCAGATGTATTCATCAGGATGGGCTAACTGGCCTATACATTCTCACCTACCATTCCTCACTGCCGTGTATATCGTTAACATATACGGAGTTACAATTCCATTTTCATCCATTAACCTGTATGGTATATATCCATATGTATCTTGTTTGGTTTTTATATAAAGATCTGGTTTGATTAATTTCAATTGAAGACAGTACAAACTGTCTTGTAATTCTAATTGTGTGACGTTTATAATTACTCTTTTAAATTTCAATTTGTGTTCTTTCAGGCTTACTCCTCGGTATGATATTAGCACTTCCTGTAATTGGAATCATATCTGAAGCCCGCCTCGGCTGGGAACTAATTTACTATAGCTTGGCTATGATGGCATTTTCAATAGGTGCTATATGCATTTTACTGACTGCAAATTCCCCAAACAAACACCAAGCAGTGGGCGATACTGAGAAAGAGTATATAGCAGTTGCCAAGAACAACATGGAGAAGATTGTAATGGAGAATAAGGAAAGGAAATATCAAAACACTGTAAGTAAAAATGGAACATTTTTATACAATTTGAAGATCAGCCTGTTATCTCCAAGTGGTAATCACAGTCTGGGACAATAAAGATCACACATAGTTCAGAACAGATTTGGATATCTATAGTACTAAATAATAAATTGATAAAATTTATCTTTTTCTACTATCCAGGCTGAGTGTGTTCTCAGTTACACTGAGATAAGAGTACTGTGGTAATACCATTCGTGTTTCAACCGTGAAGCAGTTATGTTTGCATGACTGTGTTTCAGTTTGAAGGGTGGGATATAGTAATAAATTGACAGGTTACAGAGAAATAACACCAGATGTCTCGGGAATGGCAACACATGGGGGTATCATGAGCGAAACAGTATACTCTGTTATGTCCATGGTACTGCTCATGTCTATAGGCGACGGTTACCACTTTCCATCAGGTGGGTCGTCAGCTTGTTTGCCATTCTAAGTTGTATAAAAAATTACTATTAATTAGTATTTGTATACTAAAGGTTACGTTTACCATTATGTATTGTGTTTGCTTGTAGCCTTCCGGCGTCGTTCTTTCAGAGCATTACCAATTAGTCTTGTATACGGGGCGCCCTCGATCGATTTTCGTCAAAAAGCTATAACGAATGTAAATATCAACTCACAACCACTATTAAATAATATAAAAACATATTTTATTTTCTCGTTTTATTTATTAAACAACTTTGGCATATCTTTTTATAGATATTGATGGGGTACACGCCACGGTATCCGAGAGCCCAAAAAAATCCCCGAAATGAAAGCACATACGAAAGGATTAGTTTAATTAAAAAAATATGTTCCGGTATTAAATATATCAAATGTGCATATTGCTAGCAATGGGATTTTTAGTCTCCATTACTAACAGTCCCTTTCCCCCCTATTTATAATATTAAAAATTTTGTAGATAGGTTCTTCATATACTCGTAGCATGGGTGAAAAATAAAAAAGAAATTTTGAAAATTTTTAGCCACAAGGGGGTAAAACGGGGTTTAAAAATTTGTATGGAATTTCGTCAATTTACAAGTTAGACATGTGATTTTTAGGTTTAGGCTCTTAGTTCAAAATAAAAATGAAACTTTGTATGAGAGTTATGTTATAATTGAAGTTACAAGTATGAACTTAGTTCAAAACTTCTTAGATTCAGCGCTTTTGGAAATTTTACCACAAAATTTTATTATTTTTTAATTTAAAAGTGTGAATGTTTATTTTTGAAGTTTTTGATAAAAAACAAAACGTTTCAGCCGTTTTCAAATTGTATCCTTCAAAAGATGAGATAGCAGATGTTTGGATTTAGATAAAAATATATAAATTTGTTTATTTTAAAGAAAGTACATATTCCAAGATTTACAAAAAATCACCTCCTAGTAGACTATGTATGGAATCCCTGTGAGGATTTTGGAATTTTGAGTTTATATTTTTTTAACTTAGGAGGGATAAAAGATAAAATAAGGATTTGCAATACAATCGATTTCCATGTGAACGAAGTCTCGACTTCGTTCACATGGAAATAACAACATGGAAATAGCAACAACTATAATTTATAAGACTAAGACGGAAAAGTGATTTTGAGCGAAATCGCGTTAGCGAACCTATTCTTATCAGAATTGTTATCTTTGAAAATAAATTGTGAATATACGCCAAAAGTAATAAATTACTCATATTTTTGTTGCAGAATGGAAATATAACTTCCCCACCAATACCATGGTGTCAAATATTGAAAACTTCTCAGTTTTGGAAACTCGCATTCTCGCATGTCAGTTCGAATACAGTATTTGTGTTTTGTCTTTCGGATATGCCGCTTTATTTGCAGAATTTTTATCCTACTCTCAGGGAGGTACGAAATTATTTTTATTACCACATTTTTTCCAGAAAAAAAATGGACAGGAAAACACATTATCTTTTATCTGCTGTTGTAATTTATCATCATATATATTTATGTATGTATGTAATATGTAGTAAAAATATTTATACATATTTTAGTAGTAAATGCACCACCTACTTAATTTTCTGCTCGCCTCATGGTTGACTGGTAGAGAACGCCATTAGGTGTTAAGTCCGCCATATGTACATTTACTTATACAATTTTGCATTTAAAATTAAATAAATAAATTAATTGTCTTTATTTTTTATATTTATTTATTTATTATTTATTCATTAGTCTCAAAGGTTACGCAATAAATTATATTTGTTTATACAATTAGAATTTTTCGAAATTATGGTTTGATTTCAATAGTTATCTTAACCTTTGCAATATCATAGCCTGAACCGTTAATACGAGACATTCAGATTCACACTTTCTTTTTGTCTTTTCTTTTTTCCTGATCTCTCTTTTTCACATTTCTTTTTTCCTGGAAAAAAAATATTATCTTTGGAAAGTAAACATTTACTTTTGCTAAATGCTTTCAAGTTTCGTCTGCATGGTTCAGTAATGTTTAAATTTAAAGTATTTTGTTCAAAATCTATGTTTTATATTATTACAGAACACGTCCTGGATGGCAATATTTTATACAATGTGGCTACTTATGGAACTGCTAGGAATGATCGCCTCATACATTTACAACCATTTCTTCAGATGGAATGAAATTCCATTTAGAATAGTTTTTTCATTTAGTAAGTATTTAGTTTTATTTATATATATATATATAATTTTGTCTTGTAGTCCCGGCATGGAAAAAGCCACCTCTTCCTTTCCCGTGGGTGTCGTAAGAGACGACTAAAGGAGGGCAAGGGATGGGCAGCAGTGTCTTTCTTAAAATATCTCCAAACCGTAACATGGGATTCTTCAAAAGGGGAGTAAAGAGGTTTCTTCAGGGTCGGCAACGCGCGCGTAATACCTCTGGTATTGCAGGCGTTCATAGGCTACGGTAATCACTTACCATCAGGTGGGCCGTATTCTTGATTACCACTTTAATGGTATATAAAAAAAACTGCGGTTGCCAATTCGTCTGTCAAACGTAGCAACTGTTGACAAAACCCCCCAAAAGGGAGGCTTATGTTCGGCAGTGGACAGTTAAAGTCATGATGGTTTTTTTTAATGGGTGAAATTTTTTTTTTTACAACACGGGGCAAACGATCATGCGGCTCACCTGATGGTAAGTGACTACCGCCGCCCATGATCACCCACAACACCAGCGGCATTGCAGGTGTGCTGCCGGCCTTTTAAAAAGGAATATACTCTTTTCTTGAAGGTTATGTTGTCGTATCAGTTCGGAAATACTGCTGCTGGAAGTTGATTCCAAAGAATGGTAAAGATGGTAAGCCCGCCCACGCTATCGGTATACACCGACTGGCCACCAGTGGAAGATGATAGGTGAGAATGAATGCAGGTCAGTTAGACCACCATGATGAATTCGACAAGAATTAAACATGATGGTATCCAGGGGGAACCGCATAGAGATCGACCTGGGAGGGTATATTGCTAGTAATGGGACTATTAGACCTCATTATTAACAATCCCTTTCCCCCCACTCATGATGGTTATAACGATATAATTTCAGACATACCACCATATGTTCATAGTAAAACCCACTTGAAAAGGTATTGTAATGATACAAACATATACAAATAAATTTAATTAACTTTTAGGTTTTATTGGTATAACATGTGGATTACCAATTCTACCGTACTTAATACCAGATTGGAATATCACAGCGATGATCACTCTGATGACTATACTAGCATCGTTGAGTGTACAGACGCATGCAGTAATGGTAAATAATATTAAAATATGTACTTCAGTAATCGATATAAAAATAACAAGATTCGCATTTCTATACGAAATTTTTATTTGAAAATATCAACTTTTTTTTATACAACTTAGAATGGCAAACAAGCTGACGGCCCACCTGATGGAAAGTGGTAACCGTCGCCTATAGACATGAACAGTACCATGGACATAACAGAGTATACCAGAGGGAGACTTTGTACAAAAGTCGATTGCTTGGATACCTCTGTCCCATTCGTGTTTTAACCGTGAAGCAGTCGTGTTTGCATGGCTGTATTTCGGTTTGAAGGGTGGGATATGGCGTGATAAATTCACGCCATATATACGCCTGGGTACAGAGGAATAACATCTGAGTCCTCAGGAATGGCAACGCATGGGGGGTATCATGGACGAAACAGTATACTCTGTTATGTCCATGGTACTGCTCATGTCTATAGGCGACGATTACCACTTTCCATAAGGTGGGCCGTCAGCTTGTTTGCCATTCTAAGTTGTATAAAAAAAATAAAAATCCTTGCCTAAAAATTATATTACGGATTGACATCGAAATGATTAGCATCCTTTTAAAAGAATGTTCTAACAGTGAAAAAGAGCGTATTTCTTAAAGAAGTGACATGGGCCGAAATACAAAAATGTCGACAGAGGGTTGCCAGATGCGATTTCTAATTTTTTTTCCAAATGTCATAACTTTTTTCACCAGATTTATACGTTTTCATTCAATTTTTACACAATTGCAAATTTGCGTTGATTTTTAATACGTTTCTCCATAAAAGCACCATGAGAAAGAAGAAAAGGAATGCCTTTTTTACGCCTGATTTCTTCACATCAAGTTGTTACCTTTATTGATATACTTATTCTATTTAATTGGATACGGTTTATAAATACTAACATAGTAAAATACATACCTAAATTACTCCGCTCCCTTCCGCTTACTTCCATCATTTTCATTCTTCAATAATGGGAAGAAAAAAAAATTGATAAAATAAAAAAAAAAAAACAAATTGGCAACGCTTTATTGTAATTAAACTAGTATTAGATGTTGTAATTTAGATTTTATTAAACTAAATATATAAATATCACTGACTGGTTGGAAGTAAGTGCAAAATGAATGAGCTCTTTCCAATTCCTAATTGTACATCTTGACTATTTCACTTTTTTGTATGTCATTAACATAAATTTTCTATATTTAATATTGTTCGCTATAGAATATACGTAATATTTTAGAAGAATGTCAAGGAAATGAGAGATATGGACCCTGGGACGGTTCTGATGTTGACCAGCACAATCGCTAGCCTCGCCGGAGCTTGCATACCTTTGCTAACGGGTTTCATAATCGTCGATAAAATGGTAAGGAGGTTTATTTATTACTTTTACCTGCGACTTTAACCATAAAAAAGTTACAAAAAAAAAAAACAAAATAAGCAAAATATATAAAACTACTAATAATGTAATGCTTTGCCTCAAAAGAAAAAACACTGATATTCCGTTGTAGCCAAGAGCCAGCCGCGAAATTTCTTAATAAAAATAATAATAAAAAAGAAATATAAGTAAAATACATCGTGTATGTCCATTACATTTGCCTCTATTTAATATTTTATTCTAAATAAATAAATAAATAACAGATACTATTAGAAGAGGGTAGTCAGAGATAACTTTCTGTCACATTCAGGCAAATTTGTATAAAAATTATTTCTATTCTAAATCATCGGATGAATATAGCATTATCTTCCATCCTCTATAATTGGCAATTTTAAGTCTAATTTGTCTACGCTACATCTTGTTGATGATTGGTATGTTTCATTACAATTGCAAATGATGTTTGTTAAAATTTACAAATGCATAATCCGGCTTGGTGTCTTGTACGGATCGGAGTGTTGTCGGCCAACAAAGGTGACGGATGAAAGGCGACTGCATGTAGTATTGAGATTGATATTTGGTGTTACAAGAAGAGGAAACAAAATTAAGAATCAGAAAGAATGTCAAAGAAAGTGTGAAAATAATACCGCAGATAGAAAAGTTGAAGAGCAACCGTTTGTCCTGGTATGGACATGTGATACGCAAGGATTAGGAACATGTTTTAAAAAAGGTATTAGATATGAATGTGGATGACTGTTAGGGCAGAGACAGAGCTGAAAAGAAATGGATGGACTGTGTGAAAGATGATAAGATCGGAATGGGGGTGAATGCAGAAGTAACTGCGAATAGAGAAGAATGAAGGAGAAAAACATATTACGCCAATACCAAATAATAATTGGTTATAGTAGGTAGATGTTTTTCCAAAATGTATTTTATTTTATTTATTTACTGTTTATATTATTGTTACAGAACATGCACCGCTGGCGTTACCTTTTCTTTACTCTTATGACAATAGTTCTGTTTTGTCAAGCGGCATACTTTATACTTGCAAGTTGTTCAAAAGTGTCATCGAGGAATAGAGTCAAAAGAGGTTATCACTTAACTGGTAAGTTGAATCTAAGTCATTTAATTTGGAATCTATGTATAAACAAATAATGGAACTGTAACTATGTTTGTACATAGAAGATGTTTTGGAATAACGAATGATTGTGTCCCAAAAAAGAACCGACTTCGATCATAACAAAACCAGTTAAAATCTAAACTACAGAACTGATTTTGATAAAGTTCCTAGTTAGACTAATTTGTATAAATAAACCCTTTCAGATAAAAAAATAATTTTCTAAATCGGTTTCAAACTGATCGAGTTATGAAGTAATGAACATAAAAAAATAAACTTATTTTTTGAGTTGGTTGAAAATTTATACGAGACGTCTTAAGAAGTGCAATAGAAGCCAAAAACTACTTTAAAACATTATTTGTTTGTCTGCATGTTTGTTTTGGTGTCACACAAAATGTAATACATGAAATTGGATGCGATTACTACAGTTTTATTCTAGAAGATCTTATTTAATATCTAATGTTTATTTCATTTTGATACGCACATAGAGTTACGGGTATAGGCGTATTTAAGAATATTTTTCAGAGAGGCCTAGTCTTCTTAAAAATAACGCAAAATATGTAATCTTAGACATTTCAAGACATGTCTTTATGATGTTTCGTTGGCATCTCCTTAAAAAATGACGCATATGTAATCTAGGACATTTCAAGACGTATCTTTGTGATGTTTAGTTGGCATCTTGGAGTGAACAAACAATCTTGGGGTGCACAAAACAATTCTAGGGTGGGCACGACCACTGTCACCTAACTGAAATGAAGATGTTATGTATATTTCTTTTTTATAGGTTACGATAACTCATCAGAATTGCTCGAGATAAAATCAAATCACAAAACGGAACATGAGGCGGAAAAAATATAATAGAAATTGCAAATTTACCAGAACCAGAAATAATTGACTGTATGGCGTTTCAAGGACTCCGAAATTTTAAGAAATAGAAATAAAAACCATAAGATCTCTTTTCCAAGTATTTGTCTGTTTGAAACTAATAACATTTTATGAGAGACTTCTTATTTATTATTAAAGTAACTACTTTTTTTCTCCCAAAATCACCAACTTCTTGATATGTATTTAAAAGGTATTTTCTTTATCTAAATTGTAAAGCTCACCATCGACAAGAAGTTCGTCCCCATATCTTAGAGTCTAGACGGTCTTTTGTAGGATGATAATGGAATGGTGATCGTGCCTGCAGTATTGGTATACACTAGGGGCACCAGTGAGGGATGATAGGTGAAAATGAAAGTAGATCAGTTAGCCCATCGTGATAAATTCCAGAAGAATTAATCACGATGGTTTCCAGAGGGAACCGAGTGGACGTGGACCTGATAGGGTACATTGCTATTAATTGAGCTGGTAATCCTCATTATTAACGATTCCTTTCCCCATAGTCTAGAGGGTCGCGTATAGTGCGGTTTCAGAGATATTTACTGCCAAGAACGTTCAGGTCTGTCGAGGTTTTCCTAAAAGACTACAGCATGGGGTTCTTTAAAAACAGAATAAAGAGGTTTCTTCAGAGCCGGTAACGCGTGCGTAATGCTCCTCGTATTGCAGACGTTCTTACGCTACAGTAACCGCTTACCATCAGGTGGACTGAATGCTTGATTACCACCTCGGCGGTATAAAAAAAAGTTTATATACTCTTTATTGCACTTAAACAATACATACGACGATTAGTTTAACAACTTATCTCTGAAAGAGATCTCTTCCAGCCAACCCAGTGTAGTTAGAGAGAAAATAATTTAATTTGGGTTTCATTTATATAAAATTTCGTAAGTCATGAATACTGATTATTTTTAATAAAAACTGGCATTATCGTATTATTTCTATTCATTGTTTTATTTTTTCTAAACCGATATCTCCATTGTTTTAATGAATTAAAAAGAGAAGACCGCATTTTTATTTCATAAACCTGTCGAGAGTCGGGGCACGTAAAATATTTGAAAACGAAGTAGGTGCCGCCAACCTCCATAAAATTAAGTTACAGAGGGAGTTAGCACAAAGTTTCCCTTGTATTTTTCGTTTGCTACAATACAGTTTTATCTGAATGCTAGTGACGGGCCCTGTTTTTATTTATGTTTGAAATCTGTGTCTCAAATCATCAAATATTTTGTAACTATGTTAAACAAAATGGATCTTCCATTTTGTTTAACTGACAATGTGATACATATTTCGCTATAATTATATATATAACTAATATATATAACTAATATATATATATATATATATATATATATATATAATCTTAGCGGTATCCCCTACTTAAGACGCCCTACCGCCCGCCGCAACTATAAAAATGGACGAAAACCAACGGTTCGGCCATTTAGTTGTCAGGCGCGCACTCAAACACATCTACGAATATAATATTTAGATCACATTTTTTTTTACAACACAGGGAGCAAACGAGCATGCGGCTCACCTGATGGTAAATGACTACCGCCGCCCATGATCACCTACAACACCAGCGGCATTACAGGTGTGCTACCGGCCTAAATAAGTACGTTAACCAGTCAAACAAATTACAATAAAATTACATATATCATCTTCATCAACATATCAGCTGTTAACTGTCCACTGCTGAATATATATATATATATATATATATATATATATATATATATATATATATATATATATATATATATATATATATATATATATATATATATATATATATCCTATTATATTATTAGGAATTAACAGGATTTTATATTACATACGTCGTAATCAGTTTCCATCATTAAGTCACCTATTAGGGCGTGAATTAACGCAATTATCGCAAATTATAGATAATTCATTTATGGTTTAGTAGATCCATTAGTTCTTACATGAGAGTATTCAGCTCTTTATCCCCGGTAATTAAAGATTACGTATTAAAGACGAAGCCTATTCCAATCGAACGGAAGATGCGATTGTGGCAAAAAAATATTGTATTAAGTCTTCGAAGCTGGTGGATTCGAGACGAGTTGAAATAATATATATATATATATATATTAAATATAAGTATTCCTCTCTATTTTGATATATAAAACGTATGTGTATGTAAATGTGTGTATGCTTTTTTTTAATGTATTATTTATACCAATATTTATATCGTCATAGTCGTAGAATACTGACGGATCTGACAAAGATTACATATATAGATCCGTCAGTATTCTACGATTATGACGATATGTTTACAGGGTTAATTTATTTTATGTAATGAGTATGTAGTTTTTTTTGTAATGGGTGATAATGGAGTGGTAACCCAGCTTACGTTATCGGTATACGTTGGCGGGGCACCAGTGAGGGATGATAGGTGACGATGAAAGCAGGTCAATTAGCCCATCGTGACATATTCCACTAGAATTAACCACGATGGTTTCCGGGGGGAACCACGTGGAGGATAGGATGTATTGCTGGCAATGGGTCAATAAGACCCCATTACTAACAATCCCTGTCCCTCCAATGAGTATGTAATTTGTATTATTCTTTTTATATGCTTATCTTACAAATATGTTTATACACAAGTGTCGTAAGAGACGACTAAGGCAGGGCAAGGGATGGGCAGCAGCGCCTCTCTTAAAACATCACCAAAGCCTGACTGCGGTTGCCAACCCAGGGTCTATCAAGGGTACATAGCTAGAAAAGGAGCAGTTAGATGCCATTACTAATAATCCCTTTCTCCCCTCTAGAAAGACTGATAATACAAATTTGACTGAACTTGATGAGCTGAGTTGAGCTCCCTGCCGAGGTTGTCCCAAGAGACTACAGCATAGAATTCTTCAAAAGGGGGGTAAAGAGGTTTCTTCAGGGTCGGTAACGCGTAATACCCCCGGTATTGCAAGCTACGGTAACTGCTTACCATAAAGTGGGCCGTATACTTGTTTGCCGCCTCAGCGGTGTAAAAAAAGACCTGTTTTTGATTGGTTTAATAATGTAGTTTCGACCTATCAGTGTGAATTAGTCTATTGGTTATTTGATTAAAGGAGAGAGATTTCGTAAGTCACCATAGGGATTATATTAGTCAAGTATTGATCCCATCTATACGTTACAGTCTTAGATAATTCGGTTCATATTTCCTTCATAAAATATTCTAGCTTATTCCCGTGAGAGCGTGTCTTCTGAAAATATTTCTGAAAACCTATTCTTAACGTATATTTATATCACAATAAGGATTTACTTAACAAACAAACTTTACCAGAGGGAGACTTTGTATAAAAGTCGTTTGCTTGGATACCTCTGTCCCATTCGTGTTTCAACCTTAAAGCAGTTGTGTTTGCATGGTTGTGTTTCGGATTGAAAGGTGGGATATGGCGTAAATTTACAGGGTACAGAGGAATAACATCTGAGTCGTCAGGAATGGCAACGCATGGGGGGTATCATGGGCGAAACAGTATACTCTGTTATGTCCATGATACTGATCATGTCTATAGACGACGGTTACTACTTTCCATCAGGTAGGCCGTCAACTTGTTTGCCATTCTAAGTTGTATAAAAAAAAATCTGTTTCAGATCATTTAACTAAAAATATGTCAACCAAAAAGAGTGAAAGCAGTATTAGTCGTACACTATTTAGAAAAATGAAAGAACGCTTGATGTTATTGACTTACCGATACTTGATTGAATTGAAATCCATGTAAATGCGTATGAAATAAATAGATAGGTACTCTTTATTGTTTGCTCCAAAATTTTACAGTTGTAAACATATTGTAAATACAAACAATTACAAATGTATGTGTAATAATACATAAAACACTGTAGAAGATTAACTGATAGTTAAAAAATATTTATGATTCAATAACCATTATCATGTAATAGGTTGTATGTGTGTGTCTGTAAAAGTATGTGTGTATGCATATACGTGTTGTATGTGTGGGTGCGTTTGCGTGCGTGCGTGTGTGTGAATGCGTGTGTGTGTGTGTGTGTGTGTGTGTGCGTGAGAGCGCGCGCGCGCGCGTGTGTATGTGTGTGTGTGCGCACGTGTGTGAGTGTGTGTGCGCGTGTGTGCGTGTGTGTGTGCGTGCGCGTGTGTGTGTGTGTGTTGTATTGGACTTAACATGCTTTCGAAAAATTCCTTTTATCAAAAAGTAAACTTAATTCGTATTTATTTTGTTATTACACAATAAATTATCTGTTACACTATTTTGTTTTAATATATAATGATATTTATTTTCGTGATTATTCATTTGAAGGCAAAAATCACTCTTATATGAATGGTATGTATTCGTATAGTTAAAATAATATAAGACTTTGTTCCACAAACAAATATACAATCAAACATATAACCTTCTCCATTTTTGAAGTTGGTTAAAAACATTATTGAATTAATCGTGGAAAACTAGACAAAATAATAACACTTAGGCAATTTTTAACGGTTTCCGTATTTGCAAACCATATAAATGTATCTAAATTTAATAGCAATGAATGTAGCAACATAATGTAAAAAAGTGAAACGTTGTGAAGTACGTCCTTTTCTATACCGTTAGGATAAAGCTGTTATAATCTGTACCTATCTCAATAATTAAGTACCGCGTTTGTAGTTCACTGTTCATCCCAACGGTTGACTGACAAAGAATGCTACTGATATTAAGTCCGCTTTTAGTACCATATTTTCTTTTATTTGGAGAGGATGGATGAAAGAAGAATTACGAAAGAGATTTATCGAGCAAGAATGAATGGAGATGTCGGTAGGGGCCGCCCTAGACGGACGTATGTCGACCAAATAGGCGACGTGCTGAAGAAGGGCCAAATTAAAAGTACCCGTAACCGACGAGCGTGTATGACAAGATTGATGAATGTGGAAGAAGCGAAAGAGGTCTGTTTGAATCGAAGCATTTGGCGTTCCATTGTTTCTGCCTACCCTAATGGGAGACAGGCGTGACAGATATGAAATGAAATGATTTTCTTTTATTCAAGGTATTGTATTTAGGTGTTCGTACATTATTTCAATAGAATTTAATAAAAACGTAACTTACTTTTGTTGTTGAAATTATTTCAGAAGTATTGTCTCAGTGTAGTCAGTAATGAATCAGTCAAACGACTTTTGATTTTTTACTACAACTATTATAGATTTCACTAGACTGTCTTATTTATTTATTAGTCATTAAATTTATTAAAAGAAACCATATCACATATTGGTTAAATTCGTGTTACAATCCTAAGACTCCATAAAAAGAAAATTTACAACCTTCTTCAAACTTCTTCAAAATTCTTCTAAATTTCTTCTTTATTACGCTATATATTCGCCAATTAAAATATTGATTTTGATATTTTTTTTATCGGATTTCTATAGTACTAAATTCATTTCCTTTTACTCGATTACTTATAGGGTTTTGTAGAGCCAAATATTTTTGGTGCAATGCCTTTAAAGAATGTTTAAAAATATCAATCCAAAATATGAAATAGGACATTTTCCAAAATAAGAACATGAATTTGAGTCCCTGATGATATTTATTTATTTATTCTTTATTGCACAATAAAACTTTGTACAAGTGGCGAGCTTAATGCCATATGGCATTCTCTACCAGCTAACTAATTAGGTGAAAACAGTAAGCGTATGAAGGGCAAATGTGATGAAAAATATGTGACATAATTATAGTAACATACTGAAATAATTATACATAATAATACATAAGAAATATGTGTATATTTGTGTACATATAACACATAAATACCACTTATGTTAATAATAAATTAAGTAGTTATACTAATATATATGAAATATATATTAGTATAACTATTCTTTTTATATAATCAGTTATATCATCGGTTACATATAACATTCGTATTTGATGCCATAATCAAATTGTGATTGCAATATACGTTCATTTAGAGTTCAAGTATTTACTTATTATATCTTTTGTTTACTATATTAACCACTATTTGAATTTCCTTATCATAGAGCAAACCTATGTTACACTAAATATTATTCCTTAATATAAGGCTTATTTCACATTTTAAATCAAATTTTACTAAATGTTAAAATTTTATTTAAAAATATTTTTTTCCAAATTTTTTAAATATCAGATTGAGGTGTGTTGGTATAAAAAAATCCAGTAAAAGCAAAAATCAATGTGTATTTAATGAACAGAACCAACTCAAGGTAATCCTAGTTCACTAATTCCTATTGCGTTATTTTTACAAAGGACTCTTAAAGATCCTGAGAATGTAGACTATGATCTATATAAAAAATTAAATTAAGTACCACAAAAGGAATCTGAAACACCAAGACGCGTTGCCAAAAAAAATTTCATGCAGATTATTGAAAAACAGATAGCCTGCAATAAATAAATCCACAATTACCAAAACATATACTTAATAGTACACATAAAATTGCAAAGAATGAAATCCAGACTTAACTAGAAGATAAAAAGAGAAAGAATATAGAATTTGATGGAAACTGAGTGGACCATATCTTATTTCATGCATAATTTACCTTTGTAGTTGATATAAACATAATAGTTTCCGTTATTGACCCATAAGGTCATACAATTGAAATTATTAAAATGGTAGACCTTGTTGATGATTTTTTTTACACAAGTTAGAATGGCAAACAAGCTGACGGCCCACTTGATGGAAAGTGGTAACCGTCGCCTATAGACATGAGCAGTACCATGGACATAACAGAGTTTACTGTTTCGCCCATGATACCCCCCATGCGTTGTCCTGAGGACTCAGGTGTTATTCCTCTGTACCCTGTAAATTGATGCCATATTCCACCCTTCAAATAGAAACACAGCCATGCAAACATAACTGCTTTACGGTTGAAACATAATTGGGACAAAGGTTCTCAAGCAAACGACTTTTGTACAAAGTCTCCCTCTGACGGTTTTCAGCTAAAGAATTAACACTATTTGGTCAATCGCCTTTAGTTAAATAACTGTCTATATTTATATCAATGTGCCGTAATCCTAACGATGATTATTCAATTTAAATGGAGTGACATATTATTTCATTTACGTATTTAACAATAGTTGATAAAATATAGCGGAAAATGTGTGGCAATTACTATCTCATTGTAATTAGTGAGACACGAACGAAATGTCAAAAGGGGAGTATCAAGAGGTACCTACGAAAGACGAAAAGCAGCCCGGTAAATATTTTTTCTTTTTTGTAAAATACTACCAATCATTTTGAAGTCTGTTGTAACTTAACAATAATTTGTGGATTTTGATTTAGACGTATTTATCAGATTGTTTCTTGCAAATACAACATTTGTAATAAAACTTTTATAACTGCTAAAACATTTTTGTTAAAATTTTTATATGCAACTCCTATTCCAAAACATAAGTTTTGATTACATAATTATATTCTCCATAGTTCCTTCTCATCGGATCAATTTGGAGTTGCATGGACTAATTACTAGATTGTTAATCACTCTGCATAAAGTACAAAGCCTATATGGATTTTATAATCAGTCACAATTATTTAAATTTGTAATATGTGTGTCGCTCCAAAATATTGACTTGAAGCAGCCCTATATTATTATTCTGATTTTTTATGTCAAAATATTATTTAATAATTGATACAGTACCAAATTTAGTCTTTTAATGTATCTTTACAATTATTATATTCGTTTCTTTTTTTTTTAGAATAGAAATTCTTTATTTAAAAAGAGACTTATTTAGGATCTATTTCGAATTGTCATATGTATTGTCCTTATGTCTAAATAAATAAAGACTACTCCATTCTTATAAGGTTCTGTCAATTTTAATTTTTAATACTTCAATTATCGGTCATTCGCATATATACTAGCCTAGTTCTGCTTCAATTTGTTAACCTTCTGCATCTGTTATTAGTATTATACTCATATATGCCGTGTGATCCAGGCATAGAATAGACCCTTTCCCTTGGGCATCGTAAAAGGCGACTAAGGGAAGTTAATGATTGAGGGAGTAGCGTCCCTCTTTAAACATCACCCAAGCCTAACTGTATTTGCCAATCAGCCTGACAAGCATAGCAGCTACTGGCTTAATCTCCCAACAGAGGGAAGTCTATGTTCAGCAGTGGGAAGAAAACGGCTGATATTATGATTATGATAATCATAATCTTCCTGCCCTTATCCCAATTATTATTTGGGATCGGCGTAATATGGTTTCATCCATTTTACTAAAGGATTATAGTTTTACGACCGGCTGCCTACTTGACGTCAATCCTCTTTGGGAATGCATTTGTTAGTGCATTCTGCCACCTACGGTATGAAGAAAAGGATTGAGGATAAAGGAAAGGGAACATTGGGAATGCATAAAGGAAATTAGTAAATGAGAGGAATAAGGGACTTACGTGGGAAATGAAAGGGGGGGGGGGGGTAATACTCTACTATCTGGTGAAAATGAAGAATGTATATTAAAATTAGATAATATTTAGACATAATGTAAATGTAATTTTATTTTTATAGAAAAACCTATCAAAGAAGATGTAATTCAACCGTACGGCTATGGGGTGCGTCACGTGCAGACATTCATTATGTTTATATGTTTAACGGTTGGATACATAGCTAGAGCATACTTAAGTGTGTCCATAGTGGCCATGACTAATAAGAGCAATCATACAAATATATTAGAGAACATACAAAATGATACAACAGAAGTTTTAGAAGATTTACAAGAAATAAGAACTGATAACAATGATACAATATTAATATATAATGATAGTATGCAAAATATTAGTATATTTAATGATAAATTTGATATGGATCCAGAAAGTTCTTTAGGAATATACAGAGTAAGTATATTTTATATTTCCTTTGATAAATGTAATATATTTTATATTATAGACATAATTTTTTAGATTTTTTTTTACAGTTTCTACCGTGAAACAGTTGTGTTTGAAGGGTGGGATATAGCAATGAATTCACAGGGTACAGAGGAATAACACCTGAGTCCTCAGGACTGGTAACGCATGAGAAATATTATGGGTAAAGCAGTACTCTGTTATGTCCATGGTACTGCTCATGTCTATAGGCGAAGGTTACTATTTTTCATCAGGTGGGCCGTTAGCTTTTTGCCATTCTAAGTTGCATAAAAAAGCAACAATTATAAATTTTGTTTCCAAGACTTTACTTTAGATATCACTAAGTCGTGAAAACATGGACTCTCTTCTTCTTCATCATTCATCATCATGAAGTAATAAAGAATCCAGGTCTTCACTTAATATTTTAATGAAAATATTACATGAACAATTAGATTTCATACTATTCCCTTCAAACCGAAACACAGCCATGCAAACACAACTGCTTCACAGTAGAAACACGAATGGGACAGAGGTGGTCAAGCAAACGATTTTTGTATAAAGTCACTCTGATATCTCTTTCTTATCTTTTTGGTTTCAATTAACTGTTATTATTATTTAAATACTACGGCAAGATCAAGCTATTTAAAATTAAGTAATTCTAAGAGATGTTATATATACTCAAACATTTGTTACACTGAGACCTTTTTAAAAATATAAGGTTATGAGAAGTAACGTTAACATTCCAGACATATGATTGGCCTAAATCTACACAAGAGATGGTGCTGTCGTCATTTTTCCTCGGATATAATATCATGCAATTCCCTATGGGATTAGTTACGCAACGGTGGGGTGGTAAGATTCCTTTGCAAATAGGACTGTTTACAAACGGAATTACGTGTATAGTAGCGCCCTGGCTCGTCCTGTGGGTGAGTATTTATTATTGTCATTATTTATACGACTGTTAAAGAAAGGAGGTACATTTTCCAAGTAGATGTATGGAAGTATGTCAGGTTGTTTAAATTGGTGGTGTTAAATGAATGAGGGTTTTTAATGGGGGTGTTATAGATTCGTTCTGTAGAAGTACTAATGGCTATATGAAGATACTAGCAATACGACCCGACTTCGCACGAGTAGCCAAAATTTTCGTACTATATGTATTGATTTTCGAAAATTCTGATTTCCGAAATACTATATGTATAAAATAAGTTGAAACCAATTCAACTGATCGGTTCTTTTATAGTATTTTATATGTGATTCTTTAGATTGATATAACTTTTTTTATTTATGAACCGATTGAATATATATATATATATATATATATATATATATATATATATATATATATATATATATATATATTATATATATATATATTATAAGGTTTTTAAATTTGCCTGCGAAAAATCGTTATTTGGAAATAAGACTGGCCATTGTTGCCTCTTTATCCTGCTTCTTGTAATTATGTTTCTTTTTACTTATTATTTACTTATTTATTATATTTATTTAATCTGTATTGTTCTTTAATTCATTCACATACGGCGACGTAAAATGTGAAATTTTAATCATGGTATAATACATATAGTATTAATAAATTTAATTAATAGGTAATTTTTTATACAGAACAAAAATTTTTTCTACATTGACAGGGTGGTTGGAGAGCAGTGTGCGCGTGTCGGATAGTCCAAGGTCTATCACAGGCAGGAGTGTACCCCTCAATTCAAACTTTGCTCGCACAATGGGTTCCTAAATCTGAGAGAGGCAGACTTGCCAGTTATGTTTACACAGGTAATAAAAATAATAATTATTAATTAATTTTTGGTTACGTCATGCAATGTCTTCGTTTATTTTCAACATACATATATTTCGCTTGCCCTTTTTTAAACTTCGCTGCTAATTCTTATCAATGATAAGAATTTTAAGATGTTTTTTGTAGCGATGTTTTTTATCTCCTCAGGATATAGAGTGTGTTTTCCAAAGGAGATATATTGTTTATGTATTGTTTAGGCTGCAGCCATAAATTAAGTGCTGCGTCGTTTCTTCCTCATTGTAACAAAATCTGCAAACACTTTTTGGGCATAAGCCTAGTTGGACCATATGCTTGTTTAGTTTGCAGGGGGCTCGTAACGCGCATTACATTTTTAATGTATATTTTGATATTTTGATCTTATCATTTTTTTTAATGGGTGAAAATGGTATGGTAGCCCCGCCTGCGCTAACGGGATACGCTGGCGGAGCACCAGTGAAGGATGATAAATGAGAATGAAAACAGGCCAGTTAGCCTATCATGATGAATTCATCAGGAATTAACCATGATAGTTTCCAGGGGGTACCGCGAGAAGGTTGACCCGGTTGTGTATATTGCTAGTAATGGGATTCTTAGTCTCCATTACTAACAATCCCTTTCCCCCCGTAAGTATTTGCTTAAATATTATATATTCACAAATTCTCTTTTTAATCTCGAGAAATAATGAGATTGCATTTACAAATTCATTATTAGACAATGTTATGGTTGTTTGTTTAGGATCAAATCCGGAAAATAATGCTTTCTATTTATTATTAAATTTTTTTGCAATTTAAAATGGTAAAAAAAGTTAACGACCTATCTAATATATAGTGGTAGTTACCATCGTCTATATGAAGAGCTCCATGGGCGTTACAGAATATACTGGTATATTCGTGTCAAACTCCCTTCATATGTTGCCATTTCTAAGATCTGATATTATGCCTACATACCCTGTAATTTCACTTCCATATCCCCTCCTTCAAATTGAAATACAATTATGCAAGCATAGCTGATTCAAGGCGAAAACATCAATGAGACAAATATATCGAAACAAATTTTTGCACATTACACAGTCTGTGTCTATTTATTGTATATTTTAATAAATGTTAACATTCTCAACAGGTTCAACGCTTGGTACTGTGATAGCTTTCCAAGTTGGCGGAATTCTGGCTGAAAGTGCAGGTGGCTGGCCGTCTATATTTTGGGCGACCGGGAGCGCTTGCTTATTGATGTTCGTTCTACTCACCGTCTTCGGTGCCGCAACACCAGCTCAACACAAAACTATAACCGAAGCGGAAAAGAGTTTCATTGCAAACTCCAGCAATACTGCAGTTAAAGAGGTAATATTTAAATTGGTCGTTCTTGATGATAGAATAAATGGTTTTTAAGGGTTTTTAACAAAAGCAACCGCAATTAGCCTTTAATTTAAGATGTTTTAAGAGGAACACTGTTGCCTGTCCTTCGACTATTAAGTTCCCTTAGTGACCTCTTATGGTACCCACGAGAAAGTAAGGGGTAGCCAATTTTAAGTCGGAGCCACGCAGCAAAGTAACAGAAATTAATGAAACCCACATATCGTGAATGTATATGTCAAGCTGTCTAGATAAAAGACGCAGATGTATCTATTTTTAATTTTTTACGCTATAGCATGTATGCGAAAGAACGAAACATCACGTGTGTTATCTAACTTTCTATTATTTATCAAGTACATTTGTCAATTATTTGTCTACAGACGTTAGTTCAAATACAGTCTTATCATCACATCAGCCGTTAACTGTCCATCACTGATTAAAGGCCTCGCCATAAACTACCATAAAGAATGGTCTCAAACCACCTGCAATGACCTGCATCCATTGACTCGCTGCAATGCATTTGAAGGTTATCATTCCATCTAGTGGAGATTGTCCTGCACTGCATTTATCTGCACGGAGTCGCTACTCGCGGAGTCAAAAGGCTTTGTTCTCTGTCGGTTGTCGATTTTTAGAGCTATGTGACCAACCCATTGCCTCTTCAGCTTGTTTATCTATTGGACTATATCGGACGCTTTGGTTAATTTGTAGATATCCTATTTTTGAATTTTAACATGTAAAGAAACTTTAAATATAGTCTTTTCCATAGCTTGCTGTTTAAACTAAAGCTTTTACATACGGGAAATCATGTAGAACTACATATGTTTCGGTTCCGGTTATCACTAGCAACGCGCATTTGGTTAGAAACCTTCGTCTTAAAACTTTGAGGTATTTTGCACACATAATATTTGCGAGCAAAATATAAGACACATCAAAGGATCCAACATCTTTGACATACACAGAAAATTACAGAATACGAAGTGAAATAAATACTAAACATGATAATTCGGGAAGTGATACTACATTCAGATTTATTTTTTGAACAACTGGTAGGATCGAATTCTTTAGATTATAGCTCAAGTTTATTTATCTTTACAGAAGCCAAAAGTACCATGGAAGGCACTGTTGACATCAAGGTACGTGTGGGCTTGCATCGCTACACAGATTGGCAGTGGTATATCCTTTTTCTTCATCTTCACTCAAGTGCCTTCATACATACACTCCATTCTTGAAGTTGATGTTAAAAGCGTAAGTTAAATATTAACTTTTATTAGTCCTATCTGTAATATTTATATATGTATTAATGCTATCAAGGTAATTTGTTTGGTTTTAAATGTGACAGGCGTAAGAATTTCGTAAACAATATTTGTGGAGTTTAGTATATGATAAATGTACTTCTTGTAAAACCCAATAAATTTAATTCGATTCAAGCATTTATTGTATTTTCATGTTGTAACAATATAGATCTTAAGCATTAGAGGTGCAGTATCAACATGAACCCTGGAAGGGCACAGCGATCCTATTAATAAATGTTACATAAATTACACAGCTTCATTTTTATATTATACATGCAAAGTTAAAGAACACAAAAAAAATTTTAATAGGTACAAATACAATTAAATTTTCTCATTAAAAAATTTCTACAGTGCATAATAACTTTTTGTAATTAAATAGGTATTTAAAGCTGTATTTTAAACTTTACAGAATCATTTTCATTTTTTAAGTTTAGTGGGATTTTATTGTAAATTTTTAATGACATTGCATAAGGGCCTAAATGGAATGATTGTATATTTTAGAATGGTCTTGCTGTATTGATTATCAGTGTATCATACTTAAGGGTTACAATTATTTAACAATTTAATCGGTACAATAGTTACCTATCTACTTATTATTGTTTATTTTTTGGTAGTAATAGCATATGATGGATACTGTAAAATGTAGTTTATTAAATATTGCTTTAAGTTATGGATACTCGTAAAAGCTACTTCCTGTCAAAACAGTCGTTAGCTTGTTTCTTATTCACAGAAGTGTAATTTTTTTGTATGCAAATTAGAAAGCATATTGTAAATACACAATTGGGAGTTAACGTTAACGTCCTGTCATGACAATAACGTGGTGCAATCCACGTCGAAACTTCGGCAATAAAGAAGCAGATTATGTAGGTAATGTTTACCTGTAAAGACATTTATATCGCGTTAAATCCCGATAGTGTATTTAAAATATGTATAAACAACGCGAAAGTTTAAAATTAACCTAGAATGTATTTTAAAATTATATTTTAGATTTAAGTACCACATAATCATACCAATAGCCGAGGTCTGAAGACAGGATACCTTGTGTTATGAGAAATTTACCAATTATCTGGGGATACAACTCAGAATACCCAAACTAATTCAGAAATAGTACATTACTGCAGCGGCCAGCAACTGAGGCATTAATGGACGAACGTACAAATGTGGGCCGAGGCGAAGACGAGGCACACATACGTGAGTCCATCAATGCCTAGTTGTGGCCAAGGCTTGTATAGTACTTTTCTCAAACAATGCGCGAAAATCAAAAACACAATTTTACTTTTTAAGTTCAATGACGAATAACGAACAATAATAATTTTTCACGCGCCATAATGTTCTTTTGTTTTTTTTCAATAAACATCTTTCTATTTGCAAGCCAGTTCGAAATTTAAATAAAACATTTTACTAGTTATCTCTTTGGTAGCCATGTTTCGAAGTAAAAGGTCACTCCCTTTTTAAATTACAGGACAGATATGAGTTTACCTGTAATTTATCTGGCCGCAAAACACGACAGATATGGATTTTCATACAACTTTTGCCGGCCGCTGCCCGCATGTATCTGGCCAGTACGGCAATGTTGATTTATCTCTAAGAAGATTGTCAAAATAATGCTCATATTTCCAAGCATGTTTGAGAAAAGATTGTTTCTTAAATTAGTTCGATTGAGAATCGCATCTGTATCAGTTTTACTTTACATCATTTTTAATACCAATATCTGTTTTAGAGTGGTCTCTTGTCGTCGTTACCTTACGTGGCCGCTTGCTGCTTCTCTGTTCTCTTTGGAGTCATCTCGGACTTTTGTTTAAATAGAAAAATGATTAGTGTGAAGAATTCTAGAAGACTGTTCAATTCTGTATGTAAGTGTAATAAAACTTTATTAACATACATTAATTATATTATATTTTACAAATTAATTACAACTGGGATCTTTCGACATGCAACGCAACGCAATGGTTCTTGTAGAGAGAATCCAGCCTATTTGCTAACATAGCTAGAACGCAGTTCATTAATCAGACCAATTCAGATCTAGATATTCAAGTGCATAAATACTAATATACTTCTGTTAAGATGGTTCATTTAATAACAAACAGTCAGGCTCGCAACCGTATCATAGCTGCTCATGATTAAGGATCACGAATTGATCTAAAACTAGTCACGCTTTCTCAATCTAATTATACGTAAGTTAAACTGGTAGTAGCCATGAATCTTTTCGAAGAGATTTCACGCCGGCTGGTGGAAACCTCTGGTGACCAGAAGCTGGCCTATACTTTGGTCAATGCATTTCCATTGCTATTCAGCGTGGAAATGCAGCAAGTATCCTAGGCACCCTACCAGCTGGCAGTGATCTCAAAGAAATTTTTTATCTTTAAATATATATATATATATATATATATATATACTATATATATATATACCTATTTTTTTTTATTTACTTATTTTTAATTATATATCTAGATTAACTATCTCTTCTATTTAGATATTTATAGTTTATGGTTACTAAGATATAGCATTATGATGTACATATATAATAATTATTAACTGGTAGTTATTATATTAAAAAATAACAAACATATCTCTATTATTTTAACAGTGTGAGGGTTTAATGTTAAGAGTTTTTAGGCTGGCATCTACTAGGTAATCTGTTTATGTCTATATCTGTAACAAATGACCAAACCAAACCAAACGATAGCTATACGCACCTTCGCAATCAATGTTGGCACTTGGTGAAATTTTGGGCGCATATCGATATTTTTGCAAATTGTTACAATAATATATGTATTTGACCGGTTTTTATACATATATATATATATATATATATATATATATATATATATATATATATATATATATATATATATATATATATATATATATATATATATACCTGATTAGTCGATTAGAATTATTATGTTTAATTCCGCTACCATTAGTATGCGTGAGACTGCCAACATTTGAGGAATAACTACAATTATTATTAGAATTTCTATGATTTTCCCTATTAGTCATCATACTCTGACCGTTATTCTATCTATGCACATTTTGTTACACGTAGTGCCGGAATTAAACAAAATAATTCTAATCAACTAACGAGTGATATGGACTTCCACAAAATAAGACATATGTAGTTCAATAAAATTTATCTTGCTTTTTTACAGCGCAAGTTGGTGCAGCCCTATGTTTGATATCAGTTTCGTTTACAAAGAAACTCAGCTTAGCCATAATACTTTTAATGTTGGCGACTGGTTTCCAACCTGGAATTCACGTAGGGTGGATGGTAAAAAAAACTATTACTTTTTTATTATTATTATTAACATATTATTCTCTTATTTTGGTATGTGTCTTTTTTTTAATTAGTCTTTAATTAAACTAAGCATGTCTAAAATCTAAGCAGTGCTTAATTATTAATTTAATGCAATATTGTTATAATGTAAATTTTTTACAAGTTAAAATTTGGAAGCCATTTTTTAAATATCTGCCAGTATCAAAGAGAGTAAACTTTTATTATAATAATACGTAACAACAGAGTGACGATACGACGTAATATTAATGATATCATATATATATATATATATATATATATATATATATATATATATATATATATATATATATATATATATAATTATATAGATATCACATTAAAAACTTAAGTTTTTAAAATAATATTGATATGATCAAATATTACGGACTTGATTTAAATATTTAAATTTAAATAATTTTTTTTATTTTTATTTTTTTTAATATTTTTTTATTTCAGATCAATCATATAGATCTGACACCGAATTTTAGTGGAACACTCATTGCTGTTGGAAATTCTCTGATGAACGTTTTTGTGTTAATAACTCCTGTTTTTGTCTCCTACATTGTTACTGATTTGGTATGTATCACTTTTTTATATTTATCTCAACACGTTATAAAGTTTCTGATAATTTAAATATTACACTGTATTTAAAAGCATTAGCACGACATAAATTTATAATTTTTTCTTCATAAACATAAATGACAATTTACCAACAAATAAAAATCGACATACACCTAAAGTAACTTCCAAACTGAACCCCTTTTTTATATTCCTGTTTAAAATATTCTAGTGTAAATATTCTTGTACTTGTTTGATAATAGAAAACTGTATATTCCAGAAATCCATCATTTACAATTTTTTATTATTTACACAGTAGTAATTTTTTTACGCAACTTACAATGACAAACAGTAGGAACACGAATGGGACCGAAGTACCCAAGCAAACGACTTCTGTACAAAGTTTTTTTCTTATACAACTTAGAATGGCAAACAAGCTGACGGCCCACTTGATGGAAAGTGGTAACCGTCGTCTATAGACATGAGCAGTACCATGGACATAACAGAGTATACTGTTTTGCCCATAATACCCTCTATGCGTTGCCATTCCCGAGGACTCGGGTGTTATTCCTTTGTACCTTGTAAATTCACGCCATATCCCGCCCTTCAAACCGAAACACAGCCATGTAAACATAACTGCTTCACGGTTGAAACACGAATGGGACAGAGGTACCCAAGCAAACGACTTTTGTACAAAGTCTTCCTTTGGTGACAGACTAACAAATTTATTTATTTATTTAAACTTTAATTGCATTTTAATTAACTTTAATGATGATGATGATGATATATTATTTGATGATGCCATATATAATATATGACAGTGGGAGACTTTGTACAAAAGTCGATTGTGTATAAAAAAAAGTCTGAAACTTAATACATCTCTTTTCTTTCTAGACAAATCAGCTGCAATGGCGTATCATGTTCATAATTGTGGGAGTATGTGCAATCGTTACTAATGGTATATTTGTAGCTCTAATGACTGCCGACGTACAGCCGTGGAACGATCCGGATTATAATAAGAAAACAAACACGGAAAAGGAATCGATAAAGTAGCATGAACTCCGATTCGATTATTGAGCAGTTATTCGAATATGTGCATGGATGTTAGTGGTCATGTATTGGATGTAATAAAAAAAATATTCGATATTTATTTTGTTTTTTTTTTTTTTTATTTCTAAAACTAAAATGTACTTTGACTTTAATATGTGGGTGTATGTTTAACATATCGTCATAGTCGTAGAATACTGACGGATCTGACGAATATTACATATAAAGATCCGTCGGTATTCTACGACTGTGACGATATAGAATGTAGCACATTTCAGATAATCAATGATGAATGCTCCAATTTTAATATACATTTTTTTTATACAACTTAAAATGGCAAACAAGCTGACGGTCCACCCGATGGAAAGTGTTAACCATCGCCTATAGACATGAACAGTACCAGGGACATAACAGAGTATACTATTTCGCCCATGATACCCCCCATGCGTTGCCATTCCTGAGGACTCAGGTGTTATTCCTCTGTACCCTATAAATTCACGCCATATCCCACCTTACAAATCGAAACACAGCCATGCAAACACAACTGCTCCACGGTAGAAACACGAATGGGACAGAGGTACCCAAGCAAATCTGTCTGTTTAAAGCTCAAGATGCACAATATTTAAGCATATCCAATTGCATAATATTTTATGCACTCTCTGCAATGAACAATTAAAAAACCACCGTATAGAATGTCTAAGTAAAAAATTCTCATGAGAATTTTTTCCCATTCGGTCACATTGCGGAAAGCGAACTTTCGTTTATGTTCCATTTCAAAGAAATAGTGCGACATTCGATTGCAGAAACTTTGCAGATATGCATTTTTAACTTTTTGGAATTTAACTTTGAATTAAACGTAAAAATACACGCGTGTATGTAATTATGATATTATGGCAAAAATAGATATTAAAATATTTTAACATTACTGTACATTTTACTGTCAAATAATTTAGACTGTATTCCAGAAAAAAAAATACTTCAATTTTCACAAAATCAGTTATTTGAATTTAAAATCTATATTACTAAATCGATTTCGATAAAGTTTCTACGGGACTAATCTGTAAGTATATCCTTTTAAATAAAAAAGTATTTTCCAAATCTGTTTACAACGGACACAGTTATGAGGAAAGACACAAAAAAATACAACCAAATAAAAAAAAACTCGTGCTTTTTAAAGTCGGTGAAAAAAAGCAATGAATTGCTTCACAAAGGAACACGTCAACTTTATTCGTAGTAATATTTATTTGAAATCAACGAGAAGCAACACTTTCTCCCATGCACAACCACTCTTTAGAATCGACTTCCAGTAACAGTATTTCCGAACGGATATGACATCATAACCTTCAAGAAAAGAGCATATTCCTTTTTTAATAGCCGGCAGCACACTTACAATGCTTACCATCATATGAGCCGCATGCTCGTTTGCCCCCTGTGTTATAAAAAAAAGTAAACTCAGTCGATTACAAAGTATCCAAATCGCTTCAATATTGGCGAAGATATTGCATAATATACACACAGAAAATCAAGAAGGATTTTAGAAGTCACTTAAAAATGTAGCAAAAACAAAACTGTTTCCTATCAAAGTGTAAACGAGTAACAACAATTTGTCTCGAACATGTTCTAATGAACAAGATAAACCTTATAGCGAGAATGGTTAGAGGGGTCACTGAAATATGGAAAACGATTAATTTTCTCGGACACAGGAATTTCATTATGGCAATGACCCAAAGCATGAAGCTCCGGAGGCCTACCAAATTTTTCGAACTGATTAAATTTTTTCCTAATACTTACTTGCTCGTTGTACTTCAAAGTTATTATTATATTTTTTGCCTGCAACGTCAGAGAAATTGCAGGTGCGTTGCTGATCTTTTAGGAAGGAATAAACTCTTTTCTTGAAAATTCGATAGTTATATCTGTTTGGGAATTCTGCTACTGGGAGTTGGTTTCATAGTTTAGTTATGCGTTGAAGAATGTGTCTATAGAAATAACATCGAGCGTTGAAGAATGTGTCTATAGAAATAACAGTGGGAGATAGCCACTTATCTAAATGGTTAGGATAAAAATTTTGCTTGATTCAGGTTGTGCGGTGATGAAATTCAGCAGCTAGTATTAATCCAAATAATTCCTTTGAACACACCCCACGACAAAAGACGCAAACGATCGAATTGATCGACAAATCATTGATCATCGATAATTAGAGTCGTCAAGTACATTGTGCAATTCGAACATATACATAATACTATCTTTTACATTCTTATTAATAGTAAGTTAAGTGGGATTTTCTTAATCATAATAATAATAATTTATTCAACAAAAATATACAGATGCAATTACAAGATACATGTACTTTATATATTGGTTCACAGTAAGTGTCTCTCGCCTCCATGCTAGAAAAATCCTGTGTTATGAAGGTCACTTGACATAAATAAATTTCTTATATAAATTTAAGGAATTACAGAAAATACACAAATTAAGCTTAGCTACAATTAAACTATAAATGATAAATATTATTTTAAAATATAGTTAACAATAATAATAGGTACAAATAACAACAATATTAGTTTGAAATAATTAATTTACTGCCTTTACTTATATTTGTGAACTAGGCCATGTATCTATAAGTACATGAGCTATTTGCATTTAGAAGAACAAAAAGTAAAAAATAAAGATAAAAAAAAAAGATAAAGGAGGAATTATTATCCAAATACAAGTTGAATAGTTTGCTGTTTATATTAGGCGTAGTATCAGGAAAAGGTTGACTGTATTGTTTTATTGTTGTTAGTTGTATGAAAAATTGGATAATAAACTTTAGCTACCGTAACGTCGTTTTCAGTAATGTTATCAAATAAATGTTCAACAAATATTGTTTCATTATTTTTACAACGTTTAAACACATGTTAATTAATTACGTTATCTTCATCAGGTATTTTACATGTAATAACATAAACCTGCTGATTATTTACTCTTCTAATCATATCACTGAATCGTACTGACGGTAGCAGACTACTTATTCAATGATCTCCTTTAATATTTATTACATTTGCAAGTAACGCAGTCAACTTTGCAGTAAATTTTGTCTTGTCTGAGCAACTGTTTTTTACATTTACTTTCTACAATAGACTTCCTATGTCTATAACATGATATCTAGTATATAATTTATTTTAAATACCCTACGATGGATCAATTGACTTGACTCTTTCCTCATCGTTTCATCGTTCGCCGCAATTGTAATAGGTATTTTCATCGCATACCATTTATACTAAAGGGTTCAATTTTCTATGTATTTTCGTCTATTGAAAAAAAAACTTTAAACTTTTTTCTTGTTCTTTTCCTTCACCTTTTTCAAAAATATCCTTTCTATATTTCTCATACTCGAAATTTAATGAAAAAATTTGAAAAAGACAGTTTTTTTTTTTAATATTTATCATACTATAACAATAGCTAAATGCTTTGATTAGTATCAAGTATCAAAATCCCAATTTTTGTTTTACTTTTTTGGCACTTTTCGATTGCATTGCAAAGAGTCAGTGGATGCAGGTGGTCCAGAACCGTTCTTTACTGCAGCAGTACACAGATAATGACTGATATGACGATGCTGATGATTATTTATCTAATTTATTGGTATTGCTATGGTACATTCAAAGCAGTAGCCCCTCAATTTTGTCTACTCTATGGCAAATCTATATTTGAAAAAGCAAACAATGCTCAGAGTTCATTGTTACACTTCTAATTTACACAGTTAACCCAATTAGTAGCTGTATTGTGTCTCTTAATAGCATTGTTCGTGTCTCATTAACATTCAGTACCTTTATTGCAGTATCACAAAATATTATAGCTATATGTACAAAATACTCATTCATTAATCCCCTATCTAAGTGAGTGGGAGATTCCTAAGTAAGATATTTCTGTTTGTGGTGCGGCTAAATGTAAAAGTGAACTCATGGCGCAGAACTACGATGAAAAGAGGGAACATCGTGAGGATTTATCCGATAGAAGTCCGGTACGAAGACTCATCTCTGGGTGTCATAATGATGGAAGCTATCATGAAAGTATGGTTATTTTTATTAAACTACAATTTAATTCAGAAGTTTGAATATAATGTTTAAACTTTTTTAACTTGCATAGTAATTATTAAAAAGTTATTAAAAACAGCACAAGGTAGTTTTCGACGTTTTAAAAAATATTTAAATCATTTATTCAGCAAACAAAATAGTACAATTATAAGCTTAAGTCAGTATTATATATTTATAAAATGTATATATATATATATATATATATATATATATATATATATATATATATATATATATAAAATAAAAAAAGATATATGTAAATAAAATAAACCTTTCTCTATTAACTTACACTTTATTGCTCGTAATTTAATAAATAATATATTATTAATAATAATTATATGATACTAAAATGTTCTATGTAAAATTAGGCGTTATTAATTAATTAAAAGTACTACTAAACATTCTTCATCTTTCTCATCATAGCCATTTTAACCATTCATTATCCAATTAACTACATAATAATATCATCCAGTTAATAATATACCTGCATCCACTAACTCTCTGCAACACATTTAAACAACTTCGCTCTATCATTTAGACAGATATATAATTTATTTGCATTACTTACAGCACACAAATAACAAAAGACATACACAGTAAAAAGGGATAAAAGATTGTATCTACAAAAAAAAGAAGTAAAATATACCATATAAAACAAGTAACAATGTTTTCTTTCATACGTGTGCCATAGTAATTTAAATTTAAAATATTTTAAATCACTCTATCATTTTAAATATTTTAAATGATAGAGCGAAGTTCTTCAAATGTGTTACAGATTACATTACATTAAATTAATTTAAAATACATTAAGCTACCAAATATTGAGAATGTAGATAGTTTGAAAATGTATTCGACATTATTCTTTCAGCCATAATGAAACTTAACTTGACTAAATGTTTTTTATGCAATTTAGAATGGCAAACAAGCTGACGGCCCACCTGATGGAAAGTGGTAACCGTCACTTATAGACATTAGCAGTACCATGAACTTAGCAGGGTATCCTGTTTCGCTCACGATACATTCCTGAGGACTTAGGTGTTATTCCTCTGTACCTTGTAAATTCACTGCCACAACACAACTGCTTCACGGTTGAAACACGAATAGGACAGAGGTGCACAAGCAATCGACTTTTGTACAAAGTCTCCCTCTGGTGAATTAAAAAATATTTGCGAATTATCTCCATAACTCGAATCGTCACATGTTTAAATTTCTTGTACTTAAAATTTTATCCACTTAATTCTTACTTAAGTAGTAATTGACAATAAACGATTTTAATATGGATTTTAAAGGTTAAAAGCAAACAATCAAGCATTCTATTGATGGTATCCATAACGCACTGTTTTGCTAGAAAAAAAAAACAATAAATACATATTGACTAATTCATCACCATTATGACTTCCCATTTCTTTCAACATTAGGTTTCTGGATCATTGGAGCGTTCTCTTCATCTTTTTTCTCATTCTTTTCACTATCGTTAGGATCATTCCAATCAGCCAATTCGGCTGTACCAAATAGAACGTAGAGAAGATTCGTGAAAAAGTATAGACCGCTCGCTACGAAGAACGCTTGTCTCCACAAATATTTGTTGGCCTGAAATTTAATTTAAATACTATTAGTAATTATTATATACATAACAGCGTAGCGTGGTCTATTTTATATTCCTTTAAAGGCTGTGTTTCGGTTTGAAGGGTGGGATATGGCGTGAATTTACTGGGTACAGAGGAATAATACCTGAGTCCTCAGGAATGGCAACACATGGGAGGTATCATGGGCGAAACAGTATACTCTGTTCTGTCTGTTCTGTCTGTGCTGCTTATGATTACAGGCGACGGTTACCACTTTCCATCAGGTGGGCCGTCAGCTTGTTTGCCATTCTAAGTTGTATAAAAAAAAAAGATACTCTTGCAAAATATTTTGCATGAGTATTATTTTATCTGTTTGTTTGTTTGTGTGTAACACTTTATTGTACAGTGAAGTGTTAAATTATAGGATATAAAATTCTTAAGAAAACAATGAAGTGAATTATGTATTTCGAAATGTTTACTAAAAAGTAATCATGCCGAGTGAAAAGTTTTACTGTGCAAGTAGTTTTAATGTAATAACTACTTTAATCTACGTGTAATTACATCGAGAAATTTCTACTAGTTTCGGAACTAATTCGAGACTCTTAATCACGAGTGGCTGTGCTGCGAGCGCTAACTGACAGATACTTATTACATTATAATGTGTACTTATAAAACTTTTAATAATAACATGCAATTAGTTTGTTATCAAAGAAAAAACTATTTAAAAAGTTTTGAATTTTGAAAAGTGTTAAGTAGCTGTGTAATTAGTAATACAAGTATTAATTAAATTATATTATTAAAGTATGTAAGCTGCAAGTAGGTGAAGATAGTGCAAATGGAATAACATCATAAGAGAGGCAACAGACACCTTTCAAGGACGACCTTCAGTAATGGAGAGGACGAAGAGAGAGAGAAAAGTACGTAATAAGTGAACTTATGTGTTGTTTTCTTTTTTAAGAATTCAAAATTATATCTCCCATAGTATCTCAGTGTTAACAAATTTTCAGCAAAACAAATCCATTCATCTATTTATGTAGTAACAGCTAAAAATATTCCAACATCCTCATAAATTGTCACTATACATAAAGGGTGGCCAACCGGTCGATCGCGAATCCAGTCCAGTCGATTCGATCGATCCGGTCCAGTCGATCGTGGCAAGACAAACAATATAATATTGATGGCAGTGAATTTACAGGGGACATAGGAATAACACCTGAGTCCTCAAGAATGGCAATGCATGGGGGGTATCATGGGCGAAACAGTATACTCTGTTATGTCCATAGTACTGCTCATGTCTATAGGCGACGGTTACCACTTTCCATCATGTGGCTGATGGTCCACCTGATGGAAAATGGTTGCATGTTTGCAATTCTTAGTTGTATAAAAAAATATATACAATATTTTGCTAACCTAGAAGAACATGCTCAGACGCAATCCTCACAATGACATAAATAAGTAGTTACTAAGAATAATTTATATTTTTATGTTTTCCCTTTTAATAAAATAAAAAATACTGTACTAAACTATGTCGTTTTATTTGAAATTTCAAGAAGTATATAATTGGTAGATCTCACAGGGTTTCGTCAGTAAACAGTAGATCTCGGGTCTAGTCAAGTCCACCACCCCTGCTCTATATACGAGTATAATATAGTATTAATAAAATATTAAATAAAAAATTGAATGTAATAATACCGGGTCACTTTTCAGAATAAGGCCAGTGACGATGGGAGCCAGCGATCCGACAAGGTTTGAGAAGAAATTGCTGATGCTCATCATGATGCCGGCGAAATTGGGAGAGATGTCGATATGGTTCACCTGGAATAACATACAGAATATTATAAATATGTTCCTTTTACAATATAAAACGACAAACAAACTGACGTCCCGCCTTTCACCTAAATAATAGTACATGCTTAGATTATATGGACAGAGCATCGAGTACCAAAAACGGGTCAACTTTTTGTCAGCTAATTGTCAAATTAGCTAACTAAGGGATGGGCAGCAACGTCCCTCTTAAAAACATCTCTAAAGCTTAACTGTGGTTGCCAATCCGCCTTTTTTTTTACAACAGGGGGCAAACGAGCATGCGGCTCACCTGATGGTAAGTGACTACCGCCGCCCAAGGTCGCCCACAACACCTACGGCATTGCAGGTGTGCTGCCGGCCTTTTAAAAAGGAATATGCTCTTTTCTTGAAGGTTATGTTGTCGTATCGGTATGCCTGCCAAGCATGGCAACTACTAGCAAAACCTCCCAAGGGAGAGGCTTATGTCCAGCAGTGGACAGTTAAAGGTTTATATCATAATGATAATAAATAACCGAGAATGTATATTATACCGCAATTTTACTAAATACATATTTTTTTTATTATATAAATCGTTTATATACTAATTTAGTAATGTAATCTTAAGTAGAAAACAATAATGAGTATCTATCTGTCTGTCTATGTATCTATTTGTCTATAACTCACCTGAAAACCAACATGAGATGCAATATTAAAAGCGCAAATCAAAACCAGTAGTGTTTCAACTATATAAATGTCATTTGGAGCGTAGGCCAATGCAATGAACAATAAAGCTGCCGGTACACACCCTGAAAGGAAACATTACTGTATTAGTATTCATTGGTATAAAAAAATAAATAAAGTACAAAAGAAAAGAAATAAAACTAAATAAACTATAATCAGCCAATCAAATTACAATACGCAAAAATCGTTCATTTATGGAGAAAAAATAGTAACCATAAGTAATATGTTGGTTTAATTAAAATAATGATAAGTAGTGGTTTTACTAATATAAGTGGTGATATCTGACCTCAAGGTTTACTAGTTTACCAATATCATATATGAACGTCTCGATTGTGCTTTATCCAATGACGGCTTTAAGTGTCACTGAATTTTGATAATCTTCTAACAAGAGACTTTAAGGATCTTTAAGGATGTATTAAAAATAATCCAGTTTGGAAAATATTGAAATTTTAATTGGGATTAGATCTTAAAATCCCCGGATCGCATTCAACGATTGTATAACAAAACTTGTCATTACTAATGATAATGGTGCTAATAATATGGCAATAAATCAATTAATTAATAATGATGTAAATTTAAAATTAGAGGAATCAATTAACAATTTTAATTTAAGTAAATTTTAATTTAAGCAATGATATTTACCCAATGAGTTGGCAAGTTTCCTCGTAATAGTTACACTAAAGTATTTCTTAACGATAATCATGTCTGCCAACCAACTGAAAAAGAAGTTCGTAAGCCACATAACGAAAAACGGAAGGGCGGTCAGCATACCGTTCTGAAAAATAATTTGAAAGTTTTATTATTAGACCTAAAACAGCTAGAATTTACGATGTCTAAATAAAACGTCTTACCGCTTTAATGTTGACACCCATTATTTTACTCATGTAAGAAGGTACTTCAGAATACAAAAATAGATTGCCCCAAGTGTATCCAGTGTGGGCAATGACAATGGCATATAGACCACGACTGCGTAGCAAGCGGGACCAAGGTACTGATGCTTTTTTCTGGAATATAATTTAGGTATATATTCCTTGCTAAAATATATTACAGGAAAGTATTTGTAATATTTTATGCTTATTTATTTACAATTGACTCTAAAGAATATAGCAGTGAATTTACCGGGGACAGAGGATTAACATCTGAGTCCTCAGGAGTGGCAACGCATGGGGGGTATTATGGGCGAAACAGTGTACTCTAATATGTCCATGGTACTGCTCATGTCTATAGGCGACGGTTACCACTTTCCATCAAGTGGGCCGTCAGCTTGTTTGCCATTCTAAGTTGCATAAAAAAAGGTAAGTCTAAAGTTGATACATAAATATCTCTAACGTTCAAACACACGGAAACGAATTGTGCAAAATTTGATTATCCACTGATTTACAACAATACGAAAAAACAATTTTGGTTAGTTACTAATATAAACGGCGTGTGGTCCTGAAATAGAATGAGCTACACCTACCTTTCCCATAGATGTCGTAAGAGGCGACTAAGAGAACTTAATCATCGAAAACTGGATAGCAGAGTCCCTCTTAAAACATTACCAAAAGCCGAACTGCGGTTACCAATCCGCCTGCCAAGCGTGGTAACAATTGACAAACTTCAGCCTAATTTTAAACTGTCATGTAAAGGAACAGCCCTGTTTCCAATAGCAGTTTATGGAGAACGCCTATATTCAACAGTGGATAGAATATCTGATATAATAATGATAGCTAATATAAAAATAAATGCGGTTTTATTTGAAATTTTGGCGTAAAGTAAGTTATACAGTTGACTGCCAAACTTTTAGTCATGCTAAAGATTTTTTACATCATGTTCTCACCTTTGCGTCTGCATCTTGTTGTCCCAAATCCTGTTCTATATACATCCTTTCTTCGGGTGACACTTTAGGATGTTTTGCTGGATTATCAGCACCGAACAACCATATCGCTACTCCCATAATCCCTGAGAGTACTCCGTAGAAGCGAAATATTCCTGGCCATCCTAAAGGCGAAGTTGCGATGAAACCTGTTATGGGAAGTCCCAATACTGTTCCTAATGCGGATCCTGAAATAATACACATGTTTCTATTATATTTTATAAATATTTGTATTGTATAAATTAATTAATATAGTAATTGTTACAGAAATATGTCAATTCACTAATCATGACACTTCATCATCATCATCATATCAGCCTTTATTTGTCCACTGCTGAACATAGGCCTCCCTCTTGGGAGGTTTTGCCAGTAGTTGCCATGCTTGGCAGGATTGGAAACCGCAGTTAGGTTTTAGAACTGTTTTAAGAGAGACATTGCTGCCCATCCTTCGCCCTTATTTTTATGTATAATCATAACACTTAGCATAGACATAATACTTGACTCTATAGGATGTAAAATATTTTTTATTTTAGTCATTACGAATCTTTTATTTATTTATTTATAGGATCATCAACATAAGATACAACGAAACATTTCAATACATTACACTGGTATATTAGATCTAACTGTTATTACATTTATAGGCAACCACAGCTTGCTTTTTGTGCACGGTTATATATGAGTATAGATCGAAATCTTTATCATCAACAACAAAACTGAATATTTTTCTCAAAGGGATATGGGTTGATAAACGACGTAGAATTTTAAGCTTCTAACTAACATAAAGTTAATATAGGAGAATCAAAATTTAATGTAGTTTTTTAGTTCTAATTTCATTAATGTTGTCTGACACTGTCTGACAATAATGTCTGTCTTAATAATTATGTTCTTAATTTAACGTACGGTCAACGATTTCGATTTCATGCCGTAGTTCAGGGGACAATTTGATAGTTAAGAGGGGGGGGGGGGGCAATTGAAAAATGGACTCGAAGCGATTTTAACCCTTTTGCTCCGCGTCATTTAAATGCAATACTACGAGTAGATATCGGAGCCAAATTTAACAAAAAAAAAATAAATTAAAGTAAATGCTGTAAATACTTATTAGGTGTAATTTCGTTTGACATTACCAAATTATCAACTTGGCGATTACGTCAAATAAACTTTTCGAAAAATTTTCATGCAAAAAAGGTTGGGAAACACTGCCGTAGTTTATTTCATATCGACTTTAAGAACACATTACTCCAAATTAGTTGTTGAGTATTATTTGAATACCCTACTCTGATCAATATAATCAGCTTAGATCATGTTTAGTGTCTGTATTTATTGTTACACGGTCTTACTAATTTCCCTTCCCACACTTCATTCAACTATATAATGATGTATCCATTAAACACATACCTCCATGAACGAACGCCGACATTCTTGCTCTCTCTGCAAGCGGTGCCCATTTCCCAAGAGCCGTATGCAGACTCGGTATTACACAAGCCTGACTTAAGCCCTGAATTATGCGAAATATTACCGTCAACACCCAACCACCCTGCAAACAGAAATTAATAAACGATCAACATTATATTACTGGTAATTTTTGCAACATATAATAGCTTTATAAAATACAAAAAAAAAATTTAGTTATTTAGAATAGTAGGTAAATCTTAGAATAATAAGTGAAAAAAATATATAAAAATGCCATTTTTGAGCAAATATAAAGACAAATGTTTATTAATGAAGTTAAAAAGTTGTTTAGAAATAAATAATTGCTTTTGTTTTTAATGACTGAAATAAATAAGTTCAAAGGTACACAAGTGGCAAACGTCACCTGTAGACATGAAGAGAAACAAAACATTGCAAAATATATGGTGTATTTATTAAATTCATATGCTGCATTTCTTGTTGACTTTTCAATAACTAATTTCACTCATATATCGCTTCAAACCAATGCCATTAGAATTTTGTATCGGTTAAAACATAGGTACAGTACTACATCTAAATACTCATAAAAGCCAAGAATTAAATTAACAACAAAGAATTAGTAAAAAATAAATTTAGCAATAACCAAGCAGTGATCAGTGCTGGTAAGATCTAAAAATATATTTACATAATGAGCAGCCAAAGGGAAACCCAATGATGCAATGCAATTGATAAGTAAAGCAATAGAGAGCAGGGCAGTGGACCCGAAACGGTGAGCGAGTTGTCCAGCTGGTATCTGCAGCACTACGTAGCCCCAGAAAAATGATGCTATCACGCTGTCTTGTACTTGCTTGCTCCATCCAAATCTTGGGTACTGTTCGAAAAAATAAGATTACAGAATTAAATTATTATTGTGACATAGTAAGAGGTAGATTATGTTCAACAATACACTACCGGCAACAAATTGACTTTTAAAATCTATGAAATAGTACAAGTCCTTTAAACTGAGAGAAATTGATGTAATTTTTATATGTAATTTAGAATGGCAAACAAACTGAGTGTCCATACGATGGAAAGTGGTAACTGTCACCTATAAACATGAGCAGTAGCAGGGATATAACAAGGTATACCGTTTCGCCCATGATACTCCTCATGCATTGTCATTCCATTGGATTCCATCATAAACAATTTACTAATGGCGATATTGCCAGAAATTCAAACATAATAAGCAGAAACTCCTGTAAACTAATCATATTATACATATAAAACATTTCATCTCTTTTCTTTGAAAAATATAGTAAAAACAGTTCTGGGGACGTCACGCCAAGATATAATGTAATCCTAACTCTGATCGTGAATTCTGTCTACACAATTATCGGAATCAACAAATATAGTATGGTATATAGACAGCGCTAAAAAAATTAACGTAAGTCATAAAAATGAAGAAAAAATATTTTGAAAACAATTTATTTTTCTAGTCTAATAATAAAATTCTCTAAGTTTATTTCAACAGCTTTCTTTTATAATATGTGTATCAGAAGGAGATTTTGTACAAAAGTTATTTGCTTGGGCACCTCTGTCTCATTCGTGTTTCTACCGTGAAGCAGTTGTATTTGCATGGCTGTGTTGCATGGTTTGAAAGATAGGATACGGCATTGTATTTACTAATTTATAGAGACATAACATCTTAGTCCTCAGGAATGGCAACGAATGGAGGTTGGGCAAAACCTCCGTGGGCAAAACAATATAATTGTTATGTCCATGATACTGTTCATGTCTATAAGCGTCGGTTACCAATTTCCATCAGGTGGGCCCTCAGCTTGTCTGCCATTCTATGTTGCATATAAAAAGCTGTATGGTCCCGGCATTGAAATGGGCACTCTTTTCCTTCCTGTGGGTGTTGATGAGGCGACTAAGCAAATTTAATGGTCGAGGGATGGGCAGCAGCGTCCCTCTTAAAACATCCCCGAAGTCTAACTGCAGTTGCCATGCGTGGCAACTACCAATAAACCCACCCTTATGAAGAAGGCCTATGTTTAGCTCTAGACAGTTAACGGCTGATAACAATGAATAAATATCTTAATATGGTAATCAAATTAGAAAATCAGTGTGAAGCTGTGAAAAACTTCGTAAGTAGAATAATTATAATACATAATTATAATAAACTCACGTCAATCACAATCAAGTTATATTACGCTATGCTATTAAAACGGTAGCTTTAGTTTAACAACGCATTAAATGTCATTACTACAATCAAGATAATTTCAATTTCTTCAAAATCTCAATCAGATACGTCATCCAGATAACGTAATACAAAGCTAATGTTTCAAGGTTTGTTGTATAATAATTAACACGCCTCGCTACGTCAAATGTTATTCAATTTAATATTTGTTGTTGTACTGATTTATTGTCGATAACACACATAATAATATTCAAATATTTATAAAATAAATAAATGTGTCGCATTGTGGGATTTTTTAACTGCGCGATTTCATTACGAGAAATTATTTGTATTTTGTCTAAGCATAGAAGCCATCCCTTCCTTTCCCGTGGGTGTCGTAAGAGAATTTAATGATCGAGAGATGAGCAGCAGCGTCCCTTTCAAAGTATAAACTTAAACGTAATTGTTGTTGCCAACCCGCCTGCCAATCGTAACAACTACAGGTAACACTCCTTCGCCAAGGAGTCTATGTACAGCAGTGGATTGTTAACAACTGGTATGGTGATGATGATGATGATTTTTATATTGTTGTAAATGAAGAAGATGAAGAAAATATAAATAACGTTTAATGATAACAACGTCATATTAAAAATTCTGTATGAAAACAATCCAAATCATACGCACTACCACAAAACAATAAACTAGATAACTAGATATTTGGTTCTTTTCCTACTCAAGAGATAATAAAAAAATCTTTCATGATGATATAAAGGGAAGTGAATTCATAAAGTGATCAATATAAGTGTAGGCACCCTGATTTTGAATTGCATGTGGTGAAATTTGAAACCGTTAATGATACGTAATACTAAGACTATGTCCATGATATAGAAAACAATACAATAAAAATTTTATATTTCAAATCAAATTTCTTTACATTTCTCCCATAATATTTAATCAGCTGAACGCACTGTTTTAGTATGAGAGGCTTATATTTCTCTGGTGAAAATGTTAAATTTTACTCATGGAATACTCCTTCTAAAATATGCAAATGATTTCGACTTAACTTTGGAAGTAATATATGAAACAAAGAGTGCATAGAGTATCTTGTAACGCAACGTTCTTTAACGCAAAGCTTTATTAAAAAAGTTCGCCCGTTCGCTGCGCTGACTTCCAACACAGTGCTTTTATTTCAATATACTATTGCAGTATAAAAACAAGTCATGAAGTAGATTCTAGCATCAAGGACAGTGTTTCGTGTATCAAATCTGCAACGATTTTAATGCCTTGTGATCTTGGCATAGAATAGGCTACCCCTTCCTTCCCGTGGATGTCGTAAGAGACTACTAAGAAAACTTAAGTATAAAAGGATGGGTAATAACATTTTTCTTAAAATATCTTCAAAGCCTAACTGCGGTTGCCAAGCGTGGCAACTACTAGCAAAATAAACCACAAAAAAGCAAACCCTCAAATACAGGGAGACCTATATTTAGCAGTGGATAATTAACGGTTAATATAGTATGGTGTGCACATGATATATTTTGTTCTTTAATTAATTTGAAAGATCAGCCATAAAGAAGCAGGTATATTGGTACTATTTGCCTAAAAAGGTTTTTTCATAACTCTCGAGTGTGTATTTAAAATATTTTGCTTTTTGTCGTCCTTTAACGAACTTAGTTTTACAAGTAGGAAGCATCTTAAATTTAACAATGAAACATTATCTTAATTATATGTTTTATGAGACTGATCTAAATATGAAACAGTTTCACTTTACGAAACTTAGGATAGATATACTTACAGGAGGTGTCAACATTAATGCATTGAAGAAGCCAGCTGCTTTGTATTCAGTCTCACTGATATATAAACTGGAGTCTTTGTTTGTTGTATTCGCATGTGATATTTCTGTTCCATTATTGTCAGTTATAGTTTCATTGTGAGGGATGACACTTTCTGTATGATTTGTATTGTTGTGTTCCACCAAACTGATATCATGTTTCACCATAGCAACTAGGGACACTCCCATGCAAGATCTCATACTGTAAGCTATTGTTAGACACAGAAATAATAGAATACATTGCTGGTGTCTTTGGCCCCATCCGGAAACTGCAAAAAAGCATTATGTATTATATTACTCTATAAAAAATTATAAAAGTGTCTATTTTTTATATTTCTCTATTTCATTGCTATTGTCTTATATAAAATTTATTAAATTGAGCTCAAATGATACATTATTGGTACACTGAAATAAGGCCATCACAAATAGTTTAGATAATTGGGTAATAACTATTCAAATATTGGTTCAAGTTATATCTCAATTTTGTTCTGAGAAATAATAATTGTTCATTTTCAAAGCGCGATTCCAATAACATTAATCAGAAACTAAAAATATCTTACAAAACAAGTGTCAGATCAAAGAAATTCATTAAACGATTTTGATTATATCAATATCTCACAAGAATGCCTACTTGGAAGAGATTTTTGATGGATTTTTTTAATAGTACATTTCTTAATTGTGCAAGAAATAATATAAAAATCTTACCTTCTGTGCCACCAATATCATTGTAGTGGTTAGCATTTTGTTTCAAGTTTTCGGATTTTTCTACCATTGTGTTTTACAAGGAACACGCTTATCGCGTACGTGTAACATGGAGTCAAATGATTAACTAACTGTGAAAGTAAAATAATACGTATAATTATCATTTTATGACACCTAATAAATAATATTGAGTCAATGTTAGTATAATATTATAAATTTCCGGTATTTTATGTTGCTTGATCTTTAAATAAACAATTGAGGTGCGCTGCAATGATTTTTTGCGTTTCTAAGGCTAAGAATGCTCTTGGAATCGGCGATGTATAAGGACTTATAGAAGGTGGAAGGATTTTTAGTAATGGAAACTACTACTTTACTTACCCTATCGGGTCGACCTTCATGCGGTCACCCATCAAATTCAAATTGTCTTTACTCAAATAGACTTCTTTACAAGCACTTTTAAATAGTAATTTTTATTTAAAATTTACTGCAAGGTTTGGTATGTTGTTATCTGTTGAGAAGAGCCCGCGAGAAATTCTACAGTTACTCTTTTAAATCTCTGTTAACATTATGTGTATTTATTTAAATGTATAAAGTCTAAAATTACATGGTCGTTAAAAGCCCGTGCACAATCGACTAACACCATGCACATTTATCATTCAATTGTTTAGTGTATAAGAGGCTTTGTTCAATAAGTGTTTTTTTAATGACAGTTTTAAACTTATCAAACGGTAGATCCAAAATATTCTTCGATATCTTATTATAACATTTAATGCCCATTCCTATAAAAGACCTAGTAACCTTTTCTAAATAGCACTTAGGAACAACAAGTATATATTTGTAACTAGTGTCGGAAACCATCACGATTAAATGCTGGTGAATTCACCATGATGAGCACACTGACCTAATTTCGTCTTCATCATCGTTCACTGGTAACTCTTCAACGTATACCGATAGTGCAGGTACGGTTACTAATTGCATTTTCTTTCCATAAAAAAAAAAGTATCATAAGCGACATAATAACTTACTCATGGTTCTATTGACGATTCATGGTGTTTATACTCCCTCGACTATGCAAGTAATTGAAGACTACGCCCTAAGAATAGGGGCTATAATTATTCTTATGGATACGTCTAGCAGTTTCACTGTTCAACCAAAATTGAGCATTCGTACTTTACAATAGAGTTCATTATCATCAAGTTTCTTTGCTGTGCTTGGTTCTGTTTGTATCAATACCCTTCAATTATCACATTATCTTGGTCGTTCCTTGTAAGAGAGCGAGTGAGTGAATATGCTTTGATGTATTTTGCTTTATTCTTCAAATCACCGGATGCTTTATTGGATTCTTTTTCGTGTTCAGGTCACTTCGCATTACTAGAGGTTGGCCGTCGGTTACATGAAATGTTTTTTTTTTCTCAGCTTGCTACTCAATACAACTGCAAAACATTAGAAATCCCGGTCCATTCGTCTATTCATGGTCTTTCTTCTAGTTAGCTTTTCAACACGAATCTTATTCTTTATTATTCTTATTCAAAAATGCTATAATAAATTCTATGAGAGAAAATCCTATTTCTTCTATTTTAATTTAACGCAAATACTGTATAGTGTTTATTTTCCATGGCTTTTGTTGTATAAATGAAAATATATAGAGTATTGTCTATGTACCCAATTCCATAGATACATATATACACATCTATCACGCCTATCTTCTATTACGATAAGCAGAAACGATGGAACGCCAAATTTTTCTTCTTTCGCTTCATCTACATATCCAATTGCTTTTAAAATTATCTCTTTTCCCGAATTACTAAGAACCTAACAAATATCATTATAAACTTTCTCATAGCTGTTAATTTATGAAATGGTCAATTATGAGTATTAAATTCGAATTAATACAGTCGTTTGAGCCCGATTGAGTAACAAACTTCTAAGTATCCAAACTCTCACATTTATAATTTTATTACGACAGGGTAGTACCTACTGCAATATGGATCATCATTAACAACTTTTTCGATTGTCCTTTTATTGAAAATTTTATTAATCATTGGTTTTTGATTCGCGACTTCGTCCACTTCATCGAAAGATGTTCACTGATGGAGATAAAAATTAGTCTATGCCTTCTCCTTCCCATATATTAGGTGTAAATCAAATTTCATAGAAGTAGGTTAAATTGTTAAGGTTGTTTACATTGGTTGGAAAGATCTCTTTCTATATATAATCTAAATAATATATATACCAGAGGGAGACTATACAAAAGTCGTTTGCTTGACCATCTCTGTCCCATTCGTGTTTCTACCGTGAAGTAGTTGTGTTTGCATGGCTGTGTTTCGGTTTAAAGGGTGCGATGTGACAGTGAAATTCCTCAGGAATAGCAACGCATGGGAGGTATCATGGACGAAACAGTATTATCTGTCATGTCAATGGTACTGCTCATGTCTATAGGCGACGATTACCACTTTCCGTCAGGTAGGCCGTCAGATTGTTTGTAATTCTGAGTTGTATTAAAAAACAAGCTATCAGACCACCTTATGGAAACTATCCCGTAGTTTCATTGCTGTACCTCAAACTTCAAATCGAAATATAGTCGTGTAAGTGTAGCTGATTCAGAAACTCCAGTGGGACAGATGTACCCAAGCAGAGGCATTTCTATTTATGGATTTAAATAAAACATATTTTTGCAGTTTACAGTTTATTAATGTTGGTCTTGAAATTTAACAATTTCGGTATTTATTTATTTATTTATTTTACAGCTAACCTTGCACTATTACGATTCTGGAAAAGTCTTATAAAGATAAATTACAAAAATATATTTCGTATACCTGAAGCTAGTGCAGTATTAATATCTGTGCCTGGGATAAGTAAATATGTATTATTCCTTTTTTTTTATAACACAGGGGGCAAACGAACATGCGGCTCACCTGATGGTAAGTGACTACCGCCGCCCTTGATCACCCACAACACCAATGGCAGTGCAGGTGTGCTGCCGGCCTTTTAAAAAGGAATATGTTTTTTTCTTTGTATCCTTTTTATTTTTGAAAACTTTTAAACATTCATTGGATAATATAAAAAAGTAAGATCTGTCATTACAGAACTTCTTATGGTTACATACCAAAGTTATGTATTAGTTATGTGTTTATACTAACTGAGACATAAATTTAAATACTACTTTTGATTCGTACACGACAATAATACTGACGACTCTTGAATGTGGAAAGATGAAAAACCTTACGAGTTTATACTTCTTATCTTAATAATACTATACTAATGTTATAAAGAGGTAAAGTTTATGAGTTTGAATGTTAGGATTAATCTCCAGTACTACTGCTCCGGATTTGAAAACTATTTTATTATTTTGTTACCTATTTATTCGTTTGTAATGAATCTGTATACAAATGTCTACGTATATTTACGTGATACCTTAATATGTACTTGAAAAAGCATACAAACATATTACAGTTATATGAAGTATTGAAAAATGATTCATTGTATTAAAAAAAAAACTCATATAATAAAATAATAAAAAACTAAAAAGAAACTAATATAAACCATTTTATTATTTTATTACTTTAATATAATATACTTATTAATTTATTAATATTAGATAATTTAATAGTTTTAATAAACTAAGTTTAATGCCTTATTGAATTATTAATCTACAAATTACTAGCTATACCCCGCGGTATTACCCACGTGAATCAGTACATAACATCATGTGCTAAACTAGAATATAACCTATTCGTGTACCAAAATTTCATTCAAACCTATGCAATAGTTTTTGCGTAAAAGAGTAACAAACATTCATCTATCAATCCAAGAAACATTTACATTAATAGTATTAATTAGATTACGTTAATGTAATAGATTATTTTTATATAATTCTGTAAAAAATTAACTAAATTTATATTTAACTCATTCTCGTAGTTTACAAATTTTATTGTCTACATTTTGTCATGTATTATTAATATTATTTTTTACTTTTGAAATCATCGGCGAAGCCTCTTGATCGTCCACTTTTTTCTCCTCGTCGCTTCCAGGAGTATTCCAGTCGGCCAGTTCAGCTGTGCCGACTAGAACGTAGATCAGGTTAGTGAAGAAGTAAATTGCGCTAGTCACCAAAAACACATGTCCCCACGACTGTTCGCTTCTCTGAAATAAATGTTTACTTTTTTAATCGACTTTAAATTTAAAATTTATTACTATCCTAAACATGTCATCGTTTTTTATGTAATTTAAAATGGCATATAAGGTTGCAACCTACCCAATAGAAAGTGCTAACCGTCGCCTATAGACATGAACAGTATCAAGGACGTAACAGAAGAAACTGCGTCGTTTTTTGATGACTTGTTATAAATTATGTTTACTATAATAAAAAAAATATTTCTAATTTAAACTATTCTTTATTGTTTGTCGCTGTTTCATTATTTATTTTAAAAATAGCTGTGTCTGCTTTGACTGTATAAAGTTGTACATGAAATATCCACATTTTATCCAAATCCGTTGAGACATTTAATTGGGATTCAGTTATATATTTGTATAAACTTTAAAATAACTAAGTAAAAGTTATATAATATATATATCATCATCTTTCTATTGGGATAACCCAATCATTTGGGGTCGGCGTAATATGATTTTATCCATATTACAAAAAGATTTGGTTTTTAGTTTTACTGCCTGACGTCAACCTCTTTGGGAATGCATTTATTGGTGGTTTCCGCCACCAACGGTATGGAGGAAAAGATTGAGGAAAAAAGGAAAGGAACGTCGGAAATGCGGAAAGGAAATTGGTAAATGAGAGGAATAAGGGAAAAATGTGCGAAATTGTTGCACCATTTATAGAATAGTAAACACATTTAACTGTAATGAGAAATTATACAAATGGCGGTCTTATCGCTAAGCAATTTCTTCCAGACAACACTTGGGTAGAGAATAAGGTAGTGATTGGAGGAAAATACAAGAAATTACTTACAATATCGGTAAGTATCAATCCAGTTGCAATCGGCGCTAGTGATCCAACCAAGTTGGCACCGAAGTTACTAATGCTCATCATGGTGCCTCCAAAGTTTGGTGATATATCAATTGGATTCACCTAAAATGATTGAATTAAAAAAAACACAAGTATTTTTATGTTTTATGGTACAATATGGCTTATCTAATAATTTATTGAGTAAATAATAATTTCTGTAACTAATAATAAACGCAAAGTTGCATTTGACTAAATTAACGCCATGTTACATGTTGACGTCTTCGATTTATAAATAATCTACCCTACTCTTATATTATATTCGCCTCGCTCTCATTATTCTATCGCTGCATACACGAGTGTCACCAAAACTGCCTATGACGCTACAATGGCGGATGGTTGTATCATGTACCCGCTGATATCTGCCCACGTTGGATGGAAACTGCTCTTCTTTGACTGCATGTGAGACGCCGCTTCATCGTAGCTGAGCGTCTTCCGTTTTTCTATCATCTATCCATGCTGGATGGACCATGATACACCGCTGATACAGTCCACGTCCGCTGATCTCAAGACGGACGACCTTTGGCGGACCGATCTTTGGCCAAGAAGAAGCGCTGCAAGGCCCTGGACGCAAAGATTGCGCGAGCAGAGACACAGAGATACCTACTGGTGGATGCAGCTTACTACGTCACAGCTAAAGGTCAGTCCTCGTCTCTCTTAACGTGCATCTTTGAAATTCGATACCAGCCCGCAATACGTTTATTAGGAACCTAATAGTGGTTATTTGGTCATCATCATCATTTGGCCGTGAAGTCCGGGATAGAATAAACCATCTCTCCTTTCCCGTGGGTGTCGTAAGAGCCGAGACCGAGAGAAGGGACGGCGAGAGATGGGCAGCAGCGACCCTCTTAAAACATCTCCAAAGCCTAACTACTCATACAATTGCAAATCTGCCTGCCAAGCGTAGCAACTACTGGCAATCCCAAATGGACAGTTAAAAAAAGCTGATATGATGATGATGATGATCATCGTCATATTAGCAATTAACTGTATACTGTTGAACATAGATATTGTTCACAAGGGAACCGGCAAAGGGCGGACAATCGCAGTTAGACTTTTGGAGATGTATCAAAAGGAACGCTCCTATCTATTTCCGATTATTAAGATCATTATACTTACTTGAAAACCAACATGAGCTGATATTTTGAATGCACAAATGAAAACTAAAATCGTTTCGACCGCATAAAGATTTTTCGGCACGTAAGCTAATGCTATTAAGCCTAAAGCAGCGGGAACGCAACCTGTAACATAAATAAGCAGTTAATAAAAAGTAACATAAAATGATATTTATCAAAACAATGTTAGTTGTATGAAGTCATATGATGGGAGTAGACGGATATATGCAGTTATTTATCTAAGGTTACATGCTATGTTTCGGTTAGACAGATGAGTTAGTTATAACAGTAATATTAATGATATTCTGATTAGGCCATCAGACAAGAGACTCAGTTTTGTACATTGTATGCAAATACGAGTATTTATCTTTAACAGACATTATGACATTAAAAATACTGAATAGATGAGATCTTCAGAAAGAAGAGACAGCAATCTTTACTTTTTACACGATTTCGAAAAAGAGAATATTATGAAATAGAAGAAGTTTGCTAGGAAAGGATGTAAGTCAGCATTGAACCCGGTTATGAAACATGTACTATAAGTGATTAATAAAGTTAACTTTACAAATGAACTAGTAAAATTTACACCACAAAAAAATAACACCAACTTCAATCGTGACCTTTTTTTTTTAATTTAAAAACCTACCCCTGAAACAATTTTGAAGAAATTTCTTAGGGTCAATCTAAAAGTATATCCTTTTAAATAAAAAGAAGTTCCAAATCGATTTATAAACGACGGAGATCTGAAGTAACAAACATAAAAAAATACAATCGATTTGAGTATCGCCTTTGCTCTTTGAAGTCAGTTAATAAACAAAATTTGGAAAAACTTACCCAGAGAGTTGGCAAGTTTTCTAGTATTAGTAACACTCAGATATTGCTTTACAATGAGCATATCACTGAACCAGCTGAAGAAGAAGTTCGTAAACCACATCACGAGGAACGGGAGAGCTGTCAATAAGCCATTCTGGAAATTAAAAGGAATAATCATGGTGATGCTAAATGAGGAGCATTTGTTATATATCTAATAGCGGAATAGACAATCCTGCAACTCTCAACCGTTGTTCTTTGTATGCACCCCAATGCTGCATGCGATTGCGTGCTTGCCGACTACTATCAGCACCGCCGGTTCGCACCTGTACTGCTCAGTTTACTCCCACTTATCAAGCTATTTCTCTGCTCAATTCTCTGATTGCTCAGCATCCAGATATAAATATATTTATTGACAAAATAGATATATTTTTAAAATGTAGTTTAAAATTTTTAAGTTTGTAAAATAAACCTATGGCTCACTACACGTTTTGGGATACTGTAAGTGTAGTGAGTAATTTATAAATAAATAAATATAGATAAGTAAAAGTGAATAATAAAGAAGAAATAGTAAATTTCAAACTATCGCATTGTTTACACATATTTTAAATTCACCATTGGGACGTAATACGACGCCATTGTATTTCATATTGTAATTCTTATGGCCACGTTTAGACACGGGTTGTTGTAGTGATAGCAGGTCTGAAGTGAACGGAGCCTTCTGGCAGCAAAACGTGGTAATAAAAAATAGGTTTTATATATAACTATTTACCTGCAATCGCGTCGCTTTAAGTTCCGATAACGTATTTAAAATAATGAAGAAACTCCTTGAAGGCATATAAGATTGTACTAAAGTTTTATATTTTCAAAAATAATTTTAGCAAACATTCAGATAACTATAAAAACTGTAAGATGATAAATAAATGGCAGAAAATATGCTTCACTATAATATGCAAATATGCTATGTCTTGATTATTAGACAAATCAACAAAAACAACAAAACAATCGATTTGAATCTATAATCACAATATTCAATTCTATTGTCAATCACATAAAGTTGACATTTGCAATTGATCATATTGATATTATTAGTAAAATACTTGCACTCTTCCACAAACAAAGGTATTATGATAATATAACCAGAGAGACTTTGTACAAAAGTCGTTTGCTTGGATACCTCTGTCCCAGTCGTGTTTCAACCGTAAAGCATGTGTTTGCATAGCTGTGTTTCGGTTTGAAGGGTGGGATATGGCGTAAATTTACAGAGTTCAGAGGAATAACATCTGAGTCCTCAAGAATGACAACGCATGGGGAATATCATGGGCGAAACAGTATACGCTGTTATGTCCATGGTACTGCTCTATATCTATAGGCGACGGTTACCACTTTCCACAAGGTGGACCGTCTGATTATTTGCCATTTTAAGTTTCATAAAAGACCAATTTTGTCATTTAATGCATATTCAAATATTAATTTTACACAATTATCTTTATTACCATTTCGAGTATTATATATTTATAAATACTCACAGCTTTTATATTAATTCCCATAACTTTATCCATGAACATAGGCACTTCAGAATATAAAATTAGTTGGCCCCAAACTTGCCCAATATGTACAATTATGACAGCATACAATCCTCGGCAACGCAGTATGTGTTTCCATGGCACATGTAAACGTTTCTGAAATTAATGACAATTGTACAGCATTTGCTTTAAGAATTATATTTATTTTATTATTAAACTGAAAAAACTGCATTAAATAATAATCTAGTATTATTACGAGTGTCCGTAACTACTTCCTTTGTATTACAGTGATGGAGAAATGATTTCAGTTTTTATACTAATTGACGTTCTTTTTTAAGCAAGTTTTTTTTTTCAATTTTGTTGTTATGTATAAACATATGTTGGAGATATAAACTAATCATTTATCTCCACGTATTTAATAATCGTTTTCATAAAAGTCAACTGCAATTTTATTAAAATAAGTTTCAACTTGTCAAAAAGGGGGGGGGAAAGTGATTGTTAGTAATGGAGACTAAAAATCTCATTGCTAGCAATATACCCAACCAGGTTGACCTCCTCGTGGTTCCCCCTGGAAACTATCATGGTTAATTCCTGATGAATTCATCATGATGGGCTAACTGGCCTATTTTCATTCTCATCGATCACCCTTCACTGGTGCTCCGCCAACGTATCCCGTTAGCGTAGGCGGAGTTACCATTCCATTTTCATCCACCAAAAAAAAACATGTTAAAAAAGAACCATTTGAATTTCAATATAAAAAAAAATATGTAATGTCATACAAAAGAAATACATTCGAGTTAAGAGACTTCGAATTTTGTGCATTGTTAAAATAAATCGTATTTATTTAAATAAAATATTCAAGTAACAAATACACTTATTGAATATTTACATTAGAATTATACTCCTTTTGTCCCAAGTCGGCTTGTATATACAATCTTTCAGCCTCCGATATCTTAGAATGTTTCGCTGGACTGTCCGCACCAAACCATAACATAATTCCCGCCATTATTCCAGAAAGTACTCCGTAGAAACGGAATATTCCAGGCCAACCCATACTCGATGCTGCGATAAAACCAGTAATTGGAAGTCCAAGAACCGTTCCCAGAGCTTGAGCTAAAAAATATTCATTTAAAATTTAATTTATAAAACTAAGCAACTTATAACCATATGGCTGTGTGGTCCCGGCATAGAATAGGTCACCTCTTCCTTTCCCGTGGGTTTTTTTATACAATTTAGAATGGCAAACAAACTGACGGTCCACCTGATGGAAAGTGGTAACCGTCGCCTATAGACATGAGCCGTACCACGAATAATAACTATTTCGCCTATGATACCCCCATGCGTTGCCATTCCTGAGGGCTCAGCAATAAGACCGCCTTACTGTACTTATACAATTGTATCGTTATCCCAGAGGGAGACGTACAAAAGTCGATTGCTTGGGTAACTCTGTCCTATTCGTGTTTCTACCAGGAAGCAATTGTGTTTGCATGGTTGAGTTTCGGTTTGAAGTGTGGCATATGGCGTGAATTTACAGGGTACAGAGGAATAACATCTGATTCCTCAGGAATGACAACGAATGGGGGTATCATGGGCGAAACAGTATACTCTGTTATGTCCTCTGTACCCTGTAAATTCACGCCATATCCCACCCTTCGACCCAACCTTCAACCATTCGAAACACAGCCATGCAAACACAACTGCTTTACGGTTGAAACACGAATGGGACAGAGGTACCCAAGCAAACGACTTTTGTACAAAGTCTCCCTCTGGTAAATAGAATAAGAAATATGAAGAGAATAAGAAAATTTTGATAACAACACAGTGAGAAAAACATACACTTTTGTTTTAATTATATAAACTAATAAATTGTGAGATTAAATTTATATAAACTTGCCTCCATAGACCGTGGCCGTCATTCTTCCACGTTCCACCAGAGGCGCCCATTTTCCTAAAGTTGTATGTATCGAAGGAACAATGAAAGATTGACTCAAGCCCTGCAGTATTCTGCAAGCTATTGCCAATTTCCAACCTCCCTGTAATTTAAAAAAATACACACAATTTACAATAAAAAATCCAAATGTGTAAAACAATCTTTATTCCTGCTACTGTAATAAATACGAAAGGCTTTAAGAATAAATAGATGCATGTTTATTACTTGTTCATAGAAAATCTATTGAAAGGATTTAAACAACATTTAATAAAGGGATAGGTTACACTTCAATGTAATACAAATGATACCTTATATACTAATTTACGCAGGCGAAGCCGTGAAACAGCTATATCTTCTTCTAATGGTATTTATCATTTATTTATTAATTACAATAAAATATTAAACAATAGTAAATGTAATGAACACGCACAATATACTTTATCTATATTCCTTATTTCCTTTTTTTTTTATTATTTTTTTTCAGTGAAATTTCGCGGCTCACTTTTGGCCACAACAGAATATCAGTGTTATGCTCTTTTTAGGGAAAAGCAGTAAGCTGAGTTGTGACCATTTTGTGTTACTGTGGCACGCGCATGAAGGGAATAAATTGTTACTTATTTTAGGCATTTAGTTTTCATATTGTTTTATTTTTTGTATATGTGTATTATTTTTGTTTATCTTTTTTTACTGTGCATTTATGTCTATTGATAGATAGATAGATAGATAGATGATTTATTTGCTTTACTTACAGCACACTGATTGAGAAAAAGATACATGTACAAAATATTTTAAAAAAACAAGAACAAAATGCATAAAATTAGTAACATTTTTTTGTTTTAATTAGTAACAACAAATTGTTGTGTGTTTACTGTAGTAGTAAAGCAAATAAATTATTTATTTATCTATCTATCTATTATTGTAAAATGTAAAAGTATGTTTGTTTTGACAGCTTCAACAGCTAAACCAATCGTCATGAAATTTAGTATCATGCACAATTTGGGATGGATACTACATTCTATTTAGATTAAAAATCATATCCTGATCGCTGGCATGAAATCCCGGATCTTTTAATAAATAAATAAATATATATATAGATTTTAAAACACCCAAGAATCTGTATTGAAAAGGATGTTCTTACATAAAACACTGCCAGAGGAAAGCACAGTGATACAACGCAGTTAATAGAGAGCGCACTACAGAGTAAATACGTGGAGCCAAAGCGGTGAGCGATCTGCCCGGCTGGTATTTGCAGTAGCATGTAACCCCAGAAAAAGGACGTGAGCACCGTATCTTGAATCCTTTTGTTCCATTTCAACTTTGGATACTGTGAAAGAAAGATATAGATGTTAATATTTTTTTTTATATAACTTAGAATGACAAACAAGCTGACGGCCCACCTGACGGTAAGTGGTAACCGTTGCCTATAGATATGAGCAGCACCATGGACATAACAGAGTATACTGTTTCGCCCATGATACCCCCATGCGTTGTCATTCCTGAGGACTCAGCAATAAGACCGCCTTACTATACTTATACAATTGTATCGTTATCTCAGAGGGAGACGTACAAAAGTCGATTGCTTGGGTAACTCTGTCCTATTCGTGTTTCTACCAGGAAGCAATTGTGTTTGCATGGTTGAGTTTCGGTTTGAAGTGTGGCATATGGCGTGAATTTACAGGGTACAGAGGAATAACATCTGATTCCTCAGGAATGACAACGAATGGGGGTATCATGGGTGAAACAGTATACTCTGTTATGTCCATGGTACTGCTCATGTCTATAGGCGACGGTTACCACTTTCCATCAGGTAGGCTGTCAGCTTGTTTGCCATTCTAAGATGTATAAAAAAAAAATTAAAAAAAAGAAATCTTTTTAATACAAAGTTGAGTTTTGAAATTATGGAAATTCGATTAGATATATCACAATTAGTAAATTATTAAAAACATGAAAATCAATTATTGAATAGACCAATCCGTATAAATACGAGTAGCATTCGTTATAATCGATTGATAAATTTATCAATTGATTTATAAATCAATAATTTAAGACAAATCTTTGTATATAGATAAACGAGACCTACGTCATCATACAATCATAAAATACCTTTATCACAGTTTACGTCAGTCTAGTTCACTGATTCTAAGACAACGTTATGATAATCATGAGTATTACCGTCATTATACGAAGTCTTATCAGTTAATTTACTGTCTGAAAATTTGAATCTAAAATTAAACATGAAATTAAATGAATGTCTAAAAATAATGAAGACTTTGAGTTAATGCCATCATTATATATATATATATATATATATATATATATATATATATATATATATATATATATATATATATATATATATATATATATATATAATTAGAATTATAATCATGAGAATGAAATGAGATTTACTATATAATCGAAGTCTTTATTTTATGGTTAGAAATAATTTTGAAAACTGAATCTAATGTATTGTTATTAATTGTTTTTTTGACATACTATTGTGATTTTATTATTGTTAGTCGAATAAATAATTGATGTAATGTTAAGTAACTTATATGTATGTATTGGATGTAATGTAACTTCTAATTAGCCAATAATGATTTTACATGCTTTAGATTATAAGACGAACATTTGTACTTCACACTAAATAAATATCTGTAAAAACAGTATTTTGGCAAATAAACAAATCTATCTATCAAACGAGTAGACAGTCCACCTGATGAAAAGCGGCTACCATCGACTAAAAATACCTGCAACACGATAGGAGTTGCTAGTGCGTTGCCGGCCTTTAAAATGTTTGCAGATATGTGTTTTAATATGCCCTATATTATATTGTAAATGGAAAACTGAGGATTTGATTCTAACCTTCTAGACTACAACAAATTTAAAACTATGCTTAATTCAAATTGAGATCTTATTTTGCTATTTGTTTTAAGTCTTAACATTTACTTCGTCATGATGCTTCGTCTAACTTAGTGATTACTAATATAGCTGTAATTTAGTGTTTCTAATTTAATTAATTAAAACAATAGAAAATAGAAGAGGCAAAATGCTAGGCCATCTTATATGACATGATGATTTTTTAAAGAGCATAGTAGAAAAAAAATAGAGGGCAAAAGAGGAAGGGGATGACCGAGGAATAACTATATGGGACGGATAAAGGAAAGATTAGGTGTCATGTTGTATAGGGAGGTTAAGGATATGCCCTGGGATAGAAGTAGATGCATGAATTAGTTGCACCGACAAGAGTGAACTCTAAAATGAAAAAAGAGAGTGTTCCTTAGGCAGATCATGTTACAAAATAAAATTTATTATCCTATACGTTACCTATCCCAATAATGAAGTACCGCGTTCACAATTCACTGATCATTTCAAAGGTTGACTGGCAGAGAATGCCACTAGCGTTGTACCATATTTTATTTTGGTCAATAAAGTTAATTTTATAAAATAAATAAACACTTACCGGCGGTGTAAGCATTAGTACATTAAAGAAACCTCCTGCTTTATAATTATCTTCGTTAACATACAAATGAGGATATTCTTCTGTATTATTATTATTATTACTAATTACTGCTACGTTTGTATGATTTCCGTTGTCTTGCTCAATGTCATGTTGGATCATTGCTACTAAAGACACTCCCATACAAGATCGCATGCTGTACGCTACGGTAAGAGATAGGAATAATATTAGGCATTGCTGGTATCTGTAGCCCCATCCTGGAATTAAAAAAATTGTAGTTAATTTATTTATTTATTTAAAAATTACTTACCACACTTACAATTTCCCAAAACGTGTAGTGAGCCATAGTTTTATTTAACAAACTTACAAATTTTGTACAACATTTTTAAAATATATTTATTTTGTCATTAAATATATCAATATCTGGCTGCTGAGCAATCAGAGAATTGAGCAGAGAAATAGCCTGATAAGTGGGAGCAAACTGAGCAGTACAGGTGCTTAATAGTCTTTTATTTATAAATACATTACACATACAGTTTCGACTTATGGTTTTATGAGCGGCTACATGCCGGCGAGAAAAGGATTGTTAGAAATGGGGTCTAACTAACCCATTGCCAGCAATATACCCTATTAGGTCGACCTTCATATGGTTCTTCCTGAAAAACATCGTGGTTAATTCTTGTGGAATTTGTCACGTTGGGCTAACTGACCTGCTTTCAACTTCGCCTATCATCCCTCACTGGTGCAAATGCAACTACGCAAATATGAAAACGATTCATGGCTTAACATAGATATAAATTTGATTATGTATTGACTGTAATTCAGCTGTAACTCAGCGTTTTCCAAAAAATAAATAAATAAATAAAACGAAAAGGGAGAGACCCTTCTCTTTGGAATATTACAACATTAGAATTTTTTAAACCTTTGTGAGTTTAATTATTGGTTACAATAATAAGATATTTGTTACAATAACAAGATATTATTTACAATAATAAGATATTAGTTACAATATTAAGATATTAGTTACAATATTAAGATATTAGTTACAATATTAAGATATTAGTTACAATAATAAGATATTGGTTACAATCAGAAAACAAATATTAAATGTATTGATTTTCTGATCGTTTGTCCTTTAGTTATTAATTTAAGCAATAATTTTCCTAATTTTATTTTTAATTAATTTATTTTTATGATGACTTCTTTCTCATAGTTTAACAAGTTAGATAAAAAATGGATTATTTGATATTGAGAAAAATCTCAGTATACCTATATATAATATTATATATTTTAATATAGTAAATTATATCAAAGTTTGCCTAAAACAAATACCTTTTAGCAATCAGGCATCTCAATTTTTTCTCTATATGACATATTTATTATAATTTTTAGATTTACATATTACTGTAATCCTAAGTTGGTAAGAATAGGACTTAGTGAGCTTCACCATTTAAAGTATCATATCATAAAATATTATATCTAAAGAAGGGAACGATAAAGAATATCTATATGTACATTAAGAGTAAGAGAATAAATAAGAGAAATCATATAGTTACATAATAATATATTTTTTACCTTTATAATTTATATCTACGTCCAATGTTTTAACACATTCTCCTGAATGCTCAGTATTTTCACACATAACTATTACAACGGAACAGTGGAAATATTGTAAAAATCAAACTAAGCAATGCGACAATGATTACTACAACTACATAATAAATATACACTATTTTATCGTTGTGCAAATATATCTCTAAGTCTATACAAACATTCAGGTTGCGTATTTTGTAAAAGTAGGCAAGGTAACGTTTGATGTTATCCCAAACTAATAGTGTACTCGTATTTGTTGAATGATATTGTATCAAAATACATATTCACAAAATTTGATAATTTACAAAATTTTCGTATTTAAATTTTATTAATATTTTTTTCCTCTCTCTTCCTATACTGAAAAGTACTTTTTTTATACAACTTAGAATGGCAAACAAGCTGACGGCCCACCTGATGGAAAGTGGTAACCGTCGCCTATAGACATGAGTAGTACCATGGACATAACAGAGTATACTGTTTCGCCCATGATACTCCCCATGCGTTGCCATTCCTGAGGAATCAGGTGTTATTCCTCTGTACCCAGTAAATTCACGCGATATCCCACCCTTCAAACCGAAACACAGCCATGCAAACACAACTGCAGTGCAACTGCACAAAAGCAATCGACTTTTGTACAAAGTCTCCCTCTGACGATAATTGAGGATATAATCTACTCGTCTATTTTTATTCAATAAATTAAATTATTTTTCGTTCAATTTCATTTCATTTCATAAATTTTCTTTAAATCTGTTTAATAGTTTTTGTGTTAAATAGTAACAATCCATTGTTACAAATTTTTGCTAATAAAAAATTAAAAAATTTTAACTTTTCTGTTAATTGAAAAATATGCAGATTTTGGAATCGTTACCTTGTAATTCTAAAATTGGCTGTGTTTCGGTTTGAAGGGTGTGATATGGCGTGAATTTACTGGGTACAGAGGAATAACATCTGAGTCCTCAGGAATGGCAATGCATGGGGGGGTATCATGGGCGAAACAGTGTACTCTGTTATGTCCATGGTACTGCTCATGTCTATAGGCGACAATTACCACTTCCCATCAGGTGGGCCGTTAGCTTGTTTGCCATTCTAAGTTATATAAAAAAAAATCCTAACTTCACTGGTAGCATTTACATTAAATTATGTATGCGCGGGTCAAACTGCGATATATAGATAGTAAAAAATACATTTAAATTTAGAATTTCTTTTCTTTCGAAGTCGGATAAAAAGGGTTAAGGATAAGGAAGTGTGTAAGTTGAAAAAACCAACAAAACCATACGTGGGGGCGCTCGTGTTGTCGAAAGTTTGAGTTTCAAATTGCCGTACACTGTTTGTCTTGGTACCACTAAGTCTTCAACTTTAACGGAGAGCAAATACTCATGTAATTGTGCAACGTTGTGTTTAACTAGCGTCGAACTCTTCACGATGTCGGCGATTATTTATTTTTGAACCATTATTTATCATATAACTATGTCTCAATTTATTCGAAACCTATCTGTCTATATCACACGTATGAAGATATACCATCTGAGATATGTTTGTAAAAGTATTTTTATAAGCAACCGAAAATTACTTATTGTTATTTATCTATCTTCATGCCAAGTCCTTTTCGGGATAGACAGAGAAAACTGAGTGCCAAAAGCCTCTACCGTTACTTATATCTCCTGATTTGTGCACTACATTATTAATACTCTTTCTGTTATGTCATTTTTTTTTAATCTGTCATAAGATTCAAAAAATGGATAAACCAAAGTTAGAGATAAATTTCTAAGTTTTCAAGAATATATACAAAAAAAAAAAATTTATTTTTTGCCTTAATGTCAAGTTATGGCAATTTCATTAAATTAATTAATTGGGTAGAACCTCATTTATTATTATTTTTAATGAATCATTGCTATTAACTGTCATGCATTTTTTTATGGTTTTTTTTATACAACTTAGAATGGCAAACAAGGTGACGGCCCACCTGATGGAGAGTGGTAACCGTCGCCTATAGATATGAGAAGTACCATGGACAGAACAGAGTATACTGTTTCACCCATGATACATCCCATGTGTTGCCATTCCTGAGGACTCAAATGTTATTCCTTTGTACCCAGTAAATTCACGCCATATCCCACTCTTCAAACCGAAACACAGCCATGCAAACACAACTGCTTCACGGTTGAAACACGAAGAGGTACCCAAGCAATCGACTTTTGTACAAAGTCTCCCTCTGGCAATCCTATCAGGTCGTCTCCACGTGGTTCCCCCTGGTAACCATTGTGGTTAATTCTAGTGAAATTCATCACAATGGGCTAATTGACTTGCGTTTTCATCCTCACCTATCATCGCTCACTGGTGCCTCGCCATCGTATCCCGGTAGCGCAGGCGGAGTTACCATTCCATTATCACCCATTAAAAAAATCATTCTAATAAGAAGTCCAATAGTGGATAGTAACAGCTGATATGGACAGATAGATTTTAAATTCCTTCATACCTATTCCCTAAAGAGATTACAGCATGGGGTTCATCAAAAGGGGGGTAAAGAGGTTTCTTCAGAGTCGGCAACGCGCACGTAGTACCTCTGGTATTGCAGGTGTTCATAGGCTGTAGCCTATGAACACCTGCAATAACCACTGTAAACCACTGTAACAAATGTAACCACTTACCATTAGGTGGGCCGTATGCTTGTTTGCCACCTTAGTGGTTTATAAAATAATAATAATCAATCTTGCTCACGAGGTGACCGAAATATGGGGGGTGACATTCACCGAAATCATTCTAATGGTTATGTCGGTGAACGGTCTTATCCCAACCAGTCTGGAACAACATCTCAGACGGTTGGGAATCCGAGGCGGCACACTCTCGGGAAAGATGCAGAAAGCGGTGCTCTTAGATTCTGCCCGCATTGTACGCCGGTTTCTCTCCCTGGGGCCCTGAACCCCAGCCGACTGTACTGCTGCCGGGGGTTAGTTACCATCTCCTCTCCTTAAGAGGGGAGATGAGAATTTTTGTAAAGTTTAAAAAATAATAATGCTATTTGTCAGCCTTTTGCCGCAGATTTTTCTCAGTAATAGTGCATATCATGCCTAGACAACATAATCATTGCGAATCTCAACAATCACCAAGCAGTATTCCAAGTACAATGTATGTACTGGGGGCGGTTATCGCTGTTCTCTTGAGACTGTTACGTAAAGTCCATTATCTGCAGAATTAGCTCTCGATAATGCGACATTGATGCGATAAATTTACGCTCGGCCTATCAAATGCCTAAAACACAATAAAGTCCCATTCACATTGACAGAATGCAGGCGATGTTTGCAATTTAGCAATTTGTTTTTTTTTTTTTGTTAGAACTTCGATTTTTTCAAATTTTAAATGTTTTCGTTAAATTATTTGTTGAAAATATCTATGTAATAGTAAAATAAATATAATTTTCAATTTATAATATTATTAGTTGCATCTCGCAGTTTTACCTACATAATTCAGATTAACGGTATTATAATGTATTTTAAAATGTAAAATAATTTTTGAAAACTGGAATTTGGAATCAACTTCCAGCAGCAGTACTTCCAAACCGATACGATATTATAACCTTTAAGAAAAGAGCATATTCCTTTTTAATAGGCTGACAGT